>NC_073255.2:161502500-162127500 GCF_029289425.2 Pan paniscus
TCCCAGCTACTCGGGAGGCTGAGGCAGGAGAATTGCTGTACTGGGGAGGCAGAAGTTGCAGTGAGCCGAGATCGTGCCACTGCTCTCCAGCCTGGGCAACAGAGCAAGACTCCATCGAAAAAAAAAAAATCTTACCCTGTACCCTAAAATCCACAAATCTGTTTCCAGGGGCTGGCACTGGGAAGGACAGAAGGTGTTAGTCAAAGGATACAAAGTTTCAATTATGCATGAGAAATAAGTCTTAGAGATTTACTGCACAGCATAGCCTATGGTTAACAATACTGTACTGTATATTTTGTAATTTGCTAAGAGGATTTATCTTATGTTAAGTGTTCTTATCACAAATAATAATAATAAAAAATAAGAGGGCAGGAGGAAACTTGGATGTGATGAACAGGTTAATGGCATAAATTGTGGTGTTGTTTTCACGGGTGTATACTTATCTTCAAACTCATCAACTTGGTGTACATTCAATAGGTACAGCTTTTTGTATGTCAACCATAACTCAATGAAGTGGCTTTAAAATAAACAGAGAAAACACTTAGAATTGTGAGAACACAGGTTCAAACCATAATCAGGTAAGTATTATTGTCTACCATATAAATATTTGTTTGCAAAAGAAAAAATAATATATTAATAAAAACAGAATGATTTGGGGAGACTAAGGCCATAAATCTAAAACATATGCGCAGGCATGGCCTGCTATCTTTTAAAAAAGAGAGAAATAGAACACAACAGAACACAGAGGTTAAGACCAAGGACTGTGGAGTCAGGCCAACCTAGGGCTACTTCTTTCACCTACCCTTTACTGATTATGTGGCCTTGAGTAATCAATTATACCATTTCAATCCCAGGTTTATTATCTTTAAAATGAAAGTAAGAAAATTATCTCATTGCGTTCTTATTGGATTAAGGCAAACAATGTGTATAAATTATTTAGAACAATGTCTGGCATATAGAAAGACTCAATTAATCTGAGTTTGAATTATTTTTCAGTTTCTCATCTTCAACCAGAAAATTAGAAAAATATAGCAATATTCATTTTGGATCAGACAATCCATCTCTATATTCTGCTTCTGAGTGTAGAATCAAAAGGCATTTTATGGAAGAACATGACAGTCACTCTCCGTGCCCCAGTATCCTGGTATGGAGCTCTGTGGAATTGATCTAAGCTATTATTTTGATAATAATAATCAAAAGATTATGACTGTCTTCAAGGTCAGAGTTTCTTTCTTTTCCCTTCTCTGTAAATAAATGTTTTCTTTAAAATGCGCATTTAAAAGTACTGGCTTTGGCAGCACATATACTAAAATTAGAATGAAGCAGAGATTAGCACTGCTCCTGCACAAAGATGACATGCAAATTGATGAAGTTTTCTATACTTTTATGAAAAGAGTTCTAGATACAAATGGCAGTGATGGCTGCACAACAGTATGCACATACTTAATATCCCTGGGCTGTACACTGAAAAAAATGATTTAAATGTTATATTTTATGTGCATTTTACTATAATAGAAAATATAAGAAAAATGAGCATTAAAACTGCTTTATTAAGAAGATTCCAAGCTCTTAAAATACTCCTCCTTTGTCAACAATTTTACATATTTAAATGGCCATAGAATGGCTAACTTGCTGTTCCACAGTTACTGAGCAAGGTAGAGGCAAATACAGCATTGAAATTCTGAATATTGCAATCTGAAGAGACTGAGAAGAGCAGGCTGAGTTTTGTTTATTTATTTATGCTGCTACATAACAGCACATAAGAATATTTGTAGAATCATCTGTTGTGACTGAATTTGCCACTATTGTATTTTTTATACTCAGACCTGCTAGACAAGAGATAGTAATCAAAGTATAATTATGTTTCAGGTTGATGCCTAAACAGCAATGTAAAACATTTTAAGTGTTCTTATCTTGTTTATTTTTCTGTACAGAATTGGCTAGAAAGTGTTTCTACAGACAAAAATTGCTGATTTAAACAACTTATAAGTAAGCATAAAACATGAAAGCAAATTTCCACCAAGTGAGAGTTTACAAGTCCTATTGTAGTTTTCATTCATCCATAATTTGGCCTTCCATCAAGCAACAAGTATGGTGATACATGCTTTTGGAAAAGAGTAAAATTGTTTTCCATTTTTTTCTTGCAATCTTAAGATAACAGTCTCATATTTTCAATATCAATTTGACTTCTAGGGGCATGTGTATTCTTAAACTTTGCATTCCTTTCTGTTGCAACAGATGAATTTTCCCTGTATTTACCAACTGCCCATTGCTTTGCTTTCTTTTATAGCTCAAACTAGTTGAAAGAGTTATCTCAACTTTCTCACCTCCCACTGTCTACTCAGCACACTTCAATTTATTAGTGCCTCCATCTTGCTCAGCCCAGTGATCAATTCTCAATCTTCATCTTACTGGTTGATAGCAGGTTTGCTAGCAGGATTTGACACACTCGCTGCCTCATTGACATGGTTTTAACACTCTATCCTCTAAAGTTTTCTGCTTCTTAACCAGCCTCTCATTCTCAGTCTTCTCTGCTGTCTCTTTTCCCTCTTTCTAGTCCTAAATGTCGTGGTGCTCCAGGACTCAGCCCAGGGTTCCATTTCCTTTTCTATCAATACATTCTTTATGGCTCTCATCCAATCTCCTCATGCAAACACCATCTTTTTGCCAGTGAATACCAAATGTACGTATCCAGCCCTGACACCCCAGGCTTATATATCCAACAGCATATTGATCATCTCCATTGGGCATCTACAAGGCATCTGCCCAAAGCCACAATCTTAACAACTCCCTCCAGAGCCTGCCCCTTCCAAATTTCTCTATTTAGTTGCAAAGTCCAAAAACCCAGAAGTTATTCTTGAATAACTTTCCCACTCCCTGCAACAAATCTATCAGCAAGTCTTACCATCTATATGTACAAACGTTTCCAAAATCCAATCACTCACCCCACTGCTACAAGCCTTGTGTAAGCCATCATCAACTGTTATGTTACTCAAAGAGTGCAATAGTCTTCTCCCCAGTGTCCCTGTTTCCATTCCTGCCCTCCTGTGGCTCATCCTCTACAGAGCAGCCAGAGCTTTTCAAAACAAAATCAGATTATACCACTGCTCTACTCAAAACCTACCAGGATCTAGACGTCACACTTAAACTAAAGTCAAACTGCTTGCAGCCTCCTGATCTGACACTAGCCATCTTCCAGATCTTACCTCCTACCAGCCGCTCCTCCCATCTCTCATTGATCTAAGCCAAATCGTCCTTATTATTCCCAAACATGCCAATGTGTTCCCCACCACAGGGCTATTTACTGGCACATAGTAGGTTTTTTGATAAATATTTACTAAATGAAGGATTGAAAGCTGGACTGTTAGTCTTCTCTGCTTTCACTTTCATTTCATTTTCCTTTGTACCACTTCATGTAGTCACTGTTCATGTAATGTAATGTAATGTAAGTCATGTAATGCTTCATGTAGCATTACAGCCAGAAAAGAATATTGTCAGTATTATTTTAGGGTTAATCACTATGGCATATTCAGAGTGTTTCTTTTTCAAATGACAGACCAAAAGTAAGGAGTGGTTGTCTTGATTTAAGGCAGCCTGAGAGGCATGTCTTGAAAAGTTATCTCTATTTAAGATTCATTTAAAAAGCTTGCAGAGGTACAGCAGATCTAAACCTCAAGTTTCTGTTGGGTGATCTGCTGCCTTGATAGTTGAACTGATGAGAGCTATGCTAATAGTTTGCATTTGAACCAATATCATATTCATCTTTTAACCAGGGAAGATTTTTCCTCTGATCAGCTCTTACTCTGGCCTTTCCTCCCCCAATATATCTTCCTTAAGTTGAGGAAGGCTAAAATGTTGATGCAGATACCAGTCTTAGTTTTCTCTACCATCCTTCTACAAGCCATAGTCACCTTCTCTAACAAAACTTTTTTTCCCCAAAATATGCAGGTTCAAAACTTTATCTCACAGATATTAATTGAATTCTTACTTGATGTCAGGCATTATGTCATCCCTGATGATATAAAATATGTAAGCAATAGTTTAACCTGTGTCTATATTGCCATCATTCCCTTAAATTTCTCAAAAGAAAATTACTATATAAATCTAAATATTTTGCAATCTTTAACTTATTCTGTGTGTTCCCTGAGGTTCCATCTAAACTTCCATCATTCTCTATATTCCTATCTTTTAACCATCTATTACATTTTCACTGCATATTATAAGATCTCAGTAAATTATACTGACTGGCTTCTCCTATGATGTTCCTTTGCCTACAGTCTTCAATTTTGCATCTACCAAACTACTTTCCACCTCAAATTCAAAAGCCAACCCAAATTCTGATTAATCTAATAAAACCAAGTATCCAGATACTAAAAGCCTTTATTTAAAAGAAGCCAGTGCACCTACTGTGAGCACCGTACGTGCAGTCCTGGGCAAGGCCAGGTGTTGTCTTCAGAGCCTGACAATCTATTGGGTGGACATAAATAAATGGACTATGAGTATAATGCCTATGACTTAAGATAAATTATAAAATGTAGAAATTACATTCAGCTGAGAGATCCAGAAGGGCTTTTTAAAGGTAGCATGTGTATTAAGTTGTAAAAAGTGAGCAGAATTTTGATTGGTACAAATAACTGAGCATCCAGACCAAGAGGCTAGTATGAGGAAAGACCCACAAGAGATGAAAGATCCTAAAGGATGATCCCTCTATCCTGTGGCAGCAAATGTCAGAAGCAACTGGGCTTTCTGAAATCTCATTCAGCTTGTAGGCAAGATTATCTTCCAGACTGTACTGGATGTTTGTTTGATGATAATAATGACAGCTGAACAATATAGAGTCACTCTTCTGGCTCAATATTTGAGTGGCATTGGCAGTATCAAGACAGTGTATCTCTTTCTCAAAGTGAATGACAGAGAAAATCGTATTAACACAGGTGGAAAGCATTCTTCAAAAATAACGTGAAGCCCAGCATGGCGTGGGCAGGTGTTACCTGGGGCTGGAAAATGACAACAGGAGTCGGACTGTGTTCCAGAGTTTCAACCACAATAACAGAGTGATGGCTTATTTGAGCCGAAGGAGAAAACTAACTCTTGACAGCATGACACGGCTATAAACACTGAAAGAAAAAAGATGTAATCGGGTGTTCTTATCATTCTCTTCGTAATGCTTTTCAAGCTAGTACATACAGAATACACTATGGGAGACTCGGGATATGTACAAACACTCTCAGTGCTAAGCAAGGTGGGAAAGAAGCAAAGTGAGTGTTGGCTTTCCCCCATTTTCACTACGAGAGCCCTTCTGTCCTTTCAGGAACTCCTTCCTCAGTCTCCCTGCTGCCACTTTTACCCATATCCTCCCCCAATTATATTTCTAGTTGTAAACAGAAATAGAAGTACGGTCAGCCCTCTGTATCCATGGGTCCTATATCCATGGATTCAACCAACCACAGGCAGAAAATATTTCTTAAAATAAAAAATAACAATACAACAATAAAAAATAACATAAACTTTAAAATACAGTATAAAGTTATTTACATAGCATTTACATTACTATTAAGTATCATCACTAGTATAGAGATGATTAAAATTACACAGGAGAATTGCACAAGTTGTATGAAAATGCCATGCCATTTTTTGTAAGGGACTTGAGCATCTGCAAATTTTTGTATCCACAAGGGTCCTGAACAAATTCCCTGCTGATATGAAAGAACAGCTGTAGTCATTTTGAGTTCAATGTCTTTCCACAGAGCATGCCAAAATGGTAACACGTTAGCCCTACCTATTTCTAGTCTTGGCCCTGAAAATTACACCTAGCAATTATAAAAGAAAGATTTTTTAATTAAAAAAGTAAAAAAAGAGAAAGACACAAGGAAAAGTAGCTGTATGTTTTCACAGGAGGCTGTGGAAGGGTCCACAGTATTTCTAAGGCATTTGAGTACTGTAATGTGAGTCATGGCTCCATGAGTCAAGCTCCTTACAGCCATAATTTCTTCCATTACTTTTACTGTAGTATGTTGTCACACAATAAAGCATGGTTCTTTTAATGGGAAATGTTCCATTCAGGACCATGTATTCAGGTGGCATTACCTAATAAAGTGGATGGGTGACGTTGTATTTACTTTAGGGCAAAGTTCCTCAGCCTGGTCTGGGGTGGGATGGGGTCTACAGATGAACTTCAAAACGACTGTGAGTCAACTGAAATTGTACATAAATTACAGGCATGAGATTTTTCTCGTAAGAGCCTCTATGGTTTTTTTTCTTTTTAAATATTTTCAAAAGGATACGTAACCTCCAAAATTATAAAGACTACTGCTCTAGAGAAAGTATATTAGTTTTTTAAGGGTGTCATAACAAAGTACCACAAACTGGGTAGGTTAACCAATGCAAATCTATTGTTTCACAGTTTTGGAGGCTAGAAGTCTAAAATAAAGATGTTGACAGAGTTGGTTCCCTCTGAGGACTATGAAGGCAGGGTCTGTTCCAGGCCTGCCTCCTTGGCTAGTAGATGGCTTATAGATGACTGTCTTCATGTTCTCATGGCATTCCCTCCATATGCGCATCTATGTACACAAAGGAAACCAGACATACTGGGTTATGGGTCCACCCTATCTCTATATGACCGTACCTTAATTAATTGCATCCACAAGAACACTGTTTCCAAATAAAACCATGTTCTGGCGTACTGGAGGTTAAAACTTCAACATATGAATGGCAGGGGTTGAAGAGTATGAGGGACACAAATCAGCCTGCAGCAGGAAGCACAGGAGTGAGGGTAAGATATCTGTTCTCCCATCCTAAGCACACACTCACCCCCACCCACCCCTGGAAAGGCAGCGTGTACACAGGCCTAGGAGAATAGCATAACTTCTACATCCTGATATGAATATCTTTATATAAACATTAGTCCTAATAGGGTAAATGATTTAATACATGTAAAACTCATAGAAATGCCTGCCTGGTACACAGTATATGTTAGAAAAATATTTTTTTAATTTTTATTTATTTATTTTTGAGACCAGGTTATGAGACTGGCTAATTTTTGTATTTTTGATAGAGAAGGGGAGTCACCATGTTGCCCAGGCTGGTCTTGAACTCTTGGGCTCAAGGGATCCACCTGCCCTGGCCTCCCAAAATGCTGGGATTACAGATGTCAGCCACCACACCTGGCCTAGATAAATATTTATCATGATTTATACAGATAAGCTGGTGACCTCCTGTTTCACTATCAACCCCTTTTCACTCACATATGAACCAGATATGTTCTGAATTTCCCTGAGCTTTTATCTGACTGACAACTATCTGTTGCAGCCTTCTCAGGAGCTGGAAGCATCTAGTATCCTATATATATCATGTTGCTAAAAATTCAATAGGCACCTTTTACCTCGGTATAACCCCCTTATAGTCACAGTGTTACAGGTTCATGACACAAACCTGAGCTGCTAAAGAAGAGGTCAACAGGAGGCTGTAAACCCCTTTTTGTGGGAGAGCTTTCTCTGCCATGCCCAATGCCAAGTACACATCTTGATGCTTAAGCAAGCAAATGCTACTTTTCTTTGTTCTTTGTACCTGACTCAGAAAGAGGCGAAGTTGATTCCATTTGACAAAAATTATTTTCACTATTCCTTCAGAGGACTTTTCACATCTAAATACAGTTCAGATTCTTTTTATGTTTCTAGATGTTCTTGTAACTTTCTGTGGCTATTGCACAGTGAACATTTGCATTCTTTCCTTGAAAATGTATTTATCATTTTCAACATGTTGTTCTAGCTCAAGGGTGAACTATCAATGATAAAATAGCTTTTTTGCTTTCTAAGAAAAATTATGTTCCTAAATTTTTATATCTTTAATTTACATTTTTTTAGCTGTATGATTATATCAGAAACTTTATATTAGTCCCAGTAAATAATAACAAGCTTATCTATTTAATTTCATTCAATAATTATTTAATTTTCACCACGTCCTGAGAAATGTACTTGTCACCAAAGATACAAAGAAAAACAAAGCAAGACTGCAGTTTCAGGGACTAACAGCTATTGGTTGTCATTGTGCCACACATTTTATAAAGATTTGTGATTGTTACATCACTTAATATCAGCATATGAGAAAATATGTAAAGGACAAAAGAGACTTACAAAGATTACACATCTGGCAAAATGGCAAAGTCTAACTGTCCAACTACAGCCCTTGGTGTTTTATTACATTACCTTATTTATTATATAAATATTATTAAGAATCTACTATTAATGTCCAGGCAGAGTGCTTAAAATGGTAGTTAAAACACAGCCATAATCACTACCCACATAAAGCTTAGAATCTAATGAAGGAGGTATAATAACAAATAATCAGTCCAATTCATTTAAAATTTTTTATTTTTATTTTATTATTATACTTTAAGTTTTAGGGTACATGTGCACAATGTGCAGGTTAGTTACATATGTATACATAAAAATTTATTTTAAAATACACTCTAGAAAGGATAGAAATACATACTTCTATAGAGAGCCTTTAGTATTCAATTGACTTAGGTCCTAAGAGAAGTCAGAGAAGGGTTCTCAGTAGAAGTGACATGGAACTCAATCTAACTACATTGACTCTAACTATTCAATAAAGGATAGATGGTCTTTTCAACAAATAGTGGTAGAGCAATAAGACATTCATAGGCAATAAGATAACCCTCATAGCTAACACAAAATTAATTCAGAACAGACTACAAACTTAAAATTAAAACATAAAACTATAAAACTTTTAGAAAAATCATAGAAGAAAATCTTCAGGCTGTAAGGTTAGGTGAAGAGTTTTAGACCTAACATCAAAATCATGATCCATAAAAGGAAAAATTGATAAATTGGACTTTATCAAAGTTAAAATTTTTTATGCTGAGCAAAACTTTGTTAAGAAGATGAAAATAGGCCAGTCGCGGTGGCTCACACCTGTAATCCCAGCACTTTGGGAGGCCAAGGTGGGTGGATCACGAGGTCAGGAGTTCAAGACCAGCCTGGCCAACATGGTGAAACCTTGTCTCTACTAAAAATACAAAAATTAGCCAGGTGCGGTGGCGGGCGCCTGTAATCCCAGCTCTTTGGGGAGGCTGAGGCAGAGAATTGCTTGAACCCGGGAGTTGGAGGTTGCAGAGAGCGAGACTCCATCTCAAAAAAAAAAAAAGATGAAAACAAAGACTACAGGGTGAGAGACTCAAACCACATATTCAATAAGCTATCCAGAATATACAAAAAGAGCTTTCAAAACTCACCAGGAAAAAAATCAAACAATTTAATTAGAGCATGAGCAAAAGACATGAAGAAATATTTCACAGAAGACATAAGCAAATAAGCACACGAAAGGATATTCAGCATCACTAGCCATTAAGAAAATGCAAATTAAAATGATAAGATATAACTCTACACCTAACAGAATGGCTATGATAAAAACTAGTGACAAGATCAAATGCTGGTGAGGATGCAGAGAAATTGGATCACTCACACCTTGCTGGTGCTAATGAGGAACAGCACAGTCACTCTGGAAAACAGTTTGGCAGGTATTTTAAATATCTAACATGCAACTCTCATGCAAACAAGCAGCTGTACTTCTGGGCATTTGTCACAGAGAAATAAAGATTTCTGTTTACACTGTAACATTATATGAATGTTTATGGCAGGTTTATGAATGATAGTTCACAACTAGAAACATCTATATGTCCTTCAGTGGTTAATGGCTAAACAAACAGTGGTACATCCACAATAAAAAATACCTACCTACTGATGCACGTAACAGCTCGGATGAATCTCCAGAGAATTAAGCTAGCTGAAAAAAAGCCAGTCCCTATAGATTACGTATTCCATGATTCCATTTATATAACATTCTTGAAATGACAATTTATAGAAACGGACAACAAATTAGTGGTTGCCAACACTAATTTGGAGTGCAAGTGCTGAAGGACAACGTGGCGATAAAATATTCTGCATCTTTTTTTCTAACTTCCTTTACTTAATTTTCTTAGTTTTTAAAAATTGACATGTAATAATTGTACAGATGAAGTATAACAGTGTTTTGACACGTATCACATATAGCAATCAGACCAGGGTTCTAGTTGTAATATTAAACTATTATTTTGCAAGATGTACCATTAGGGAACTGGATAAGGAAAATATGGGATCTGTCTGTATCACTTCTTATAATTGCATGTGAAACAAAAATTAAACTTTTTATTATACCTCAGAAAACACTAAATTTGGGGTAATTTGTCACAACAGCAAGAGCAAACTAACACAACCCCCTAAAGGAGCTCAGGCCACAGGAGAAAAATAATAGTTGATTCTATTTGGTGACATTTCTACAGACAAACAAATTGTACAATAGAAAGTTTCAGGGGGCAAGAATTCTACTTGATATCAAGTAGAGTGGACCAGAATAAAAAATGAGTTACAGACACCTGAAATATATTTCTTGGCCACAAAGATATTTCAACTGCTCACTTGCTGGGCAAATTATTTTTAGTAAATATGATAACAGGAAAATGTAACAAAACCAAGGACTTTATAACACGTAATAAATCATATCAAAGGAGAAAACATGGATTTGAGGACCACTAGAAAACTTTTCTGTATTCCAACCTGAAACTTTGTTACAGGATTTGACAAATACCACAGTCTTGTATAAAGTGTTTGAAGTTAATTAATCAACTCAGATAGAAATACCCAACATTGCACTATTCCTTCCCCCATAGTAATTTTATATTCTTCCTAAAATACTTTCAGAATCCCTTAAAATTCTTCTCAGGGATAAACCTTGAAATCACTACCACAACATGATAATTTTTGAAGATTTATGATGTGTAAAAAAAAAAATAATAATAAGCCTCATTCTGTAGTGAGTTCACTTTAAAAGTGTCTCTTAAACACCCGACCAAATGCTGTTTGTTTCTTATGAAACATTGCGTAGTCTCAGGTTCCTGATCCAGGTGTACCTTTTTTTTTTCATCTTGCTAGGAATCAGAACAGTTCTAAAAATTGACTGGGAAACCACGGGACTATTTCCAGACTGGTCACTGATAGTGTAACCTTGATAACTACTTTATCCATTCAAGATCTTTATTTTCCTTTTAGAATAATTATTTTCATTTGCTATTAAGAACTCAAAAGGCTGCTTTGCCTATGGAGGAGCCATTCTTTTATTCCTTTACTTTCTTAATAAACTTGCTTTCACTCTACTGTGAAAAAAAAAGAAGAAGAAGAACTCAAACAAAGGTTTTTGCACGTTCAGCAGCGGGCACTTTGGTGAAATAGAGAAATGCATGATTTCAATACAGTTTTCTCAATTATTGCTTCAAACTAACCCTGCAGGATGTATATTAAAGCAATTTGAAGTAGGTTTGTCCTTATGAAACGGAAACTCAGAGCAAAGGTTCAGGATAAGTTTTGAAGTGAGTGGTAAGGTTTATTTATCTTGCAAATATGTATATGCCTGTTACCAAAAATCCATGTTCTTATACATAATTTTAAGCAAAGAACAAAGACTGAGTCTCCTTAGCAAGTAGAATGTATTGGCCACAATAATAAACACTGAGCAAGATAATAGCATATTAAATTATAAATTGCAGTAGTAAAGTTAAGAAAAGTAAAGTAAATCTTGAGAGAAAGCAAGATTAACAACAGGTTGCTTCAGCATTACTTTCCCTCAGATAAAATATATACAAAAAGTTTCCTTTTTGTTCCCAAAAGGCATCTCTCTGTAATAATATTATAATTACCCTTTCCAAATAAGCTTCTAATTTCAAATTGAAGCTGAAAACATGATGTTTTTCTTTTACCTCAAGGAAACCTAAATTTTATTTTCTTTGCTATGCGTTCTTTTTTACCATAAGATGTTTCTAGAATATAACATAATTTTCTATCACAAAAATTCCCTTAAAACGTATGCCAGGTATATCTCAAGTGAATAAAAAATGTATAAAGGAAAAGAAAGAATAGAAAAATTGTTCATGTTTTTGAATCGATGAGACCTATACTGGTAATATGAGCAGTGGAAGAGTTGGTAAGGAAAATAAAGGTTGACTAAAATCAATTTCCCTAATTCTCTTAATCTCTAATGCTAATGGGCATGGACCATCTAAACATTTAACATATGCATACCTTTGTCATACGCTGTCTTGTCTTGTTAAAAACTGTTGTGCATTAAACTCCTGCTCAATTTCAAGTTTCATAATGTGTCAGCCCTATGTCTTATTAGTTTTTTATTTCACCTGTACCAAGAAAATGTTGCATGCCTCCACAGCACAAACTGTCATGAAATTTGAACCCAAAGGCTGTGGCCAATTATGTGACATCTCACATATTTTGGACTTTACACGTTGTTAGTGTTGTTAGTGTTCAATCTTTAAATACTGAGATGACTAGAATGCTTGCAAGGCTTCGGCCTCAAAGACATCTAATGCAAAATTATGGACAGAGTGTGGCAGGTGCATTCATTGTCTACTCAGTATCTACTTTCTTCTTCATTCTAATTTGTAGTAACCCTCCCCCCGCCATTTTCTGGGTTGGCATTGTGTCCAAGTAAAATGCTACATTTCCTGTTCTCACTTTCAACTAGGGGAGCCATGTGATCCTGGCCAATGAGATAGGAACAACACCTGCTTGGGATTTCTAGACGTGTTTGCTTTTATTTCTAGACGTGTTAGTAGGAAAAAAAAACACATTTTTTTCCTACTAATCACTTTCTTTTTCTACCAACTAGGAATGCTGGGATGAGGCTAATAGTAGCACAGCCATATTTCAACGATGAGGCAAGCCTTGATTCTGAGAACTATGTGATAAGGATCACCAAGCATGAAGACTAGAGACTGGGATATTAATGACAGGGAAGCTGCTGATTCTGCCTTGCACTGCCTCCCTACTTTCCATTGTGTTAGGAAATTAATTGCTATTTGGTTAGACCACCAAGCAGTCTATTCATTCCAGGCACTCAAAATCAGCCTTCAATGTCACATATTTGGCCACAGCCTTCGGGTTCAAGTTTCGTGATAGATTGTGCCATGGAACTATGCAACATTTTCTTAGCTGAAATCAGAAGTGTGTGCTCTCGAATGCAGCCAGATTCAGTGAATTTAGTCCAACGTTCAATTGCATCTGCAATTTTCATAGTATCCTGCTCCTCTCCCCTCCCAAAGCAAACAATAAAATTGGCTGCTTGAGTAATATTCTCACATTCAGCCGGTAGTGCTGATATCATGGGTACACTTCCTCAGCATGGTGATATGAGACACCAGAGATCTATATATGCCCTTTAGTCTGGGTGAAACCTGCAGCTTTCAGTTCCATAATGTAATCTATGGCCTTCGTCAGTGTGAAACAATCCCATTTTTGAACATCCATCAAAAGCCACCACAGGAGTGAACATCACACAAAGCAATCCAAACATAGTAAAAATAATAAGTTCAGAAGCTGATATTATACCAGTATAATGGTTTGGATCTCTGCTGTCCATGTACCAGCTGTGTGAACTTGAACAAGTCCATGATCTCTCTGTAACTGGCATCTGTCTTCACAGGGTTGTTTTGAGGTTTTTAATACATGCAGAATGCCCCTTAGAGTTCAGGTTTAGAAACTTAAATATTACACAATTGTTTGGGTTTTAGTGAAAAAAAAAAAAACCTAAACCTTGATATTTTAGGAAAAAATAGGCTAGAAGATAAAGAACATATTACTTTATAGTCATGATAATACATTTGCAAGTTTATGTTCTCATTCACTTACTACCTATGATCATTCAAAAAGCATCTATTGAATGCCTGTGCTGCTCCAGGAGTGGCAATAAGTCATCCTAAAAGTAGATTATTCTACCTGGGGACACCGAGAAAAAGAGCATTTTTGAACCCAGTCAAATTTTTGAAATTTAGTTTGCATCAAAGAGATCTAGAAACTTCAGCAAAATTATCCATAAAGAATGCAAACCACTAAAACAAGTTGGAAACAACTAAAACTCTAAACAATTTGACCTGGATATAATTACAGGAAGACAGGTTCTGAAATGTGTTTGCAAATAGTAAGTATAAAAAGAAACTGCATCTCAGCCTGTCTGCAAGAAATATTGAACAGAAAGAGGGATAGCTAGCTTGGAGCATTGAAAAAGGGAAGCTGAAAGAGACAGAAGTTGGCAATACTTGCCCGATGCTTTGCAGAGAAAAGAGGTGATGAATATTTGCTTACTGTTGTGAAGATGGAGAGGATTCACCAGGTTCTTCTCATGACTTGGATAAAATATCTCTCACAAGCACCTCATTCTGCTCTAATGTATTTGTAATGTAACAAAGAGACTCTTTTCCTCTTTACAAAGTTCCTTTGTCTATGTCCTGCCTGACACCAGGAAGGTAATATGCTGGAGAGAAAATGTGAGCATATTACTCATTAAAATTTAGAAATTTTCTTCCTGGCTTATAGAATGGTAGGTTATAAATTTAGTTGTTGTGAGTCAATTCACTTGAGTTCGATCCATCTGGGTTTCTGACTATACGAAGGCTGAGAACCAAATCCTAGATCATGGTGAATTCACCCATTTTCTGGCACCTGAAGGTTCTAAGAACCTGGCCTACTGGCCTTATCTGGATACATTCCTACTTACCACTGTACCTTTTTTCTTGTCTCTGAATATCATCATTGAATTATATATTATAATTTAGAAAGTATTTTCCAATAGCTCATCTCCTTCGAAATTCATAATTCTGTCAAAAAAACAGAACATATATGATCCCTATTCCACAGACCTATGAACTGAGATGCAGAGATGCTAGGTTAGCTAACTTAGTTGCATGAAATTTAAATTCAAGTCTTTTAAGTCAGCATTTATTTTATTTGATAAGACATTTTTATCATTCTCCATAATTTATGTTTAAGAAGATGAATCAAAAGCCATTAAGATATTACAACAAAAAAGACTTAAATTGTACCTACAATATTATTGTAGTAGAAAAGCAAGCTAATATATTTTAAATGCATTTTTAAGACTAAAAGATAAATATCTGCTGAACTATGAATTAATTAGAAAATGTTTTTAAATATGTTTCTAGAATACTGGCTTTACAAACTTTAACTTGACTAGGGAAGCATGTTTTGTATTTCTTACCTTTCTGGAGCTCACACTCCAGAAGGCTTGGGTATCATAGCTTACTCTGTCTCTTACCAACTGAGTTACTTGTGGACAAGCGAATTTATCTTCTACATGCTTACTCTACAAAGTATTAGCATTAAAAGATTGAATTAGATAAATGTATTTTTTTAATCAGGTATAATATTCTCAGACTAAAAGGCATAATCTTTTCAACTCTGATTCTTATCTTTTTGATTATCTGGGGTTTTCACTTTAATGATAACAAGAAAATGTATTAAATCACATAATGGTATAGTGTGCCAACATTCTAGACACATCAGAAAATAATTATTAAAAAGCTAAATGGAAAAAGAAAATTGTGGAGACAGAAATACAAACCTAATTTGGCCTGCAATTTAGGAAAATTAGCAAAAAGAAACTTTCAAATAATATAATTTAAAAAGTTAAATTTGTCTCTAAAAATCTATTTGGTTCATTACTCTCTATTGAAAATAATAAATTATTTAAAATAACTGGAAGAAAAGAAATTTCCAGGCCATTGTCTCCACACAGAACTTACTTTTTACTTCATTAAAATTATGTGGCCCCCAAGAGATGCCCTTAATAGAAATTTTATAGTTTCTTCTTGAAAAGCTAAAACTAGCACATGAATTAATCTGCCAGGAAACTTTGAGAGAATATAGGAGCCAATCCAGAGAAAAAAACAATGTTAAGAAATCTGAAATCTTTTTATAATTCTTTGGCATCATAATATTAGCTCGCAAAACACCCACTCGGGCATATTGTCTGCAACATTTTATATGAAAGCATTCTTTGCAATGAAAGAATATTAAACCTGTTTCTCAAGTTACTAAGCACACTTTTGCTTTAAAACCACAGCTATTCCCAAAGTATGTGAGGACATTTTGTTGTACTTTTATAAAAAAAAAATCTACTGTTAATCCCTTTGCCAATGTTTTATCCTAGAGAAGAAAGAAGTGATATAGATATCATAATTTCCAATAAAGAAAAGGATGGCTGGAGAGTAGAGTCGTCTTCCTTATTGTCTTCATCATCTTCTTCATCTTTTAGCCAGTGCTAGTTATGTGTCAGACACTTTTTAATACATTAGTTTTATATATCCTTATTTAGTCCTCACAATCATCCCTAGAGCTGACCGTAATTGTTATCCCCATTTTATATTTAATATACAGGAGAGAGAAAGGATACATGATGGTGTTATGGTTCTGAGGATGTGAAAGGAGAGAAGATCAGGAGTTAGTTGCCACAGGAGAGAAGCCAGTAACAAGAAGAAAGAGAAGATGATGAGTGCTAATGTGATGAGTCACAGAGGTGTAATAATAGCATTTAAAGAAGTTCCACCCTGATTACTTCAATTATTTTTGAAGTAAGGGGCAATTTCATCTGCTTAGGATAGGAAGGCAAGAAGGAGGGTGAGAAGTTTGAGAGTGAAGGGTTGGCTGGGTGAGTTGAATACAGAAATGTGATAAGATTGGCAGGTGTTGCTAAAGAAACATTTGCATTTGGTGATCCAGTTGTCTGACATTATCAAGCAAGATTCAGCTGTTTGGGTAGGTGAGTGAAGTTGATTGAATACTGAGGTATCAAAGACTTTGTCATTTGCTAATTATAAGGTCCTGGGCAAGATCTTATGTACCATCTACGAATCTTGGTTTCCTCATTTTTAAAATTGGGAAAATTAATTCTACACTTATAAGATTATTTTGAGGATTAAATGAGATTATATATTTAAAAAACATTTAAGATCCCTGGCATGTACTGAGGCCTAATAATAATAATATAATAATAATATTGTTATTATCACTATTTTATCTAGGCTTGAGACTAAGTGATATCTGGCATCTAGTAGGTATCTTAAAATACTGTTCTACTGAAAGTGACTTGGAATAAATGATGAATAAGGCACAATTTATTATTACAGAAATATCTCTGGGGAATGGTCAGATGAATCATAACTGTGACTCCTGAAAGTGAAGTTTTAAAAAGAAAGCCAATTCCTATCAGTGTCAATCTCAAGAAACCAAGAAAGCGCATGCACCCAAACTCTATGAAAATAGATCTACACTATATATTTTCTCTTTGATTTCCAAAATAGTTATTGGGATGGATTTGTTGAATATTTGAACATACATCTCTTCAAAGAGGTAGCTTCAAAGAGAAAAAGTCTGACAGTATTTCATGTAGGTGTATTTGATTTCATATATTCATAATTAATTAATGTTATCATTTCCTTTTTGTTGTTGAACAGTGAAGATGAGTTTGGCATGTACAAACATGAATGTCTTTGCCCTGGGGACATGCAATGTAAGCTGACACCCTACAATCCTGAGTACTATCCACTTCGTAGACATCCTTTCAGTATTCCTCTTTGCTTCTATGTCCAAGTCATATATCTTGCAACACTTTTCACCACAGCCAAATATGTCCCCTTTTCTCTCAACAAAGCAGAGTACTGAATTTCAATGAGATAACCTTTATCATTCAATTAATTCTTCCATTGTCCCAACTATTACTACATAAAACATTTCAGAGTACAACAGTTAATAGCCATCTGGAAAGGAAAAGAACAACTAGTAAATTTTTACATTATCCTCAGTTTAAATGTCACATAAATACATTAAGTCTTTACTTGGGTAGCAAATTATGCCTTAAGGACAAATAAAAACATAAAAGTATGTTTTAACTTCATAAGCATATTTGCATTTTGTGGTGTTGCACTTCACTCTCTGAGAATCATATTTGGCCAATTTGAAAATAGCTGAGTTCATAACATTATGAAATGTAATTTTTAAAATTTAGCATTCATTCATTGGAAGTGAAGTATGTTTGTACACTTCCCTTTGCATTTCACAAAATTATGAAATCCATATGTTGCAGAAAAAGGTATCAGTGTTCTTTACTTAGAGAACTTTTTCTATTATCTCCATCCTGTCATAAAGTGTACAACAGAGATTTTATAAGAGAAAAAAATCCAGTATTCAAATCTTACCTAAAATATCTTTTATTGTTTTTTTGTTTGAACTACAGCTTACTCCTAATTCAAGCAAAGAATCTCCAAAACATAGCCAACAGCTATAACACTAAAGAAAAATTTCCTAAAGATGATGAAGACAGTTTTAAGTCCTGAAAAAGTAAGTACTCCTATTGAAGTGGTAGGGTTCCACCATACGCCAAAGATTTTGCAAGCTGTGTGTGCTGTCTCCTGCCTCCTTCCTTGTACCTTTCAATTATCCAGGAGAAGTGGCCATGCCTCTCCCTGGAAGGCTCAGACTCATCCTATGGCCTGGAGCAACCCTGTCTGAAGCAAGAGATAAGGATGGAATTTTCTCCTTCTACCCTTTTCTTAAAAACATATACATCATAAACAGTATATATAATTACCAAACAAAACAGAGTCATTTTCACTTTATCAGGCACAACCATGATTATAATTAACGTAATTATAATTAACCAGGCCAGTTTTATTTGTTATCAGCCTTACACACTGTATTAAGCCACAGCTCCGACTGTGAATCTCAATCCCCCTCCTTAAACTCCTGCCCCAAATCCAGCCTAATGCTTTCTTTTCGGAGGTCTAGAACTGGTATCAACAACGTATACAGATCTTAATGATGGTAGTGTGCTTGCTGACTCTTGAGCATCAACCATAATTTTGCTCCTTCTGAATGAAGGCAGTAACTGGACATATGTGGAGGCCTGACCACCAAGTTGGTACTTCTACAGCTGGTCTCTGCTGCTGGGTCAGTTCCACCAACTTTAGTCTTCATGCCTCACCCCAGGCATCTCATATGACCCTTTCTTCCTGCCTCCTAAGTCTTGCCTTAGCTACAGCATATGTGAAACAGCTATGTAAAGTATTCCATGGGGCCTGAAAGAAAACCTTCATTCCTTCTCTATTATAAATTATCAAAAGATTCCCTTAAAACTGACCAAAGAATGAGATTATTACATATGTACACAAATTACATAAATTTGAGATGTAGAAAACATTTTCTTCATTAGGATTAAATTTTTTAACCCCTGAAAGTTATGAGAATAAGCAGAAAGCTTTCTAATCATAATTTATAACCAACTACTATGGTAAAACTAATGGGGACTACTAGTGTTATCATGATTATCTTCACCACCAACATGTGTATACTATCTGAAATTGATATGGAAAGGATTATTTCTCTCATGCTTCCAAAAAGATGGAGGAACACAGGATAATAAAAGGGTAGGCTCAATTACCAAAATTGAACATTTTAAACCTCGATTTCTAGGAAGCTTGAATAAAAAGGCTCTGTTTTCTTCAACCATATTCTGATGGGCAAATTATAGTTTTGGCATTCTGGATGATATCAAGGGAAATTTTCTTTTCATATCTTTTTAAACTAGAAGGTCATCATTTTAAGAGGCTCCCTATAGCGCCATAAGATTATCATTCTTATTCTGTTTTTGAGTAATTATATAGAGATGTTGCAATAAATTTCCCTACACTTTTCAAACTGTAGTTTTAAAAAGCCTTCTCAAAATACCGTATTTTCTCCCCATTTTCCCAGTGCTTACTGATTTCTTCCTCAATGCCCCTTTATTAATTTTTGCCCCAGTAAAAGCCTTTTGAACATCTTTGTAACAGTTAAAAGGCAAGGATTAATTATCCACTCCAACACCTTACTGGATCAATTTGCATCCAATAAGGAATCTGCCAACAGGATGTCAGCAATATTTACAGAAAAATCCTGACATTTCTGACAGCTGGTGAAGGAAGATAATTTGGACCAATATAATCTTGTTGGAGTCTGATATTATTTGGATGCATATATTTGATGAAGTGTTGTGAGAGCTGATGTTGTTTATCTACAGCCAGCCATAGCCGGGGCCTGTTTTAGAAGACTTTTTCTGTATGTGCAAAATGAGTTGTTCTCTCCAGTTCCATACTTAGGGGACAGACATCAAGACTTAAGAATTGCCATTTAATTTGTTGCAGTTAAATCATAGCCTGTAGGGGTTAAGAAAGTAGAAAACATGTTAAAAGTTTACGGGTCCACAGTGTCTGACCTCCTTCATAAAACCAGGGAATGGTTTTCTTAAACTAGGTGATATGGAAGTTCAACCAGTCTTTACACTTAAGAAAAAGGGATTTTCTCTTATTATTTAAAGTGATCAGCATGTAGAAAATGAAAGTATTGAGATGATATGGTCTGAATGTTTGTATCCCCTTAAAATGTATATGTTGAAATCTTAACACTCAAGCTGATGGTATTAGTAGGTGGGGTCTTTGGGAGGAAATAAAGTCATAAGTGTACAGCCTCCCCATGAATGGGATTAGTGTCCCTGTGAAAGATATCCCAAAGAGCTGCCTTGCCCCTTCCACCATATGAGGACATGGTGAGAAGGTGCCATTTCTATGAACCAGAAAATGGCCATCACCAGACATAGAGTCTGCCAGCACCTTGATCTTGGACTTCCCAGTCTCCAGAACTGTGAGAAATAAATTGCTGTTGCTTATAAGCTACTCAATATATGTTATTTTGTTATAGTAGCTCAAAAAAGACTAAGGCATGAGATAACATGCCCAATGCTTAGTATAGTATTTAGTACAAATGGACATTGTATAAATGCTAATAATCTTGTCCCACACTAAGTTATTTTTAAGTAATGGTGAATCCACCTCCATACTCTCCTTTTTTACAGACTATGATCTATAAGCTAATAGAATGATATTATTCCAAAGAGGAATTAAAATCAGAGCACCGTATCATTAACAGAGTCAATAAATGGACCCAAGAATTTCAGACATCAGAGTCTAAACCTTTTCTTAAAGAAAAGATGGATAACCAATCTCTTTGAACAGAATAGGAAAAAACTAGATACCTTCATATAAAGGAACAAGGAGTTTGATAACACTACATTCAGGAAAGGAAAATGAACTTTTCCCCACGATTTAAAAAAAATGTAAATTGCTATCAGGTAAGTCCATTGCTGTTTTAACTGCTCACCTTGGGGGCTGATGATGTGATGTATGACTTTAGAAGTAAAAAATTGCAGGCAATAATGAATGACCTCAGTGGGAGAAAACAATTTTTTCCTCAGCCATTCTTTGTGAATACGGCTGTCCTGGGAGATGACAGGATGACTTCTTATTGCTCACATATACAGTGCTAAATAGAAGATATTAAGGTCAGATAGACACAAGCATCCATAATGCCTTTGATACTTTATCTCTTAATGGGAAATTCAACACCTTTACAGCTAACTGATAAATCCTAGGGAAGGATTAAATTATTAAAGGGTTTTTCTCTCCCCTTAGTGTTTTTTTTTTTTTTTTTTTTTTTGAGACGGAGTCTCCCTCTGTCGCCCAGGCTGGAGTGCAGTGACGTGACCTCGGCTCACTGCAGACTCCGCCTCCCGGGTTCACGCCATTCTCCTGCCTCAGCCTCCCGAGTAGCTGGGACTACAGGTGCCCGCCACCATGCCCGGCTAATTTTTTTTTTTTTGTATTTTTAGTAGAGAAGGGATTTCACCGTGTTAGCCAGCATGGTCGCGATCTCCTGACCTCGTGATCCGCCTGCCTCGGCCTCCCAAAGTGCTGGGATTACAGGAATGAGTCACCGCGCCAGGCCTTTTCCCCCTAGTGTTTTTAAAGGGGGCTTTACTTGGTGAGTAGAATGGACTGGGAGTTATATTCACTGCAACTAATTTTATTCTTTCAATTGTGAAAACTATTGGCTTCCATTCCATCTACTATGTAAAAATGTCCAAGAGTTTTATTTATAGGACTCTTTATTTAAAGTAGGAATTTTGAAGTTCAATGTAAAATATACCTGTAAATATTGGGGCCAAAATGTCCAATGGTCTCAAATGAACTTTGTATGTTTGGTTTTGAACCTGCCACACTGATAACTAAAATTACAAGTGTTAATTTTAGACAAATCTAACTAACCGCTCAGCACAGTAAAATAACAACTAATCATTTGGTACCTTCATTTTTACAAAAAAAAAGAAATTGCTTGTTTAACAAGAATACACACCATGGTTATTGGCTTATAAGTTATCTTGCTACCCAGAAAGAAACAATATCTATGAAACAAAAAACTAGATGTTGAATTACAATCCAACTGATATCTTCATGTCTAAGGGGAAATAATGTTATGATATGTAAGAATTATTGAAACATTTATCATGTTCCTGGCACTGTTCTATGCTCTTTAGATGTATAAACTTACTTTATCCTCACAAAACCTTACTATATCAAATGTTAAGTGTAAGGAAAATAAGGCACAGAGAAATAAAGTAACTTGTTCAGGAAGTTTCCAATCCAAGATTTAAATCTAGGCTTTCTCAATCTGGTGGCTATATTTTTCATCCAGTCATTCATTGGATGAAATGTATCTATGCCTGTATATAGATAGGTCTTTATGTTGCATTACAATTTGTGTACAGTTGAAATGCACAGGTATTAAGTGTACAGTTTAATGAGTATTGAAAAATGTGTACACCTGGACAATAGCCAGGTGAAATATTTTCATCACCCCAGAAAGTTATTTGTATTCATTTCTGATTAATTCTTTCACACTATCCCACAACTAGAGGCAATTATTGTTCTAATTTCTAACAACATAGATTAATCTTGCATGTTTGTAATCTTCATACAATAGAATATTATACCATGAGCTGTTTTGTTTCTGGCTTTTGTTACTCAACATAATATCTATGAGATCTCACGTCTGTTGTTCCTTTTTCTTTTTATTGCTGAGTAGTATTCTATTGCATGCTTATACTTCAGTTTACTTGCCCAGTCTCTTGGTTGATGGACATTTGTGTTGTTTCAGTTTTTGATTGCTATAAATAACACAGCTATAAACATTCTCACACAATTCTTTTTGTGGACATATTTTCTTGTATGTTGAGTGAATTCCCAGGAGTAGACTTGCTAGGTGGTACATGTTTAACTTTATGATAAACTGTCAAGCTGTTTTCCAAAGTGGCAGTACCATTTAATGCTCCCACCAGTAATGTATACGAGTTCTAGTTGCTTCATATCCTCACTAATGTTTGATGTGGCAGAGTCTGCACTCTTCCAAATTGATGGTACTGAAGACATGAAATGGAATTATACATAAATATATAAAGATTATGTCAGGGGAATAAATAGTTGGTGAAAATAGCTGTTGCCATCTAAAGCTTTACTAAACATCAAGATTTCAAACCTTTGTTTTACGTCTCTTGCTTAGTCATCCACAAATTAATTTCTTATCCCCATCTGCCTTGAAAACCCTGAGACAAAGAACAGAAAAAGGAGGCAAATAGTGGAGACAAGTTATGGAGAGTAATTTAGGAGTTATTTCAAGGCTACTTACTTGAAGCTCTACAAAGGTCACATTTCTACCTCCATGCATTTTGCATAACAAAATAAAGCTCCAATCAACCAAGGATTAGAGAACTCATCCTATAAATTATTGAGTAGATAATCAACCAATATAACATAAAGATATAAAGAATCAAAATATACATCTGAAAATTCTAGTCTTACAGGGAAACAATATGAATACTGATTACTCTAGGTTTGTATTTTGACTAATAATGTGCTTGACATAAGACAAAACTACTTGGATGTTCAGATTCCCATGAGACTTTTGATTACAAATATTAAATATAATTGTCTCAAACTACTATTTTCTTTGAATTGGCAAAAATAAATTTGGCTAAAACATACATTTATGCAATTATTCCTTAAAGGAAATTACTATTATATAAAGATTTTTTCTAAAGTCAGCCAATTCTATCCCTTAAGAATTACACACAGATTGATATAAATGGTATTCTAATTATGTCAGAAAACCTTTAGAAAACCACTATGATTTTTTGCTCTAAGACTCAAAAGAACATAATTCAACCTGGCAGCTAAAATTTTGAAGTCAATTTGCAAAAGACATTTAACTATTAGATAATAATCAATGACACGTTCTTTTAATCTTCATAATATCAGTAATAAAAGTTTTTTCTCTTAATTGACCACATTATAATATCTTCCTTTTTATAGAAAATAGTAACATTTTACTGATCTTGTTTAAAATAATGTTTTTATGTTCACACATACACTAAGAAACTTCCATAAAAATCACTAAGTTTGGATGCATTATATATACTTTTCCTGTGGTTTGATGCAGGTTCTTGATAACCAAGAGAATTTAAAAAAAAAAATACAATTTCCTATGACTTTTGATTTTCTAGACTATGTCAATCTACATAGCTATGCAAATAAGTTTTAGTATTTACTAATGGTATTTTAACAATCAACGGAGTTTAATTAGCAAAATAGTGTTTCTAACCAGTAAGAGAAGTAAGCCTATTTTAAATACCTAACTTGCCATTTAAATTAGAAAAACTTATTACATTTTCAATATCCTAGAGCATTCACTGGTATCAGCTGCACTCCACAGACCTTGCTAATTAGCCCCTAAAGGTTACAGTGATTGAATCTACAATTACTTACTCTCGGATGGAACTCCCATTCATCATCTTTCTCATTTTCTTTCAACTATTCATATGCTACTGTGGGCTTACTGACATTTGTGGTTTCTTTGCAGCCCATGTTTAGCATATATCATGGCATGTGAATATGAAAAGTTTTTTTAAAAAATAATTACTATTTCTATTCTACAGGGTTTATTTATGTGAATTAACTATTATGAAAAGATGATGGCATAGATATTAACCTACCTTGGCATTATGTTTCTGTTAGATCAGCTGTTCGTATAGCTGCTGAATGTGTTATATTTTTGTTTAATCGTTGAACAGCCTTTAAGGATACCCCACTTTGATCATTTGTGGAGAGTTAAAAAAAGAAAAAAGCATAAGGCCTACACAATTTTCACTTATTTTTCCCATACTAAAAATTCTAGATTTTTTTTTAAGACTGAAACAGATGGGGATTTCGTTGGTTTGCTTGCTTGCTTGTTTTTCTAGAGGCAAGGAAGAATGAACGGCAGGGAACTGCTTTAGCAATGTTTGACAATAGATTGAATGAGCATGAGTGATAACCAGTGGTTCTGCGTTCAAATTAACCACATGGAGGTCTTGTGTAATGGTGAGTTGCTGAAGGTCATCCCAGTGATTCTGATTCTGAATGACTGAAGTGAGACTCAGGAATCTGCATTTTAACCAGCTGATTTTCCCCAGATGATTCTTATCTGAGTAGTTAGAAACGACATTTGAAACCACTGATTTTATCTGCAGTATTTGTCCCTTTAACAAGGTAGAGTAACCACATGAGCTACCTGGCCACAGGCTGATACAAGGAGCCGACTTGAAAAGGATACTATTATGCCCAAGGCACCATTTTGGATTCTTCTGTCCTCTTTATTTCTGATTTACCTGAAATTCACCCTTCTTTTTTGATACGGGAGGGGAGTAGGGAAGTGCTGGGTAGAGAAGTGTGGGTCCCTGGCGAGGGCTCTATCCTTGGGCCTGTGCCCACAGACGTAAGTGAAAACAGGCACTCCTGTTTTTGCACCCAAATGTTGCATTTTCCAAGACCACTCTGGCCCACCATGCTCCCATCTTATGCCCATATAAACTTGAGACCTTAGCAGGCACAGACACAAGTGGCTGAACATCAAGAGGAGGAAAGGAACAGACCAGCAGACTGGTAGACCAGCCACGGTGGAACAACATGGCAGAGAAAGAGAGAAGAGGAAGGATGTCTGTACCCTGAGGGGAGTTCAGCCAAGGGCAGTCAGAGAAGAGTCTGCCAGCTGGGCGGCCAGGCTCCAAGGGAAGACCCCCTTCCCACTCTATCCTGTCCTTCCGGCTCCCCATCCTTCTTGCTAAAAACCACCTCCATCACTCAATAAAACCTTGCACGCATCCTTCCAGCCCTTGTGTGATCTGATTCTTCCAGTACACTGGGCAAGAACCCAGGCTGTCACACTGCCTTGCGATAAGGCAGAGGATCTATTGAGCTGATTAACACAAGCCGTCTACAGATAGCAAAGCTGAAACAGCACAGTGTAACACACACCCTCTTGGGCTTCAGGAGTTGTAGACACCCACCCCTAGATGCTGCCATGGGGCCGGAGCCCAAAAGCACTCTCCATGGCCTCTGCACCTGCCCATCTGCATGATCCCCCTAGGGGTTTGAGCAGAGGGGCGACCTAAGGAGTAAAAGAGCAAGCCACACTACTGTCATGTGTCCGGCAGTGAGATCAGGGAACTCTCCCATTTCACTTGTATCCTAAGTAGGGGAGGGTAACAGATGTCTCAAGGTATCAGATGTCTCAAGACGGGTGCTAAGTAGGAAACAGGCAAAAAGAATCACCCATTTTGTGATAAGGGTTATGACTATTAGTGGACACTTGGATATACATGTAGGTTTCAGGAGAGGTGCTAAAGATTGGAAAGGAGGAAGCAAACACCCCAACCTGGACAGGTCTGAATGGAATAGGGAGATGGCAGAGCAAGGGGAGTACAGTACAGCTGACCATTGAACAAAACTGGTTTGAACTTTATACGTCCACTCACATGTGGATTTTTCTTCACTAAAATTTATACCCAGTGTGCCTGCCTCTCCTGCCTCCCTTTCCACCTCCTCCACCTCTGCTACCCCTGAGACAGCAAGATCAGCCCCTTCTCTTCCTCTTCCTCTTCCTCCTCAGGCTACTCAACATGAAGACAGTGAGGATAGAGACCTTTATAATGATCCACTTCTTAATGAATAGTAAATACATTTTCTCTTCTTTATGATTTTCTTTATAACATTTTCTTTTCTCTAGCTTACTTTATTGTAAGAATACAATATATAATATGTATAACAAACAAAATATGTGTTATTAGACTTTTTGTATTATTGGTATGGTTTCTGGTCAACAGTAGACTATTAATAGTTAAGTTTAGGAAGTCAAAAGTCATATTGGGATTTTTTACCATGTGGGGGTTGGCACTTCTAACCCCCACATTGTTCAAGGGTCAACTGTACTTGTGACTCCTCAAATTGGGCTGCTGCTCTGCACAAGTAGATAGAAAATACCATATACAAGGAATGAGTTATTTTTCTACGTCTTATCGCGGTTAGCATTTGACTAGTTTGATTTCTCCCAGACCTCATTTAAATTTCAGGTACCAAGACTGCAAATATATATATATAAATATCAAACCTTTCTAAAAATGGAGTGGTAAATTCTTCAAATGACTCTGGCCTTCTAGCTGAGTCTGTAACCACCATCCCCTTGGTTTTCTTAAGCCCAAGTTAATGCATCTGCCATCCAATTAACACCTCATTTAACTATACACCTGAGGCTTTTGCTTCAAAACTCTATTTTGAAACAATTAGCCCTCTGCTGAATAGGGTAATGTGATTATAATTAGGAGGGAGACACAAAGAGCAGTGTGATTAAGCCTTTATGAAACTTCCTTAATGGAAGTGGGGGTCACAGTGAAGAGAAACTAGTGAAGTTAGGATAAAGGCAACTTTCTTTAAAACTGCAAGATGCTTTGGTACACAGTAATACATTACTCATATTACCTATATCAATGCACAGCAGAATGGATTTCCTGATGTATCACCTTCTCCCAAGTGTGAGATCATTTAATGTTTTGTTTGAAATTATTATCACATATTTTGGTCAAATAAAAACCTATAAATAGCCCTACCTCTGAATTCAATTTTATCTGGAAACTCTTGGGATCATCTGTAATGGAAATAGTGTTTTTATACATTTGAGTGATTTTTACATATAAATATAACCTAATTTTCACTGTAAGTTTTTTATTCTGCCAATAAAAACCACTTATTTATATTTTCACATCTATAAGGATTTTTTATTTCTAGTCTTTTTCATATTAATTCCTTCTAGTGTTTTTCAAGCTTTAAAGTGCATTAAAATTGGAGATGTTTTTTAAAAGCACAATCTGATTTAGGAGGTTTGGAATAAAGAATTGAATTCTGCATTTCTAACAAGCTCCCAAATGATGCCCATGCTGCTGATTCAAGGACCACACTTCGCACAGCAAGGCTCTGTCTGGAACGTAACTCTTAAGTTGCCACGCTAGGTTTCACTAAAGAGGAATAGTCATTTCTAGTTCAAATTTTATATTTAGGAATTGTTATTGGAATAGAGTTGAGACTAGATTAACATAGTAGAAACAAATAAATTCTAGTCCTTTGAAAGCTCCTACACTTTACAGCACAAAATATCTTCAACTAACCTCAATTTTTTTCCAATACTACATATGAAATGGTTGATTACTCTTGCTATTTCAAATGAGATGTTTAGATTGATATTTATTAAGAAAATGTAAATAACTTGACCCTTCATACTCTTATTCCCAACCTGGAATCATTTCGACAGCAAAAACCCATAATGTTCACTGAGGTGTAGAGATGAGTAAGGAGAGGCCCTTTTTATATCCTTGAACACACGAGTCAGCACGCAATTGTATCTTCTCTAGAGAAGCAGCAGCTCAAATATGCTAATTTATAAAGGGGAAGACACTTGATTTTGATTACTGGCTAATACAGATGGATAGAAAATGAATAGCAAGAGAGAGAGAAGAGAGAAATGATCCACACATAGACATTAAAAAACAAAACAACAAAAAAGGAAAAATGAATAAGAGGAGCTAAAAGTGAGAACCAGTGGAACAGAAAACACTGAGGCCACACATAGATGTGCACACAGGGGATGTAGAGATTTCAGAATTTATTTCACTTTATGCACCCTGGAAAAATGAAGAATCAGGAGGAAAAATCTGGTTTATTTGGTGGCCAGAAAAGCTTAGGAGCAGAAGCTTAAATTTAGTTTGGAAGTGAACCAGAGAGGATCAGAGAAAACCAAGAAAATATAGGGCTTCAGATGGGACGAGGCAGGACTTCAGTGACCTGGCAGAGGATTCCCAAACCCTGAGAACCTAAGCAGGAATGGCTCTGTGCTGGCCATTCCTTGAAACATGTTGACCTTGAGTTAGTGTGTCATCACATAATAGATGCCTGGAAAATCATATCACTGATAAAGTGTGGAGCCTTTGTGTGAGAAGAGACACTCAGTATCACCCAGTCTAGTTCTTGCAGTTTGTAACTTAGTAAACTTGTTCCCCAAGATGCTAAGCGACTGGCCCAAGGTCATATTTAAAGCCAAGCTGATTCTGAAACCCAATTCTTTAGACTCTAAGTCTCTGCTTGTGCCACAACATCAAAAACCATTGAGATAAGAGTAAGTCAGAGAAGGATTTAGGAGAGAAAACCACATTTGCAGGAAACCCCCAAGCCTCCCCTTCTATCTTAGAAGTAGACTAGACAATTGGTTTAACATGTCATCTTAGTGTGCCCTTCAGCACTTGTAAGGAAATGCTAAGTAAAGAAACAGAAATATAGCAAGAAAGATAAGCTTCTATCATCTTCTATCATCCTCTATTTCACCAAGATCCCAGTCAAGTTTTAAACTATTTTATGTAATTTCAAGACAAATTGCAAGCAGTATGATCAACATTTTCCAGAACATCCTTATTTTCAGAATACGTTTTAATATGCATGCAAATTATGAGTGTTCTAATCAACAATTTAAAATGCAAAGCCTTGCTCAGATGTGCTATAAGACATTGTGTATTAATGAGGGGATGTATTTGTTGGTTCTAATATTTACTCCCCTAAAACAATAAAAAGCAGCCTCTGTTTCGAACATAATTGTAATAGAAAGCCTGAATTACAAATAAGAAAAAAATGGAGGCAATTTTTCCCAAAACACAAAAATATTCCACCAACAGCAATTAATTAAAGGCATATGAATTCAGATATTAACATTTAAAATACATTGTAGGCTGCATTTTCTAGTCAACTGATCATTTAAATACCTAGGCTTAAAGAAACTGCAAACTCCAGAATTGCAATTCTTAAACATGTTCAGGGTTTACCAGTCAAATTATAGTTAGGATATCTTTTCGTATAGGTATTTAGTATATGTACCTCTTATTTTGTATAATGATTTCACCTATTTTTCCCTCCATTAAATCTTCTGAACAGCCAAACCCTCTGAAACAGAAACTATTCATCAACATGTAGCCTCAGACAAGACAATTAAAGTGACCTAAAAACAAAGAAGTATCATGGGTCTTTCCTCATTATACTCATTTGTAATAAGATAAATATATTAGGATATTCAGTTTCTAGACAAAGAGCTATTGATACAAATGTCAAATTTCCTTTCCTATAATATCAGGCATAAATTTGTCACATATTTTTCAAGAAATAGCCAAATTTTTGGAAAGATAAAAGAAAGATACCAATATTAACAGCTAGCAGGACATCTATAAAAAAACATAGAAAAGAATAAACAACACACCTGTTAGAATGGCTATTATATTTTAAAAAAGATAAGCATTGGTGAGTATGTGAAGAAATTGAAACTTTTGTTTGTACACTGCTGATTGGAATATAAAATGGTGTAGCAGCTATGGGAAACTGGAGATTCTTCAAAAAATAAAAAAGAATTACCATATTATTCAGCAATTGCACTTCTAGGTATATGTCTTTAAAAATGAGAATCATGATCTCAAAGAGATGGCTGCACTCCGTGTTCATTGAAGCATTATTCACAGTAGCCAAGATATGGAAACAACCCAAGTGTCCATCAACAAATGAATTGACAAAGAAAATTATATATGTGTATATACATATATATGCACTACATATGTAATCTGTTTATATATGTATATATACACATTAAAAATATTATATATACACATATATATTTTTAATATGTATATATGTGTGTGTGTGTGTATATATATATCTCCAGTTTTTTAAAAAAAAGGAATACTGCCATTTGCAACAACGTGAATGAATCTGGATGCCATTATGCTAAATAACATAAACCTAGCACAAAAGGAAAAATACTGCATGATTCTATTTACATGAGGTATATATAATAGTCGAATTTATAGAAACATAGAATACAATGGTGGTTGCGAGGTTTTGTGCAGTTGGGGAAATGGAGAGTTGTTTAATGGGTGCAAAGTTTCAGTTATGCTAGATGAATAAATTTTAGAGATTTTAAACCACAAGCATAAAAGGAGCCAAACGTACTGAGCTTCATCCACAAGCATACAGGAGAATCATTCATGAACTCTTAATATACATTCCTGTTTGATATATTAAACATATTGTAATGAAGAGTTCAATAAGGTCAGTGCCAATGGAAAAGAAATAATCACACATTCGTAAAAATCTAGGGGACCCTAGAGATTGAAGATGAGCTCTCTGGAATCAGAGTTCTGGGTTTAAATCTCAGTGCTGTCACTGCCTATGTGACTGACCTTAAACAAGTTACTACACTGAAAATAATAGTGAATACCTACAGTAGACAGAATAATGGTCCCATGACGATGTCCACATCCCAATCCCTGGTATCTTACATAAAATGTAATATGTTACCTTTCATGAAATTCACATTCGTGAATATGTTACCTTACATGAAAAAAGGGACTTTAGAGATGTGATTAAGTTAAGGATTTCGATATGGGAAGATTATCTTGGATTAGCTGAGTGGTTCCAATGTAATCACAAGGACTCTTATAAGAGGGAGGCAGGAGTGTCAGAGTCAGAGAAGGAGATATGAGGATAGATGCAGCCATCAGAGTGATGCTGGTCCATGAGCCAAGCAATGTGGGCAGCTGCCAGAAACAGGAGAAGACAAGAAAATGAATTATCCCCTGGAGCCTCCAGAAGGAACACAGCCCTGTTGACATCTTGATTTTAGCCCAGTGAAAGTGATTTCTGACCCCTAGAACCAGAAAATAAGAAACTGTATTGTTTTAAGCCACTAAATTTATGGTAACATATTACAGCAGCAACAGAAAAATGTTATACTACCTCATAAGATGATGAATGCAGTAAATATTTGTAAAGCTCTTAAAAGGATGCCTAGAATTTAAGTGCTATATAGCATCAGCTATTATTAACATAAATCAGATTATCTCACTTCTCTGCTTAAAAATCTGCTGTCTTCCCTTTGCCCTAAGAATGAAATTATTTTCTGAATTATGCCCTATCAAGATTGGGTATGCTTCAGCTCCTCTCCTGCTGACCTCTCTCAACCTTTTACTGCAACCTTCCCTGTCACTGGCTTCTGTCCAGTCACACTGGCCTCTTTCAGTTTCTGGAAAATCAAGTGCCTTTGAACCTCAGGAGCTTTATAACAGCTGTTCTCTCAGCATGGAAAGTTCTTTCCCTCATGTTTATCCTAGCTAGATTCTATCTACATTTCATATTTGTTAAAGTGGCTTGTTTTCAGAAAGACCTTCCCTGAAAATAGAAATTCTATCTCAAAATATCCTATTCTTAATGGCCAATGAACAGAAGAAAAGATGCTCAAGATTATTATTCATTAGGGAAATGCAAACCAAAACCACAATAAGATACCACTATATATCCACTAGCAGGGCTAAAATGAAAAAGACAGACAATAACTCTTAGTGAGGATGTGGAGATATTGGAATCCTCATACATTGCTGGTAAGATTGGAAATGGTCCAGCCACTGTAGAAAACAAAACTTTTGGAAGCTTTTCAAAATGATAAACAGAATTACCATTACCATACGACCCAAACTGCCTATCATGAACTGGGTGCTTTCTGACCCATCTAGCCATAAAATGGGTTGTGCACAGCAGCATTCCATCATTAAACAGAAGTGGTATGTATGAAATCAGGCTCAACAGGTCCTGAAGGCACAAGTAAGTTACATGAGGAGGTGGCTCAAATGCCCATGGTCTCCACTGCTGTCACCCTGCCTTCTCTCTCCCAGCCTGCACCAGTGGCCTCATGGGGAGTTCCCTATGGTCAGTTGACAGAGGAAGAGAAAACTAGGGCCTGGTTTACATATGGTTCTACACGATATACAGGCACCACTCAGAAGTGGACAGCTGCAGCACTATAGCCCCTTTCTAGGATATCTACCAAGGAAAGCAGTGAAGGGAAATCTTCCCAGAACTTTGAGCAGTGCACCTGGTTGTGTACTTTGCTTAGAATGAGAAATGGCTAGACGTACTATTATATCTGATTCATGGGCTGTAGCCAATGGTTTGCTGGGATGGTCAGGGACTTGGAACAAGCATGATTGGAAAATTGGTGACAAAGGAATTTGGGGAAGAGATATGTGGATGGACCTCTCTGAGTGGTAAAATACTGTGAAGATATTTGTGTCCTATGTGAATGTTCATCAAAGGGTGACCTCAGCAGAGGATTGTAATAATCAAGTGGATTGGATTATTCATTATATAGACCCCCTCAGCCTCTTTCCCCAGCCACCCCTGTCAACACCCAATGGATTCATGAACAAAATGACCGTGGTGGCAGGGATGGAGGTTACACATGGGCTCAGCAACATTAACTTCCACTCACCAAGGCTGACTTGGCCACAGATACCACTGAGTGCCTAATTTTCCAGCAACAGAGAGCAACACTGAGACCTTGATATGGTACTGTTCCTCGGCATGATCAGCCAACTACTTGGTGGCAGATTGATTATATTGGACCTTTTTCATCATGAAAAGGGCAGATGCTTGTCCTCACCAGAATAGACATTTACTCCAGATATGGGTTTGCCTATCCTGCACGTAATGCATGTAATGCTTCTGCCAAGACTACCATCTGTGGACTCATGGAATGCCTCATCCATCATCATGGTAATCCACAAATCATTGCCTCTGACCAAGGCACTCACTTTACACTAAAGAAGTGAGGCAGTGGCCTTTTGAAGTCACAATTACAATGCCAACTAGGTGACAATACTTTGAGGCAAAGTTCTCAAGACTCTGTATGCTCTACCAATATATGGTACTGTTTCTCCCATAGCCAGGATTCACAGGTCCAGAAATCAAGGGATGAAAGTGGAAGTGGTACCACTCCATTACCCTTAGTGACCCACTAGCAAACATTTTTCTTCCTGTTCCCACGACATTATGTTCTGCTGGCCTGGAAGTCTTAAGTCCAGAGGAAGGAATGCTGCCACCAGAAGACACAACAATTCCATTAAACTGGAAGTTAAGATTGCCGCCTTTGGGCTCCTCCTACCTCTAAGTCAACAGGCTAAGCAGAGAGTCACATTGTTGGTGGGGGAAATTGACCCAGACTATCAAGATGAAATCAGACTACTACTCCACAATGGAGGTAAGGAAGAGTATTCATGGAACACAGGAGATCCTTTAGGGCGTCTCTTAGCATTACCATGCCCTGTGATTAATTTCAATGGGAAACTACACTAACCCAATCCAGGAAGGATGACAAATGGCCCAGAACTTTCAGGAATGAAGGTTTGGTCACTCCACCATGTAAGAAACCACAACCAGCTGAAGTGCTTGCTGAAAGCAAAGGGAATTCAGAATGGGTAGTAGAAGAAGGTAGTCATCAATACAACATGAGACCAGCTGCAGAAATGAGGACTGTAATCATCGTGAGTTTTCCCCCTTATATTGTTAAGAACATTTTTGTGCATGTATACACTTGTACTAAGAAAATATCTTCATTTTATTTCCTTTCATTTTCCTTTATCATGTGACATAAGATTTACTGACTTTATACCAGCATTTAAGTGTTGTTAACTTTATGTAATAGTATTTAGACTAAGGATTAGTGTGCTTCCAGTTGTACGAAGGATAGCTGTATTATGTTAAGTATAATAATGGCCTTATTGTCTTTCTTTGGAGATTAAGTATGATTTCAAGAGATGTGTATGGATTCAGTTGACAAGGGGTGGATTTGTGATGGTTAACATTAGGTGTCAACTTGATTGGATTGAAGGATGTCTACACAGCTGATAAAGTATTATTTCTGGATGTGTCTGTGAGGGTGTTGCCAGAAGAGATTAACATTTGAGTCAGTGGACTGGGAGAGGAAGACTCACCCTCAACGTGGGTGGCCACCATCCAACCAGCCACCATCATGGCTAAAACAAAGCAGGTGGAAGAAAGTGGGATAAGCCAACTTGCTGAGTCTTCTGGCTTTCTTCTTTCTCCTGCTCTGGATGCTTCATGCCCTAGGACATCAGACTCCAGGTTCCTCACCCTTTGGACTCTGGGACTTAAACCAGTGGTTTGCTGGGGGCTCTTGGGCCTTCGGCCACAGACTAAAGGCTGCACTGTTGGTTTTCCTACTTTTGAGGCTTCTGAACTCAGATTGAGCCACTACTGGCTTCATTCTGCCTCAGCTTCAAGATGGCCATCATGGACTTCACTTCGTGATTGTGTGAACCTATTCTCCTTACACCCTTTCATACGTACACATATCCTATTAGTTCTGTCCCTCTGGAGAACCCTAACTAATACATTTTAGGTATATTCACAATTCAAATGAAGATGACATATGTATAAATTAAAAACATATACTTCAATGTCCATAACAGCATTATTCATGAGAGCCAAAAAGTAATAACACAAGTGTCCTCAACTGATGAATGCATAAACAAAATATGGTTTTCCTATACAATGTAATATTATTCAGCAACAAAAAGGTATGAAGTACTAGTACTTGCTACAACATGGATGAACCTTGAAATCATTATACTCAGTGAGAAAAGCCAGTCAAAAGGGTAACATATAGTACCATTACAATTATATAAAATGTCCAGAATAGACAAATCTATGTATCTAGAGGTACAAGCTAGTTAGTGGTTGCCAGTGGCCTGGGGCAGGTGTGGGGTTGCGGGTGGGGGGATTAAGGATTGGAGAGTGACTGCCAATAAACACTGGAGTTTCTTTTTGGGATGTCAAAAATGTTACAAAATTCTGATGATATTTGTGTAACTCTGATTAGACTAAAAACACTGAATTGCCCCTTTTAAAAGGGTAAAGTTCATAGTTTGGGAATTATATCTCAATAAAGCTGCTATATTTTGAAAAGATTTTAAAAATACTCCATTCTCAGTAAATCTTCTATTTTTTTCATCTCAATAAAGCTCCTATGTTTTAAAAAAAGATTTCTAAAATACTTTATTCTCAATAAAGCTGCTATTTTTATCTCAATAGAACTGCTATTTTTTAAAAAGGATTTAAAAAATTTTAACAGCAATGGCAAAAGCACCAGGGTACACATGCCTTCATCCTGTTTCATGGTAGAAATTATCACAATTTGTAATCATTGTAAAGTCTAAAAGGACAGGACTAAGTCTGATTTTTTTTAATTGCTGGTTTTTGCTTGTGCCTCATGTCATGTCATGTATGTGGTCAACGCTCAATATTTGCTGAAGAGATGAAAGATTATGATTAGTATGTGTAAATGACAATGAGGATGACATTGAGAAAGCAGCCATCAGTTTATGCCTAAATGATTAAACTAAAGGCAACTTTGAAAATCAGCCCTCTTGACTGGGCGTGGTGGCTCATACCTATAATCCCAGTACTTTGGGTGGCCGAGGCAGACAGATCACCTGAGGTCAGGAGTTCAAGACCAGCCTGACCAACATGGCAAAACCCTGTCTCTATCAAAAATACAAAAATTAGCTGGGCGTGGTGGCGGGCAACTGTAGTCCCAGCTACTCAGCTACTCCCACTGAGGTGGGAGAATCGCTTAAACCAAGATCGCATCACTGCACTCAAGCCTGGGTGATGGAGTGAGACTCTCTCTCAAAAAAAAAAAAAAAAAAAAAAAGGAAAAAGCAATTAGTTTTTCTAAGTCTTTTAAAATCAAATTAATTTCGGGTTATCTGACTTATATAGCAACCAAGGTTATCCACAATGTTCATTTCTAAACTAGCTTCAGAGAAGCATAGAATGTCCTTTATGGTCACAGAGTAATGGTCACAGAGTAATTTGGAGCATCACCATCCCCATGACATTATTGAAGAGTACATGACAGCCTCAATCTTCTGGCAGAGCAGAACATTCAAATGATGGGGGTCTTTAAAATTCATTGAGGTATTTTTTCTATTCCACGTATTTACTCATTCAACATTCATTGCCCACACCAATTTTCCAGATGATAAAAATATAGAAATAAAAAGCATCATATCTTCCCTCAAGAAACCAACAATGTCATAGGAAAGATACAACAGGTTGAGATCAGTCTTGTAATAGTGTCCTGTTGGAGTGTGGAGGCATCTGCCTTAGTAGTTTTGCAATATCTGCAGGTAATTCCAACCAAGCATAGTCTCCAATACCTTTCATTTACAATTTATGACATTTCTTGAAGGTTTACTATGTGTCAAGAACTGTTCTGCTAGTGGAGATATGGTAACAAAGGAAAATGACAACATTCCCTGCTTCATTAAGGTTACATTGCAGTGTGAAAAGCAAGTAAAAAATAAAATAAAATATATAATATTCCAGACATTGATAATGCTGAGGAGAAAATTAAGCAGGAGAGGCAAGTAGACAGAATGTGAATGCAAATTTAAAGGCTGGTCAGGGAAGACTTAATGAGATATTTGATCAAAGACCTGAAGAAAGTGAGCTCATAATCCTGGTGAACTCCCTGGAGAAACAGTACTTCAGGCAGGGGAAAGAGAGCGGCAAAGGCAAAAGCCTTGAGGTACAAGTGTCCTGAAATGTTCTGAAATGGTGTGGAGGCTCAGGTGAGAATGGTAAAGTGAGCAAGGGGGAAATTAGATGGAGAAATTGGTTAAAAAGGTAATGAAGAAGAATTAAGGCAGGAGACCCAATTTTATAGGCCTTTCTATGGGCTGACTTTTACTTTGAAGGAGACGGGAAGCACTGGAACATTTTAAACAGTGGGTAGCATGATCTACTTACTTTTTAACAGATCATATTGCTGTGCCAAAAATAATTGGGGTATGAGGCATAATGAGGGTTGAAGTAGGGAGGCATGTTGAAAGGCTATGGCAATGATCCCAGTGGGTTATAATCCTGGTGACTTTGGCTAGGGTGATAGCAATAGGGGTGATATAAAGTAATGAGGTTTTAGATACAATGTGAAGATGGAGCCAACAGATTTTCTAATTGAGTGGATGGGGAAGTCATTGGTGTCCTTACCAAGAGGAATTTGGGTGGCATGGAAGTAGCAAACACCTTTTTATAGTGGGTTTAAGACAGATGAGGAAGAAAGGAATTGCACATAGATTATAGACAACATGTCTTAAATGTTTTGCTTTAAAGCGACAGTAGTTAGAGAGGAAGTGGGGTCAACAGAAGATTGTTTTTATTTCAACAAGGAGAAACAACAGCAGTTTTATATTGATGTTAATTATAGAGCAGATAGTAGAAATTGGTATGAGAGAGAGGAAATGACAGCCAAGCAATACAGTAGGTGAGAGAGAATGGGAGCTAGTGTACAGCAGAAACAGTTGTTCAGTTAGGATCATGGACTATGAATTAATACTAATGAAGGGAAAAGACAGGATTGAGGCTGTGATGTAATAGGTGAGTAGATTGAGTGGTGTAGTTTTGGAAAGTTGTTTTTGGTCCTGTTAACTTATGAAATAGGAAGCAAGATTTTCAGTGGAGAGCAAGGATAACAATGGCACAGGCAGTGTTGGCCATGTGAGGAAGGAGGTGACAGTGAGAAGTAGTTGAAGACAAAGAACAAAAGTGAGAGAGAAAGAACTCAATGTTTAGGTGAAGGTGTGGGAATAAGTGACTGAGGTTGTGCAAAGAACATTATTGTTGGAGAGAAAGTCAAGGCCAGAATATCATGTATCCATACATTGACTTCAATCAATAAGAATCATAATAGTAAGCATATTGCAGAAAACAAAAGTTAGAAGCTGAAATTCCAAAGTTTTAGTGAATAGTTTGGTTTGAGTTTAAACCTCTGTTTTCATTTTTATTGAACACATGAACACAATTTCAAAAATGTTTATATTTTTCAAATTATTGCCTTATTTTCTTTCCTCTTTCTTTAAACAATTAATAATTTATGACTACCCTGTGATGAGTGGGTTATATGAAGTTTTTAAATTATAGGGCATGCCCCATAATGAATCCAAATTTGAAATAGTCACTCGGTAATTTACACCTAGAAAGTAACAATTTACACTGGGTAGAAATGAAAAAAAATACCAATTTTGTTTATTTTATCCATACTTTCAGAGAAAATAAAGTTTTGAAAAGATATGGCTAGCAAATATGTGCAAACCTAAAATGTTACATGTATTGAGTTTAATAACTTTGGTGAATGTCCAGCTAGCAAAGAAACTTAAGCAAAATACTTAAGAAACAGTCATAAGTGAAATCCATTACAAACCCAGCATTTCACATTGGGCCATCAATCATAAGCAAGATGCCAACTGTGAATTACATGAATATTTGGGTGTGAGAGGGCATCATCAATAATACCTAGTGTTAATAGAGAACCATCAGACCTATGCTCAATTGCCCACTGGAAATGGTCATTGATCTGCTCTTATGGCATGACAAAGACTTATGAATTCTGGACACTATTTTGAAGCAGGTCTCTACATGCTGCCTTTTCAAGCACCTACGAGATTAATAAAACTTCAGCTACTTTTAGTTTCATACGGTTTAGACCTTTCCAAATTGGATACTGGGGAAAGGATATATAAGATTAAAGAGGGATCTAAGTTGATACTAAAGTACTGAGAACTATACAGTGGAATAGGAATCCAACTAGTGTGAGCCATTATTTTGGTCCATTTTGCATTGGTATAACAAGATACCCGAGGCTGTGTAATTTATAAATGAGAGAGGTTTATTTGGCTTATGATTCTGGAGGCTGGGAAGTCCTATAAGCATGATTCTGGCATCCACTTGACTTCTGGTGAGGGCCTTATGCTGCATCACAACATGACAAGGAAACAAAAGGGAAAGCCAGTGTGTACAGAGTGTCATGCAAGAGAGGCTAGGCTCATTTATAACAACCTGATCTGTTGAAAACTAATTCATTCCAGAGAGAGAGAAAAAACTCACTCATTCCCATGAAAGGGCATTAATCAATCTGTTCATGGGGCAGTGCCTCATAATTCAAATACCTGTCCCAGTACTGCCATATTGAAAATAAAATTTCAACATGAGTTTTGTCAGGGGCAAACTAGATCCAAATCATAGCAACCATATCTCAAGTTGTAAGTCTGATCCCTAAAATGAAAAACACAAACTGAATACAGCAATATTTATTAACATTTGAAGACTCCAAGATATTTGAATTCTGACCAATTCAAATTTTAAGGGATCTTAGCTTAAGGCATGGGAAATTCCACATACCATAAAGTGTTTAGATTTAATCTTTAGTTTGTATATAACAATGACTGTAGTAAGCATTTTCATTTGCTATTTCTTTTTATTTTATGTTATTTTATATTTTTTTGTGATGGAGTCTCGCTGTGACACCCAGGCTAGAGTGCTATTGCACTCACTCCAGTGAGTGCAGTGATTTCAGGTCACTGCAACCTCCACCTCCCAGGTGCAAGCGATTCTCCTACCTCAGCCTCCCGAGCTACTGGGATTACAGGCACCTGCCACCACATCCGGCTAATTTCTGTGTGTGAGTGCATTTTTTTTTTTTTTTTTGAGACAGAGTCTCACTCTGTTGCCCAGGCTGGAGTGCGGTAGTGCGATCTCTGCTCACTGCAAGCTCTGCCTTCTGGGTTCACACCATTCTCCTGCCTCAGCCTCCCGAGTAGCTGGGACTATAGGTGCCCGCCGATACACCTGGCTAATTTTTTGTATTTTTAGTAGAGACGGGGTTTCACCATGTTAGCCAGGATGGTCTTGATTTCCTGACTTCATGATCTGCCGGACTCGGCCTCCCAAAGTGTTGGGATTACAGACATGAGCCATCGCACCCGGCCTTGTGTGTGTATTTTTAGTAGAGATGGGGTTTCACCAGGCTGGTCCTGAACTCCTGACCTCAAGTGATTTGCCTGCCTTGGCGTTTGCTATGAATGAATGAAAGAAAGAAAGAAAGAAGGAAAGAAAGAGAGAGAGAGAGAAAGAAATAAAGAAGGAAGGAAGGAAGGAAGGAAGGAAGGAAGGAAGGAAGGAAGGGAGGGAGGGAGGGAGGGAGGGAAAGAGAGAGGGAGGGAGGGAGGAAGGAAGGAGAGAGGAAGGAAGGAATTTAATTTGCAAGGAGTATTTTAGAATGTGTATACACTAAGAGAACAAAAATAAATTCATCAAATTAGCAAAAATCAAGGTGATTTGAGGAAAAGGAGGAAGTTTGATGAACACTATAAATATGTGTGAATGAGTAGGGATAGGCATGGATTGATTCACAAACTTTGGAACACATAACCTATCATCCTTTATTTCTATCTGCATCATACAGAAAACTTTGAAAGAAAACATCTGTTGGTCTAACAAAATCTTGGTAAGATTCTTGCAGTAAATAAACATGACCATTATGAAGAACAGTTTTCCCCAGTTGCACAAGAGGAGACTGACATTATATTATGAATATTATATGATGTTATACATTTCTGATGAGACAGCTATTGACTCATGAAAGAAACAAGGACAAAGATGTATTCAAACCCAGAGAAAATCAGAGTTAAAAATGTGAAGTAGAACAAAGCTACTGGAGCAAGAATTCTGATATTTATGCTTAATATAGAGAATAAGGAAGGACTGAGTCAACCAAGAAGAAACTGCTAGAGAATGGCTTTAGAAATTTGATGCTGGGCTGATGAAAAAGCTGATTCAGAATGCTCATCAAGTATAATCCAGAGTGAGGAGAAACTAGTTCAGGTTTTTTGTTTATGATTTATCTGCTTTTCTTCAAAGTTGTGTTTGTAGATTTAGAGAGAACAGTGTTGTTTTACATTGGTTGTCACACTGGGAACCAAGTTAGAAAAGGCCCTAGTTTTCTCCCTAGCAGCTAAGGGAAATATCTTAGTCAGACATATAACAAAATATGCAATGACCAAGAATTCGGAAATCTAGTTGGTCTTTGCAACAAAAGCACCAACCTAAACATTTGCCTGCCTATGCATATTCTGAAATCCAACATTTTTTCTCGTAAGTTTCTCCTTCTACTGAGGCCAACCATATGATCTTCTGAAAGCACTCCAGAAGGGCTGGTGAGAGGAGGTTGAGAAAATACAAGGAAAACTGCTATTGCGCCAGCCCATTGTCCAATACTCCTGTGCTACCCCTCAAACTTCTTCATTCTGGATACATGGGGTAATTGCACTTCCTTGCCTCCTTAAGGTAAGGAATGATGACGTGATTTTCTTTAGAAAATAGAATGTTAGTGGAGGTGATATATCACCTCTAGGTAGAAGCATTGAATCATCATTGTGAGATTTTCAGAACATTCTTTTTTTGCTGCCATAATCATGGAATCAGATGTTGATGTGGAGAGGTAAAGCTGAGCCATCACACAGAGGACAGCTGCCTGGAGGGTCACCAGACATACAGTGCACCTTGCATGAACAAAACTTAATCCTTGTTTTTCTGCCACTGGTATTTGGGGGTTGTTTATTACTGTGCCATACCTTGCCTATCCTGACTATTACAAGTTCCAACTTCCCCAGAGACTCAGAAAAAAACAAGTGAAATATTTTAGTTCTTTGATGTCAGAAATGGTGGACAATAATGGACGTTTTACATTAGCCAGCTCAATTTCAACTTTACCACCATAGTTTACAAGACCACCTTCTACTGGTTTTTATTAAAGTATAACACTTAATGAAACTATTTACTTAAAACTACATATCTAATGAAGTTAGTTATGAAAAGCTAGTCTACTGACTCTCATTTCATACTCACTCACCTCTACTTTTCTAGAATTTCTTTGAATTACAAGCCCTTTAAAGGAATGACAATTTAGCCTAAATCTCTTAGAAGATTTCTTCCCCACCTTTTAATTTAGATGTAAAATAGGATTGCATTTTCATCTTCTTCCTGTATTCATTTTATAGGACTTATTTCTAAACACTTATATGCTATATATCTGGGGTCAGGAAATTAAACAGGCCAGACAGTAAATATTTTCAGCTTTGCAGACCATGCAATCTCTGCTGAAACTTCTCCACTCTGTCACTGTGGCATGAAAGCTACCATACACAGTAATCAACAGGTGAGTATGTTAATTTACAGAAACAGGTAGAAGGTTATTTTTGGCCATGGGCCAAATCTAGCTGTAGATATTACTTCCAGTTTAAATCACATCCATATAATTTCATGTTATCAGCTATCATTATAGCATATTTTGAAACTATGTTAATCAAAATCACCATTCCATCTGACAATTTATCTGATGTTCCACAGCCATGAAATAGAACACGTATCTTATTTATGCTGGGAACTCTAGATTTAATATCCTTTAAAAAAATAATTTCTCACAATACAAGCTACATAGGACTAGATATAAAAAAGAAGAAACTAATATTAGTTTTATATCTTTCTAGGATATTCAGAAGTCCATTTTTTCCTGATATTATATTTTAAATGGATTTCTTTATGTAAACATAATTTTTTGTTCCATACTAAAACCAAGAGATAAAAATCTTAGTGGGATAAAGGAAAGAAACAGATCGTAGCCAAAGCAGAACAGAGATACATCTTTAAAATTGTTTTTAGAAAATGAAATTATGACTGACATGACCTAACATCTCTCTATCAGGGAAAAGCTAATCCATATCAAATTAGTTCTGTGTTTGTTTGTTCAAAATAAAATGTCCCTGAAATAGTCACATATAAAGGAGACAGTTGAAAAGAAGAGTAAAGGAAGAAAAAGAAAAAAAAAAGGTATGCATGCAAATCTGAAACTGTTAGGAGGAAAACAAAACAATTTTACTCTTTTTAATTTTAATCTCAAATTAATTTATTTTAATGCAACATATTTTGAATTACTGGGACAAAGAAGCAAACAAGGAAGCCAGCCATGACAAATGTAGTTATGTGGAGCATGTAGTTATGTGAAGAAATGAATTATAATAAGACACAAGGCTATTTTTGTTTCCTGCTTCAAATAGCATGTATTTGGAGGAGGAAGATATATGTATCATATAACAGTGCAGTGTCTCAGAAGCACATCCAGGACTCTAATTAAAATCAATTTTACTGGCTTAGAAAATACATATATGAACTTTGTCTTTTAAGGTACGTAGTTTTTTCTTGCATAGACTGCTGAATACACTGGTCAGTTTCTAAATGAACTGGGATGAGTTCTCATCTGACTGTTTCCATCCTCACTCAGAATATAATAAGGACAAGATCTTCAAAGGGAGGAAAGTAAATCGAGGCAGGTTGGAATGGTTCAGGCATGAAGTGATAATAATCTGTTGCTGTGTTCCACCAAAATGAGGAAGTGCTTCTAAGTTCAAGCTGCTTTGACTGCAGCGTAACTGCCATAAAGCTGGAGATGTCACTGAGACAATGAACAGGACTGAACACTGAAAGTGGAGTGGCTGACAGATTTGCACATAGACATACTGGATTAAAGTTTGCTCTCCTAAAACCAACTCTGTCGGCTTGTGCAAATTATTTAATCATTCAGAGTTTTGGCTTTCTCAACTGTTAGGTTGAGCTATCTGAAACTGCAAATATTAGACTATGTTTTTGAATTTTTTTTTTTTTAAGTTCTGGGGTACATGTGCAGGATGTGCATATTTGTTACATAGGTAAATGTGTGCCATGGTGGTTTGCTGCACCTAACAACCCATCACCTAGGTATTAAGCCCAGCATGCATTAGCTCTTTTCCCTAATGCTCTCTCCACACCTGCCCTCCCTTGACAGGCCCCAGTAAGTGTCGTTCCCTTTCCTGTGTCCATGTGTTCTCATTGTTCAGCTCCCACTTATAAGTGAGAACATGTGGTGTTTGGTTATCTGTTCCTGTGTTAGTTTGCTGAGGATAATAGCTGCCAGCTTCATCCATGTCCCTGCAAAGGACTTGATCTCTTTCCTTTTTATGGCTGCATAGTATTCCATAGTGTATATGTACCACATTTTCCTTATCCAATCTGCCATTGATGGACATTTGGGTTGATTCCATGTCTTTGCTCTTGTGAATAGTGCTACAAATGAACATACTTGTGCATGTATCTTTATAATAGAATTCCTTTGGTTATATACCCAGTGATATGGTTTGGCTGTGTCTCCACCCAGATCTCATCTTGAATTGTACCCCCATAATTCCCACGTGTTGTGGGAGGGATCCGATGGGAGATAATTGAATCATGAGGGCAGTTTTCCCCATACTGTTCTCATGGTAGTGAATAACTCTCACAAGATCTGATGGTCTTATAAGGGGTTTCTGCTTTGACTTCTCTCTCATTCTTTCTTGCCACCATCATGTAAGAAGTGCCTTTCACCTTCTGCCATGATTGTGAGGCCTTCCCAGACATGTGGAACTGTGAGTCCAATAAACCTGTTTCTCTTCCCAATTTCGGGTATGTCTTTGTCAGCAGTGTGAAAATAGACTAATACACCCACTAATGGGATTGCTGAGTCAAATGGTATTTCCAGTTCTAGATTTTTGAGGAATTGCTACACTGTCTTCCACAGTGGTTGAACTAATTTGCATTCCCACCAACAGTGTAAAAGCATTCCTCTTTCTCCACAACCTGAATATTATGTGGTTCAAACTATATAGAACAGAATAGTTTATATATGATTGGTGGCTGCCATTAAATAGAATGTTTCTATAAACTTATGAGTATACATAAATGTACATATAATTTCTTTGAATTCCTCAAATAAGACTTATTAATTAGAAGGTATTATGTAATAATGGTTGCAGTTTGTCAGTTTTAACTAATTTATTTCTATAGACCAATTAATAATTGATCAGTTAATGTTTATTATTAAAGAAATACAAATTGCACACTAGAATCATTTATTCAATCATGAGTATACTCTGCAGTCCTAAAGTTTGCTTTATGACTGGTGGAGCATTTGCCAAGTCATGACATGTTCTGTCCAACAATGTGCTTCCCTGATGTCATATTAATACACATGTTTGAAACCTGTCTTATTCTAAGTTAGCTTAGGTTTGTTAACCTGATACTGACAAGTTCTGCTCAGATGTTCCAATGACGATCTCACTTGTGGCCACTTTCTCCATAAACAAGCCTGTAGGTGTAGATAAGAGATCTATTACTAATTGAAATGGTATCCGTGTCTTACACAGGCATTCAGCTCCAGTGAAGCTCAGTAATACAGAAAAGAAACACTCAGAAGATATTTGCTGAGAAAAAAAATTTTTAAATATACTCATTGAAAGTTATTTATTTACCTCTTTACCTGAGTGCATATTTTTACAATATAAGCTGCTATAATGCTAAAGTAAAACCTGAGGATTTTGGCCAATTATTTATCTGAGATCTTAAAATTGAATAAACCCAGGGTGAGAGGGGGTGTTTATATGATGAGAGAATAAAATCATTTCAGCAGAAAGTGGTCACTATTTCTAGGCTTATAAAGGAACCTCTAGTGAGTAGTTTGAGAGCTGAAGAAACAGAGTACAAGCCATAACTGATAATGAGATGTGATAGAATGGCTCATAAGATTTATAATTACTATTAAACCATTTAAGACAGTTGGCTTGCATTGGGTTGCAGCAAATGGTAGGTGTTGCAATGTACCTTCTATGTAAATTTCATAGAATCTTTTTTAGATTATTAAAATTTAAAGCACTTTAGGAAAACATTTAAAGTCAGAAGGAATCTTCATTCTTCTTAGTTTTTATATGTGGAGTTTACTGAAGGTGACATCAGTGGGAGACGCTATAAACCTCAACAGTTTCAATCATACACTGCAAACTAGAGGCTACTAAATATTTTATTGCTCTTTCATTCTTATTTATTCCACAGGTTTCAGACTGTTCTCCTAGAAATAACTGGCAATGCAACCTGAACCTTGGTAAATTCTGTAAAGCTTCCTGCTCCCTTAGAAACTCTGTTGAGATCAAATATCTTGACCAAATTTTAAGAGAAAACAAATGGTCCCTTTAGATAGCCACCTCTTGCCTCCTAGTGAGCTTCATCTACTTCCTGGAGAACCAGAGTCCTTCTCATGCCTTCAGGATCCATCATCTAGAAAAAGTTTCTTTGGCATCTATCTTTAATTTTATAGATTATTTTATAATTATTTTATAACTTACAATAATGGTAGTTAATAGAATAATACACAGTTTTCTTGGAGATAATTACTTATCTTCAGCAGACAGCCCATAAAAGTGGCCAATGATGTAAATTTTAAACACTTTAATAAGTTTATATAAGGCCACTGGTCATAAATCAATCAAGAAGCATTTACTCTGTACCCAGTAGCACACTAGGTGTTGTGGAGCATTACAACATAAGATGAAAGTTCTGCCACAAAATGACATCTGATTTAGTAATGCACAGCTGCTAGAGGAAAATTGCCCAAAGGCCAAAACTTGCAAAAGCCAACCGAGTACAATGTGAGCCTATGGTGTTTGCCAACAAATAATAATCCAGCAGAGGTCTCATTCAGGAGGCAAAAATACTCCATAATAGCTGTGTATAGAGAAGCAGAGGAAGGGAGGAAGAGAGGAAAGGAAGAAGGGAGGGAGGGAGGGAGGGATTTACAACAGAAAACCCTGGACATAACAATGACACTTAGTGATAATTCCACAAGTATTTTGTAGAGTGAACATTTGAAAAGATTTTTGAAGAGTAATCTTGTTATTCTCCTTCTGCCAAGAACCACGTGTAGCTAGCCTGTTCAGGCTGCTTTTATGGAGGTTGGTTAGCTTGATAGTCTTGAGCCTGGGAAATAAGTACAGCAGTCTGAGTCATTATCTGGAAAAAAATGCTTCTCAATTCTACTCTTAACTTCTCCCCCACAGCTCTCAAATTAAATTTATGCCAAAATGAACAGCAATGAATGGTAGCATGAATCAGAAAACAATGTCGACAATAGCAGCAACCTCTGGAGTACAGAAGTAGGAATAAAGTGAACTTGCTTACTGACAATGAAGTTGTGGGATGATGGCCTCTTGGAGCTGGGATGGTAATCAGATTGCACATGGGACAGATTGAACTAACAAATGAGTTTTATTTGGTCTTCACAGTGTTAGATCACCAAGTAGTTTTTTAACTTTTTAAATTCACTCCCAACTAACTTCACCTAAAACTATGATGTCTAGTTCTTCTCAACATTAAGTGATCTGACAACACTGGTTCTGTATTTCCTGTCCTTACCACACTGGCTGGAATGGAGTGGCAGGTGCCCTCTTTAGATCAAACATGCCCTCTTCATTTCCAACTCATTATTTCTGTTGGCTCCATGATCATTTACCCTTTCCTGACACCTGTAGTTGTTTGAAATGGAGCTCTGAATTAGACTATCATGTAACTTTGAGCATCATCCAGTCAACAGGCTACTGTCCTGCTTGGGTGTCTCAAGCTCATCCTAGTCTAGGCATGGGCTTAGGAAGGAATAAGAGAGACAATCGTTGGTGTTTCTGCATTTCCAGTGCTCAGCTGGTTGACTTCCTGCCTGACAACAATGAGTGTGCAAGAATTTAAGCATCAGCCTCTTTTGTGGTAAATCTGTATCTCAAATAATAAAAAAACTGATTAATGATTATCGCTTTTTTTATTTGTGTAAATTTAGGGGGCACGTGATTTTTTTCTTCTGGAGACATGGTTTTCCTTCATTTCCCAGGCTTGAATGCAGTGGCACAATCATAGCTCACTGCAGCCTCGACCTTCTAGGCTCAAGTGATTCTCTTGCCTCAGCCTCTGGAGTAGCTGGGACTACAGGCACATGCCACTATACTTGGCTAATTTTTATCTTTGAATTTTTTTTTTGCAGAGATGGGATCCCACTGTGTTGCCCAGGCTAGTCTCAACCTGCTGGGCTCAAGCAATCATCCCACCTCAGCCTCACAAAATGCTGGAATTACAGGTGTGAGCCACCAGGCCCAGCCATGTGAAATTTTGTTATATGTATATAATATGCAGTGATCAAGTCAGGTTATTTAGGTTTTTTTTTCTAGAAACATGGTTATTTAGTGTGTCCATCACCTGAGTACAATACATTTTTATTGTATAGTCATTCCACTCTGCTATCAAACATTGAGTTTATTTCTTCTATCATTCTGTGTGTTTGTACCCTTTTACCCACTTCTCTTTATCCTCCCCCATCCTCCCCACTACTCACTTTTCCAAGTCTCTATTGTCTATCTTTCCACTCTCTATCTCCATGTGATCAAATTCTGTAGCTCCACATATAAGTGAGAACATGTGATATTTGTCTTTCTGTGTCTGGCTTATTTCACTTAAGATCATGTCCTCTAGTTCCATCCATGTTTCTGCAAATGACATAATTTTATTTTTTATAGCTGAATAGTATTCCTCTGTGTATATATACCACATTTTCTTTTTCCATTCATCTGTAGATGAACACTTAGGTTGATTCCATGTCTTTGCGATTGTGAATAGTGCCATGATAAACATGCAAATGCAGGTATCCCTTTGATATATTGATTTCCTTTCCCTTGAGAAGATACCTAGTAGTAGGATTGCTGGATTGAATGGTAATTCTATATTTAGCTTTTTGAGAAATCTCCATACCATTTTCTCATAGTGGCTGTACTAGTTTACATTCTCATCAATGGTATTTAAAAGTTCCCTTTGCTCCACATCTTTGTCAGCATCTATTATTTTCTGTCTTTTTAGTAATAGCCATTCTGATTGGGGTAAGATGATATCTCATTGTGGTTTCATATTTCTCTGATGATTAGTGATATAGAGCATTTACAGAAGTTTTTTAGATTAAGTCCCATCTGTCCATTTTTGTTTTTGCTGCCTGTGCTTTCAAAGTCTTAATTATACATTTTTTGCCTAGACCAACATCCAGGAGAGACTTCCCTAGGTTTTCCTTTAGTATTTATGCAGTTTTGGGTCTTATGTTTAAGTCTTTAATCTATTTTGAGTGATTTTTGTCTAGGGTGAGAGGGGTCCAAGATCACTCTTCTGCATATGGTTATCTAATTTTCCTAGCACCATTTACTGAAGAGAGTGTTCTTTGCCCTAACGAAGTTCTTGTTGGCTTAGTTTAAGATTACTTGGCTGTAATTGTGTGGCTTTATTTCTAGGTTCTCTATTCTATTTCATTGGTCTATGTGTCTATTTTTATACCAGAATCATGCTGTTTTGGTTACTATAGCCTGTAATATATTTTGAAGTCATGGAATGTGATGCCTCCAGCTTGGTTCTTTATACTCAGGATTGTTTAGGTTATCCAGGCTCTTTTTTGATACCATATAAATTTTAGGATTGTTGTTTCTAATTTTATGAAGAATTGTAATGGTATTTTGATGAGGATTGCACTGCATCTGTAGATTGCTTTGAGTAACATGGTCATTTTAACAATATTAATTTTTCTAATCCATGAACATAGGGTGCTTTTCCATTTGTTTCTGTCTCCTCAATTTCTTTCATTATAATTTTGTTGTTTTCCTTATACAGATCTTTCACCTCCTTGGTTAAAAATTCTCCTTGGTTTATTCCTAGGTTTGTTTGTTTGTTTTTGTAGCGATTGTAAACGTGATTGCCTCTTTGATTTCCTCCTTGGCTAGATCATTATTAGTGTACAGAAATATTGCTTATCTTTGCATGTTGCTTTTGTATCCTGCAACTTTACTGAATTCATTTACCAAATCTAAGAGATTTTTTTGTGGAGTCTTTAACTTCCTCTAAATATAGGATCATGTCATCTGCAAACAGAGATGATTTGACTTACTCTTTTCTAATTTGGGTGCTTTTTATTTCTTTCTCTTGTCTGATGCTCTGGTTTCCAGTACTTCCAGTACTGTACTGAATAGAACTGGTGAAAGTGAGTGTTCTTGTCTTGCTCCACTTTCTTAGAGGAAAGGCTTTCAATTTCTTCCCATTCACCATAATATCGGCTATGAGCCTGTCATATTTGGCCTTTATTATTTTGAGTACATTTCCTCTCTATTTTGTTGAGAGTTTTTATCATGAAGGGATTTGAATTTTATCAGATGCTTTTTTCATCTATTGAGGTAATCATATGATTTTTGTTTTTCATTCTGCTGATGTGATGTATTATATTTATTGATTTGGGTACGTTGAACCATCCTTGCATCTGTGGGATAAATCCCACTTAATGGTTTGTATTACATTTTTGATGTTGGATTTGGTTTGCTGATATTTTGTTGAGGATTTTTGTATCTATTTCAACAGGAATATTGGCCTATTTTTTTTAATGTGTCTTTGTCTGGTTTTAGTATCAGAGTTATGTTGGTCTCATAAAATGAGCTAGGGAGAATTCTCTCCTCTTTGGGTTTTCAGTTTCGGAAGGATTGCTGTTAGTTCTTTTTTGTATGTTTGGTTAAACTCAACTGTGAAGCCATCAAGTCCTAGGCCTTTCTTTGTTGAGAGCCTTTTTATTGTTGATTTAATCTTGTCACTTGTTATTAGTCAGATTTTCTATTCCTTCCTGATTCAGTCTTGCTACGTTGTATGCTTCCAGGCTGTAAACTTTCCTCTTAGAACTGCTTTTGCTATATCCACAGATTTTGGTATGTTATGTTTCCATTTTCATTTGTTTCAAGAATTGTTTTATTTCCATCATAATTTCCTCATTTACCCAGTGGTCATTCAGGAGCATCTTGTTTAATTTCCATATGTTTGTGTAGTGTCCAGGGTTCCTCTTGGTATCACTTTTTATTTTTATTTCATTGTGATCTTAGAAGATACTTGATATGATTTTGATCTTTAACAAATTTTTGAAATTTGTTTTGTGGCCAAACATATGGTCTATCCTGGAGAATAGTACATGTACTGATGAAAACAAGGTATATTCTGAAGTTGTCAGATAGAATGTTCAGTAAATGTCTGTTAGGTTCATTTCATCTAAAGTCCAGTTTCAATCCAATCTTTGTTGACTTTCTGTCTAGATGATCTGTCTAATGCTGAGAGTGGGGTGCTCATAAGTTCCCCAGTGTTATTGTATTGAAGGCTATTTCTGTCTTTAGAGCTAGTAATACCTGCTTTAAGAATCTGGGTGCTCCAGTACTGGGTACATATAAATTTCAAATTGCTATATTGTCTTGCTGGATTGATCCCTTTATTATTATTATATAATTATGTTTCTTGTCTTTTTTTTTTTTTTTTACTGTTTTTGACTCAAAGTCTATTTTATCTTAGATAGGCATAGCTACTTCCACTTGCTTTTGGTTTCCATTTGCATGAAATTTCTTTTTCCAATCCTTTAGTTTCAGTCTATAAATGTCTTTACTGCTAAGGTAAGTTTCTTGTAACTGGCATACAGTAGGACTATTTAAAAAAAAAATCCATTCGTCTATATCTTTTAAATTAAGAATTTAATCCATTTATATTCAAGATGATTATTGATATTTGAGGCTTTATTTTTGTCATATTGTTAATTGTTTACTGGTTATTTCATATATTCTTTGTTAATTTCTTTTTCTCTTTTGTTTGACATTGTGGTCTGGTGAATTTCTGCAGTGGCTCCATTTGGGTATTCTCTTCCTACTTTGTGTGATTGCTTCACCAATGCATTTTATACTTTCATATATTTTCATGATAATAAATGTTGTCCTTTTGCTGCCATGTTTAGAACTCCCTTTAGCATTTCTCATAGGAACAGTACAGTGGTGATGAATTCCCTCAACATTTGTTTGTCTGGGAAAGACTTTATTTCTCCTTCATTTATGAAGGATAATTTTGCTGGTTATAGTATTCTTGTCAGGTTTTTTCCTTTCAGTACTTTGAAATTATCCCATTTTCCTCTGGCCTATAACATTTTTATTGAGAAATTCACTGTTAGTCTGATGAGGTTTCTTTTGTTGGTGACTAGAAGCTTTTTACCTGTTTTTGGGATTTGCTCTTTATCTTTTATACAGTCTGACTGAATATATTTTGCTATTGATAAGATTTTTTTGCATTGTATCCGCCTACAGATTGTTCAGCCTCCTGTATCTGAATGTGTAAATCTCTTGCTACATTTAGGAAGGTCTTATCTATTGATTCATTAAATAGGTTTTCTAATTCTTTCTTCCTCTCTTTGCCGTCAAGGATATCAATAATTCAAATATTTGGTCACTGTATGTTGTTCCAGCAGTCACAAAGGCTTTGCTTTCATTATTTTTTATTGTTTGTTCTTTATTTTTTTTCTGGCGAGATTACAAGTTCTGAGATTTTTTTTTAATTCTGCTTGATCTACCCTACTGTTGAAACTTTCAAATATATTTTGTATTTCCTCTAATGAATTATTCAGTTCCAGAATTTCCATTTGGTTCTTTAAAAAATATCTTTGGTAAACTTCTCATTCATATCCTGAATTGGTTTTTTATTCCTGATTTCTTTGCATTGTTTTTCATAATTCTCTTGCATTTCACTGAGGTTTTTAAAACCAATATTTTGAAGTCTTTATATGGGATTTTGAAAATTTCTTCTTGAAATTCTTGCTGGAGAATTATTGTGTTCTTTTGGAAGTGTCATATTTTCTGGCTTTTTCATGTTTTCTATGTCCTTATGTTAGTATTTGCACATCTGGTGTAACCATCATTTCATCCTATTTTTGGATTTACTTTCATAGGGGAGAACTTTTTCCTGAAGATTCATCTGTAGTGTTGGTTGGGTGGGGAACTTTGGCTTTGATTCTGAGTGTTCCCTCTGATTTTTTTTTTTTTTTTTTGGCTATAAATGGTGTTATTGTTTTTTTGTGATTTCATCAATGGATTAGGGTGTGATTATTAGTGGGGTTTGTGGTAAAGTTGTGCTGATAACCGGGATGCCAGTTGGGCCAGTCTGTAGGTTTCAGAGTTGGCAGCAGTGGGCTGAATGTGCCCATTTTTGTGCCCCAGGGCAATGTATGCTGGCATTTATTTTGGTGGTTACTGCCAGGCTAATTCTTGGGCCTCCGGGTTTCTTGTTCAGATGTTGGTAGTGGCAGTAATGAACAGGGCAAGTTGATGATTCTTTGGTTCCTGGGCAGCTCACATGACATAGGCATTGGCAGTAGCAGTGGTGAGATGATTCTCTAGGTCCCAAGTGGTGTGTGTTGATGTTGGCAGTGGCTGAAATGAGCTGGGCAGGTCAGTTTCCAGGCCCACAGGTCACACTTGTAGCTGAGGTGGTAGCAGATGGGAGTTTAGTCTCAACCTCATGCCCCTGTGAAATGTGTCCAGGTGCCCAAATGGTGGATTGGTTTGGGAAATTCCTAGGACCCCAGAGCATGTGCTCTGTCTTTGGAGAGAGGAAGGAAGCAAGACTGGGTGGGTTTGGACTTAAGCCTCCCAATGGTGAGAGCAGTCACAAGCCATGGTGAGAAGGGGTGGGGTGATTCCCAGGTCCCATGTGGTAATAGTCATGTTGAGGCCCCACTACTGAAAAAGATAGGACCACCCTCAGTGGCCACAGCCTGGGCAAGCTAGTGGGAATTGTGCATCCCTCTCATTCCTCAGTCCTGGGGGAGCTTGGCCCCAACCCTTGAAAATGGTCACTCAAGCCTAGCTTGTAGCATAGCCCTGACTGCAGGAGTGTCTGCCCAGTTCATGAACCAGTACCAGTAGCAACAGGTATTCTGCTTGCATCCCAGTCTCCATACTGGCAGTGCTCACTTCCTGGCACTGGCAGCTGCAGTCCATGCCTCACTTGGTTCTCAGCCCCAGCTGTGGGAGTGCTCCAAGCTCACACCACATTTTCTGCAGCAACAGCCCGAGTTCCGAGTTTCCATAACATTACAGTCCTAACACTGTTGGGCCCCTATCTGCCAAAATAGCAAGGGCTAGGTTTAAAAATGCACCTTGCTAGAACCATTTAGGTCTCACAAAGTGTGTGGGACCAGCAAGAGCTTTCTCTCTGGAGCAGTTCTGCCCCATGGTCTTCCGGAAGCTCCCTATGTTAGTTTCAGGGCTTGGGGGATTGAGGGGCTCTCCCATAGCCAGGTTTGCACAATCCCACGGTGAAGATGTGGGCTGCTGGAAGTCTCACTCACCCTTTCCCCACGTTGGAAAATCACTCCTGAGTCTCAGCCAATCTCAGCCAAGCTGGCTGCCTCTCTTCCTTTTCCTTCTCCACTTTTGGTGTTCCTTGTCACTTCTCTGTTGAATTCCAGCATTCTCTCTTGGATAATATATGATAATGTATTTGAAGTATGACTGTCTATATACTATTTTGGTTCTTCTAAGTAGAGGAGGTGAGCATGAATTACTTCTAATAAGCCATCTTGAAGCCCCATCTGTTATTGATTTTTCTCAGGTTTTATGTTTGATATGTCAGGCACTGACTCTTGGGTTTTACGTAAGTGAAGGTGATAATAACAATACAAACTACTTCTACTTTTGAGCACAATGTTCAAGCCACACTGGAACATACTTCTTATCACACTTCTTATCTCATTTAGTTTCTCCAACAACCCTAGAAGATGCTATAGTGGAAGTTTGTTGTTTTTAGCTGCCCAGGGTTCTTTCTGCCTCCTATTGGCAATAATATCCTTACTTCCCTTTAGAGAATTATCTACCACCTCCTAAATCTTGGCAACTTTTTCAGGGCTATCAATCACATTATTGCCCCATAAGACACTAAAGGTGGGTATATGAGCCAACTAAGCCCAAGAAAACCCTATTGAGAATTTGAGTTTTGAGCAGAATGATGCTAGTACAGAAAAAGATTTGGTCAGATTCAGCTCCATGGTGCTGGCCAGAAAAGATCTTATATGAGTTTTTAATCCAGATACCAGAGCTACCATTGTTCCTATATTTTCAGATGTAAGCTACCCCCTATCCTTTCAATAAATTTATTTTTTGCTTAAGTTAGCTGGAAAAAGCATTCATTGATATAACCCAATGTGCTATTATGAGATAATTAACTTCTAAAAAATCAGTTGCACCTTTAGAAGAGAATGTTTATGACATAGCACAAAAAAATACAATATGGAATCCTACCTATTAATAGTTGAATCTCAGGTTCAGCTGTTTTGACCCTGAACAAGTTGCTTCATTTTTCTACTGCTCAGTTTTGTTAGTTATGAAATGGGGATAATAATACTGTAATACTAATCTTTCAAAGTTTTTGTAAGAAATTATTTATATAATGCCTGCATAATAGGTATAAAACATCTAAAGTATTAGTTGTAGTTGTTTTAGTTTATGTTATTATTATTACTTTTATTATTCAAAGGTTCATTCAAATAGGCTAAGCCCTGGCAAACTTTTCAAAAGGACTGCTACAACCTGAATGTTATTTGCGGCAAGCTATCACAAAATATGTTTGGCTAGCTTTGCCTCATGGTGTATAATGTCTATTGAAAACTAAGCCTACAACTCTATTTTTATTGTATATTTTCCTCCTTGAATGAGAGAAAAGTGAGATTTTTTTTTCTATTCTCATTTCTACTTTTCATGGTCATAGGCAGAGGAAGTTTTATATTTGCCATGGATATAGAACTGATTCAGTAAGAATATGACCTGAGAGAATGGTTTATTGAGAATAGAACAGTAGGTGTTATAATTTCATAAAGAAATCAATATGCTTAATTCACATAAATTCTGTTCTAAATTTGATATGAAGAACATTTAGAGGAGAAAATGTTGCTTGTTCACATTCTAAACTCAGGGAAACTTTTTCTTCCAATTCTATATAACAAGGCAGCTATTGTGCATATTATATATATTATAGACAAATATATTTTCTCTATAAAACATGACATATGATAATTTCCTTGAAACTAGAATTTATATTTCCTTCACCTTTGTCTCCTCATAGTACAGACCCTTTCAGAGAAGAGATGTATGATGAACATTTATTCCAAGTATGAAAAAAGGTTGAATATAGAAGTATGGACATTCTTTCTCCAGTTATCTCAGGAAATATATATACTACCAACAGTCTGTGACTAATCATAAAGGTCTGATTTTAAATGGAGTTGGAAAAAGAAATGCAAAGAAATATTTGCTGATTCCAGTGATGAATGAATTGATAACAAAGCTATCTCTAAAACTTGTTGCTAGATAATGCGATTCTTAAGTCCTCCATGTTTGAGAAGTTGTTTCATGAGCTGACTGCCAAAATCCATCTAATTCACAGATCAAAAGAAGTTTAAAAATTAGAACTATGTTATGTAGCCTAACCAGGATTCCAAAACCTCTCCAACAAGCTGGGAAAAAAATAGGCCATATTTAACAATATACAATTAGATATGGGTAAATATAAAGTTTTTTCACTTAGAACAAGAAAAGAAAAAAGAAAAGAGACAGAAAGATGAAAGAGAATGAAAGAAAGAGAGAAAAGAAAGGAAAAAAGAAAAAAGGAAGGAGAGAGAGAGAGGATATAATAGTGAAGTAAAGAAATCATCCAAGCTAGAATTTTCACAACAGGAAATACCAGTTAGCAATGTAGCCAATTTAAATAATAATGTGACATTCCTAAGAAAGCCAGTTACTTTAGGCTACATCATCTAAGATATACTTCCTGAACAAGCAGGCTCACAGCTTATTTTACTCTTTACTAAAGCCTCACCTGAAATGTTGGAATATTGTGTTCACTTTGGGATTATCACATTTTAAAGACACTGATAAGTGAGAGTGTATTCATAGGGTTTTTAAAAGGAAATTGAAATATTTAAATGAAGAAAAGAAGCCTTCAAAGTGACAATACTTGAGTATTTAAAGAGCTGTCATGCAATACACTATTTATACTGCTCTTATGTAGCCCCAAAGAGTAGGACTAAACTTAATGGGTACCTGTTATAATACAGATTTAGACTTTCTATGATAAAGTGAGTTAGTAATTAGAACCGTCTTATAGCAAGATGTGAAGGATTATATTTTCCAAAATGACCACAGTAATATTTCTGGTCTCACATACTCTCCAAAACGTTGTCACTGTCCATTAGGAGGTGTCCTCTATTTCCCTAATCCTTGAATTTGGGCAGGCTTGTATCTGCTTCAAGCTAGGGTGAAACTTATGCTGTGTAATTTTAAGTCCAGGTTATAAAAAACATATAGCTTCTATCTGGTCTCAGGACACTGGCCCTCAAAACCCAGCCTCCCTGTTGTAACGAAACTCAGGTAACATGAATGGTGTAGCCCACAGCCTAGCTAACATCTAAGACTGCAATTAGCATAAACCACCAGACATGTGAGTTGTGATCCTTGAAATGATTTCAGCCTTTAAGTCTTCCAACTGAAGTTCTAGACATCCTAGAACAAAGACAAGCAATACTTAAAGAATACAGAGAAATGAATTTCAACATTAAGCCGAACTCTCATAGTAAGCCTTCAGAAGTATCACATTGCTCAGATTTGTAACTAATTTCTAGCTCTTCTGGTACCTGTTTTATACGAAAATTTATTCTGACTCACTCCACTGCTGCTGCCAGTAGAAATAATAGAAATGCTAAAAAGTCAATAAAGAACTGGAAACCACTCACTAAGGATCATTGCCTCTATGAGCTCAGCATGAGCTTCTCACAGATATGAGCTTTTCTGCCAGTGGCTACTCAAGAGCCAAGCAAAATTTTAGGGTGCCCATTAAAAGAAGTCCCCCTTTGGCTGCCTGACAAGAAGATTTCTAAGGAATTTGGATGAAATGGAATCTTTCACACATTTTTTTACTTGAGCCTAGACTTTTAAGCTTACCCAAATTTAATAAAATTCTATGTAGAGATTGTGTTGATACATCTCTATTTTTTTTAAGTCAACATGTTGAATTCCTATGAAAAACATATTTTTATTGTGTCTCTTCCAAGTTTTGGTATCAGGATCATGCTGGCCTCATAGAATGAGTTAGGGAGGAGTCCTTCCTCCTCAATTTTTGGTAATAGTTTCAGTAGGAATGCTACCAGCTTTTCCTTCTACATGGGTAGAATTTAGCTGTTAATCCGTCTAGCCCTGCATTTGTTTTGGTTGGTAGGCTATTTCTTACTGACGTAATTTTGGAGCTCATTACTCTTCAGGGATAATATTCATTTTAAGACCACCACATCTTCCTGGTTCAGTCTTGGGAGGGTGTATGTGTCCAGGAATTTATCCATTTCTTCTAGATTTTCTAGTTTGCATGCATATAGGTGTACACAACATTCTCAGATGTTTATTTGTATTTCTATGGGGTCAGTGGTAATAACCATTTTGTCATTTCTAATTGTGTTTGTTTGGATTTTCTCTCTTCTTTATTGTCTAGCTAGTGATCCATCTATTTTATTAATTTAAAAAAAACAACTCCTGGATTCATTGATCTTTTGAATGATTTTTTTGTGTCACAATCTCTTTCAGTTCAGCTCTGATTTTGGTTACTTCTTGTCTTCTGCTAGCATTGAGGTTAGTTTGCTCTTGGTTCTCTAGTGCTTTTAGTTATGATGTTAGGTTGCTAAATTGAGATCTTTCTCTTTTTGATGTGGGTGTTTAGTGTCAAAAATTTTCCTCTTAACACTGCCTTAGTTGTGTCCCACAGATTCTAGTATGTTGTATCTTTGTACTCATTAGTTACAAAGAACGTTTTGATTTCTACCTTAATTTCATTATTTACCCTAAAGTCATTCAGGAGTAGGTTATTTAATTTCCATATAACTGTATGGTTTTGAGCAATTGTCTTAGTCTAGATTTCTAATTTTATTGCTCTGTGGTCTAAGAGAGTGGTGTTACCAGTTCTTCTGCATTTCCTGAGGATTGTTTTATATCCAATTTTGTGGTCAATTTTAGAATAAGTGCTATGTGGCAATGAGAAGAACGTATATTGAGCTGTTTTGGGATGGAGAGTTCTGAAGATATCTATCAGGTCCATTTGATCCAATTCTGAATTCAGGCCCTGAATCTCCTTGATAATTTTTTGCCTTGATAATCTGTCTAATACTGTCAGTGGAGTGTTGAAATCTCCCACTAGATGCAAAAATCCTCAACAAAATACTGGCAAATAAAATCTAGCAGCACATTAAAAAGCTTATCCACCATGATAAAGTAGGCTTTATTCCTTGGATGCAAGGTTGGTTCAGCATACACAAATCAATAAATGTGATTCATCACATAAACGAAACTAAAGACAAAGAACACATGATTATCTCAATAGATAAAGAAAAGGCTTTTGATAAAGTTGAATAACCCTTCATGTTAAAACTCTCAATAAAGTAGGTATTGAAGGAACATACCTCAAAATAATAAGAGCTATCTATGACAAAGCCACAGCCAGCATCATATTGAATGGGCAAAAGCTAGAAGCATTCCTTTTGAAAACCGGCACAAGACAAGGATGCCCACTCTCACCACTCCTGTTCAACATTGTATTGCAAGTCCTGGCCAAAGCAATCAGGGAAAAGAAAGAAACAAAGGGCACCAAAACAGGAAAAAAAGGAAATCAAACTATACCTGTTTGCAGGCAACATGATTCTATGTTTAGAAAACCTCATAGTTTCAGCCAAAAAGCTCCTTAAGCTGATAAACAACTTCAGTGAAGTCTCAGGACACAAAATCAATGTACAAAAATCACTAGCATTCCTATACACTAACAACAGTCAAGCTGAGCCAATCAGGAACACAATTTCATTCACAATTGTCACAAAAAGAATAAAATACCTAGGGACAGAGCTAACCAGGGAGGAGAAAGATCTCTACAATGAGAACTACAAAACACTCTTCAAATAAATCAGAGATGATGCAAACAAATGGAAAAACATTCCATGCTCATGGCTAGGAAGATTAAATATAATTAAAATGGCCACATTGACCAAAGCAATTTATAGATGTAATGTTATTTCTATCAACCAAAATGACATTCTTCACAAAACTAGAAAAAACTATTTTAAAATTCATATGGAACCACAAAGGGGCCCAAAAAAGCAAGGAAATCCTAAACAAAAAGAACAAAGCTAGAGCCATCATGCTATCTGACTTCAATCTATACTACAGGGCTACAGTAGCCAAAACAGCATGGTACTGGAACAAAACAAACACATAGACCAATGGAATAGAATAGAACCCAGAAATAAGGCCACACACCTACAACCATCTGATCTTCAACAAAGCTGACAAAAACAAGCAGTGGGAAAGGACTGCCTATTCAATAAGTGGTGCTGGATAACTGGCTGGCCATATGCAGATTGATACTGGACCCCTTCCTTACACCGTATACAGAAGTCAAGTCAAGATGTATTAAAGACTTAAATGTAAAACGCAAACTTGAGAAGACAACCTAGGCAATACCATTCTGGACATAAGAACAAGCAAATATTTCTTGATGAAGATGTGAAAAGCAATTGCAAAAAGAGCAAAAATTGACAAATGGGGTCTAATTAAACTAAGGAGCTTCTGCAAAGCAAAATACACTATCCAAAGAGTAAACAGAAAGTATCAGACAGAATGAGAGAAAATTTTTGCAAACTGTGCATCTGACAAATGTATAATATTCAGTATCTATAAGAAACTTAAATTTACAAGAAAAAAACTCCATTAAAAAGTGGGCAAAGGACATGAATGGATACTTTTACAAAAAAGTCATACATGTAGCCAAGAAGCATATGAAAAAAAAAGCTCAACATCATTGATCATTTAAGAAATGCAAGTCAAAACCACAATGAGACACCATCTCACACCAGTCAGAATGACTATTATTAAAAAGTCAGAAAAAGGCCTGCCACAGTGGCTCACACCTGTAATCCCAGCACTTTGGGAGGCCAAGGAGAGAGGATCACTTGAGGTCAGGAGTTCGAGACCAGCCTGGCCAACATGGTGAAACCCCGTCTCTACAAAAAACAAAAAAAAAATTAGCCAAGTGTGGTGGTGGGCGCCTATAATCCCAGCTACTTGGGAGGCTGAGGCAGGAGAATCACTTGAACCTGGGAGGCGGAGGTTGCAGTGAGCCAAGATCGCACCACTGCACTCCAGCCTGGGGGACAGAGTGAGTCTCCGTCTAAAAAAAAAAAAAAAAAAAAAAAATTCAAAAAATAACAGACTCTGGCTTGGTTATGAAGAAAAAGGAATGCTTACATACTATTGGTGGGAGTGTAATTAGTTCAACCATTATAGAAAGCAGTGTGGCAATTCCTCAAAGAGCTCAGAACAGAACTACCATGTGACCCAGCAATCCCATTACTGGGTATATACCTAAAGGAATATAAATTCTTCTTCATAAAGACACATGCACATGCATGTTCATTGCACCATTATTCATAATAGCAAAGACATGAAATCAGCCTAAATGCCCATCAACAGGAGACTGGATAAAGAAAATGTGATATCTATGCACTGTGGAATACTATGCAGCCATAAAAAAGAACATGATCATGTCCTTTGCAGGAACATGGATGGAGCTGGAGGCCATCATCCTTAGCAAACTAACACAGGAACAGAAAACCAAATACTACATGTTGTCAGTTATAAGTGAAGGCTAAATGATGAAAACACATGGACACATATAGAGGAACAACAGACACTGGGGCCTACCTGAAGGTGAAGTGTGGGAGGAAGAAGATCAGGAAAAACAACTAATAGGTACTAGGCTTAATGTCTTAATGATGAAATCATCTGTATAGCAAACCCCCATAACACAAATTTATCTGTACAATAAACCAGCACATGTACTCCTGGACTTAAAAATAAAAGTTGAAAATAAATAAATAAAAATAAAAATTTATTCCACTTGGGAGGCTTGATACTTATGTTTTCTATATAATTGATACTGAATTTAGTGGTAAGTTTTACTTTATTGTTGATAAATCAAAATAGTACTGAATTTTTCTCAAACATTTAACTAAAAGCAAACATATTCTTCTAAGAGAATATTAAAAATACATCTTCCTGGGCAATAGATTCAAGGCTTAAATGTCTGCCTTTGCAATTTTTTTTTTTTTTTTGTCTTGCAGTGGCATGATCGTGGCTCACTGCAAACCTCTGCCTCAAGTGATCCTCCCACCTCAACCTCCCAAGCAGCAGAGACTACAAATACATACCACCATGCCTGGCTAATTTTTTGTTACTATTATTTTCTTAATAGAGACAGAGTTTCGCTATATTGCCCAGGCTGGTCTTGAACTCCTGAGCTCAAGTGATCCAGCTGCCTTGGCCTCCCACAATGCTGAAATTACAGGCATGAGCCACTGCGCCTGGCCTGCAATTCTTTCGTTGATAATATTCATTTTAAGACCACCACATCTGAATCATGTGACTTACTTTTAAGAGGAAAAAAAGTATGAATTTTCAAACATCGAGGGTAAACACTCAGTTTAACCGTAAGCATTTATTAAAATCATTTATTAGGCTGAGGCTGCTCCAGCACTCCAGGTTTCTACCTAAAGCAAACCAAAACCCATCTCAGTGTAAACACTAAAATGAAAACTAAGCTAAACCAATCAGGAACTGCCAAGTAACCTCTAACTAGAAACTTCCTACTGGAATGATCTAAATAAAACTACTGCCCCACTTTAACCAATCAAATATTTATCTTGCTCCTCTGTTGACCCTATGAAAGCCATCCTCTCATTCCTTCAGCAGAGCCCCCAACTGCTTGCAGTGTGGAGCTGCGTAATTCATGAATCAGTACTCAAATAAACTGTCAAAATGTAATGTGCCTAAGTTTATCTTTTAACATATTATATGACTTAAGGTTTTTGAAGATTTTGTTTGAAACCTCCCAGCAGAACTTCTGATAACTTTTTAAAAATTCTCCTCTGCTAGCTTAGAAAGAAACAGTATTATAAGTAGTAAAAAATAATTTTAAGTTTAAACTATGGTCAACAGAAAATCATTGGGAAATATTTGGTGAAGAAACAATTTGCCTGAGGAAACAGAAACTACAGAAACTACTGGGATTGTTTTGTGGGTTTTTTGTTTTTTTTTGTTTGGTTGGTTTTTTTTTTTTTTTTTTTTTTTTTTTGGTTTGTTTTTGTTTTTGAGACAGAGTCTTGCTCTGTCATCCAGGCTGGTGTGCAATGGCACAATCTCGGCTCACTGCAACCTCCGCCTCCTGGGTTCAAGTGATTCTCCTGCCTCAGTCTCCAGAGTAGCTGGGATTACAGGCACCCACCGCCAGCCCGGCTAATTTTTGTATTTTTAGTAAAGACAAGGTTTCACCATGTTGTCCAGGCTGTATCTCAAACCCTTGAACTAGGTGCCCTGCCTGCCTCCGCCTCCCAAAGTGCTGCGATTGCAGGCATGAGCCACTGTGCCAGGCCTGGGATTGTTTTTTGCGATATTTTACTAGTGAGCTTTTTGAAATATGTTGGAGATGGTTGTACACTTTTACTATTGAAGACTTTAAAAATACTTGCATTTCTACACTTTAAAATATATGATTACAGTTCTATTTTCTAGCTTGATTAAAAATCATTGAAAACCAGTGATCTCTGACGTTAATAATAATCCTTTTTACTCCTAAGTAATGTTTTCCTCTCATTATATCCTTACACTGTCTTGTTAATTATCAGCTTGTTATGGTTTACAAGTTTTTCCCTAGGGAAAATAAAATAATGAGGAGGAGGAATTTAGCTTGAAAATATAGTACTTTGTATTTTTTTCTAAACAATGTTGATCTAATTTTATAATATCCACTTTGCACATTGTGTCAAAACCTAATTCTCCGGTCACCTGAAATATCAGAAGGAAGTGTACTAATACTGCTCAGTCCATGCCAGTATATTCTTCATAGATCTATATACTCCATTTATTTGATTGTTTTAATTAAATTAAACTTATTAAACATGGCTATGTGAGAAGAAACATAATTGTCATTCTTAGAAAACTGTCTGCATCAGTGTATTTCATTTGGTGTTAATTTTTTTTCTGTCTTGAATGTAGTAAGGACTTTCCTTGTTTTCTCATTCAATGAGTGAAAAGAATCTCCTCTACATCTGAGGTTATATAGCACAACAGACACCACTGGTACTATTTAATCAACTCCCTCATTCCACCTGAGTTGATCAAGGCAGAATTTTTATTTAAACCATTTGTTTTGCCTGTTGTACCATTTCCCTGCATTTGGAAATAAGTATCTCCTAATACATGTCTAAATCCAGGAATTCAATGTCTTTTTATTCTTTTATTTCTTCTCCTATCCAAATCTGTTTCTTAAAAAAATCTATAACCTTAAGTCCTGTATATTAATCTCTTCTGCAAGTATCTACAATTTAATATTTATAAAGATTTCAAAGTTTTATAAATTTTCAAATTGCAGACAATAAAATGGGAGAAGCTAAAAAGGATGGTAGGTGTGACTAAATATTTTTACTAGAACTCCTTCATCTCATTCAAAAGCCAATTTTAAAATAACAATCATAGTCATTAGCCATGATTCACCATTATGTAAAGTTGATTATGTTACAGGAATAAACTCTGTGTCCCCACTTTAAAAGAAAAAAAAAAAAAGGACAGTGACTGTTTGAAATACAGAAGTGTGAACACTGAATGTGGCCCAAGAACAAATTTCAACCAACATGAAAAGCCCTGGTGAGTGTGTTAGTTGGATTTCTTAGACTCGAAGGTAACAAAATGCAGAGATTACCTGCAGGGATAGAATTGCTGATTGCATGCCCTATTCTGCAATAAGATACAGGTAGTCTCATTGGCTTGGAATTTTTGTGGGTTCTGATATTTGCAAACCTTTTAAGATTAGGATGAATTGCAGACTTGTGCAATGATCTGAGCTCAAGTTACCCACCTTACATTTGTTTACACAGCAAGTGTATGACCCAAAAGGGAGGGTTTGATTGGGTCCAGGCTGTCCCTGTTCAATCTAGGGGTGTTTCTCTTAGGAAAATTCCTACTAAGCCAGTTCAGTGGTGATGTGCTTCTCTTGCAGCAGTGCCTTATTCTTTGGGTTTGCTTTGTGATGATCCTTAATTTGTTGCTAGATAGTTGAACTAACTTATTCTCTATGTGTTTCAAAATCATTGTATAACATACCAAAATAAAACACTTGGAGTATATATGCGTTACGATTCTTCAGGTGCAAATAATTTAAAAATTCAAGTAAGGCTGATCCGGTGGCTCACACCTGTAATCCCAGCACTTTGGGAGGCTGAGGCGGGCGGATCACTTGAGCCCAGGAGTTCAAGACCAGCCTGGCCAACATGGCAAAACCCTGTCTCTACTAAAAATACAAAAATTAGCCAGTCATGGAGGTGTGTGCCTATAACCCCAGCTCCTCGGGAGGCTGAGGTAGGAGAATCGCTTGAACCTGGGAGATGGAGGCTGCAGTGAACCGAGATCATGCCACTGCACTCCAGCCTGGGTGACAGAGCAATACTCCACCTCAGAAAACAAAACAAAACAAAACAAAAAACTGTCCAGAAAAGTTAGTTTCTCTGCCAGTTGAACAAAAATCTAGGCATAATTGGTAGAATAAAGACCCTCTTTAAATATGCTCGTTTGTCTTAATCCCTCAAGCTGATATTACAAAATATCACAGATTGGGTGGCTTATGCACACCAGGAATTTATTTCTTATGGTTCTAGATGCTGAGAAGTCCAAGATCGAAATGCTGTATGCTTTGGTGTCTGGTGAAAGCTTGTTTCCTGGTTAATAGACAGCTCTCTTTTCACTGTGTCCTCATGTGGTGAGACAGACAAGGGAAAATTTGGGGGCCACTTTTATAAGGGCAGGCACTAGTTGTATTCATGAGGGTTTCACTCTCATGATCTAATCACCTCTCAAAGGCCCCACATCCTAATATACTGTCTTGAGGATTAGGGTTTCAATGTATGAATTTTGGAGAGGACATAAGCATTCAGAGCCTGTTCTAACCTTTAGAAACTATGAATATATTACCTTACATAGCAAAGAAACTTTGCAGATGTGATTAAGGCTAAGGATGTTGAAATGGAAAAACTATCCTGGATGATTCAAATGGGCCCTACCTAATTGCATGGGTCTTTAAGAGCAGAGAGCCTTTCCCAGCTATAATCAAAGGGAGATGTGGCCAAAGAAAAATGGTCAAAGAGATGCAATATTTATGGCTTTGAAGATTGATGAAAGGACTCACAAACCAAGGAATGTGATCAGCCTTTAGAAGCTGGAAAAGGCAAGAAAACTGAACCTCCAGATAGAAATGCAGCCCTACAGACATCTTGATCTTGGCCCATTGAGATGGGTGTCAGGCATCTGACCTACAGAACTACTGTAAGATAATAAAATTCATATTTGTAAGACATTAAATTATGGTAATTTGTTACAACAGCCATAGAATACTAATATACTGAGTTTCACATAGCTTGGACAAGCTTAGACACACTGCTGAACAAGTCACATTAGCAAAGGAGATAGCATAAGCTGAATCATTTAGGCATGAATTATGTAACCAAATTATTTTGGATGGTAAGATGGGACAAGAATCAATAAGCCTACTTTGGAGCTGGGGGAAGCAACACACATATTCTACGACTACCCCACAATGACTGCCCCACCATGCCCACAATAGAACATGAGTGGGCAGCCTGCAATATGTACCATAGTGCACTTACTTCAGAAGGGATGTGAAACTGGCAGGTACTTTAAGACTCCAGAGTTCGTTCAGTTCAAAGCTTACTCAGAAAAGTAGTTTCTTCTTTCCTTCCTAAGAAGGGTATGGATTAATTTTTCTTCTATGTCTTACAACTTCTCTTGATCAATGTATTTTTAATGTCTGGAGAGGCTGTAATTTGTCACAGGACATGTCTGAAATGAGGCCAGTGATGCTTAGTGCTTGGTGACTGCTTGCTCAGTGCCTAACAGAGGAAGGAATGATTCAGCGGAAGGAAAATAAGACTAAGACATAAGTATGACCAAATGTTTATGGGAGTACAATGTTTTTATTACCTAGAAAGGACAATATAGGGTCATAAAGTCATGAAGAATATTGCAGCAAACTGTTTGAATTTATTTTATAATGCTTGAGTCACTGGGGTCTTTCAAGAGTTCTTTAAATGTTGGTACATAGCAAAGACTTATTTTCCAACTTTTATGTATATTTTCACTTCTGGCATACAGTAAATGCTCTGTAAATATTTGCTGTGAGTATTGTATTGCTATTTTAACTATCTAATGGGTATCAGCAGTATGTGAGGTGACTGAGTTTCTTCCAGCGATGGAAGGAGGACAATTATTTTTCTGAAGGTAAAATTCCTATCAATCCCAAATAGAAAGCAACAAATCATTTCTTTGCCATGTAGGAAGTAAACTTGGCTAGAAATAACATTCAATTTAATCAGTGAAGTTAACACAGAAGTATAGAAGAGTAAATTCTTGAAGCTTCTCTACTACTGTTCAAAGTAGAGAGACTTAGAATCTGGGAGACATGAGCATTTCAGTCATGAAAGAAAGATATTTACCACAGGATCCTCATGGCCTAAATAGCCTAGCCCTCTAGACCTGCAATCTCCCTTGATTCGCCAAGCAACTATGTGATTACTAATGCAACTCCTAAGGCTCTTTGATATTGTGACTCAGCACCTTGGATAGAGGATGTGAGCATGTACTTACCCCAAATATACACATTAATTGACATTCTTATCACATCTCAGTCAGTTAGTTTGTCAATCCCAATCACAGGCCAAGGCCAAGACACAGATTTTGGACCTCGTCAAGTTCAACTCTGTGGTGAATCTTTCCTTGATGGTACCTCTGTTCAGCATTGGGCCTGTGACCTTTATATTCAAAAAATGTCTACAATTTGTTAAATAAATATTAGTAATATGGACTCACCATTTCTATGGGAAAGTGTGCATAAAGTTACAAATAACTGATTTTTAAAAATTAAAACTCTCTTGGAATAATATTTTAAAACTAAGGAGTTATCTGTAATTATCATGTAATTTTAGGGTTGAATCTTTCTTTTCATATTTTAATCTTTATAAAATATGATAAGCTATGGATTGTGGCTATGCTTTCATATTTTTAAAAATATTTTATTCCATAGGACCTTACCATTGTTTTCAATCTGCTTGGTCTGGTACCACTTCATAGCTTGTCAGAATCATTTGGAAATGTGGGAGATTGGGGTGAAAAGGAGGGGCAAATGTTGTCATAACAATGAGATGTTACAGGGGTCAGGTATACTAAACATGGTGCAACATTGAGAAGGTCACATGCAACAGAGAGCAACAAAGAACTTTCTTGTCACAAATGCCAATTATATTTCTAATAAGAAACATTGTTCCTACGTCCTTATAATGTAAGAATTGATTGTGATTTTCTGAGATTATGATTTAAAACAAAAAGACCCTGGAGATAAGTGCATTTCCTGCTGCTATATCAGGAAATAATATTACCTGTTTAACTTTCTACTTTCATATTATTGTTTACAGCAGCACGTATGTGTGTGCATATGTATATGTGTGTAGCTGGCTTTGCATGAGTTTCTTTACTCTTTGAAAGTCTCTAACGATAAAAAATGTTTTCTCCCCTATTTCAGTGGCTGAAGCCTGATGAAATAGTCCTTGGAAATTAAGTAAGGAGCTTGTAAACATTCTAGCTAATTTGATCAATCAAAGCAGTGAAGTAAGATAGCTCACCTTGGTAACAGGGAATTGCAGCACAAGAAACAAAGTCATGTCCCTAACCCCACTTGGTACGAATCAGTCATTCTGTGTTTTTAATTAATTACACAAAACTTCTTTCCACTAGACGTAATCATCCAAAGGTGACAGTATAGGGGGAACCTCTACACATTCATGCATTTTCTCAAACAGATTACAAAACCCAGCATTATATGCCCACTCTACTGATGTAGAAATAGGTTGGGCTACAAATCATGGATGATCAAATATCAGAGCTAGGCTGACCATTTACACAAAGGCATTCATTCCAGGGGCAGATGCAGCTGGGTCTCTCAGGGCTGCCCTAGACAAAGACTCTTCAGCTAAAATCCTTTATGAGTGAGGTTTAAACAATCACACAATCAATTGGCATTACAGCATCCAATCTTTTTGAACTCGGTGACCAAAGATCAGTCCCAACCAGTGAACTTTCTAATTGTTGCAAAATGCCATGTAAATGCCCAGTTTGTCCTGCCCAAAGGTTTTCAGAAGATAAAAGTTAATTCAGAAACAAAGTTTTATGAAAGTCAATGAAGCCTTTTAAGAAACATTATTGAGATTTTTTAATCTCTTGCCAAAACAAAAAGAAGAAAAAGTTAAATTTCTATCCAGCAATCTCAAAATCAGCAAGACAAAGAAAAATAATTCAACCCCCAAAGCCAACAAAAGGCCCATTTACGATCTGACACCCTGCATGGACTTTGAAGCCACACTTTTCTAACAATCGTTGTATTATGGCCACAGAATAATGCCAACCTGTTAATGTGGGGTTTGTTTGGTCAATTTGGAATTCAAATCAGAATAAATCAGGATAGAATGCTGCACCCACAACAACTCACTGAGGCTAAGTCAACTTTAGAGAAACAAAAACAAAAACAGAATACTCTTCTTTCCAGGAGTCATGAAAACAAGATTAAAACCTAATAGATCTAAACTCTGCTCACATTAGCCTAACTATATGGTACCAGAGCACATTTTCAAAGTGAAGGAAAGCATGGCCCATGTAACATCAGTGAATTCAATGTGATTCATCATATTCATCCTGTCCACGTGCTAATAATTCACAAAAGAACACACTTGTCTTCACAAACTGTTCTAAAATCTTTAGACTTAAAATGTAAAATGTCAACATGATCAAAACAAATTGTGGACAGTCTTAAAACAAAAACACGATAAGGTTTTAGAATGACTAAAGCACATAATTATACATTCCAACATAGTTTCTCCATTGCCAAAATCCTTTAGATTCAGATCATTCTCCCATTGCCTTGAAAGCACTGGTAATCAGAGCCCACTCTTCTTGATAAACAGAATTAGAAACAACAAGTTATTCCACAATATAAGAAGAGGGTATAAGAAAAACATGATTATGTCATTATTTTAAAGCTCCTTTGCAAGTTTCCCAAACAACCATCGCCATCTCTTCACCCATTCTGGATACCTCAGATGTTTTCTCCTCTCTCTCTCCCTCTTTCTCTTTGTCTCTTGCATGCACGTGTGTGTGTGTGTGTCTGTGTGTGTACACACAGATATACATGTATGTCTTTTTCCCTGGAGAAACTATTCACTTAAACTTTCAAATTGTGTCTGAGATTTTCAAAATTTATCAAGTTCAGAATACTTTGGTTAGGGGAAAAAAATCCTTTTTGACCTAAATTTCTAGGCACATTATCAGTGCAAATGCAAATAAGAGGAATACAATTCCAAGAGTCCTTTTTCCCTAAAACTCAGAAAAATAAGTTATGGTTAAATAGGAAATATTTCAATGTCTATGGTTATACTTAAATTTGGCATATATAAAGGAGTAAAATAAACTAATTATACACCTATCTGTACAGGAAACTATTAGACTCCAAAGGTTCTTACAGATTTTACAGACTGTATTATATATGAATTATTTATATCTCTTGAAAATTCAAGGAAAATATCGAATTCAATTTGTAGAATTGACAACAATTGGGCTAATAGGAAAAGAAAATGTCATTGAACAGCCATGTCATTGATTAAAGTATTACTAGTCCAAGAGAATGATCACTTTGAGATGGATTAAATTGCACTTTGAAAAAATCAATCAAAATCCTGAGTATTTGAGCCATAAAGACTTCTAATCCTCTAACAATCTATAGAATGCAATAAAAAATTGATTTAGCACCAGAGATTTAGGAATCAAAGATCTCATAACTATGATAGTAAATAAAAATTATCTTCTACTTACAACAATACAATCTCTTCAATTAATGAATCCTTATCATAATTCAGACTTCGATTATTTGAAGTAAAACTGTGGCAAACACAGTTTAGTGAAATATAGTGAAAAATCAAGGACTGAGTATAGTGAGCCTGTGACATTCAAACATGTAGAAAGTTTGTTTCCTAATAACAATGATGAGTGGTCTCTGATGAACCACAGAAGCTCATTAATACAGTGTTTATTCAATTAGCTGGGGGGGTGGTACGCATGCACCGGTAATCCCAGCTACTGGGGAAGCTAAGGTGGGAGGACCCATTGAACCCGAGAGGTTGAGGCATCAGAGAGCCATGATTGCAGCACTGTACTCCAGCCTGGGCTACAGAGAGGGACTCTGCCTCAAAAAAAAAAAAAAAAAAAAAAAATTTGTTTTAAATTAAAAAAATAGGCCAGTGCAGTGGCTGATGTCTATAATCCCAGCAATTTGGGAGGCTGAGGCAGACGGATTGCTTGAGTGATGGAGTTCAGTACCAGCCTGGGCAACATAGAAAATCCCATATCTACAGAAAATAACCAAAAAAAAAAAAAAAAAAAAAGCCAGGCATGGTGGCAACTGCCTGTGGTCTCAGCTACTCAGGAGGCTGAGGTGAGAGGATCCTTTGAGGCCAAGAGGTGGAGGTTGCAGTGAGCTGTGATCACCCCACCGCATTCCAGCTTGGGCAACAGAGTGAGACCCAGTCTCAAAAAATTAAAAAATAAAAAATAAAATAAATAAATAAAAAGTGTTTATTCGAATTACACATAACAGAAACCTACTGTAGTTGAGCAGCGGTTTGCTCCATATCAACTCTGGTCTCATGCTACTACTCTATGCAACACTTTGCTTTTTATATGTCAGGATGTCTTGGCCTCTCTTGGTTCCTGAACTTACTTTGTTCCGTCTCCACACAGAGCCTTACTACAAATGCCTCCCTCCACCTGGGCTTCTCCTACTCACCATCTCCAGCCCTCTCCCAGCACTTCCTCAAAGGAGCTTTGTATGATACTACCAACATACATACATACCCACTACATTTTCTTGAAGCACTTTTCTTTCTGATCACTAATCACATTTCTGCTAAATATTTCACTGAGTTTTTACTATCTAAGGATGTTGCCATAATGTAAATTCCAAGAGGGACTGATTTGTATCTATTACACAGACTGTTTTGACTTTAGGACTTACACTATGTCTAACATATAGCTGTTAAATGCATTCATTCAGTGATTAAGAGAATGAAATAAATGGGCAAAGTCCTGAAGGATACTGAGACTTAATAACTCTGGGATAGAGAAGTTTAAAGATTCAATTGAAGCAGCCGGTTCAACTAGAACATATACCATTTATATGGTCATGGATATGTACATCATTTGGTTAATGCTGAACTGCTAATTTTATGATCTGAAGGCTGTTCACACTGCTAATTTTATAGTCTAAACATACCTACTATGTGTTACCTAAGTCAAGATATAGTATTTTACAGATTGCTGTGAATGTACTGGTTATGTAGGAAAGAGTTATTTATAAGCTTCAGAAGGAGATATTCTATTCTTATAATTTTTATGCTAAATCAATATTCGACTAAAATCAAATTTTGTGACTTTGTGTTAACTTCTCAAAGAATCAATTCTATATATATAAAGAAAAAAGCTGGGTAATACTACGAGACCTTAAAATCACTTTGTGCTTTAAAGTAATATAATTCCAGTGTATTATATAGGCCCTAGGTTGCATGATTTTGAATTTCAAAACTGACAACATAAGTAGCAAAGCAAAACTGGGTTTCAGTAAATACCCTTCAGTTACATCCGCAGGACAAAGAAAATATATATTTTTTCTACTCCCTAGAGAGAGGGAGGCAGCACTCATAAAACATGACTGTGAAATTGTAGAAACTTTGAATGTGTTTTTCTCTCCTTTTTTCTTATGAGAAAGGTTATCTGTAATTAGATATAGTAGAAATTTGCTGTCTAGATGGAGAATATAAAAAGTCAAGCCAACAGAAAATAATTGAAGAGTATATTAAAATGCAAGATGTATGGAAATTATCAAAAAGAGACCATATTCTGTTATCTTAAAGAATCCTTGAAGACTGAAAAAAGTCCATCTATTTCAAAATAATAGAGAAGGGTTAGAGAAAATGCCTTGAATAGAAATGTTTCTTGGAGGAATTCAGCTTCCTGCCAAACATTTTTCAGTTCAAGTCAGTACCAGATATAAATGTAGTGGGGAGGAAGTTGTTGTACCCTCTGCTAATGAACACATAATATGAGAGGGCAGGGAGTGGGAAGGGAAGAAAGGGCCTCTCATGTAAACACAGGACGTTGAGAATGTCAAAGTCATCAGGCTAAATAACTGTTTATACACTGATGTTAGCCTCAGGAATATGGACTAGTCTGCAAGAGTATCAGATTGTGTGTTGAATATCTGATGGTAAAGGCATTTTCAGTAGGGTCAATTTATCTCCTAATCCAGTGATTCTTTAAAAAGTGGAACATTGTGGTTCACATAAACAGACTTTGTAGTGCTAAGTAACTCTGAAGGTGGGGAGAAATAAGGTGTGTGTGTGTGTTTTTTGTTTGTTTGTTTGTTTGTCTTTTAACTTCACGGCGCCCTTAGAGATTGTGATACAAGTCAGGCCTCTGAGCCCAAGCTAAGTCATCATATCCCTTGTGACCTGCACATACACATCCAGATGGCCAGTTCCTGCCTTAACTGATGGCATTCCACCACAAAAGAAGTGAAAATGGCCTGTTCCTGCCTTAACTGATGACATTGTCTTGTGAAATTCCTTCTCCTGGCTCAAAAGCTCCCCTACTGAGCACCTTGTGACCCCCACTCCTGCCTGCCAGAGAACCCCCCTTTGACTGTAATTTTCCTTTACCTACCCAAATCTTATAAAATGGCCCCACCCCTATCTCTCTTCACTGACTCTCTTTTCGGACTCAGCCCACCTGCACCCAGGTGAAATAAACAGCCATGTTGCTCACACAAAGCCTGTTTGGTGGTCTCTTCACACAGACGCGTATGAAATTTGGTGTCGTGACTCAGATTGGGGGACCTCCCTTGGGAGATCAACCCCTGTCCTCCTGTTCTTTGCTCCGTGAAAAAGATCCACCTACGACCTCAGGTCCTTAGACCCACCAGCCCAAGGAACATCTCACCAATTTTAAATCCGGTAAGCAGCCTCTTTTTACTCTCTTCTCCAACCTCCCTCACTATCCCTCAACCTCTTTCTCCTTTCAATCTTGGCGCCACACTTCAATCTCTCTCCTCTCTTAATTTCAATTCCGTTCATTTTCTGGTAGAGACAAAGGAGACAAGTTTTATCCGTGGACCCAAAACTCCGGCACCAGTCATGAACTAGGGAAGGCAGCCTTCCCTTGGTGTTTAATCATTGCAGGGATGCCTCTCTGATTATTCAGCCAGGATTCAGAGGTATCAGACCATGCAGAGATGCTTGCCTTGGTCCTTCACCTTAGCGGCAAGTCCCGCTTTTCTGGGGAAGGGGCAAGTACCCCAACCCCTTCTCTTTGTGTCTCTACCTCTTCTTCACCTTTCTGGGGGGCAAGAAACCCCCAACCCCTTCTCCTTCACTCTTAGCGGCAAGTCCCGCTTTTCTAGGGGAGGGGCAAGTACCCCAACCCCTTATATATCTCTCTGCCCCGATCCCTTATTTCCATGCCCCAACCTCTTACATCTCTGTGCCCCGATCCCTTATTTCTGTGCCCCAACTTCTTATATCTCTGCACCCCAATCCCTTATTTCCACACCCCAACCTCATATCTCTGTGCCCCGACCCCTTTCCTGCTCTTCTGGAGGGTAAGAACCCCTGAACCCCTTGCCTCCATGTCTCTACTCTCTCTTTTCTCTGGGCTTGCCTCCTTCACTATGGGCAAACTTCCACCCTCCATTCCTCCTTCTTCTCCCTTAGCCTGTGTTCTTAAGAACTTAAAACCTCTTCAACTCTCACCTGACCTAAAATCTAAGCATTTTATTTTCTTCTGCAATGCCGCTTGACCCCAATACAAACTCGACAGTAGTTCCAAATAGCCAGAAAATGGCACTTTCAATTTTTCCATCCTACAAGATCTAAATAATTCTTGTCATAAAATGGGCAAATGGTCTGAGTTGCCTGATGTCCAGGCATTCTTTTACACATCAGTCCCTCTCTAGTCTGTTTCCAATGTGATTCCTCCCAAATCCTCCTTCTTTCCCTCCCGCCTGTCCCCTCAGTCCCAACCCCAAACATCTCTGAGTCTTTCCAGTCTTACTTTTCTACAGACCCATCTGACCTTTCCCCTCCTACTCAGGCTGCTCATCACCAGGCCGAGCTAAGTCCCAATTCTTCCTCAGCCTCTGCTCCTCCACCCTATAATCTTTTTATCACATCCCCTCCTCACACCTGGTCTGGTTTACAGTTTCATTCCGTGAGTAGCCCTCCCCCACCTGCCCAGCAATTTCCTCTTAAAAATGTGGCTGAAGCTAAAGGCATAATCAAGGTTAATGCTCCTTTTTATCTGACCTCTCCCAAATCAGTTAGCGTTTAGACTCTTTTTCATCAAATATAAAAACCCAGCCCAGTTCATGGCTCCTTCGGCAGCAACCCTGAGACGCTTTACAGCCCTAGAGCCTAAAAGGTCAAAAGGCCGTCTTATTCTCAATATACATTTTATTACCCAATCTGCTCCTGACTTTAAATAAAGCTCCAAAAACTAAATTCCGGCCCTCAAACCCCACAACAGGATTTAATTAACCTCACCTTCAAGGTGTACAATAATAGAAAAAAGTTGCAATTCCTTGCCTCCACTGTGAGACAAACCCAGCCACAACTCCAGCACACAAAAGCTTCCAAACGCCTGAACCGCAGCAGCCAGGCATTCCTCCAGAACCTCCTCCCCCAGGAGCTTGCTACAAGTGCCAGAAATCTGGCCACCAAGCCAAGGAATGCCTGCAGCCCAGGATTCCTCCTAAGCCGCGTCCCATCTGTGTGGGACCCCACTGGAAATCGGACTGTTCAACTCACCTGGCAGCCACTCCCAGAGCCCCTGGAATTCTGGCCCAAGGCTCTCTGACTCCTTCCCAGATCTTGGCTTAGCAGCTGAAGACTGACGCTGCCCGATCACCTCGGAAGCCCCCTAGACCATCATAGTCACTGAGCTTCGGGTAACTCTCACAGTGGAGGGTAAGTCTGTCCCCTTCTTAATCAATACCGAGGCTACTCACTCCACATTACCTTCTTTTCAAGGGCCTGTTTCCCTTGCCTCCATAACTGTTGTGGGTATTGACAGCCAGGCTTCTAAACCTCTTAAAACTCCCCAACTCTGGTGCCAATTTAGACAATACTCTTTTAAGCACTCCTTTCAGTTATCCCCACCTGCCCAGTTCTTTATTAGGCCGAGACACTTAAACTAAATTATCTGCTTCCCTGACTATTCCTGGATTACAGCTACATCTCATTGCCACCCTTCTTCCCAATCCAAAGCCTCCTTTGCGTCCTCCTCTTGTATTCCCCCACCTTAACCCACAAGTATAAGATACCTCTACTCCCTCCTTGGCGACCGATCATGCACCCCTTACCATCTCATTAAAACCTAATCACCCTTACCCCGCTCAATGCCAATATCCCATCCCACAGCATGCTTTGAAAGGATTAAAGCCTGTTATCACTCGCCTGCTACAGCATGGCCTTTTAAAGCCTATAAACTCTCCTTACAATTCCCCCATTTTACCTGTCCAAAAACCAGACAAGTCTTACAGATTAGTTCAGGATCTGTGCCTTATCAACCAAATTGTTTTGCCTATCCACCCTGTGGTGCCCAACCCGTACACTCTTTTGTCCTCAATACCTTCCTCCACAACTCACTATTCCGTTCTCGATCTTAAAGATGCTTTTTTCACTATTCCCCTGCACCCCTCATCCCAGCCTCTCTTTGCTTTCACTTAGACTGACCTGACACCCATTAGGCTCAGCAAATTACCTGGGCTGTACTGCCACAAGGCTTCACAGACAGCCCCCATTACTTCAGTCAAGCCCAAATTTCATCCTCATCTGTTACCTATCTCGGCATAATTCTCATAAAAACACACGTGCTTTCCCTGCTGATCATGTCCGATTAATCTCCCAAACCTCAATCCCTTACAAAACAACAACTCCTTTCCTTCCTAGGCATGGTTAGTGCGGTCAGAATTCTTACACAAGAGCCAGGACCGCACCCTGTAGCCTTTCTGTGCAAACAACTTGACCTTACTGTTTTAGCCTAGCCCTCATGTCTGCATGCAGCAGCTGCCGCTGCTTTAATACTTTTAGAGGCCCTAAAAATCACAAACTCTGCTCAACTCACTCCCTACATTTCTCATAACTTCCAAAATCTATTTTCTTCCTCTTACTTGACGCATATACTTTCTGATCCCCGGCTTCTTCAGCTGTACTCACTCTTTGTTAAGTCCCACAATTACCATTGTTCCTGGCCCAGACTTCAATCCAGCCTCCCACATTATTCCTGATACCACACCTGACCTCCATGACTGTATCTCTCTGATCCACCTGACATTCACCCCATTTCCCCATATTTCCTTCTTTCCTGTTCCTAACCCTGATCACGCTTGATTTATTGATGGCGGTTCCACCAGGCCTAATCACCACACACCAGCAAAGGCAGGCTATGCTATAGTACAAGCCACTAGCCCGCCTCTTAGAACCTCTCATTTCCTTTCCATCATGGAAATCTATCCTCAAGGAAATAACTTCTCAGTGTTCCATCTGCTATTCTACTACTCCTCAGGGATTATTCAGGCCCCCTCCCTTCCCTACACATCAAGCTCGAGGATTTGCCCCCACCCAGGACTAGCAAATTAGCTTTACTCAACATGCCCCAAGTCAGATAACTAAAATACCTCTTAGTCTAGGCAGACGCTTTCACTGGATAGGTAGAGGCCTTTCCTACAGGGTCTGAGAAGGCCACCGCAGTCATTTCTTCCCTTCTGTCAGACATAATTCCTCAGTTTAGCCTTCCCACCTCAATGCAGTCTGATAACAGACCAGCCTTTATTAGTCAAATCAGCCAAGCAGTTTTTCAGGCTCTTAGTATTCAGTGAAACCCTTATATCCCTTACGGTCCTCCATCTTCAAGAAAAGTAGAACGGACTAAAGGTCTTTTAAAAGCACACCTCACCAAGCTCAGCCACCAACTTAAAAAGGACTGGACAATACTCTTACCACTTTCCCTTCTCAGAAGTCAGACCTGTCCTCAGAATGCTACAAGGTACAGCCCATTTAAGCTCCTGTATAGATGCTCCTTTTTATTAGGCCCCAGTCTCATTCCAGACACCAGACCAACTTAGACTGTGCCCCCCAAAAATTGTCATCCCTACTATCTTCTGTCTAGTCATACTCCTATTCACCGTTCTCAACTACTCATACATGCCCTGCTCTTGTTTACACTTCCAGTTTACACTGTTTCTCCAAGCCATCACAGCTGATATCTCCTGGTGCTATCCCCAAACTGCCACTCTTAACTCTTAAAGTAAATAAATAATCTTTGCTGGCAGGACTATGCTGAATCTCCTTAGGCACTCTCTAATCAGATGTCCTGAGTGGTCCCAATTCTTAGACCTTTTATACCTGTTTTTCTCCTTCTGTTATTCCATTTAGTTTTTCAATTCATACAAAACTGTATCCAGGCCATCACCAATAATTCTACATGACAAATGTTTCTTCTAACAACCCCACAATATCACCCCTTACCACAAAATCTTCCTTCAGCTTAATCTCTCCCACTCTAGGTTCCCACACTGCCCCTAATCCCGCTCAAAGCAGCTCTGAGAAACATTGCCCATTATCTCTCCATACCACCCCCAAAAATTTTCACAGTCCCAACACTTTACCACTATTTCATTTTATTTTTCTTATTAATATAAGAAGACAGGAAAGTCAGGCCTCTGAGCCAAAGCTAAGCCATCATATTCCCTGTGACCTGCACGTACACATCCAGATGGCCAGTTCCTGCCTTAACTGATGACATTCCACCACAAAAGAAGTGAAAATGGCCTGTTCCTGCCTTAACTGATGACATTGTCTTGTGAAATTCCTTCTCCTGGCTCATCCTGGCTCAAAAGCTCCCCAACTGAGCACCTTGTGACCCCCACTCCTGCCTGCCAGAGAACAACTCCCCTTTGACTGTAATTTTCCTTTACCTACCCAAATCTTATAAAATGGCCCCACCCCTATCTCTCTTCGCTGACTCTCTTTTCGGACTCAGCCCGCCTGCACCCAGGTGAAATAAACAGCCATGTTGCTCACACAAACCTGTTTGGTGGTCTCTTCACATGGACGTGCATGAAAATACATAATAATAAAATTAATAATAAAATGTAGTAATAATGGCTAATACTCATCAGTGCTTATTCTATGAAGACACGATTTCTTGTATGCATTAATTCACTTAAATTCAATATTAATGGGTCCCCAGTACTATCAAACATGAGAGGATATCCATATAATTATAAAATAGTCACATGGTGTTAGAAGTTCTAAGGAATTATGAAAGGCTAGAATGAATAAAGGATAGACTGGGGTTTTTTGTTGTTTTTGTTTGTTTGTTTTTTTAGAACATATAGGGCAGTGTTTCTCTAAGTCAAGTCAAGTCCCTAACAGAACAACCTGGGTGCTTAGTCCACCATAGACTTAATCAAAATTTCATCCAATGGCTCAGATTTAACCTTGAGAAGAGTTAGTCCTTCAAGCAGATAAATCATGGTCCCAGGATTTTTCACAAGAATCAGGGAATTTCTTGAGTGTTAAGCACTCACTAAATGTGAAAGAAATACCACTGTATGGAAAAGGTCTGCAAGATTTAGAGGTAAAAGATTAGAATATGATTACCTCCATATCAGTAACTTAGACACGGAGATTACCATTATCATTAATATGATGCTCAAGACTTTCTAATCCCATTAAAGAAAACTGGACAGAATGCAAAGTGGGCTGGGCGCAGTGGCTCACGCCTGTAACCCCAGCACTTTAGGAAGCCAAGGCGGGCGGATCACAAGGTCAGGATATCAAGACCATCCTGGCCAACATGGTGAAACCCTGTCTCTACTAAAAATACAAAAACAAAATTAGCCAGGTGTGGGGGCGGGCGCCTGTAGTCGCAGCTACTTGGGAGGCTGAGGCGGGGGAATGGTGTGAACCTGGGAGGAGGAGATTGCAGTGAGCCGTGATCATGTCACTGCACTCCAGCCTGGAGGACAGAGCAAGATTCCATCTCAAAAAAAAAAAATAATAATACAGCATTTAGCTCTGCGTGGTGGCACATTCCTGTAGTCCCAGCTACTTGGCAGGCTGAGGCAGGAGAATCACTTGAAGTCGGAGGTTGCGGTGAGCCGAGATCACACCACTGCACTCCAGGCTGGTGACAGAGCAAGACTGTGTCTAAAAAAAAAAAAAAAAAAAAAAAAAAGAGCAAAGTGACCATAATACATTAGACAAAATATCTGTTTCATAAAGCTCATCAAGTAATAATATAACCTAATATTCGGAGTTGTAATCAATATATATGTGAAGGAAATGTGAGTGCAAGAAATAGGCCACAAAATAAAATGTTTAATTCAGCATCTGTATTAGAAACTGTTAAATGATACAGTGTGCTAAACTATATAAACATGAGTTTATATTTCCAGATGCTTGTTAGCATCTCTACGTGCAATAGACATCTCAAATCCAAAAAGTGAGTACCTGGTCTTGCCCCCAAAACCTGTTTTCTGTGTTATCTTCCCAATATCTACTGAAAACAACTCCTCTCTTCCAGTCTTTTAAACTAAAAGTTTGGGCTCAGCCTGAACCTCTCTTTTCTCATACCCTCAAGACAATCTGATATCATTTGGATATTTGTCCCCTCCAAATCTCAAGTTGAAATGTGATCCCCACTGTTGAAGGTGGGGCTTAGTGGAAGGTGTTTGGATCATGGAAGTGGATCCCTCATGAATGTCTTGGTTCCCTCGCTGAGGTAATGAATGACTTCTTACTCTATTAGTTCACATGACAGCCAGTAGTCTAAAAGAGCCTGGCATCTCTCTCTGCTCTCTTACCATAAGACACACTGGCTCTACTTTCCTTCTGCCATAAGTAAAAGTTTCCTGAGGCCTCACCAAAAGTTGAGCAGATGCTGGTGCTATGTTTCTTCTACAGTCTGCAGAACCTCGAGCCAAATAAACCTCTTTTCTTTATAAATTACCCAGCCTTGTGGATCACCTGAGGTTAGGAGATCGAGACCAGTCTCGCCAATGTGGTGAAACCCCATCTCTACTAAAAATACAAAAAAATGAGCCGGGTGTAGTGGCATGCACCTGTAATCCCAGCTATTCACGAGGCTGAGGCAGGAAAATCACTTGAACCTGGGAGACAGAGGTTGCAGTGAGCTGAGATCGTGCCATTCATTGCACTCTAGCCTGGGTGACAAGAGCAAAACTCCGTCTCAAAGAAAAAAAAAAAAAATATATATATATATATTTATTTATACATATATATATATTACCCAGCCTCAGGTGTTCCCTTACAGCAATGCAAAATGAACGAATACACAATCCATCAACAAATCCTGTCTGGGCATCAACAAATATGCCCAGAATCCAGAATCCATGTCTACTCACCTCTGCTTTGCCATCCTAATTCACCTAATTCATCTCTTCTGGATCACAACAATAACCTCTAGCTGGTCTCTGCATTCATCCATGCCACCTGTAGTCTAAATCTCAACATGGCAGCCAGAATGATTCTGCAATAACTTAGGTTAAGCCAGACCACTTCTCTAACATTTTTTAAAGACTTATTTTTTTTTTTAGCAATTTTAAGTTCACAGCAAATTTGGGAGGAAGGTACATAGATTTTTTATATATTTCCAAACCCCATGATGCTCATCTTTTCTTTCTATAAAGCCAAGTTTCTGACTTACATTATTTTCCTTCTCTTTAAATAACTTTTTACATTTCTTGCAAGGCAGGTCTACTGGCAACAGATACCCTCAATTTTTATTTGTTTGAGAAAGTATTTATCCTTTGCTTTTGAAAAAGAATTTCACAGGATACAGAATCCTAGGCTGTTTTTCTTTTCTCTCAATGCTTCAAATATTTCACTTCCCTCTCTTCTCGCTTGCATGATTTCTGAGATGTCAGATACAAATCTTATCTTTGTTCCTCTATAGGGAAAGATTATTTTCCCCCTTCTGGCTTCTTTTAGGATTTTTTTTCTTTAACTTAGAATTTTTTTTTTTTTTTTGTAGTTTGGAAAGGACATGTGTAGGTGCAGTTTTTGTTTGTTTGTTTTTAACATTTATTCTACTTGTTCTCTGAGCTACCTGGATCAGTAGTTTGGCATCTGACTTTAATTTGAGGAAATTCTCAGTCATTATTGTTTCAAATATTTTTTTCTGTTTTTCTTTTCCTTCTAGTATTCTAGTATTCCCGTTACTTGTATGTTACATTTTTTTGTAATTGTCCCACAGTTCTTGGATATTCTGTTCTGGGTTTTGTTTTGTTTTGTTTTGTTTGTCTTTGTTCTCTTTACTTTTCTCAATGGAAATTTCCATTGAGATATCCTCAAGCTCAGAGATTATATCTTCAGCTATGCCCAGTATACTAGTAAGCCCATCAAAGTCATTCTTCCTTTCTGTTATACTGTTTTTGATCTCTAGCATTTCTTCTTAGTTCCTAGAATTTCCATCTCTTCATGTAAATTCCCCATCTGTTCTTGCATGCTGTCGATTATAGCCCTTAGCATATTAATCATAGTTGTTTTAAATTCCTGGTCTGATAATTCCAAGATCCCTGCCATGTCTAGTTCTGATGCTTGCTCTCTTTTCAAATTGCAGCTTTTGCCTTGTAACTTTTTATTGAAAGCTAGACATGATGTATTAGGTGAAAGGAACTACTATAAATAGGCCTTTAGTAATTTGTGATAAGATGGGGGGAACGGGAGGCATTCTGCAGTTTTTATAATTATGTCTGTCTTTTAGGAAGCGTATGTCTCTGGACTGTGACATTCACAAGTGTTCCTTGTTTGTTTGATTGTTTTTCTCCTCCCTTGACTTGGAGGGGATGGCTAGAGTAGGCTTGAGTTGGGTATTTATCTTGTCTCATGTGGAAGAATAGAGCTGTTGCTTATTGCCTTTTTCCCAGGTCAGTTAGTCTGTGATAACACCCCCCAGGCTAGCCTCTGGTTAACTAACTTCTCCGGAGGGCAGATCTTGTTAAGAAGAATGGAGTGCTCTGGTGTATCTTAAATGGTTACTTTTTCCCTCTTCCTGCTGGAAGCATAAAGAGATTTTTCTTCAGTATTTACTGTAAGAATCTGGGTAAGCTCCTGGAGGTAAATCTCACAAAATTGTCAAGTCCGCCTAGTGACTGGATCCCCTTGGGCTTTTTAACTCAGAGTTGTCCACACTGAACCTCCAGCAGTTTGTCAATGACAGCTCAAGATTTCCTACCGGGATACAGGTTCCTGTGGTGGGTTCTGCTCATTTAGTCTCTGCTCTGGTATGTCGACTCCTTGGCTTCATTTGCCTCTCTAGTCTTCAGGGTAGCAGTTTGTCCTGTGTCCTCACTCTCTTCCAAATCCTAGAAGAGTTGTTAACTTTTTTGTCTGCTGGAATTCTTACTTGTTGTTAGGATGAACTGGCAATATCTAAGCTCTTTACAAGGCTAAGAAAAGAAATAATAAGAATTAGAGTAAGAATCAATGAAATATAAAACAGAAAAACAACGGAAAAAAATTAAATCAATATTCCTTCTTTGGAAAGATTAACAAAATCGACAGATCTGTAACTAAGCTGACCAAAAGAAGGAGAGAGAAGAGACAGATTATTAAAATCAGGAATAAAACAAAGAACATCACTACCAACTTTGCAGAAATAAAAACAGTTGTAAAATCTATTAGTCAGAGTTATCCAGAGAAATAGAACCAATAGGACATATGGAGATATGCATCTTAGGATTTATTATGGGAATTAGCCTGCATGATTATGGAGGCTGAGAAGTTCCACAATATGCTGTCTTCAAGCTGTAGAACCAGGAAAGCTGGTGATGTGATTGGTCTGATTCTGAAAGCCTGAAAACCAGGAAAGCCTGTGGTGTAATTTCCAGTTCAAGGAATTCAGTCTTGTATTTAGACTGCCCTTAGAGGGCTGACTTGTGTCACTCAAAAAGGTATGTTGAAGTCCTAACCTTCAGTTCCTCAAAATTTGATCTTATTTGAAATAAGACATTGCAGATATATTAACTGAAATATTAATTAATTATGTAAAATATTAGTTAAGTTAGATGAGGTCATATTGGAAAGGATGGACTATTAAGCTGCCATGACTGGTGTTTTTATGAGAAGAGTCACACAGAGAGAAAATGGCCTTGTGAAGTTGAGGGCAGATTTTGGCGTTATGAAGGATCTTCTTCTAGAGCAGAGGTATCCAGGCTTTTAGCTTCCCTGGGCCACATTGGATGAAGAATTGTCTTGGGCCACACATAACACACACTAACACTAATGATAGCTGACGAGAAAAAAAGAATGCAAAAAACATCTCATAATGTTTTAAGAAAGTTTACAAATTTGTGTTGGGCCGCATTCAAAGCCGTCCTGGGTCGCATGCAGCCTGTGGGCCGTGGGTTGAACAAGCTGGTTCTAGAGGCTTAAGAGGGAGCACAGCCCTGCCAACACCTTGATTTTGGACTTCCAGTCTTCACAACTGTCAGAGAATAAATTCTTGTTGTTTTAAGCCACTCTGTTTGTGGTATTTTGTAACAATTGCCCTAAGAACGAGTATATCCTCTGTGATGGTTAATTTTATGTGTCAACTTGACTGTGCTAAGGGATGCCCAGATAACTGTAAAACATTACTTCTGATTGTGTCTGTGAGGGTGTTTCCAGAAGAGATTAGCATTTGAATCAGAAGACTGAGTAAAGGACATCTGCCCTCACCAAAGTGGGCTAGCATCATCCAGTCCATGTGGACGATGGGTGATTTTGCTATCTTCCTAAGCTAAGAGGCCACCTCTTGGCCTTGAACATCAGCACTCCATATTCTCAGGCCTTTGGATTCTGGACTTACATCAATGGTCCTCTTCCACTCCCCACGCAGGTTCTCAGGCCTTCAGACTTAGACTGAATTACATGACCAACTTCTCTGGTTTTTCAGCCTGCAGACAGCATAATATGGGACTTCTTATCCTCTATAATCATGCAACTTAATTTCCATAATAAATCCCCTAATATATGCTTATATATGTGCTATTGGTTTTGCACTTCTGAAGGACCCTAACATATCTTATAACTTTTCATTTCTGCAGGGTTGGTAGTAACGTTTCCACTTTCATTCCTGATTTTGAAAATTTGTGTCTTCTCTATTTTCCTTCTGAAAGTCTAGTAAAACATTTGCCAATTTTGTTCATCTTTTCAAAGAAGCAAACTAATTTTATTTTTTTTCCTCCTGTCTTATATTTTATTGATGTTTACTCTAATCTTTATTACTTTCTTTCTTGGCTTTGCTTTGGATTTAGCTTCCTCATCATTTCCTAGTTTCTTAAGGTATAATCTTACGTTATTGCTTTGAAGATTTTCTTCTCTTCGCAGAGAGGTGCTTAATGTCTAAGTGCTACTTAATTGCTAATTGATTCTGGAAACATCCTCACAGACATACCCAGAAATAATGTTTTTCTTGCTAGATGAATGTCAGGTATTCCTTGACCCAGGCAAGTTGACACTCAAAATTATCTATTACATGAGAGAATGTTATTAATAACTTTCTTCTATTAAATTAGATAACTTAGATGAAATTGGCAAATTCGTATAAAAGCACAAATAACGAAAACCAACTCATGAAAAAATTGAAGATGCAAGTAATACCTACAAGGGGTAATAAAATTGAATTCATAATTTGAAATCTTTCTACAAATAAAATCCCCAACTGAGATGATTTTACTCATAAATTCTACTAAATATTTAAGAAGAAATAATAGCAACCCTTCAAAAATTCTTTCAGAAAATCAAGAAAGGACCATTTCTCAAATCACTCTATGAGGCCAGTGACACTATGACACCAGAGCCAGAGAAAGACATCACAAGTAAAAAAAATAAATAAATAAACTACAGACTAATATCTATCAAAGCAGTCAGGAAAGAAAGAGCAAATAAATCACTGGCACCCAAATCATTTTCTCTCCAACTTTTGCTTTTGAGGGATCCCCAATAAGACAGTTGGTGATAATCCAAATTAATAATTAAAAAAGGCAGGAGGGAAATGGGCAGGGAAAGCCTTTCTATAAGGGAAACTCCATAATGACTATTATTGGGAATAATTTGGGAAATTTGAAAATGAACTATCTATTAGGGAATAATACTGTTTCATGTTTAATTTCTTGGCTCTGATGATGATATTGTGTTAAGTAGGAAAATGTTCTTAAGAGGTAACATGCTGAAGTGTTTATGGGGAAAACATCAATAATGCCTGTAATCTATAACTTTTTTCAAATGGTGAGAAAAAATTGGAGAAAAAATAAGCAAGTGTGAAAACATAGTAAATGGTGGGTTACTTTAGGTAAATAGTAAACGTGCAGTCATTGTTCTTGTCTTTCAACTTCTGTATTGGTTAACCTTTTTAAAAAAATAAAATTGAGTAGAGAAATGCAAAAACCACAATGAGATACCACTGCATGCATATTACAATGGTTAAAACTTAAAAAAAAACTGGCAATATCAAGGACTATTGACAAGGACTATTGACAATATACTTTGTGGGTGGGAATGCAAAATGGTACAGCAACTTTAGCAAACAGTTGGCAGTTTCTTATAAAGTTAAAAAATATACTTATGATATCACCCAAAATTCTCACTCTTAGCTGGTTACCAAACAGGCATGAAAACTTATGTTCACATAAAAATCTATATGTGGACATTTATAGTGGCTTTATTAATAATCACCAAGTTTTGAAACAATTCAAATGTCCCTCAACTGAACAAGAAATGCATAAACACACAGTGGTACATTCATGCAATGGAATACTCCTCAGCAATAGAGACAAACTACTGATACACACAACATGGATGAACATTCAACGTACTCTGCTAGTGAAAGAAGCCAGATGGAAATGCTACGTACGATACAATTCCATTTATATGACATTCTGCAACAATCAAAAAAGATAGAAGACCGTGGTTGGGCAGAGAATGGAATAAAGTTGGCTACAAAGGGGGATGGGAAGATTTTCTGAAATAATGAGACTGTTTTATACTTTGTAGTGGTGGTTACACAACTGTGCATGCTCAGGACTGTGTGCTAACAGGGGTGAATTTACTGTATATTAACTATATGGTAATATTAAAATTAAATAAAATTGTTAGTTTGAAAAAAATCAGATCACTTCATCTAAAACCCTCCAGTGGTGTGTTACTCAGAATAAAAAGCGGTCATTACAATAGTTTACAAGGCCTCCCTTTAGCTCTTTGATCTCAACTGCTACTTCTCTTCCTCTTCCTTCTTTTCTAGCTTCACTAGCTGCTTTACATTCCTGAAACCTATCAGACATATTCCTACCTCAGAACCTTTTCCCCCCAGTTGCTATAAGACTTGATTGCTCTCTTCAAGCCCTAATTTGATGTCATATTAGCAGTAAGATCTTCTTCATAACCCCACCTTACCCTGGTACTCCTTTCCTCCATGGTAATTTTCACTACCAAAAATGCTATGTATTCTAAAAACTATATACTATGTATTCTCCTTATTTATAGTGTCTGTCTGTCTCAACAAGAGAGGGCAAAGCTTCTTGATGATTTGTTCACAGCTATATCACATGCACCTACAATGGTGTTTAACATATAACAGTACTCATTCAATAGTTGTTGAATAAATTAGCTGAGATATAATGAAAGAGCTGTTACTTAAAATGCCCTGCACTCAGTATCACTTGCTACGTTACATAACACACTAAAATCAATCTCACCATAATTCTTAAAGAAATGGATCTTTTATTCTAATTTTACTTTTATGAGAAATAAGGAACTGATGAGGAAAAAAGATTAGGGATACAGTTTTTAAAATAAGTATCAGCATTTTCTTAGAATTCAGTAACTTACATCTATAATATGGAACAATAAGGATTTGATCATTTTCCTCTGTGAAGCTCTTCTTCCTACCTCTTCCCTCTCAACCACTGATCCCTCAGAGTACCACTTCACCTTTACCTTCCCACTATCACTCCATCTTTCTTGCTGCTTGAAGTCAAACATTCAAAGGCTTCAAAATTGTGGATCATCAAATAAATGTTAAATTGTGTTAATTATATCCAGTTATAGATATAGACATATATTTTGAAAATATTTTCATTGACTACCCTGAAACCACAAAAGTGTTACTGTTAAGTAACAAAAACGCCATTCCTAGCATTTTCTGATTAATCAAAATTTTACTGAACTTAATCTTAGATGTGAGTTTCTTTTTCTTTTTCTTTCTTTTTCTTTTTTTTTTTTTTGTTGTTTAATGAGGAGCGTAAGACATTGGATAAGATCCAGACTGAAGAAATGTTGAACAGAAATGATTAACAATTTTTTTAAAGTATATTATAGAAATTGGTTTTTGTGAAAAACACAAGACTATGAGAAAACTTTGAAATCACTTTATACTTGGGACAATTTGAGTTATCAAAGTTTCCACTTTGACAGAGGTAGGATTCAATAAGAAAGTACATGTTGCAACTACAAAAAGTTGAAAGGCAAGTATAAATGAAAAAAGAAATTTAAGTTCCTGCTGCCTCCATTGTGGTTCAATCTCTTATAATAGCTTCCTAGTTGCTTTTTCATGATCAGACTGTCCCCTACCAGCCTATTTAAACTGTTTGCAAGTTGATCTTCCTATTGCAGAGCTGTGATACTATTTCTCCATACTCAAAAACCTTAAAAGCAAAGCCCCGTTTCCTGAAGTACCACCATGTAAACATCTTTCAAAACATGGTCCTATTATTAGATGGCCTTGGTGCATATTTTCTTTAATATTTCCCACAAGGCTGCTATGCACACGTAGCACAGAAGTCAAACTGGGCTGTTTATTCTTCAATCACACCCACTGATTTCTTCTATTCCTTTATAAATTAGCTCTCTCCTCCTGAAGTGTCCACTCCTCACACCATCTTTCATCAGCTCCTTCTAAAAGCCCACTCATCCAGTTATCTCATAAAGCCTTTCATGCTCTCTCCTAACCCGATAAGCATTCCCTCTATTCCAAAGTATCGCAGAACTTCACATCTTCCTGAGGCACCTAACAAGCCCCAGCTTATATCATAGTTGTCTATGTATTTATTTTATTCCTTCCCATCCATGTCATCCCTGCCTGATTCTGTAAGGTCTGAGGCTGTGACCTATTTACCTTTAGTTACTCAGGTAATAGGATAGAATCTTTTCTACATGACATGCTCAATTGTTCCTTGATTTATAAAGTGACTAAATATCAGGAGAGCCACTATGGAATCACAGTTGCTGTTCTGCTCAGCAGCCAAAACCTAGCTCAGGTGTCCTCTTGAGAAATTTTCCAAAGACCTATTACAGGGATCTACAAGAAGACAAGGGCACCTTGTTTGAATTCTCCTGCAGATCCCACAGAATACACACAATGGAGGGAAAAACCCCTTTGAAAGGTATTGGACTGGGAAAAAGGAGGTAGCCTGGGCACTGCCATTTTAAGTTTCACCTGCACCAATCTCTTTAATGATTTTTAAATAACATCATGTTATAATTTGGAAAAAGGAATACTGACTTACTTATGCTGAGTAGAACAGAAATCAACAAGCAGAAAATACGTTTTCCCAGCAAGAAAACTGGGTTCTCTATAACAAGATTTTTCTGAAGACAAAGACATCCAACTACACATCTTCTTTGGTAGCTTTTAAATATCACTGTGTCACTAGGTCATGGTCTCTGCCACCTGAGTTAGACATGTGTCCCACACAGCAAGCATCCTACACAACTGCTGCATTTTAAACTCCCGAAGAGGCAAAAGAGGGGATTCAAATATTCCCAATGGAGGAGGTTAGGTTTTTTTATTCAGAGTTTATGAAGTATCAAGTTAAAGGTAGAATGTTCTAATAAAAATATATAAATATTTTATTATTCCACTCCTATACTTTCATTGCACTTAAAGAAATTAAGTTGTATAGATTTCATCAAGTTTATTTTTCAAAAGGAGAAAAATTAGAACTCAGAGTGCTTTACGTAGGATTCACAAAGCTTCAAAGGTCAGTGTTCAGAGGAGATCAGATGACAACTGCATTTTAAAATTCTTGATTCTGCCCATAATTCCCCAAGGGAAAATCTGTAGCTCTATGTGCTAGTTCAGAGGTGAATTTTCTAAAAAATAAACTTTCTTCCTACTCTGCTATTTATTCATATTTTATAAGTATTCAGAAGTAATTTGACATCTATACCTGAATATTAAAAATACAGCTTTGTTTTAACATACAACATAGTTTTATGAATTATGCATATAAAATACTGCTATTAGAAAAACTTCTTTATAACATAATGATTACCTGCCTTAAAAGAAAATATGTTATAAAACAGTAAGGTCGGTTTTAAATTGTGCATAGAACCAGTAATTGTATCTTTAAGGCAATTAGAAGATTTATTGAATATTGGTTAAAAGTAGATTGACAATGACATTAAAGAATAAAGTGTAATTTATTTGGTGCTACTTTGTGAATGCTTCCAAGTACAAATCATCTCACAATACCATATACAACATACTTTCAATCACAACTCAAATATAAAATAACCTACAAAATCACATGGCTATAATCAATATACAATAATTGTATTTTTAAAAGAAGAAAAAACGTTAGCAATTTTAAGTTAAGTTGCAGTAACTTTTTTCAAATAAAATATTAGCACCATACCAGATAAAATGATCTAAAACTATTGGCCTTCTCATTCTTCTTAAATAACTAAATAGAAACTTTTTTTCAAAGCACAAATATTAATTTGTAAAATCAGTTCTACAGTAGTTAATATTTCTTTCTTTATTGTTTCTTTTTTTGCATTATTCCCTATAAGGAAAAATATGAATTAAAAACTTTCACGGGATATGAAAATCAAACAAATAAATCTGACCCAACCAAGTACTGTCCTTCAGCAATGAGTTCCGACAGAAGCAAAAGTGGACATTTCACGGCGTATGGTACTGAAAGGCGAGAGTTCGAGTTCCGTGGTGTACTCGTTGTCATTGTCATCACTGGTCACCGTTGAAGACTTCTGAATGCATTCCTCACAGCAACAGCAGCAGCACTCCATGAAGGCCCGACTGAAGGGTTTGCAGAGACAGAAAAGGAGGACTGGGGTGACACAGGACTTAAAGAACAAAAGGAACTGGCTGATGATATTAAGGAGGTCCATTGTCTGCTGCGAAACCCCTGTAGCCATGTAGGCAGTAACAATGTTGCAGATATTTTCAGGAATAATGCAAAATCCATATAAAATGGTCAGTGCCACTACTGTACAGTTCATCTGACTCTCTAGTTGAATCTGCCGCTTATTCCCTCGGGTACAGGCTTTCTCTGCTTTGCGGATTTTCCTCGCAGTCACTAGAGAGCAGGTGATGGTGAAAAGCGTGGGCAAACAAAAGTAACAGCCAAAATACCACCAGAGTCTCGCACTGTCGTAGGTGAGGGCTAGAACATAGATGGTGTCTGGTAAATCAGGAGAGATCTTAATAATGCACCTTTCTGCCGGAGCTCGGCCACTAAACCCCAAATCCTCCTTGCTCAGCTGGCGGAGAACAACTTCTGGAAGTGCTAACAATAGAGCTCCCACCCATATAACAGCAAGTTTGGCAGTTGTTGAGGAACAGTTTTCGATCATTTCGTAGTACATCTGTACGTTGGTGGCAGCACGGAAGCGGTCTATGCACAGAGCACATAAGGTGAAGGTGGTGACTCCCAGAGAAGCGACCTGTGGGGGAACATAGAAGACATTTATTCCCGGTGTCCCCCGAAAGATCAAAGCACTAGGAAATAAATGCAGATTGGCAAAACTGTAAAAAAAAATATGGATAAATAAAAATGAGAGAGAGAGAGAGAACAGTTTTCCAGAATGAGGTATGGGTAACTGGGCTCAGGACGTCAGCTGAATCATTGTAAGCATAAAAAAAGAAAACACACTGCAGTGGTTTGAGGGTCATGGAGTGCAGAACATTTAGGACTGGAAGGATCCATAAAGATCAGCTAGTCCAATCCCTTTTTATTATAGATCAGAACCCAGATACACTAAAAATTTTATTCACCACGAAAATGTCTGCCACTAGGAGATCTAGATAAGGAGTCAGGGTAGTGCAGAAATTCCCATTTTCATTGCTGACCAGGATGCTCATGTTTTCCAGTGTGAGGGTCAGTAGTGTGCCTTACACACAGCAAACACTCAAGAGCTTATTGTCTCCAATGGACTAAATGATTGGAGGGCTCCTCTAATTTTTCCTAAATGCAAAATAAAGTATTACAATATTATTTTCAAAGGCATATACTTATGGAAAACAGGAAAGGGAAATTCTCCAGAGGCCAAAATCAAAAAGGAAACAAATTTCAAACGGGCCAGAGACCCCTCCCTCTTCATGCTGCGTGTTTGCCCTAGGGGCACCTGCCAATCCTGGTGAGGGTTTCAAGTTAGTTTTAGCTAGAAAAATGGGGCAAGGTGCCCAGGTGCACAGAGACAGGAAACAGAGCTGGGGCCAATGTGGGTGGGGATTGGGTCAAAGACTCCCTATGAATTTGGAACTCCTCAAATGCTGACATCTTTAGAGGTGTAAAGGGAAAAAAGAAAGAGAGATAATGAAGAAATATGCCTGGATGACAGGGTTTGGGTCTGGATGAACTGGGGGAAAAGGAGGGAAAAAAATGGCAAATTCTAACTGGGAGCCTGAACTTACATGGTGTTAGGATCAGAATTTCCAGGATCTACGTGGCTCAGAAAACCCAAAATACAATTTAAAATAATCCCAGGCACCTGGTTAAAATCAAACATAAATCCTCTCTGGAAGAATGCACTTTAAAACCAGGCCTCAAAAAATCCTATAGTTAAAATTCAAGGGACATGGGTTCACAAAATCAAAAGCCACAATATGCAAGAGACAATGAGCCACTATGAATTTATATGCCAAAGATACAGAATCAGGCATAAGAAGTATATTTATCATAAAATAGGTATGTACATCAAATTTAAAGAAATAGGAGATACTAAAATAGAACATGTAAAAATACAAGAAAATATGCAGAAAATAGCCAAAAAGAATGTCTAGATATCCCAAACACAGGAAAATTTTGGAGCATAAAACTCTTTGACAATAACCACATGAAAAACTATATTCAAAAAGGCACTGCTCTTATAAGCATATGGTCCAGACATCTAAAAAAATCAACATTTAAAGGTTAAGAACCAAAAATATGTACCTATTTTTTTTCACATAGAGGCTTTCCAGGAATATAAACACATGTTCCTAATGTAAGCATGCTATCATTTCATTTACTTATAAAACATTTATTAAGCATTGTACATGTACTCAAATGGGGCAAACAGATACATATCCAACACAAGCACACATTTATTTATATCAACTCTATGCCGAGCACTATGCTTGGTATCGAGAAAATAGAAAGTTACAAGAAGCAGTCCCTTCCCTCAAGCATATCATAGTCAACCAAGATGGGGACGATGGTTCTCAAAGTTACAACATAAACACAGCAATCACCTGGCAATATTAAACCTACTTAAATATTCTGGGGAAATTTTAAGTAATTTAATATGTAATAAATGTAGTCATTATTTATATATTTAAACAAGAACAATGAGTAGGAGGTAAAATGTTAATAACGTTTCAGATAAAATATGAGACTAAAAGAAAACTCCCTGGGTGGATGGAATGCTTTGGTCTACATCCCAGACAACTTGAATATAAGCATGTGCTCTCCCCTGCCTGCTGGTAGGAAGGTTTAAGAAGCATGGTTATAGGCTATTCCCTGGTAAAGGGGCAGGGGAAATGTAAGTATAATGTTAATATCTAATTTTTTAAAAGTCAAAGGGATGATGGTGACAAAAGGGAAACCATTTGTCATACAATTTTAGTACTCAAAACATTAGTTGTTTATCTACTACATTCAAGCTGTCACTCTCCCCAGAGCTATGGCAACTTGCCTTGTGGATTCTGACAGTTCCAATGTCAAATATTTCCTCCTTATACACTACATATCAGACGGCATCTACTAGTTCTAATATGGAAAATAAGGACATTGTATTTATGCCCTGACTACTCTCATAACTAGTAGTGGAGACAGTCTGAAAATGAGGTATAATGAGGTGTTAACTATATTAAAAGCAAAAATGAAAAAAAAAATATGGCTAGCAAAGCTCTAGTCAGTGCAGATAAAGAGGCACAATTGGGCTGATAACCACAATTCTTATTCTCCAAATTTTTCAGAATGTCTCCCATAAACATTGGCATACGAAACATCAACCTAATATGACTGCAAATGACAAAAAATAATCTCCACTTTCATCTTTTAATAATTAACCTTCAAATTAAAAATTGTTCACATTGATGAAAATTTGTTTTGCATCTATGCTAGAGGCACAAAATAATTCTAAAAATGAGGTCCACATTGTACAACTGTCTTATGATCATGTTTTAAAATGCCAGTAATTGCCACATTTAAAGACATCTAAGAACGGCTGGCCACTTCCTAAAATTCTGTATCAAACAGTATCATGTAGAAATTACAGTACCTTAGTATATAGATTTTTGAAACTTGACATTTGTATATTAGTTTTTCAAATGTTTTGATTCATTTCTCCTAAGTCTGTCAAACACAAAACAAAACTTCTTAAACTATCAGAAACCCTCGTCAAGGCTTTCGTGCCATCTTCACTAAGGCAAATCTTTGTGCATGCTTCCCCGTCACTTTATAGCCCGAGTGAGTCCACAAATACAAGGCTTCCAAAGTTTATGCTATACATCCTTTTGAAATCACAAACAGGATTTCTATTAAAAGGAAAGCTCAGTAATATAAAAATACTGGAGACTCTGAGGAGAGGCAATCTTTTAGAGGCTCAGAACATCTATTTGCTTGGTGGTTTTCTATCATTACTTGCAAAGAACACACAATGCACAAAAGATAGCATCTTCTCTATTAATCTCCCTAGTTTTAAATCTACAGATTGAAAAAATATGGATCAATTATCACATATGCTAGTAACTGCATACCTAACTCCAGGAGTTACAAAGTCTTTAATGAAAGGTAACGGCAAATGCATGCCGGTGGACATGTATTAAGATGGGTGTGTTAGATTACCAACTCCTTAGATATCAGAAGCTGTGCTGCACATCCGCTCTTAATTAGAAGATGTTAACTGCCTAAGAAAGCAAAACAATGTTTTTCCAGGTTCTTTACCTTCAATCTCATAAGACAACAAAAGCCAGGACAAATGTTAAGCAAGATTTACATGTATTCCAACTTATCATCAGGAATTCTACACTGTGTTTTATCTGAGGATGCTCAATTCTTCAGTCATATTCCCAAAAGCTTTAGTACCAAGTCAAAAGCTCAAACATATATGATCTGTAGTCTTTTTGATAAATCATGAATTAAGGAATCCTCCCCAGTTTTCATATACAAATTTCAAAAAGCTCCTACATCCAGGCTTCTGTTTTCAAATTGAACTTTTCTCTGATAGTACTCTCTGCAGTTAGGATCCAGCTGCAACAGGGTAAACAGTCCAGAAAGGTCACAAGAGCAACAGAGAAAGTTGCTGAAGGAGCCAAAGAAAGTAGCACTGCTCCAAATGCAGCTAGCACTTGAGATGCAGTTGCTCTTGGCAACTGCATCCCAAATGCCAGTCCTAGACATCTACTCTCTCCTGCTGCCACTGCCTGCAGTGATATTACTTCAGATCTTTTTTCTGTAAATTCACTTACGCACTACATTTTATGGTGTGAAAGAGCAAGAAATGTACAAAGGCCCTGTCAGTACTTTTCCAAATTATTTATAGGAGGCTTTAAATATGTGTAAAGTAGTAACTGCACACCTCAGGAATTAATTGATAAAAATCATATGAATAATGAGTGGCGTTCTAATTTCTTCTTACCCAAACATGAAATCTATCCATGTAATTAAAATTCCTAGATATTGGAGCAACATGAAAAGATTTCTATCACAATTTTGAAATATACTTGTTTACATGCAGCTTATTAAAAATTCTACTAAGATGAATAGTGCAATTATGTGCAATTATAAAACTGCATCATGAACGCCAGATCTTCTGCATTTAATGACCATATCTGATTGCTAAAATTCAATATCACCATGAAATATGCTCTCAGGAGTAAAGCTGTTAAGCATTGGCTTAGATGGGTAGTTCTTTGAAGCAACATCCTGAGAGACTGAATGAGTAAGATGCAATCTCTTATTAATTAAACTGCAATGGGAGGAATAATTAACAGCAACAAAAGCAGAACTGTAAACACTTTTCAGAGACAAGACTATTAATTTTGAGAATTTCAAGATCAGCAGAAAAATAGAAACAAAATTTTAACTATTGGGGAAAATAAGATATTGAGCATTTTGAGAGAATTGGCATTAGAATACAGAGATGGAAAGGAATCAAAATAAACAACTCTAAGATCTTTCAAACAACAATGTTCTGCTTTTCTTTGTGTCCCAGAGTAACAACAATAAAGCTCCTTCAGCTCCCACCCAGCCCACATGTGGAGCAGTGAGGCTTTGGACACCAAAGTGAGGGGTTTAGGGTCATTCTTCTTGATCACCCCTAAACTGTTCCCATTATTATGCCTTTATTGAACACTGTATTACTAGCAAAGAGACCACTGCATTAGCACAATGCTGTATGTGTGTGTGTCTTGTTTTTAAGAGAGAAAGAGAGAGAATCTATAAAATATATTGTAGCTGCTGCTGGGAACAATGATGAATAAAGCAGGAATTTTATCCTCAAGAGGTTTGGAATCTATGACAGAACTTCTCGACTATCTCCCACCTGCTACCATGCAGCCAGCAAGTTGCTTTATATATGGAATGACTCATTACAGTCTACTAGGCAGAGAGGATTGACTAACAGTTTCTGGCATGCTCACTGTGACTCCCCTTGATCTGGGACATATCCACGTTTGCCTGGAGACTGCAGTTGAGAATCACTAGTTTAACAAGATTGGAAGACAAACATAATTTCACAGTATCTCCTAGGGAAATTGCTACAGATGTCTAACTAACTTTACAGGCTGACCAAATTATAAAACCTCTCCTGATGTATAGTTGCATTTCAAGAGATATGATCCAATTCTTTGCAAATATCATCTATGTCCTACTTAGTCTATTAGACTAGGATAACCTTGTGATTGTCAGTTTGACTGTTTATTAACAATGCAGTACAGTCATGATTTGTATTTTAACTGAAGTATCTATTTAAATCCGTGGGATACAAGGATGGTACAAAAAGGAAAGAGAACTCGAAGACCACCCAGAATTCATGTCTAAATGTACTCTTTGTTGCTCTTGACATACATAGTAACCCTCGTAAAGTTGTAAAAGTTTGCTCCTGTGTAGGAAAAAAAAATAGCCCAGGAAGGATTGCCATTAGCTTTATATGTTAGTCATTTAGAAAATCATTAAATAAATCATTTAAAGTTTGGATGGGTTTCTTAAGTTTTCTCTTAAATGATAATATAGAGATAATAGATAAATTTTCTCTTATAATGATAATTTTAGGGGTAAAATTTATGCTATTACAATATTTGCTCATTTGGAGATTTATAAGATACTGGAGAATGAATACTAAGGGCTTAAAACACTCATATTATAAAATAATTTTATTATATTCTATATTTTGAATGTTTTTCTAACAAAACTCCATTTTGAAGTCATCTAAAAAGGTTTATTCCTAATTACAGTCAAGATGCAATTGGCTCAATTTAATGATCCAGATATTTCAAGTGACATTCCAGATGTTCAATATTCAAGCGACATTCAATACTCTGACAGATTAGTTCTCATCTTCTCCTTGCCTCAGTTTTCTTAATAAGGAGCAAGGTAATATGTATTTCTCCCCTAATTGTGGATGCTGATATGATACACTATGAAAGTCTACCACAAAGTGGGGAAAAAAAAACCTATAAAGTATGGAGGATTTTGAAAATATAATGGAAGTTTTTGTGAATGGCTTCTTATCTTTTAAATTTTGTTACAGAAAGAAACCAACAAAAAACAGGTAGTTTGGTTAGGATAATGAAGGAGTACAAATACAGTCACCTGCATGGAAATGATACGGGTCCTCATCTAGTCCCTTATCACCACTGGCAAGACTGAATTTAGAGAAACCCAACTTGGTAGTTATGAGAACCATAAATATACCTCAGCTTTCAAATATTTTGTCCCTCTGTTAAACATGTATTTATGAGATTCTGAGTCCCAAATTTTGGTTCAGCACCTATGCTGTGCAACTTAAGACAGCTACTTTATACCCCGATGGGAAATTAACCCGGTCAGTAAGTTACATGACAACAATGACTTTGGGGAAAGATTCAGAGTGAAACTATCTCTTGATAAAGTAAGAAAAAAATGTATCGCTCTTTCCAGTAATTTCAAGTCCCATGTTTCCCTAGGTTTCTCTTAAAAAAAATAATACAAACAGAAAGAAACTTATAAGGCAAAATACTTAATAAAAGGTAAAAAGCATGCTTTATAAGTCAAGATATAACTAGATTTCATTTTTCCCACTGCTCAAGTTTCTAATTTAAAGCAACTATCAGGACCTGAGGAACCTGGGCTACCATAGCCACTTTGTGCTAGATTAAATCTCTGTTCATTCAAAATGATATGAAGAAAGAGCCCATGGGTGCTTTATGAAAACCAGTAATCTACAGAGATCCTGTCTTAGCTACTGCTGCATTTCTCAGAAGCTAACTGCAGACAAGTTAAAAAAGATTAAAAATGAGAGTAAGATGTGAAGTAGACAACACAGAGCCCATAAAATACAAATCATAAAGTAAATTGTGTCTTTCGCAAAACTTTCCGGTACAAATCAGTGATAACACCGATGGGAAAAGAAAAAACGAAACAGTGTCCTTCTAAGCAAAATTTCCTTCCTATGAAATTGAATCTACATGCTCAAGTACAGTGAAGTGACTAGAATACACTGGTTTTTGTAAAATAGGAAAATTTCTAACCAAGTTCTTGTTAACTGCATTCTAGGCTGGCTTATATTTTACATAAAAAATCTTTAAGTACATCTATTTATGTGCTGTCCTTTGTTTACAAGTAACCCTCAAAACAAGGGCATTATTGTTAAGAAAACCCATTCATTTGGGCTGTGAATGATAACCTATTATGTCAGTGGTTACAGGCCTAACAACCAGTCAGGAAAAGAGCAGGATGAGCACAGGGTAGAACCTCTAAATGGCTGGAGCTTCTATGCCTTTGGCTTCTTCTTGCATTTTTCCATTATCCTTGTCCTTGCAGCATTTCAGGGCAGCTTCCCATGGGAGATACTTTTTTGAGCACGAGTGGGGGAACAAGTTTATCAGAGCCACTGTTTATCAGACTGCTCTGAATAAGATGACCTTTTGCAAAAGGTCTTAATTTTGGAGTGTATGCAGATCATGATACTATGGCAGTGACACACTTTGATTAGTATTTCTAAACCAAAAGCAGAGAAGGAGAGACTTTCCTCACCCCTTACATTCACGCACACACTGCTTGTGCACTCTCTGGAATGAAACAGAACTCTGGCAGCCACTGTTCCACAGTCAAAGAGAAGACTTCTTATACTTATCAACTGATATTTAGTCTGATATGCCCACATATAATAAATAACCATTTATTTCTAATATACTCAGACTATTCCATTTACATGTGATTCCCAATGCCGTGGGGGAAAAATATTTTGAAAGCATCAACTATCAACTGTCCTTACTGCCTCATTCTCCACCTTCTCTTCTTTTGCCTAAGCTTGATACCACGCTTTCCTTATTTTAAAAGCCATTTAAGACTATTTAAAAATCAACATATTCTCCCAAAACTTGTCTTGATTCCATAAATCCTCTTTTCCTTTATAGTCCTATCTTGAATTAAGGTTTGTTACCAATTATGATATCTATAGCACAGTACATTCCTTATATGGTTAAACAAATTCATTTAACTACAACCTAACATGTTATAATTCCTATCAATCTGTCAGGTGTTTATTAAAATAAAAATGTAAATGAAGCAAGATTAGCAACATTTTGTCTTAAGATATAAACCATCTATGTTAGATTCTAAAGATTCCATGTTTATTCTCAGTAATTACAAAATCATTTCAAAATGTAATATTTCCCCCAAGCCCACAGTCCAGTTTTCAATCTTTGGTATTATTATGATGTTCCTAGTCAATCTTAAAGTGACCTGGAATTTCAGTTCCTTACCTTGGGGTTCTGATGAGTTTCCAAAAAGCAGTAACACATTTTTACCTATTTCCCTTTCTGACTAATGATATTGATTTGCATGATTGTGAACTCAAACTAAAAACAAAATTATGTATAGTTAGGTCATCATGATTTTAATAAAATTGAGAAACCATATTTTAGGACAAAATTTATCTGCTTTTAACCAAAATTTCACTATTGGTAGTCTGTTAAGGAAATTTCTTTCTTGATTCAATCTTCTTACAAAAGGCAGTTATTTCTAAATTGCATATCTTGATGCAAATTGGCTTATCAGATGCTTTTCCGATATAAAAAGGATTTGAATTAGGAAGACAATAGTAAAGATAGGCCCTGAAGATGGGAATTGATGAGGAAGGGGCTATTTTGACAGAAAAAAAGAAAAAAGTAACATCCCTGAGTAGAGTCACAGACCTAATAAGAATGTCTCATTCTAGGCAGGGATCAAATCAATGACCTTGGCCTCATTAATGAATGCTATGAACTATTCAAGTGTACAGACAGATAACACTGAAAACTATTACAAATTCACAAATGGAAAGTATTCTGTCTCAAGAACAAGACTGGCACAGTGATCATATCCTGCGTTTTATGGAAGTTTATGAAAAGTACCTACACTTACTCTGCAAATAAAAAAAGACCCTCCATATTTGACGTTGCAGTAATCCCATTCTCAACTCCACTCTGAAATTTTGGATGAGATCATCTCTTCTGGCACAAAGAATATTATTCCAATTAGGATATTTAAGAGTTAGTCTTGGCAACAAGGTTGAGTTCATTATTGGACCTTGGCAGGTCAATTCAAGGGAAGTGAAATGACAGGCGCATCCCTGGAGGATGGAGCAGAAGTGCAGAGGCAGAGACAAACTGCACTGCATAGCTGCCTTCCCATCCCTCTCCCACAATCTACATCCCAGACACAGGTCCATGTGCTTCCAATGGGATACTGTTAAAAGGCTGCCGCACATAAGACAAATGCCGTTAAAGGTGTAAACATTGTATCAAGGTCCATGCAGCCTAAGTATGAAAGCAAAGGTAGACCCTCACCCACTCAGCCTTCGGTAAACTTATAAACTCATATCTGTTTTACTTCTGCAGACACATTTGCCTCCTTGTCTCTGTGGAAGGATACTTTGCTGACATGGCAGGATACCTTGGAAGCCCTCAGGAGCTCAGAATAAATCTTCACTCTGATTATGTGCTTGGGAGATTAATCCAATTCTTGAGAAAGTCCATTCATCATGTTCCCCTTTCCTCGACTCCACAATGGAGTCTAAAGCATCCCCCTTGTCCATCTTCTTTCTTAGGTTCTCCAAGGTCAAATTAAACAATTTGTATATGTTTTGATTTTTTCAGAAGAAAAGGACTGAATTTAATATACTGTTATTACATTGCCAAATAAGCCATTCATTTAAATAAAATGTTTAATTTTGACATATTTAGTGTCCTTATAGCTAATAAGGACTAATTGTAAAGCAGAGATAGATATCCTAGGCACTGGCACAAATTCCATATTTTAAAAGAAATTTCTAGAACTGAACTATTTGCTGAATTATTTTGCCAATTATTATTATGGACTTTCTATCCTGGGAAAGCTAAAGGAAACAAAAAAGCAAGAATTAAAAGATTTTCACATTTGTAACTTTTCATCATGGATCTAGGCTGTATAGGCATTTATGAAGATTAATAGTAAGAATGTAACTGAAAAGAATTAGAGGGAGCACAGTTTTCCCTTTAATTTCTCCATCTCTGGTCATAACAAGCACAACTGTGACTTGACCCATTTCAGTGCCATTTCTGAGCTTCCACGATGCTTTGTTCAAACCTCTATTATAATATTCATCATGGTGTAGAACATTACTTTACTTTTCTGTAATTTTAATGGCAGTGGCTCATCTATGATATTCATCTTTGGAAACTTTTCCCCCTCTTCCTGTATTGCCTTCTTCTCCTGCCCACTCCTAATAGTACCTCGCATAAAAGAAAAGCCAGGTAAACATTTGATAAATCAATGAATGGTGAACAAATGAACGAATGATGACACCTATGGAAAAGGATTACAGAAAATAATAAATTATTCAAATTGTTCTTTAATCAGTTATTGGGTGCTGCTGTTTTATATATAATCCTTAAAAGCTGAATGCCAGACAATGTCTATAGTAGGGAAGTTAAAAAATCAATTTTCCTATTTATACTTCATTGACAAGCTTTAGAAAAGGAAACATTCTCATTATGATCAATGGCAAAGGAAACTATTTGGATTTCTTATTTGAATATTATAAAGCTTTTCTTTCTTGTGGAAGATCCAAATTCAGTTAACTTTACCATACACCATTCAGAAATGGAGTTATAAATAAAAGCACACTCTAAGAAACACTTTTCTTCCTGTTAGAGTCATCAGCTAAATATTTTCATTTGCATGGGAATATATAAAATGATTACTAAAAGATTAATGGGAAGTCATAAAATATTTGTTCAGCACCATTCTCATATATTGAGCACATTTTCCCTAAGAATACTATTAGTAACTTTAAAATTGCTCATAAAACAGTAAATTTCCACTTAAAAGTCCGGCAGAATACCTAATGACTAATCCACCTCTCAAAGAAAATTTACCATATGCCATGATAAATGTTCTATTACTTGAATACAGGCGTTCTAGGGAAATCTGTGTAGAATCAGATAGTTGTATGGCACTGTCATCTTCAACCTCCAAAAACCCTTTCTTTCTTGTCAGTGCTAGCTACGATCAAAGGCAATGAAAGAGCCATTTGTTCCACTCAACTTAAAACCAGTATTGCTAAAGTCATTGGAGAAGCTGGTTCCTCTCATTAGAAAAGATTCTAGACTTGTCACAAATTATTCCCAGACCAGAGGCCATGGTAAGACATGTTCCCTTTATTCTCTCTCCACCTCTGTGCAGGAGTTTTATCCCAGTAAAATAAAAATACAGTTAGATCTGGGGTTATCTCATTATAATTATTTGAAGCCTTCTGTTCTACAACACTCCATGAAGGTGTGGGTTCTTTAAACTAAAGAGAATCTCGATAATTCAAAACCTCCAATTAATGTCCAAACAGACCTTAATCTGTTATCTGGGATCTGGGTCAGATGATACCTTGATTCTGACTTCCATTAAATAATGAGCAAAGATTCATTCCAGTTGCCATATTTGATGTCTGAATTATTTGAATTTTTTTTGTTTTTTGAGACAGGGTCCCACTCTGTCACCTAGGCTGGAATGCAGTGGCATGATCATGGATCACTGCAGCTTCAACCTCCAAGGCTCCAGAAATCCTCCTACCCCAGCCTCCTGAATGGTTGGGACTACAGGCATGCACCACCACCTCCCGTTAATTTTTGTATTTTTTGTAAAGTTGGAGTTTTGCCATGTTGGCCAGGCTGATCTTGAACTCCTGGGCTTAAGCAATCGGCCTGCATAGGCCTCCCAAAGTGCTGAGATTACAGGGGTGTGCCACCACACCTGGCCCAAATTATTTGGTTTTAAACACTTGTTAGATTCCTAAGTGAATGGTAGGTATGGTAGAGAACTCCTCTGCCATTCTCCTATTGCAATCCACACCCACACATAACTCCACCTCCCCTAATACACATAAAAGCACACTACATATACAAGTTTTGTTTTGAGTATAGTTTTTTTCTTGTGACTAAGTAATAAACCACTTTAAACTGATGTGTCTAGGAGGATGGCCATCATCTATCCAAATTTTCTTCTCTCCTATCCGGCTTTTCCTACCATTTCATTTGTCCTTCGACTTTATGAGATTTATTATTAGGCCATAAAGATGTCATAATCCTGGAATAGAAAGGGAAAAGTCATCAACTACAACAGTTCCCAGAACATTCTCACTCACAGCAATATTAAACATCATAAAACTTCCTTTCTCACAATAGACCTTGGAAGCTGGGTGCTATCCTCAAGCTTTAGGCCAACAAATTAAAATAGAAAGAGGAGTTGAATGAAAATTAGAAAAAGTATAGTTTTTACTCAAGAAGTACCTCATATTTTTCTACACAAACCCAAATCTTCCCCAAAATCCCACGATTCCCTTCAGATTATGCTAACACTCAAGCTGTACAGGAGAAAGAACTGTGGTAGAAAAGAAAAATAAAGCAAAAGAGAAGCTGGGAGAGAAAAATTATAAAATTCAATCATAATCTATTGAGAATAAAATTTAAAATTAACTACGAAAAAATTAAAAATAAAAACACTGAAAAAGGTTAAACACATTACTGGAAAATGGTGAATGCTACATCATAAATCTATAAGAAGGTATTATACATAGTTAAAGAAAGGAAAAATAGCCAAGAAATAAAATAAGAAAGTAACAAGTGAAGGAATGGCAAAATTTAGAAATATGAAAGTAGACAAGAGGTCAAAAAATTTTTAAAAGTCTTGAGGTCAGAGACAAAATTTTGGAAGGGGATTTGGAGAAAGTTTGAACAAATGTATTTGTAATGTCCTTCACCAATCTAACATACTTCATGATTTCAAGAACATAAAATTTAACCTATATAACTTTTTGGTCATTAAAGTCATCATGCTAGGCAAATTAAAAAGTATAGTTGTCTCAGATTACTGCAATTTAAAAAATTTTAATTAACTACCAATTGCAGAACTTACTGACAGTTTATGAGAAACAAAAGAAGCTATACATTTCATTATATAACAAATGATGTTTACGGTTTTTTATTTTTTCCTGTCTAGTGGATAAAAAAAAGAAAAAAATTTTCTGATGCCAAGCAGCAGAAAGGAAAAGAAAACACTCACTGGATAAAGCTTGTGCTTCATACAGGTTGGTCTAATCAGCAAATATAAACATGAAGCATTGAGACCAAGGGTCTGGTGGCTACTGACCAGGTATATATGTTTAGGATAGTCTCTGAGCTTCAAATTTCATCTTTAAAATGAGGGAGTTGGATTAGAACATTATCTATGTCTGATTTAACATGATTGTTCAAAAGCTACTGTAAGCTGGGCGCGGTGGCTCACGCCTGTAATCCCAGAGCTTTGGGAGGCAGAGGTGGGCAGATCACAAGGTCAGGAGATCAAGACCATCCTGGCCAACATGGTGAAAGCCCATCTCTACTAAAAATACAAAAAAAATTAGCCGGGTGTGGTGACACGTGCCCGTAGTCCCAGTTACTTGGGAGGCTGAGGCAGAATAGCTTGAACCCCTGAAGCAGAGGTTGCAGTGAGCTGAGATCGTGCCACTGCACTCCAGCCTGGTGACAGAGCAAGACCCCGTCTCAAAAAAAAAAAACAAAAAACAAAAAACAAAAAACTACTGTAGTGGATGCTGTGGTTTTCCATCCAGACAGCTCCCTCCAAAGTCCTTCAAGAATGAAGCACTGATTCCTCCAGCTGCTGGGGCTATTGGTTGACAGTGCTTAGCTGCATCCCTCTCTAGGAATTGCCCTTGACCAAAGAGATCCACCCAACTTAAGGTTATACCCCATTCTGGGAGCAGGCTTGCATCCAATGTCTTACATCTAATAACTGGTCCATAAAGAGATGTAAAGGCTGAGCCCTCTTGCCTCAATTTGGGATATGGCTGCATGGCCATCCCAGCCCTAAAGCTCCTAATGGTGTCAGCTGAGGTCTCTGTGGCAATTGCATCACAGTTCAACTTCTCCCTTTGCCCGCCCAATCCTGCTTTCTTCTTTCCCTAATAGGTTGAACCTGAGAGCACAACCCAATAAACTTGATGCCCCAATAAATCTACATCTCAGGGCCTGTTTTTGCAGGAACCCAACGTAGGAGAAACCCTAAATACCTCTTACTTTTGTGAAAACATCAGTGCCTCCTGGAGACACACTTTTATTTTGAGATTTGGACTGTAGTTCTTGTTCTCAGTAATCAGGAATTATGAAGCCAGCAATATCGTCCAATAATTATTTTTATAAACCATTCTAAAATTATTTCAGAGTAATAAGGATTAGGTAGAAATATAGAAATGCTACATATTAAGATGTTCATTCACTATTTTAACAGTAAAAATGTATATTATACTGTAATTTTAAAAAATAAACAAATGAGTGAATTTTTTAAGCCTCTGATTCTCTAAGAAAAATAAATGCTAGCACTAATAACTGAAAAATAGAGAAAGCTACTAGGATGGGGAAAAGTTAAGCAAAAACACAGAAAGTAAAAGATTTTACTAATAATAAGAGGCAAAAAACAAAGCACTCTTAAGGAGGAGCTGATTAAATTAAAAAGTGAAATACAAATGAAAGAAAGTATTACATTTGTACAAACTCAGAATTACGGAAAAAGAAAATTAAAATAAGTACATAATAAATGCCATTGCTCAAAATGCTTATATCTCATTAAATTAACCAAAGTTTTTATAATCTTTCCTGAATTTGATATTCTTTTCTTTTAAGGTGTTCTTTCAAGAACTTTGGTGTTTTTATTTTTCTTTCCCCAATTTCCTTTTTCTGTCCTATTGTTTTTGCCTCTAGTGTATACAGATTTCTACATGTCCAGTACATTTCCAGTGAGATAAGCCAATACACTTCTCTGTCATTGAGGTACCTCTCTTGTCCGCTTTATACTTTTGTCTCTTTCTTGCATAAGTCAATTTCTTCTGATAAAAAAAAAAAAAGAAAAAAAGAAATTTGAAACTGACCTTGAAGAGGCAGTTTGGTAAATAGACACATATTCTCTAACATGAGTTCAACTGGCTCCTTCACAATTCAAAAATGAATTGTCTACCAAACAAAGTAGATGTTTCAGAGATACGCCAAGCTTGGCAACAGGAGAAATCATGGACGCTGCTAAAGCAGCAACAGCTGATTTCATAGTCATGGAATGATCCTGCACCTGATCCCTGTCAAGATAACAGAGGGTCTTATTTACCGTCTCCAGCTTTGGTCTGTCTAAGTAGGTACTGTTTTCTGTTTACTTATCCCCCAGCTTTAGGCCTGGAACAATGTTGAACATAGTGTCACAGGCCCTGGTGCCAGACAGGATCAGGGGCTGCGGAATATTTACAGTTTCCCTTCTTCTGCTTCCATAAATGAAATGGACAGTCTGAATGGAGAAAATCAAGGGCCAGCTGGCTAAAAACACAACTGGCAGCAAAACAGTTGGGCCCCTTCCAAGAGCTGGTGTTTAAAGAGAGGCCATTTAAAGAGCAAATTCCACCTACCACAATAGTGGGCCAGGACACTAGCTGTAGGATGAAACAATGCAATTTCACTCAAAATGATTTTTGTTTCCAAAGTTTGGAAACTAGATGTGCCCCCTTCTTCCCAAGAAATTTTCTAGTCTTAGGGTCAATCCCTTAAAATAGCCAATCTTTCCAACCATAACAAATAACAAATGTATAACTTTGAGAATGTTAAACAAATTATGTGCCACGCTGGCCAAAGTCTTATTTTTGCTTAAGTTCACGCAAACACACAAAAATAAAATTAAGAAACCGAGATGGGAAAAGACAGAAACAAAAAATGACTTAAGAATTTAGATGGGATAGCATGGAAGACAGCCAGACACTTAAACTAATTTGAGAGGTTATTAATATATCATGAGGCCAACTGACAAACATAATTTTCTTTCTTTCTTTCTTTCAATAAAATGTTACTCCAACTTTGCTGTTTAAGAAAAAATGCAATAATCTTCTTGGGGGAAAACTCACATTGAAGCACTTGGTAACTAGTACACAAATGCTAATTTTTTTTGTTTTTTTTTCCTTGTAGGCTCTGATGATGACAACCTTAGGCTGGCCATTTACTTAACCCTAAAATCTCTGACAAGTGCCAAATCAGAAATATGCATAACACCATATTCAGGGAGATAGATTTATACTCCAAACAATTCTGTATATTGTGAGACCATCATTTTTTTACAGCCCAGGAGCAGATGAATTTGAAGGTGATTTAGCGAAGCTGCCTCTTTTTGTATATACATACATGCATAAATGATTGGAAAGAGAAATGAAAGAGGGCCCCAGATAAAAAGGAAAGGCGTTCAGTTAGATAGGTGCATCCAGCAGCAGTTCTCTGATGCTATAATCCCGAAAACAGATAAAGCCAATAGCTTGAGAGCCCCTGGAAGGCATTACCTCTATATAGGGCACGATCTTGCAGGAGAAGTCCTCCAGCAGCCACTTCTTGGTCAGCTCGTGGAAGATGACCAGCGGAAGGCAGAAGAAGATGATGAGAAAGTCCCAGAAGGCCAGGTTGGCCAAGAGGGAGTTGGAGATGCTCCGCATGTAGTAGTTGTGGCACACGATGCACATCACCGCCAGGTTGCCAATGATGCCGGTCCCGAAGATCACCACGGACAGACACATGACCGCGTAGGCTCCATAGGACTCCTGCGTCAGCGGGTAGAAGGGGTTCTTCAGTCTCACGCGCCGGTTCGTGCTGTTTCCCCGGCGGGGACCCCCAGGCTCATGGATTCCTTCACCCAATGATCCATTCTGGGCCAGCGCCCGGCCCGGGAGTGCAATTGTCCACCCTTCGTGCCCCGCCAGTCCATTGGCCGTCTTGGACAGGGGCTTGTGGTGGGAACCCTGGAGTTTCCCGGCTCTCCTTGGCCAGTAAAAAAGATCGCTGGCTCCGGGGACTGTCTTCACACTCTGCTCCTGGCTGCGCCCGGAAATGCCAGCGCCTCTGGGACCCTTCTCTTCCTCCTCTGAGATCTGAAGGAAGAGCTGGAGGGCCGTGGGGTTCCCTCTCCCCAAAGTTTCAGAAGGCTCCTGACCCCGAGCACCTTTCCACCTCCAGGGGCCAGGTGGCCTGGTTGGAGGTCCCGGGGGTCCGGCTGCCGACGCCTCCGCCCCTCTGCCTGCAGCCGGGTCACGGCCCGGGGCCGCCGGCAGGTCCCAGGAGGGCCCCGCAAGAAACGCTGCCCCCTGCTCCTCCCTGGGTGCTCGGGCTCGCAGAACGTCTCTTGCAGAATTTCCCGGTCCCCAGGCGTCCCTGCCGCGGCGCTGGATCACTGTAGGTGCACAGCTCTCCCCCAGACAAGTTTCGTTTCTGGACGCAGGGGCGACCCCGAGGGCAGAAGAGGCAGACACCTTGAGCAGTAGCAGAAGCAGTAGCCGCGACATGCGGGCGAGAAGCGCGCCCGGGGCTCGCATGGCTTGGTGAGGGCACACCCGGCAGCCGCAGCTCCTGCTTAGTTAGGATCGACACCTGCTGCCGAAGTTGCTGCTGAGAGATAGGCACATGTCACATACTCACCCCCGCCCGGGTAGCGGGGAACCGGAGATTACGGTGATAGCGGAAGATCGGTCTTGGGGGTCACACACACGCCCCCTATAATCCTTCCTCCTTTGGCATCTTGTGCATTTCTCAGCCAAGTTGAGTCCCAGCAAGGTATGCCCTCTAAGGTTCCTAGAGGGAATAGGCTACTCCCGGTGGCTGACCTTGAAAAGTTGCAATCAACACCTGACTGTTGATTACTGTTGAGACTCGGGGGAGCCCAGACGAAGCCCCACACTCCTCACTGCCTTTGGGTGGGGGTGGTGGCCTTCTTGGTAACAGTTGCTCTGCCTATTTACATCCTTTCGACAGCGTTTGATCCAGTTGCAAGCCGAGGTCTCTAGAGGAAAAGAAAAACAAGTCCCCCTCCCCCAGACGACTCGCAGTCACAACCCCGCTCCCAGCTCGCTGGAAACACGTTGCAAACAGTCCGAAGCAGCGCTGATGCGCCGGCGAAACTCTTGCCCCACCTAACCCCAGCGACTTGCGAGCCTACTGCTGCCGAGGAGAAGCGGGATTCCAACCCCGCGGCCACTGCCAAAGTTGCTTCTCCTCCAGCTCAAAGTTGACGACGGGGCGAAGCGGGCTGCTGGACGGCGTGCCGCCGCAGAGAAGGAAATCGTGGGGAGAAGCGGGAGAAGAGGGCGCCGCTCGTCGGTGGACAGTGCCGCTAGCCGCGGGAGCTAGTCACTGCCACAGCGGGCGCAGCCCGGACGGGAAGGGTGGTGCCTGGAACCGCCGCGGGCCAGGCAGTGAGCGGCCGGGAAGGGGAGGTGGCCCGGCCTCGCCCCCGCGCTCCAGCCGCCGCGCGCGCCCGCGAAGCTCGACTCTCCGCTCGTTGCCTCCTCCCACTCCTTCGCCTCCTCCTCGGAGAGATACTGGTTTGTGGGGAGACGGGATCCCCTGGTGGTTCACCACTCACTAAACCCACACACGTTTCATTCAAGCCATTTGTAGCGGCTTCCACTCGGAGGAGCTGGGAGGGAACAAGGGCGGAGGCGCGGAGCCTGCGCGGCTCGAGGCTAGGGATGGGCGGGACAGGTTAATTCCCCAGCTGTCGAAACCAGCCTGACAGGTCCCCGAGCCCGGGCTAGGGGCGGGTGCGGGGCGGGAGTGGGGGGTGGGGGTGGGAACGGGAATATGAGAGCGGTCCGGGGAGGGAAGAGAGGAGGGTAGCAGGGGAGTGAGCAGCAGGCTCCCCTCCAATATGTTGCGGCTGATGCGCATGCCCAGGTCTCAGCTCTGGGGGGCGAGGGGCGGGGCGGGGGAGGGGCGGACGGGGGTTGGGCCGCGGGGAGTAAGAAGGTGAAACCTCACCTCCTCAGGTATTCCCTAGAGATAGGAGAGAATGGGCGCTCAGAGGTGTCAGTCATAGAGAATTACCAGTTCCAGGATTGAGATGCAGAGCGAGAAAGCTCAGGATGCACCATTACCTTTAACACTGAGTTGGGAAGCATCCTACCATGGGTTACTTCGTACCACCCAGAGCATAGTGAGGTAGTTGTATTTGATGAAGTAGTGGGAAATGACTGGAGGCAGAAAATTACTTGAACAGCACTCCCAGCACGGCTGTCCATGCCTTTCCAACCTTTCTACTATATCCCACAACCCTGTCAAAACTGTCAGGGCATAGCTAATAAAATAGACAAATTAATGAAGAGAAAATGATAGAGGAAGAAATAAACACATTCTGATTTTTTTTTTTTAAACAGAGTCTTGCTGTGTCGCCCAGGCTGGAGTGCAGCAGTGCGATCTCGACTCACTGCAACCTCCGCCTCCCCGGGTTCAAGCGATTCTCCTGCCTCAGCCTCCCAAGTAGCTGGGACTACAGGCACCCGCCACCATGCCCGGCTAATTTTTTTGTATTTTTAGCAGAGACGGGGTTTCACTGTGTTGGCCAGGCTGGTCTTGAGCTCCTGACCTCGTGATCCGCCCGCCTCGGCCTCCCAAAGCGCTGGCATTACAGGCGTGAGCCATCACACCCGGCCTGAATTTTTTTAAAGCAACACATCTAGAGAGGCAGGAGAAAACACAATGGAACATATGATACCAATTGTGGTAAATAGAATAATGCCCCCCCAAAAAGATGTCCGAATCCTAATTCCTAATACCTGTGAGTATGTTACCTTACAGAGCAAAAGGGATTTTGCCAATGTAATTCAGCTAAGACTCTTGAGATGGGGAGAGTATCGTGATTATCCAGGTGGGTACACTATAATCACAAGAGCCCTTACAAATGAGAGGCAGGAGGGTCAGAGTAAAAACAAACACAAGCCAAGTGATGTGGGCAATCTCTGGAAGCTAGAATGGGCATAAAAAAGGATCTACTAGCCCATTTGAGACTTCTGACCTCCATAACTGTAAGATAATGAATGTGTGTTGTTTTAAGCCACAAAATTTATGGTTATTTGTTGCAGTAGCAATAGTAAACTAATACACCATTAAATCTAAAAATGGAGACAACAGGAACAATTGTATAGAAAAACATAAACTACCAAAAATAGTTCAAGAAGAAAATTTTCAGAAACTGTAATCGAACTATCACATTAAAGAAATCAAATCATTCATCAAGATCTACCCAGAGGAAAGTGCTAGACCTTAGCATATCCTGCGGAATAAATATACATTTATACAAAATGTTTTAAAGCTACTCAGTTCATTTTGTGAAGGCAGAATAACCTTAATATCAAAATCAGACAAAGCCAGAAATAGGAAAAAATATAAGCTAATAGCACACATTCATTTGTACATTAATTTATTCATTTATATACACTATCTCATTCTCTCAAATTCACTACTTCATTAAAGAAATATTCTGCTCAAGTTACTTAGGTCAGAGCAGTGAATAAAATAAAGTTCTGCTCTCACTGAATTTATATTTTCTTGTATACTCATAAAAAGGACAAACTAGGCTTATGTGTATCACCAAGACTGAATCTCAGAAACATAAATGTAAGGGAAAAACGTAGAACTTGATGTGTTAACTATATAATGCTACCATTTGTGTAGCTCTTAAAATGCACATAAAACAATTTGATAATCATACATGGTGTATCATATAAAATATGTGAATGGAATAAATGCAGATCAACTTCAGAATATTAGTCACCTCAGGAAATAGAAGAATGGTCATGGGATGGAAGGAAGCTTCTACTCTAACTGTAGTATCTTGTTTCTTTAAAAAAAATTTAGAAGAGGGAAATCTGGATTAATAATGAAACAGGAAAAATAAGTTGCCAAAATGAAACAGTGATATAGCTTCCCTTCTCATCTCATTAGCTTAGAGTTTAAGTTACACATGTAAGATATGTTTCTATCCTTTTTACTCTAGACCACATAAATGTGTCACTAATCTCTATCACTACACAGAAAGGAATCAAAGCTAAACAGGGAAAAATCCCTTTACCTGCTCCCTTAGAAGCTCCATTGTAATTCACACATGCTTGGCCCAGAGTTGGGCATCATTCTTAAAGTGGTGGGCTATAGAACTCAGGTACCATGCTTGGAGAGTGGCTGGGGAAAGTACTGAAGGAGGAGCTACCTGTGTTTGTCTGTGGTGGTATCTCATTCATGAGTAGTCCCTTCCTTAACCTGAACAATGATGCCTACCTACTTGGATGGTTGCCAAGTTCTGGTTCTCTAACTTATTCGGACCATGAACAAAAGCAAAGAGCTCCAGCTACTCTATTGGAGCCCAGGTCAATATCAATTATTTATATTTTTGGAAACACAATTTTCTCATCTGTATAATAAGGATACTAATACCTACTCTCAGCTCTGCTCACCCAAGTTGTTATGTGGATTAGGTAGATATGAAAAGACTACATAAAGTATAAAATATTTATTACTGTTGCTCTTGGTAGTTCAACTTTGTTTTTAGTGAAATTTAAATGCTGTCAAAAACACATAATCCTTGAAAAAGAATATGCTTGGTAAATAAAAGTGTAAAGTAATAGGTTTATAAGAAAATATAGAATGCATTCCCTGCAAAAAGAAAAACACACATCTTCAAATATTTTTCCAAAGCTTAGCTCAGCTGTAACTATAAATTTTAAATGGAAATAGTCACAACTCATTCATTTGTGTAGATTCTACTTTAGAAATATAGATCAGAAAAGGAATTAGCTAATCAGTCTGGTTTACATCCGAGGCCATCTATCTGTACAAAGAAAACTGATTTGAACATGGATTTTTTTTCCTGTGTCAGCATTTCACAAGGTTTATAATACATACTATTGATTTTTTTAATAAAAAAAGAACATGTAAATTATTACCTGCCTTGGCATTTTTATAAAATCTATTACACTTCATCTGGTGTTTGGTGTGCTGAAATAACACACATCACAGAATGAGAGAAATTACTATTTCAAGTTTTAAGATACATCGTTGAACAGAAGCTTTACCCAGCACACAATTCACTTCTCAAATAATTTTCTTTCTTTTTTGCCTCAGATAATTCAAAAGGGCCATTTTTTCTGAAAGAAACTGTAACATACCACCAATAGATTATTATTTTCTGAAATTCAAAATTTGTCTGTTTTCCAAATAGTTTGTGGTTCAGCCTCTCTGTCACTGAATTATTAATTGTTAGTTTGGAAGCCTCCATTGATCACCTTCATTAATCACCTCTCTCTTTTGCCATATATAAGAGCCAAATTATCATTAATGGGTGGGAAATGGTACTGCTTGGAATATAATATCAATATGGTTATGTCTACCTTAAAAATCAAATATCAAAATTAAAGTATTTAAAATTTAAAATAAAACAACAATAATCAAAATAGTCATTTATTTATTCCAGACAAAAATGTAGCCATTGGGCTACATAAAATATGTTTGAACCATACTTGGACCAGCACACTAATTGCACAGCCAAGTCCTTTAGGTTTGGTTGGATTCGGTTTGTTGTTGTTGTTGTTGTTGTTTGTAAAGAAACTTGAATGCAAAAGGGTGAAATTGAAGATGAATTAACACAAGCATAACCAAACATTCTCAACCTTTCATAATTCTTTATAGAGATAAATGCCCGTGAAATGCACCCCTACCTTTTGATCAACATCCTTTTTGAAGCAAAGATAATTTTGATACTTAGTTGGCCCTCAGCCAATAGCAATGTAGCAGGAGATTAGAGCATCTCAGGCTTCAGCCTCTCACAACTTCTCAAATTGTGTATTTTCCCTAGCAAGCACATTAATTGTAAATCTTCCAAAAATCATAGTAAGCTGAACTTTTTAACAATTATCCAAAATAAATGTGATATAAAGATACATTTTATTGTATCTTTATAATACCAAAATAAATGTGATATAAAGATATACCAAAATAAATGTGATATAAAGATACATTTTACTTCCTTCTCCCAGAATTTGGGTCCAAGCTGTATGCTGTATCAATAAGATTCCTTCTGAGACTGTTTAAACCAAATCATCTTATTCTATATTGTTGCTCCATCTCTGACCAAGCATTATTCTTTAAATTAGTTTTCTGTGTAATGTTGATACTGGATAATACACTAGAATAAATGCGAGTCAAGCCAAATTGCAGAAGTGTCAGCCTGGTTCAAATAACAAATGCTAGCAAATTGGAATTTTTAGTATTCTGACCAGAATAATTTTTGTATACAGAGTCAGTAAGGAAGAGCATGGATTTCTATATGAAAAGTGAAAAGTTGAGATAGAGGGGATTTTAAAAGATAACATACCATTGATTTGGCTCTCCTGGCAACCTATTAAATTTTAGCTCCAGCAAAGAAATCAATTCAATGAACACGTCTAAGACCTGAGTCTTGGCACATTTAGCAATTATTTTCCTGATTAGTGGTTGAAATATAAATAGTACCAAAACAATATCTGCTTTGAGAGAGTTATAAAACTACCCTAAAGACTGGTCAAAAACAACAACAAATAGCTTTTCTAGTATAATCTTCCTGATTTGCTTGTTCACTTTTTAGAATCTTCTGCAGGTGATATTTTCTTTATTTGGATTGAGGTCCAGAAAGAAAGAAAAAAGTATCTCTGTGTTATATTTAGTTTTTTTAATTCACTCAGGATGTTGAGAGGGTGTGACTCCGTATTATCACAACAAATTGACCTGATAATGTAGACATTTTGAATGATCAACTTAATAGAATTTTAAGATTTGGCCCAAGGTTATGAAATTTGGATTGCCTGACATGACTAGTTTCTAGTGTTTGCATTGTCTTCCAAGGCCCCAGCTGGTCCATGGAATGCTTTTTCAAAGCTAGTTTCCTGCTTATTTCTTCATGAACTCAATATCCTTCCCTGAGCATCCCTGAGCACCAAAACAAAACTTTAGTTTTGAGTTTTAGACAGCAAGGAAACTGATTATCTCCTCTTGTGTTAAAGAGACTACACACATGTGATAACATGACTAAAGATCTTTGTGGTGGTCCAAAAGAAGCACCTCCTAGTGACTGCGAAATGTTCACAAGGGTGGTGTCTTTGGGGCCTTGTATGTGGGCAGAGTCCCTTCTAAGATTTCAAGATGCTTTTCAGCTCACTAAAGAAAAGACATATTTGATCTCTGATAAGATTTTAATCAATGTAAATATTGGACTTCATAAAAGAATTGTACTTATAAGAGAATTTGACTGCTAAAAAACAATTAAAGGTCAATCATCCAGTACTCCCCATTCCTTTCAGAAATAAGGAAACTGAGACCAAAGTGGGTGAGATTATTTGCCCTACATCATGTAGTGTAATAGAAATAGAACTTGGACTGAAAACCAAGGTTTTTGAGAGTGAAGGAAAGGGGCAAACCAGTCAGGAATTCTGAGAGGCTTCCTGAAGGAGGTGAATGGAGTAAGATACTGAAGTGAGTGGACAAAGAATCCATGTTGCAACAGAGTGACTGGCATCAGCAGACTGGGAGAAGAGAAAAAGGATGGTGTGTATGGAACTACAAGCAGTTCAGTGCTGCTAGGAACAATGGCTGATACTTTTTGTTCTTAAAAAAGCAAACAAACAAACAAACGCACGCTTAGTCATTGTATTGTTTTTGAAGAATGTCTAATTAGGATAATACTTATTATTTGGCCACTTATTCCAAGCCTAATAATCTTCAAATATATATGAATCTCTTTATTCAGCAATACTTATTGCCTACCTCGTATGTGCCACATACTGTGCTAGGTGGACTAGATATACAATGGTGAGAAAAGCAGTTTATGGCCCAAATCCTCAAGGAGCTTACGTGGTAATAGGCAATTTAATCATGTAAGTAGACATTTAATTAGAAGGCACCATGACAAAGTTAGCCCTTAGAATAGGGAAATATAGAGTGCTATGAAGACATAAAGAAGTATCTTATATAGACTGGGGGAGGGGACAAAGTAGATATTTTTGAAGAAAAAAAGTTCTAAACAGATCTGCAAGTGAATGCAGGGGGACAAGAGGGAAGGGGAGAGTTGGACATCCAAATGAAACCAGGACAAAGCTGAAATTCAATATCATAGACTTACAAAAGTGACAGTAGTACAGTGCGGCTTGTAAGAGAATTGAAAGTAGAAATGAGGAGAGACAGGTCAGAGAGGCGATGAAGGGAAACATGGACTTAAGAGCCAGTGAATTTCAACCAGAGAGTGCTCCCACTGGCACCACCACCAGGGAAGCCCTACAGAATGCCCTACAGGAGTGCAGTGGGTGAATGGAGGTGCAGGAAATGAATCTGAACCAAATCCATACCTTGTCTTGGCTTCTCTCTACCACTCAGCTTTTTTTTTTTAATTTTTATTTCTTTCCCACCGCATTCTTGCTTCCTTTGCATCTCAAATATATGATAAAATATGCCTGCCAACACCCTTTTCATTTATGCATTAACAATCAGTTGTTACAGGGACAAATAGGCTGAGTTCTCTTTTTTTTAGTTTCAGTATCCTAGGCAGGAACGTGACATAGTCAGATGAGCATACCTGAACTTTTAAATGTGGTTGGAGGGAATGTGCAACCTGCAATAGTAGACAGCTTCCACAGACACTGCACAATTATATTATGCAGAGAGGTGAGTTCATAGAAGCAGGAATGGTGAGAAGATTTCCAAGTATGAGAAAGGGTTCTGGACAGAAAAAGTTATGGGTGTTCACTTCATTGACACACAAGATTGTAATGACTGAAAGGTAATGGATGTAAAATCAAAGGGCATAGTGACCTGCAGGTGTTGCTCAGTGAGTTACTGTTGTTGAATTGATTTTAGTCTCTTGAAAAGTGTAAAGTACTCCCAAGGACCTCTTGTTTTGTCTTACTACGGCCATGACTACCTCCACTCAGCCCCCAGGCACACTCACTTTTCTGGGAGGTACAACTACTCCAACAGTTTATTGTCCTAATACTGGCTCTGTCAAATTGATCAAAGCTTGAGCAATTAGTCCCATACCTGGAACTCCTCCAATTGGAACAAAAACAGAAAGCGGGTGCACAGAGTAGCTTCAGTTTAAACACGACATGGGAGCTATTGGTAGATATGTTTCCAGTGAGGATAAAGGCACATAGAAAAGCAACTTGTAACCTGGAAGACAAATGAAGGAGACTCAGAAAAAGAAACCAACGAGCTCCAGAACATAGTTCTGTGCCTGAAATCCAGCTGCCACTCAGTCCTTGGAGTCCATAAGATACTCCAGTGCTTTGTCACTAAGGTTGAGTTGCTGTTCAATTACTTGCAATCAAATCTGTCATTACAAATACTCCCTGCCCAGAAACCTTATTACACTTTGATCTACTCAAATTCCCTAACTTTTATGAAAAAGTTGTACACATCATCACTGTGAAGACTTATAATCAACATGCTAAACCTAGTAGAATGACCACAGGTAGAACCCTAAACGATATCAGAGTTTTGCATAAAAATTGTTAACTATTCTAGATCTTGGATTTTTAACTGTATAAGATTATATAGTGCGTCCACAACCCATCGAGGTTTTTATACATTGAAAGATTTCCTCTCTAGCCCTATAAAGCAGAGGAAGTAAGAAGGGGAACCAAGTCATATCGCTTTCACACCTTTACCTAGTAAATTATCAGAGATCAGTTTGAAAGACAGCCCTTCTGTGACACTGTTATGGGAAACTGAATCATTTCTGCCCCTTTTTCCTTGAATGCCCTTGAGGGCCATACACAAAATAAGGGGATCTGTAACTTAGGCTTTCATCTCTGGAGAACAGTTTTACCTGACTGTAGCACAAAACAGAAGGTGGGAGGAGAAGGCATTTCTCCTCTTAAGGCTTCAGATGAAGAGAAATGAAACAAGTCCAGTATATAAGAAAGACTTAGAGATCACATTAAAGAAAGAAAAATAATTGGAGACAGTCAATCAAAAAGCATCTAATATGTGCCATCTTCATGTGGCACTGGGCAGGGTGCCTGACAAAGCAAACTGAGCCAAGGCGGTTCTTAACTTTAAGTTGTATAATCTAAAATTAAGCTTCAACATTATATGCAGGGCTTTGGGGCAACATGACACAAGATATTTTTATTTCTAACAAGTTCTGAAATTCTTTTTACTTCATGTGCCATTTTTCAAAAGCAATCCAGAGTTTTGTTTTTTGAGGTCGTTTATTGCTATCCCGTAATTGCTTATACAGAAATTCCTATAATTTTAAATTGTTACTGGGAAATACACTTAAAGAATGTTAGAAACCTGCCATTTTAATCAAAGAAATATATTTGGAAAGAAAACATCTCCTCAGACCATTACAGCATACTGTTCGCTTAGATCATAATGACTATATTTTAATCAGGTACCCATAAATATTACAATATTGAGAAAAGGCCTGGGTTCTAATCCTGACTCTTTCATTAATTACCTGGAAGGGTTAGAGACATCTCTATTCTTTTTGTACTCATATATCCTCATTTGAAAATGGCTAAGGCACTGTTAAATAATATTATATTCCAAAACATAATAAATATTTTTCACATTCACATAATTTCCATATTAGTGATTCACATTCTTTACATTGTTTATACAAAAAAATCTCTCTTTTGTATAGAGGGTTTATGCAACTGAAGGAAATCTGAAAACTCTAGCTATAGGTCCAACACTGGTACTAATATTCATGAGTTATAACAAGAATAACTCATTATAAGGGCATATTGTCCTATTTTTATGTGATATATGCTGTATTAGCTAAAACCATGGACTGTGTTTAAAAATTATTGTGTTGTAAGTGGTCCTTGCATAAGAGAGCATTATGGAAATAGAATGATTAAATATTTATAGTGATTTTCCACGTGGTGCATTGTGTGTGTGTGTGTGTGTGTATGTGTGTATGTATGTGTTTTATTTTCAATTTCTTGAAACATTATTTCAAGATATATATAATAAACATATTATTCTTAAAATAAGGGACATGTAAATTTTAAAAGAATACTGTTCAGTTAGAATTAACCAAACTATTGGATTCATTAATGCTCTTCCTTCCACCCGTAACACATGGACTGCCCAAGGGCTGCCCAGTCACTGACAGGCTACTCCATAGGAGACTCAGGCACTTCTGCTTCCAACCCTCTCCTTGAGTGGTGTTGCTTACCAGAGTCAAAATCAGTTGTGTCTGCTTCTTTACCTGTGAAAGTCACTTGTACTTGTCATGATAATTATGCAAATTAATTAACATTATATTAAAAGTGATGAGATGTGATTATGAAAATAGAGTCATTTCTTTAAAAGTTTCAGAAAGATTTGATTTTTAAAATGTTAAGTTAGATGTAAGAAAACTATAAAATGTTATGATAAAAAGTTAAAAATGCTTATGTTTTTAGATTGCTTTATTAAGTGTTAAGTTCTTAACTTTAATGAAACTCAAATTGGAAATGTAAATGATATGTTATAGGTGTGTGGTTTATGCAAAAAAGAAGGTAAGGACCTTCATTCAGGAAATAGAACTCATGTTATTGGCCTCATCCCAAAAGCTTGGTGAATAAATGAACATTTATATATTTTAGATTAAAATAAGTATTTAAGGTATGTATTAAGTTTTCAATGATTCCTTACTTTCACTGCTTTTTAATTCTGTAACCAAATACAGATTCTAATCGAGTTAGATAAGAGAATTCCAATTATAACTATTTATTTACGAGCCTGGGTGTTAATCATCCTGTGGCCCCTTTCCTACTATCTCTTATACTTGAATTTCAAACCCTTTCCTGCCAAATATTTATTTTACAATCAACTGTACATAGATACCCTTTGAACTTAAAACCTGAAAGAAAACAGTCTGAAAACAATTATCTTAGAAGTTCCCATAACAAATCAGCCTTTAATCCTGACTATTATTCTAGGCACTGTTATTTGTATAGGGAATTCCTTTTTTGGTCAATTCTATACATTCACCCAGGTTTGTGGCCCCATGCAGAGTCTAGGATTATTACTCTGGTTTATAGCTTTAGAAAATTTTATAAAACCACAACAACACAATGTCTTCACCAAATTATGTAAAGTGTTACTATTTCCCATAATGGTTTGTGGGGAAAAAAAGTATACATACATATAACTATTTAAGCACTTACTAATTTAGCAAATATTTATCTGCTATCTGTTATGCAAAAAACAGTGAGGTATACTTGCATATTTACAAAAATAGAGCTATTCTATAAGGAAGCTTGATATGTCTATTGTCCTAGCTCTAGGAAATATTTATTTTGATGATTTTATTTTTTATTTTTTTTCTATTTTTGAGACGGAGTCTTGCTCTGTCGCCTAGGCTGGAGTGCAGTGGTGCAATCTTGGCTTACTGCAACCTCTGACTCCCGGGTTCAAGCGATTCTCCTGCCTCAGCCTCCCGAGTAGCTGGGATTACAGGTGCATGCTGCCACGCCCATCTAATTTTTTGTATTTTAGTAGAGACAAGGTTTCACCATGTTGCCCAGGCTGGTCTGGAACTCCTGAGCTCAGGCAATCCACCCGCCTCAGCCTCCCAAAGTGCTGGGATTACAGGCATGAGCCACCACGCCTGGCTCTTTTGATAATTTTAAACCAATAGGTATGAAATAGACTATGTAAAAAGGGAAGTGAAATCTAATGGTACAGCTTAGAAAAATCCTCAGATAAAAGAATTTTTCCCAGAAAAACAAAAGCAAACGATTTAATTTTTAAAAGATGGCTAAGAAAGACAAAAAGAAAATCAAAACGCCAAGGGAAATTCTCAGGATTTAGGTTAAAGGTTGTTTTAATCTACAGTTAATATCTCGAAAATTCTTCAGGATTTTCTACTAACATTGGTACATTGAAACAATGCCTGACATATTTTCTCACTATATGTCTTCAACAATGCATGGTTGCTAATGACAGCATTTGCTCATGAGCCTTCCCTGCAGGAGAGATAAAGCCTCTGGGGTGAAGAATTTTCTACAACAGCAGACCTGCCATAGCTGATCTGTCAGGGTGAGTCAGACAGGCATTCTGCTCCCTAAGGATGACAAGAAAACAAATAAAAATAAAAGAAAATGCAAACATTTTCATAAAAGGCATTTGGCAAATTAGTAGCTGCCCTAAGGAATTCAAAGCAAGGGCAGAAACTATTAGCACTTCATTCACAAAAATCTTTTGATTTCAATATTTCAAACAGATAAATTAAACCATGTATTATGTCTTCTGATAGTTCAACTGCACAAATACATATTGTGGAAACTTGGCCAACATTACAATGATTTCATTCACATGCAGCTCATGCTCATTTTTCATTTTTTTGATACAAATATTTGTCAATTTCTACTACTGCAAGGCACAGTGCTAGGCACTGGGGAATGCAATGATGAGCAGAAACCAACAAGGACTGTATCTCCATCCTGCGGAGCCCACGCAGTTTAATGAGGATGGGGAGGCAGGCATAGTAATTAAAAGTTCCTATAAGCACATGAGGAATTGCAGTGGGCACAGATTTGAAGGAGAGATATGTGGTGCCTAGAATCTATGATTGTAGTATTTTAACTAAACCAGAAATTGAAAACAACTTCTATAAAGAAGTTCTGAAGGACCCTTAGATATTAACTAAGCAGGGAGGGAAAAAGTTATTGTGAGCAGAGGAAACACCCATGTCCTAAGGCATGGTGGCAGGAAAGGGTATGATCAGTTGAGGGGGCTGAAAAGAGGCCATTGTGGCTAACACAGAGAGTGCCAAGGCACTGTGGCATGAATGGCACTGAAGACATGGGGGATCCACATCCTAAAGGGCCTCAGAGGCATGATACAGAGTTCTGTCTCTACCCTGAGAGAGAAATAAAGTCAATGAAGCATTTAAAGGGCATGTTTCTGCATGTGTGCATCTGCTTGTGGGGGTGTCATGCTGTTTGAGAGACATGACATCATCAGATTTGTTTTTATTCTCTATTTAATCGTCTCTTAATTTTACCAACAGACAGCTATCCTGTTAACAGTTTCTGTACATGGTAAGAGTAACTGGGGTTGAATATAAAGTGGTTTTACATCTAGACTGTGGAAAGTACAAATAAGTCTGCATAAAAAAACACTCACAAGTTTTGCATTTTTTTATGTAAGACAATGCAACTGAATGGCTTTTTAAAATGTACAATTTGTATTCAGAGATAGTATAATTTGCTATTCTTAACATGAAGAGAATCAAGGAAAACCGCCTTCCTATTAAAACCAATTAAATATTTGAATCACCTTTAAGCATGTACATTACACTCTTGCTCCTGATCAATATAATGCGTAAAATATTCTGTACCCACCAGTATTAGTTACATGCAAAGAAGAATAGTGTCCCCCTTTTTTCCCGGGAACTTAGGAATAGTAAATGCACAAGAGGTTAGAAATATAAAAATTCTGAATATATTCTGGGTATACCAGGCTGAATAATGCACTGAGTAATAACATATAGAATGACAATAACAATAACTTACTGTTATGAGTGACTTTAGTAATAAAAAGAAATCAACTCATAGAATATTATCATTTCAAGTCAATCTAGTAATATAGTAATATACCTATAGAATTAGGGACAAAATTATACATGTCATAACATTTCCAGTTTTTAACTGATTGAGTGCATGTTATGTGCTAGGTGTTTCCAACATTTCATATTATCTTTGTGAGCTAGTTGTTTGCAGGAGGGGAACTCACAGAGCTCGAAGCCCAGACCTGCTGAAGCCTGAGTGTGAGTAATAGAACCTCACTTCATCCCACCTCTATGTAAACACTCGAGAAGGTGCTAATTTTGTTTTGCAGTAGTTATTTGCACCTAGTGAGGAAGCAGGCATGTAGCCAGAATTTCCAGAACAGCCTAGCTGATGCCATGAGGAAGAAAAAAAAAAAAACTAGAGAAAGGCAAAGGAAGCTTCTCCTACCTGATGGTGTTCTTGCTCAATTTAGGCAGTATCATCTGAAGCTATGTAATTTCACAGCAATGCTAAGGTCACATGAGAAGTCACGACTGCCTCTGAAACCTCACTGTGCTAATTCCTGTTTTACGTATCTGTTCTCTGTTTTTTCTACCTAAGTTTCCTAACCATTTGCCATTAAAATCTTATATCTTTCTGTTGACTGCATTCCCATCCCATTGTGACAATATAGAAAGTATTACACTCATTTTATAAAGACACTGAAGCCCTAAGCATAACAGTCACTCCTCCAAATTAACCAGCAATAATAATGAGGTTATAATAAACACAACTATGTCTTTGCATATGAAACTGTTAGGAAAGGGCAAAACACTGAAGACACACTTCTATAAATGTGTAATCGTGACACCGTGTGGAGAAAATTTAGGTTGTTTCTTTTGATGTTACACAAGAAAATCATATGTGATAATATGAACATGTTTATTTTACCATCAAATAAGCTCTATGAATACAGGAAATGTGTCTATTTCATTCACCTATTTAAAGCCAGCGTCCAGCAGAGCCCTGTGTGTCATAGCCACTTAATCAATACTTAAATTTTTAAATTTTCAAATGCCTATTGATTTAAATTATTTCATTACTTCATTAAGGTGAAAAAAATGTAGTTTGGTTATTTGAGGAACATAAGTGATGTTTCTGTGAGGGTGTTTTGGATGAGACTGAAATTTAAATTGATGGACTTTGATCAAAGCAGATTGCTGTCTGTGGGTGGGCCCCATCCAATCAGTTGAAGGTCTAAATAGAACAAAAGACTGCCCTTCCCAAGCAGGAGAGGATTCTGCCAGCAGACTGCCTTTAGATTTCAACTACAATACCAGCTCTTCTCTAGACCTCCTGCCTGTTGGCCACCTGATGCAGGTTTTGAACTTGCCAGCCTCTATAATTTATTGAGCCAATTTTTCAAAGTAAATTTCTCTCTCTTTCTACACACACATGCACACACACACACACATACACAGCCTATTGGTTCTGTTTCTCTGGAGAACCCTGACATAATACAATTAGTATTAGCATAACTTTTTAAGGATATGGGTATTTCAGTGTAAACAATCTTAAATGATATACAGACTATTAAGATGAGGTGGAAAGAACATGAAGTAGAAAAGTCGCAGGGCCAGGTCCAAGATTTCTCTATTTATTTATTCATTCACTTCTTTATTCATTATATACTTTCTGAGCATCTATGATAACCCCAGACACTGTTCCAGGAGCTGAGGGTACAGTGGAGAAGGAGGTTGACCAGCTCTTTCGTCTTATGCTTGTTTAAAACTAGTGGAATAGATGAGCAATATATAAGTCAACAATTGTATTAGTCAGAGTTCTCTAGAGAGACAGAACTAATAGGATATATTTATATATGAAGAGGAGTTTATTAAGGAATATTTACTCACACAATCACAAGGTACAGTCCCACAATAGGCCCTCTGCAAGCTGAGGAGCAAGGAAGCCAGTCCGAGTCCCAAAACCTCAAAAATAGGGAAGCTGACAGTGCAGCCTTCAGTCTGAGGCCAAAGGCCCAAGAGCCCCTGGCAAACCACTGGTGTAAGTCCAAGAGTCCAAAAGCTAAAGAACTTGAAGTCTGATGTTCAAGGGCAGGAAGCATCCAGCACAGGAGAAAGATGAAAGCTGGAAGACTCAGCAAGTCAAGTCCTTTCAACTTCTGCCTGCTTTATTCTAGCCATGCTGGCAGCTGATTAGCTGGTGTCCTTCCAGTTTGAGGGTGGGTCGGCCTCTCCCAGTCCACGAACTCAAATGTTGATCTCCTTTGGCAACACCCTTACAGACACACTCAGGATCAATACTTTGCATCCTTCAATCCAATCAAGTTGATACTCAATATTAACCATCACAAGTAAACAGACAAGTTACTTTCAGAAAGTAAAGAAAAAATAAAACAGGCAGATACGATACAGAATTATTTAGATTGGGTAATCAAGGAAGGCTTCTCCAAAGAGGTGACTTTTGAGTAGAAAGATGACTAGAAATAAGAAGCCAACCATGCCAAGATCTGGAGTCAGAGCATTTCAGGCAGAGGAAACAGCAAGTACTAAGGCCTAGAGGCAGGAGAGTATTTGCCCAGAGTACTTGAGACAAATTCCTTGGCCTCTCTGAGCCATGGTTCCTCATCTGTAAATTAATGGTGATGAGACATACTTTAAGAGTTGTTGTCAGAATGAGATAATGTTTATAAGGTCTGAAGCACAATTATGGCCTATAACAGAAACTTGAAAAATGGTCATTATTAAGGGAGTGTAGCAGAAAGGTATAATTTAAATTGGGAATAGGGGAGCATACAGAAATGATTTTGAAGGAAATTTGAACTAAACTCTGAAGGATGAACCAGAGGAACCAGAGACTGTCAGATGGTGAAGGAGGAGAATATTCTAAGCAACATTAACAACACACATGTACACTGTGCATGCACACACATGCGTGGTCATACACACACACACATCACACATATCCTTACTTCACTGTGGTTTTGTTGCTGGTGAGCAGGTACAGATTCTTGACTTCACCGCACAAAAGAACTTGAGAGCGAGCCTAAAGTAAGAGTAAGCAAAGTTTATTTATTGCAAAGCAAAAGTACATTCTGAGAGGCAGAGCAAGCTACTCAGAGGCAGACAGCAGCTAGTGCCTCAAAGGAATTCCTTTTATGGGAGCTGTACATACATTTTCATAACATACGACCTGGGAAGGTCAAATATGCAAATGCAGACCTGCAGCTGGAGCATGCGCTTAGCAGTAACACACATCGCATGTATCATGCCCCAACACAAATCATGTGTATCATTAGCATATAAAATCTCCACCTAGGGGTGCTTTTTTAAATTATTAAAATGAGTAAAAGTTTACTAAAAGCTAAACCTTGATTCTAGCTGCATATGCAGGACACCAGAGAAGCCCCTGGCCACCCACTTTCCTTTCTCCTCCCCCTTGCCTTCCCCCAAGGCAGGAATTTGTACCTAATAGCTTCTTGGGCTTTTGGTGCCGATTGGTTGGAGAATGGGGAAATTCCATCAGGAATAAGAAACTTTTGTTCTCTTTCCCGGGCCACACTGGATGTCAGGAACTTGTAACCATCTGGTTAGTGGTCTGCTGGTACCCTGTAGGACTGCTTACCTTGCAAAAGAGGTGCTGATGCACACAAGGATGCAAGGGATGTAGGGCTGTCTGTGGAGGGGCCCGCGGGGCTTCACACAAAGGGACAAGTCAGTATAGCCCCGATATGATTTGGCTGTGTGGCCCCAACCAAATCTCATCTCGAATTATAATCCCCACATATCAGAGGAGGGGCCTGGTGGGAGGTGATTGAATCATGGGGGCCAATTTCCTCCTTGCTGTTCTCATGATAGTGAGTGAGTTCTCATGAGATCCTGTTGTTTAAAAGTGTGTGGCACTTCCCCCTTCTCTCTTTCTCTCCTGCTCCTCCATAAGACCTACTTGCTTCCCCTTCGCCTTCCACCATGATTGTAAGTTTCCTGATGCCTCCCAGCCAGGCTTCCTGGACAGCCTGCAGAACTATGAGTCAATAAACCTCTTTTCTTCATCAATTACCCAGTCTCAGGTAGTTCTTTATAGCTCTGTGAAAATGAACTAATACAGCTCCCTAACCTTACTTATCTTGCCTCAGTTTGACTGTTGTTTTTAAATTAAAATCACCCTACTTTGAAATTAGAACAAAACCACAAAATTTTATTAATTTACATACCAAATCTTTTAAAACTCATAGGTCTACTTTATATTGCTCGCAATCCAGGAAGAAAAAAGGAAAAAGGGAAAGTGAGAGAGAAAAATATAGAATATGGATGGCAGAGAGAAAAAGCCAAGACACACATGGAGAACAATGCTAGAGGAAGTAAGTGAATCAAGAGGCATTGAGGCAGGAAGAAGAGTGTTGACTTAGGGAGAGATGGAGATGATGGTAGAGGGAAGAAGTGGTCAAAAAGGCGGAGGAGGAGGAAGCCGCACAAGACACATCCCTGGACTCAGGAAAAAAATCACCCAGTCGTCTGGAGCTGAGCAGACCAGGCAAAATGGCAGCATGCTAACCTTGAAAACATTCTGGAAAAAATTGCTTAAAAAAATGTATATATTAGTTTCTGAAAAAATTATCTTTGACATTCTGACTGAAGGAATTCATGTTCCTCATTCAATATGGAAATAGAACAAAATGTATTTCCATGCGACAGAAATATTTCTCACATAACAATTTTCTTCCTTTTAATTCAAGAAACCAGGAAGGAACTTTGCCATGAGAAAAATGGAAGAGAATTTTTACTGGCCTATCACTCATAAACTATTTTTCTTCCCCATTTCTTATCCTTTACTTTCTATTTCACCATACTGCCTTATCTGGTCATGTGTGTATGTATCTCTATCTATCTATCTATCTATCTATCTATCTATCTATCTATCTATCTAATATATGCTTTCGTTTTTCTTACTTTTCCCTCAAAACATACGTGCCCTCTTCAATTATTTTGTGAATGTTAGAAATCTATTAAAACATACCATCATTGGCTGGGCGCGATGGCTCCGGCCTGTAATCCCAGCACTTTGGGAGGTCGAGACGGGCAGATCACGAGGTCAGGAGATCGAGACCATCCTGGCTAACACGGTAAAACTCTGTCTCTACTAAACATATAAAAAATTAGCCGGGCATGGTGGCACGCGCCTGTAGCCCCAGTTACTCAGGAGGCTGAGGCACGAGCGTCGTTTGAACCAGGGAGGTGGAGGTTGCAGTGAGCTGAGATCATGCCACTGCACTCCAGCCTAGGTGACAGAGTGAGACTCCATCTCAAAAAAAAATCAAATAACAATAAAAAAAGTTATTATTTCAACATGATAACCTATGTTCACTGATTATGTTTTTATTCATTCCTGAGAAAAATTAATGTGAACTGTTCATTTTATCACAACTCAATATCAACCCTGATTTTATTTTTAGCTCATTGCTGAAACTAAGAAATGTCCATTGACTTTCTGAAAGCAATAGCATAATGCTTCTACTTTTGTCATTAATGACAGTGATTGTGATAGATGAGCACCTCAAAGTTTCTGTGCATAAACATAGAACTAACTCAGAAAATTGTTCTTTAAAAAAAATACCCACCTGTTATTAATATAGTCACTACGTAAATAGTTACTCAGTCTTAAGACGGAGGAGTATGCAACCTCACTAACTATAATTGTTTACTAAAATAAATATTTCCATGCTATCCATAATGCTTTTAGTAAAAAAGGGAGGCTCATAACAATTGTAGTGCAAATTAAATCTGAATTTAAAAAACGCATAATTCTAATTGTTGAATTCCGAAAATAAATAGCCCAAATCATTCTTTTTTTTTTTTTTTTTTTTTTTTTTTTTTGTATTTTAGAACTCTCGAGAGATATGTGAAGGAAGGGATCCAGAATCCAAAGTAAAAGTCCACCACATATTCACAGCTGTGGCATCTTCCACCGCCTAGAAACTTACCCAGGAGTAAAGGCTTTCCTAACTCAGCAGCCTTAATGACTTGCCCAGAGGAAGCTGGTCCAAAAGGCGCTCTCCAGGTTAGTGTAGTTTGTCCCTAAGCAGACTTCAGATAGTAGGCTGAGAGTGCATTTGGATGAGCTTACTAAATGGAAAGCCTTCCTTTTTTTTTTTTTTTTTTTTGAAGTTCTGAGTGGATGCTGTAACTTTAGTCTTCCTCCAAAACTATTTGGAATCTCTGAAAACCTTCATAAACTCAAGAAAGGACCTATGTTTCTCATGGTCTCCAAACATAGTATTGCCAAGATGCTGCTTGAACTTGTAGGGTGTTTTCTCTGACTGGGCTGCCTTCTGGCACCAGATTTTTTTCTGCAAGATTAGTCCAGAATACTGTGGGAAAGAGCTCCCTCTCCTGCCGCGCAGAAGGTAATGCTACTGGATACGATTGCCTGAGTAGGCTAACTGCTTCCAGAAGCCAAACTGTTTAATTTGATCACGTGAAGTTTGCACTTTAGTTTGGATAGATCTTTTCTATATTTATAGTCCTTGATTTGTAAGTCCAAGTTTTATATATAAACAAATGCATAATTAAAACATCCATTCTAGATTGCTTGTATAAACAAAATGTATAATTTGCACATTGACTACAGATTTTCTTCAGAAAAACAACAATTACTTCGTATGTGCTTTTGGAACTAATAGAAATCTGTTCAGCTGTGATTTATATGCACTTCCAAAGTGAGATTGTTACAGAGGAAATTGTGGCAGTTAATCAACATGCAAATGACATGTTTATGTATGACTTAAAATGAATTTTGACAGAAGTATGAATGCCAAATTTAAATCTTTAGCCTTGCAATGAAAATTACACAAACCACAGAAAGATCTGACTTACCTATAGAAATATTGAAGTTAAGAGTTTTAATTAATGCTTTCCAGATTAATACTTTTCACTTGTTGATAACAGGTCAAATATGAAATAGAAAAACTCAAAATGCTAGAAGTAAAAAAACACTTTTTTACTCAAAACCTTTCCTGTCACCTTCATCTGCAACATGTTATGTTACTCATTCTAGTAAATAGTTTTTAGGCATGTCTTCAGAATTCAAATGAGTATATCTATGATATGGTTTGGCTTTGTGTCCCCACCGGAATCTCATCTTGAATTGTAATCCCATAATCCCTCGGTGCTGTGGGAGGGACCCATGGGAGGTAATTGAATCGTGGGAGCGGTTTCCCCCATGATGTTCTCGTGATAGTGAGGGAGCTCTCATGAGATCTGATGGTTTTATAAGCGTCTGACATTTCCCCTCCTGGCACTCATTCTCTCTCCTGCCACCCTCTGAAGAGATGCCTTCTGCCATGATTGTAGGTTTCCGGAGGCCTCCCTAGCCATGCAAAACTGTCAGTCAATTTCTTTTCCTAATAAATTACCCAGTCTCAGGTATTTCTTCACAGCAGCGTGAGAACAGACTAATACAATCTAAGTGGCCATACTGACAGAATTATTTTTCTCTATTTATAAATATTTGAAGTACTACAGTTTCTGAATCTCAAACATGAAAGTTATTTTCACATTAGGAACTTTACAAGGTTTTAAATAAAAGAAAGGAGTTGTTATGAAAAAGAATGAGATGAAAACAGAAACAAAAAAGTAATTAAAGCAATTCTCAGTAGTGTCCCTCACCTGTGCTTTATTTAATTCTCACACTGAATTGGAAAATCCCCAAATTAATATGAATTAACATTTATTGAGTGTTCCACAAATGTTAGCTACTATTATCTACTAGGCACTGTGCTGATTGCATTACATTCCTTATCCCCTTTAAACTTCAAGACTTCAAGGAAATTTAAGCACATTGAGGCCAAAAGAGTTAAATAACGTGACCAAACTCACACTGCCAGGAAGTGGTGGAGCTGTATTTTCAGCCAAGGTCTGACTCCAGACCCCATGGTATTAACCGCTACCCTGTACATTTCAGACTAAATGATTTATTAACAACTATGATTTCTCTGACAATGCTTTGACATTTCTTTTTCTTTTTCTTTTTTTAGACGGAGTCTCGCTCAGTCGCCCAGGCTGGAGTGCAGTGGCGCGATCTCGGCTCACTGCAAGCTCCGCCTCCCGGGTTCACGCCATTCTCCTGCCTCAGCCTCCCGAGTAGCTGGGACCACAGGCGCCCGCCACTACGCCCGGCTAATTTTTTTTGTATTTTTAGTAGAGACGGGGTTTCACCGTGTTAGCCAGGATGGTCTCGATCTCCTGACCTCGTGATCCGCCCGTCTCAGCCTCCCAAAGTGCTGGGATTACAGGCGTGAGCAACTGTGCCCGGCCGCTTTGCCATTTCTTGAGTACACTACTGGTTAATGAATTTTGTGTGGAACTGAAGTTAGAGTTAACAGAGCCAGGATAGCATATAAAATGCCAACAAGAAAAGAGCCCCCAAAGGAGAAATACTAGCTTTTGATGTGAGAGACAACAAAGAGTCAAAAGAGGATAAGTAGAATGAAGACAAGTGAATTTGGTCAGATCTGGGCAGAGATTAACTTAAATGACAAGGCTTCAGTATAGAGAATGGGATGGGTGTAAGAAAATTCTCTCTATATATACATATGTATATATATGTATATAATGTAGTTATGAGGTGGAAAAGAAGAAAATAGTAATCAAAAAGGTGAAGATGGAAAGAAGGAAAAGAGAAGAAAAAAAGAGAGTAAAATGTATTTAGAATTTTCCATGGGATAAGCATTTTTATGTCACTGCATATAATTTTCATATTAACTGCCAAGCACATAATAACTTAGAATACTTTTTCTCATTTTTAAAGATGAAAGTACTAAACAACATTTTGGAGAAGACTTACCTGATAGAATTTGAAGAGCCAAGACTTAAACTCACATCCTTTGATTCCAATACTGCCCTGTGGGTTTAAGCATAAAGAGGGAGGGAACTATAGAGAGATGTCCTAGATGATTTTGAATAGATATCATTTGGTTGCTATATTGAAAATATTTTGGATATTACTTATAGTTATGATACATATTTGTTAAACAAAATGGAAAAAACATTTTCTAAAATTTCCTCCTGTTTGTTGCATTCATTTTAAAAGAAAAATACTTATACTTTTCTTGTTGTGAATTGGAATGCATTTTTATAATTCTGAAAATGAACTTTTTCATTTCTGTTTATACCATCGTAGAAAGGGAGAATTATGCTTGAAACAGAGTCTGTCAGGCATTGGTATAGATCCCTTTCTGCATCATTTGGGTCCAAAGGAAGAGGAAAAGGGATAAATCATGACCAGCTAAGAGATCCAATAAATTGGAGGAAATTAGGAGGTGCACACTTTTTGTTTGGAGACACTATTTTCTTTGTTTTGACTGACAGCCCAAAATTATCTAAGATAGGGGTGTGTGTGTATGTGTGTGTGTGTGTGTGTGTGTGTGTGTGTGTGTGTGTGAGACCTGAAAACAGTAAGTCAGGAGTATGCACCATGATCATTGTGTCCTGGGCACCAGTTAAGGTCCGAGCTCCCCAGATGGTGAGCGCCAAGGGTTACATTGAGATCTCCGCTTATTCCCAGATACACTTGCTATGAGGTGGCAGGTTAAGTTTGGTCTTCTTTCGCTCCTCTTTTATTTGCTCTACATGGGGTAGAAATCTCCCAACGTTTGTGGAGAGTGACTGTCACTATTTCATATTTAACTGCACTGGTGAAGAGTTTATTTTCCTTTAAAATTGTTTTTATTTTTGTTAAATAACCACTTTGTCATTTTAATGGCAATCTGCATAGAGGGAGTTAGATATGCGCTAATGTTGTCACCTTAAATCTAAGTTAGTTTTGAGGGAACCATTATCACACATTTTGAATGAAGTTAACATCATTCAAAACTAACATGTGGGAAATCCTTTAAGTGGTTGTTTTTCGCAAATTTTCAAATCTAGAGTATATCTCAAAATACTCTCAAGTATATAGCCTTGTATTCATGAAAGAATCAGATTTTAAGTGAGGGATTTTATTTTCCTCCAAATAAATGGATTTAATGTTTCTCTTAATTATGTGTCACAAATTGGACTAAAATTTCACAGGGCCTGCCTATACAGGAATCTAAACAATACCAGTTTGTAGAGTCCAGGGGAATGTAAGAAAAATACTTTTTTCTTTTAGGTATTTATTCAAATAACATACCATTCAAGGGATTCATTTGTAAGTCATTTAAATAATTTTAAGGAGGAAGTCAAATCCTATACAAGCTAATAAATTATAAGCAAATATTTATGAAAGTTCATTTCACTGCCTATGGGAAGGTTACTCTTCCTCTCTTACTCGATTGTTCTATACTACTAAGAAAGAAACACTGAAGTTCCCTGTGGATGAATAATCAGTATATGCCCACAAAGACTGGAAATCATGTTGTTTGGAGACATACATCTACAGCCTCACAACTAATCCGAAAGACACAGACACATATTGGTTGATTGCACTTCCTTCCCTTTCTCAAGATTTCCATTTCTCATCTCTCCTTTGAACCCATTTTCTTCTTTTCTGTTCCTCATCTCCACATGTTTCTTTGGTCTATTTAGTTTTTTCTTCAGGTAATCTCTCAGTTTTTCAAGCATCTTTATTGTGTATTTTTCTGTTAGTCTCTCTTTCCTTTTACATAATCTGACATTTACGCTTTCTCTTTTTTGCCCATTATATTATCTGCCATTTCTATCTCTTATTAAACCAAACTAAATACAGCCTGAGAAGGACTCCATACTTCTATATTTGCATCCTTGTGGATGAACTGCAACCTAACTGAATAGGTAGACAAGATTGAAAACTTAAGAGTATGCCCTGTAATAATCACTGAGTCTTGGCCAATCCCAGCAGCCATATTTCAACCAGTTATACACTGCTGAGCATTCAAACTGTGTTCAATAAGGCAAACGCCAAGCTGTAACCAATCCAGCTGTTTCTGTACCTCACTTTAGATTTCTGTACCTCACTTTACTTTTTTTGCCTATAAATTTGTTCTGGCCTTGAGGGACCCCTGGAGTCTCTCTGAATCTGCAGTGATTCTGGGGGCTTCTCGATTCACGAATCGTTCATTGTTCAATTAAACTCCTTTACATTGAATGTGGCTGAAGTTTTTCTTTTAATACTCCTATCCTTATTGTCCCCATTCTCTCCTTTATAATTTCAACCACCCACTTTATCCCTCTTCTCTTTCCCCCAAGGATAAAGCACTCATGTAATTCCAATTTACCTCCCATGATAAGTAGATTCCACTGTCGTTTTTTTCTTTGTTTGTTTTTGGTTTTGCTTTGGCAATTCTCTTTCTTTCCCAAGGAATAGAAAAGATTTAATTCAGAAACAACATTCAAATTATCATTTGCTCTAGTAAGTATAATTGGCATTTGTTAACTTTTAATAAAAGGATATTTTAACCATATAAAGGAGCAGAGCTCTCAGTCTTGTTGCTGATGAGAAGCATTTTGTTCTCCATTATAAAATGTACTCTTCCTCTGAGACACACATCATGCTTCCTTGACACAAGCCAGCCTTCTCCTTATTGCCATTGTCTTAGTTTCTGATCATACCTCCATGTTTGTCAAAGAGTAGATTTCTGCTTCATCCTGTGTGATTTCAGGAGCCTTGGTACAAACCCTTTCTGCTCCCATTACTTCCAGTAACTTTCACCATCACTCTCAGGAAGCCCTCTCTCAGAAGCGGATTTCTGCCTGCTTCACTTAACATGTCTCAAGTTGGATACCCAGCGTGGTCCTCCTACTGAAACAAGAGTGCCAGCTATACCAACAGAAAATCTTTTTACATGCCTAGCTGATTTGGTTCAAAATGGAGGAGCAGAGAGCCCAACTCTGAAGTGAAAGCAGAAACACTGGGCAGTAAATGACAAAATTAGCTTTGCTCTCAGTGGTTTCTGACAACCCCGTGGCAGGACTGGGGTGGAAGGAGGAAGGAGATAAAGCCTAAAACCTTAATACAGCTTGGACCCCAGAGTACTAAACGATCGGAGCAAAGGTGAATGAGAAGTAAATCCTCTCCTTTAGAAAAGGATCAAAAAGAACTATGTCTGTCCAGAACTTGGTGCCTCCTTAGAGGATTTATAACCATTAGCAAGCTTTCTCGCGAGTCTTTAGTTCAAATTTTCACCATTTTTCTTGTCTGAAGAAAGTTTGAGGGAAAATTTTAAGTTAAGTTAGTCCTGGCTTTAGTTTTCTAAAAATAGAACTTCAAGATATTGAAAAGATAAACCTTAAAATGAAGAAACCCAGAGAAAGGATTATAGAGCAGATTTGTATAGTTGAAAAGAGAATGATTGAATCTGCAGGGAAAAGAAATTATCCAGAATGTGAAAGCACAAGTAGGAAAAGTAAATGACAGAGTAAAAGAAATATGCAGCTATTCAAAGTTCCAGAAAGAATAGCAGAGACATTGGAAGAGATGGTGGCTAAAGCTTTTCCAGAACTGTTAAGGGACATCGGTATTTAAATTCAGGAAGCTCAATGAATCCCAAGCTGAAAACAATTAATTAACACCTAAAACCATTATAATGAAATTGCAGGGGCCCCTAAGGGCAAAGAAATTATAAGCTATAATTTTTTGCTCTCAATGATGTCACTGTCTGCAGTAGGGTAGAAGACCCTGAATTTCCTGTTTTACGGCATTTATTTTTGGAATGAGAGGCCCTCATGACTGTTGCATCTGTTAATCCTGGTTTCCCTCTCCATCCCACTTTCATTTCCCCATAGCACTCGTTAATAGGAACACTAACTCCTGCAAACCTATAATTTCATTCTGGCTCCAGTGAAGTCCTGAAAATCCAGAATCTCAAATACAGCAGTCTATCTAAAACAGGGTGGAGACTCAACATCTCTCCTTCCCAACGCTGCTCTTTGTGATCCTCTAACTTTACTTTTCAATCGTCGGTGCTTGTCTATGTCCATTGCATATTTAGCTGACTTCTCAGCACATGCCTCATTTTTGTTTCTCTTTTGGACCCAAAGGATCATCATTTCTATGAAGCAAAAATGAGACGCAAAACTGTACAGGTAGAATGACCTTTACCTCCACTCAGCACATAAAAACACACACATACACACAGGCACACATACTTGCACACATTTCCAAAGGGCTGTTAATGTTAGGATAGGAGAAACCACTGGTAGGACATCAGAAGAACTGGAATTTAAAGGAATAATAAAGTGATGAATCAGCAGAGGTTAACTCAGGTAAAGAGATGTCAAAGATGTAACTTGGATAAGAGCAACTACTCTACTAATGAGCTTCCATCTGGGAGATGTCAGAAGAATGTCACTGAAAGAAATTTTTCTGTTTCTTCTGAGTAACAGAGACAAGTTCTTTTAGTATGATGTCATTTAGTCTATACAAACTTCTATTCCTTCTTAACTCTCTCATGAATTGACCTCCTGGTAATTCTCATTCACTGAAAGCTTGAGGATCTGATTCGCAGTTTTCATCTCTGCCTCAATCTTCATTTTACAATTCAAAAAAAGTGGAAATCTCATGCAGCACTACATCTACTGTTTCCTTGGCTTTCTGTCTCCAGTGATCTTAATGGTCTTCACCTCCGCTCCACTTTAGTTACAGAAACTCAATACCATACCCTAGGCTTTATCATCACCTGCTGTTTCTCCACCTCTGAAATCTTAACCTGAAAGTTCACTATTTGAGTACAGATTCTTACTCTTCCAGCTACTCTTCCAGCTCTTGCATTCTGTTACTTCCATTAAACATTAATTTTTACTTCACAGCGATCTCAGTTCTTTTGAATCAACTTCTACAAAATTATTTTGATATTCACATCCTTTATAACTCAGTTTAGACCTCAATGATTCTTCTCTTATATTCCAGGTCCTACAATCATACCTCTTAAATATTCCAGGAATCTCCACTCTTCTCTCTATTTCCATTATCACCACCCCAGTTTAGGTCACCATTACCTCTCACATAGATTACTCAGCAATATCCTCTTCGGCCTTCCTGACCCTAGTGCTTCCAAACTCCCTTTCCAACTCATTCTCTGCACTGCAATGAGAATTATCTTTCTATAATGCAAATGTGGCCATGCCATTCCCGCTTTGAAAGCACTTTAATGACTTCCAGTTGCTTCTGGAATAAACTACATATTCCTAAATATCGCTTATACATTTTTCATGATCTGGGACTTGCTTTCCTCACAAGCCTCTCTCTTAACCTTCTCATTCTATCTCACCCCATATTTCAATAGCCTGAGATATGTTGGGTTTACTGAATTTTCCATGCCCGTTCCCACCTCTAGGCTTTTGCACATGTTTGTTCCTCTTCCTGAAGCAGGATTCTGTACTTCATCCTCTTCCTGTGTTACTCTCCCAATCCTAATCATTCCTTAAGTCTTGCCTTAAGAGAACACATCTCTCAGGAAGTTTTCCTTCTGCTCTGAGTTACACAGCCTTCCCCATGTACCTGTACTTCCCCATCACCATACTTAATATAGTATCTGCCAACTGTCTCTTAAATTGTGTGCATCTCTCATTAGATTGAGATATGTGAGGCAGGGATAGTACCCTCACAGGATATCACAGAGCATAAACCACATTAGTTGCTCAATAAGTATTGAATGAATGAAAAAAAATTTCCAACTCAGAGAGTCAGATGTGGAGAAATTTAGCAGAAATAACCTTCAATCAGGATACTCATTATGAAATTAGAGGATTTTGATCAGGTTATATACCTGAAGAATATGGAACCTTATCCACCATCCTGGAAGGTTACTGGGAAAAAATTCATGTTTCTAAAATGATTATAAAATTTTCTTAATATTACATTAAATGAGTATTTATAATCTACAAATTATACACTTTTATCTACACTGAGATTTGCACATGTAATCTCCACACTAGGCACTATAAATTATTGTCCTGATTTTAAATCAGCTTTTTTTCTGAAGAGTTTCCTTCTTATTTGCCTCAACACAACACAATGGAAGGTGACTTCCAGAGGAACAAGAAACAGTTTTATATCAAATCTCTCATGACTTGCCTAATGATGTACTACAGATCTCACTGGTCTCTCTACATTTCTGACAGAATTCTCCATCCTCCTCAAAGCACTGGATTTATAGAAATACTGTATATACCACAGACTTGTCTCCTTAAAACTTCAGTGCCAAATGTTCTTAGGCCATAAATGTCTGAGTTGACAGAGGACATTGATACTCCCCATGCAAGTCTCTTTTCCTATAAAAATGGAAGTGTCAGATTATGATAATTCTCTCTCCATCAGATGCCTATAAAAAACAAATTGAAGGAATATAAAAGTTAGCAAGAAGTATGTAAGAATAAAAAAGAAAATAGCAAGCTTTAAACTATCCAAGGCTTTCATAACTGCTGTCATTTTGATGACATAGTTCTTACAGACCATTAGGCCATATCCAGCTTCCCCCAGCTGACAAGTCTGAGGTTCCTGCTGCTCTCACAATTGAGTGATGTGTCTGTATGAAGGAGAGAAGAGCCTTGTAAGAGGCTTTGTGTTTTTCATAACCACAGGAAAGTTGGTAAGATCTATCTACATTAATAGTTTCAAACATGGATGATCATCACAATTGTTGTGGGGGGGATTGTTATAAATTTCTAAATCCCATTCCCAATATTCTGGGATCCACTAGGTCTGTTTTTGTTCGTTTGAGTATTTTTTTCCTTGTTTTATTACAGTAAAACTTTACATACATCAAAATGCACAGGTTTCTTTTCTTCACCCCTTTAAATTAGTTAATTATTTATTATTAGCAATCCATTTTAAGTCTTTATTTATTTATTTATTGAGACAGGGTCTCACTCTGTTGCCCAGGCTGGAGTACAGAGGCACAATTATGGTTCACTACAGCATGGCCCTCCCAGGCTCAAGCAATTCTCCCACCTCAACCTCCTGAGTAGCTGAGACTACAGGCATGTGCTACTTTTAAAATTTCTTGTAGAGATGGTGTTTTGCTATATTGCCCAAGCTGGTCTTGAACCCCTAGGCTCAAGTAATCCTCCAGTCTCAGCCTCCCAAGGTACTGGGATTACAGACGTGAGCCACTGAGCCCGACCTATTTATTTATTTATTTTTGGCTTTTAGCTACACCTATGTGGATTGCTTTTAGTAACTTACGTATAATTACCATATGCATCTTTAAGTTATCACAGCACTTAGAGCTAATATTTTGTCCAGCTGACTTAAATGCTAGAGCTTAACTCCATGATCCTATCTATTCCCATTTTCTGTGCTATTATTGTTATAGATGTCAAATCCATATACACTATAAAACTCATGATACAACCTTATCTGATTTTTTTATATCAGTTACATAGCATGCTGAATATGCTAATAACTGAGTGCTGTACATTTCAATATTGCTAAGAGAGTAAAGTTCTAATGTTCTCATCACCAAAAATGTTAAATATTTGAGATGATTAATACATTAATTAGCTTAAACATTCCACACTGTATTAAAAAATCATACCATCACTTTGAACCCCATAAATAGATACAACTATAATTTGTCAATACACAATTTAAAACCAAAAAACGCAGTTGTCTTTTAAAGAAATTAAGGGAGAAAAAAAGGATATCATTTTAAATGCATTTACGTATTTATCTTTTCTTCTGCTCTTCAATCTTTCCTGAAGATCTGAGTTGTTTAGTCATTATTTTTCTTCAACCTGAAGAAAATTCTTCAGCATTTCTTATAGTGCAAGTTCTGCTCATGGCAAATTATCAGCTTTTATTTGAAAAGTCTTTGTTTTGTCTTTCTTTTTGAAGTTATTATTTTTGGAGATAAAATTCTGAGTTGAGATAATTTTATTTTCAACACTTTAAAGACTTTGTTCCATTGTCTTCTGGCCTTCAGTGTTTTTGGTGAGAAGTCAATCATCTTTGAATCATTGTTTTCCTGTGTCTAATATTCCATCACCCTACCCCTACCTTCTCCCCACACACACCTCTGACTACTTCAGCATTTCTTTTCATTTTGAGTTATCAGCAATTTTATTATGTTATGGTTTTATATGCATTACTCCTACTGGAAATTATTGGAGGTTTTGAAGCCTGAAGTTTGTTTTCAGCCTTAAAAATTCCCCACCATATTTAGGGAATTTTGGCTATTATATTTTTATTATATGTTTCTTTTCCTCTTTCTCTCTTCCTGTTAGCTGGAATTACAAGTATATGTACATTAGATGGCTTGATATTATTGCACATATCTCTAAAGGTCTGTTCCTCATCTTCAATGTATATTTTCCTCTTTGTTCTTCAAATTGGATAATTTATATTAATCCATCTTCATGTTCAACTATTTCTTCTGCCATCTCTCATCAACTGTTAAGCCTGTCATGTGACATTTTTCTTTCAGATATTTTAATTTCTAGCTTTAGCATTTGCATTATGTTCTTTTTTATAGTTTGCATTTCTATGTTCACTCATTATGACCATTTTTTTCTTATTTATAATGGTGGGTTTAAGGGTGTTGTCTGCCGACTCCAGCACCCAATTTTTCTCTGGGTCTGCTGGTCTGTCTCTATTGACTACTTTTCCTCCTGATCCAGTGTCATAGTTTTACTTTGCATATTTTGTGATGTTTATCATAGGTGAGACATTGTGGATGATACTTGGGGGAAATGTTGGATTCTGTTATTGTTCTCTGAGTAGTAGTATTTTTTTGATAGCAGGCAATTAAATTACAGGCTGCTCACCATAAACTTCTGAAGGCTTGCTTTACATATCATTAAAGCAGGCCTATTCCCATATCTTAGATCAGATCTCATAGAGTAAATTCTGTGTTATAGTCTTTAATCTGAAAACATGGTGTTTCAATGGAAAACCAAAGGTATTATTTGTCAAGCCCTTTTAACTTGTCATGACTCACACTCCAAATGTTTGTCTTCCTTGTAGTGGACAGTAGCTAAAATCTCTAGGAAGCCTTTTAAACTTTCAGCTATTGATTTCCACCGAGCTTCTTGGATTCTCACTTACACTTACGTAGTCAACAAGGGATTGAGGAAAGTTTATATTTATATTGTGGTGCTCCCTCCTCTGTAACTCTTTCCTTACTGAAGGGAAATTCTCAGCCACTTAGATTGTCCCTTAGCAACTCAAATAAAAAACACTGTAGCTTTCTGCTTGAGTCCTTGCTGCCCTGTACTACACAAACTAGAATGGAAAAGCAAGATCAATGCTGTTATCTTATGTCAAGGATCAATTTCTGATTTTGGTTATTCTCCAGTCCTTAATTTTTTTTTCTTTCAGATTGTATTATTGTTACCTAGGACACTGGGGGAAGGATATTAATGGAATATAACCTACTCCACCATTATCAGAAACAGAACACCTATTTGTTTGGCTGATTCATTTTCAAATAAAGTTCCTCTTTGTTTGTTCCTTAAACATACATTTATTTTAAGCACCTCCTACGTGCTGGACACTCTTCCAGACTCTGACAATGCAACAGTGAACAAAACAGATATATTCCCCATTCCTAAGGAGGTGAAATTCTAGTGTAATAGGAAGACAGAAACATACACAAATATAAAAGATAGTATCAGGTTAATAAGTACTATGAAATAAATAAAACAGAAGAAGGGGGCAAAGAGTGACAGGAATAGTTTTTGGACAGGGTCATTGGAGAAAAACCTCACTAAAGAAGTTGCTATGTGACCAGCCTGGGCAACATAGTGAGATCCCACCTTTAAAAAATTTTAAAAATTAGCCAGGCATGGTGGCTCGTGTCTGTAGTACCAGCTACTCAGGAAGCTGACGTGGGACGATAGCTTGAGCCCAGAAGTGCAAAGCTGCAGTGAGCTATGATCTTGCCACTGCACTCCAGCCTCGGCAACAGAGCAAGACCTCATCTCTAAACAATGAAATAAAATAAAACACATTTGCTATGTGAGCAGAGACCTCAATGGAGTGAAGAAGCCATTATGCAGATATTTGAGGAAAGTGTTCCAGGCTAAACAATAGCAAATTTAAAAACCTTGACAAAGGTGTTTGGCAGAGGCTGATTCTTGTAATAAGAGGGCCAGTGTATCTGGAGAAGAATAAGATATGCTAGATTAGAGAGGTTGCCCCAACTGGATCATATATAGTTTTGTAAAGAGTTTTGATTGTAATGAGCGTGATGAGAAGGTAGTTTTGAGCAGGTAAATGATAGAATCTGATTTACATTGTGAAAGGTGTGCCCTGGCTTCTGTTTGTAGAATAGATGGGAGGGGAACATAATGATTTTCCACTGGTGATTCTAATGATTAATAGGTTTGGGAATATGTTTCTGCATGATGCAGAAACTGGAAGCTGCTGCCTTGCTAGCCTGATATTTCAACTGTGGTCCAAACTAGCACCATCGGCATTCTAAAAGCTTGTTAACTGCAGAATCCAAGGCCCACTCATAGAACAACTGAATCAAAATTCACATTATTTCCTCTTGGAATTTCTATTTCTACCTAATAAAATCTTACCTACTCAACAATGACCATATCCATTAGAAAATATCCCCACCTACAAGTGAGTTAGCTTTATACGTTAATAGAATGTTATTCTTCACTCCTAGTTCCTTGTATCCTAACTTCACCTTTTTTTTTTTTTTTTTGGCTAAGGAGTCAAAAGAGGTGAGGATTTAAGGAAGTCACACTGAACCATGTCAAATGTTCAGTTTCTCCTTGGATTTGCAATTACCTTTCTGAAAATAGTCACAGAAGTTTTGGATGTATGTGTGAGGAGGAAGACAGATCTGTCTAACTCTTATTTGATATTGCGTGGCTCTTCTCTATCCCTCTCTTAAGCCTCCTTCCCCTACCACCCAAACTACCTCTTTCCGTGTGTCAATCAATAACAATTGCTTATAGTCTTTACTTTGCAACAAGTTTTTTTGGTATTGATCATTCACAGCCTTGGAGAAAACTCTCACTCCACTGGTATAGTTTTTTATTTAAAACTTTATCGTAAAATGAAAACTAACATGAAACTGACAGAAATTATAAATTTAAGGCATTTATTTTCAAGAAAGGCTCTTCTTCCTAGATCCTCACTCTCACCGTTAAAATTAGTGAATTTTTTCAGTAAGGATGATTAGACATTACCTTAATTTTCTGGGTTTCTTCCTAAAAATTAATGATTCATAGTTATCAAATAACTGTAAAATTTGAAGGTAAAAATTAGCAATTTTAGTGGCTAATATTAGTTGAATATAAAAACAATATTTAGATAATATAATTTTCAAAGATTTGTCAGCAATTAACTATATATTTATAGATATAGTTGTCTCTTCCTCTTCCTTCAAACGTGTGCATTACTGAAAAAATAAATCAAAATCTTTACAATAAAATGTAAAATACAGATACTTTTTAAAATCACAGGATATTTTTAAATCAAAATAGTTAAAATCTATTCTGTAATCTAGTATTATAATTTACAAATATCTGACTCTAAGAGTACTTAAACTACAAAAAGTATAAACTGTAGCAAGCTGATTACCTGAAATACAGTAAAGCCAAACATAAAATTACCTTGTAACTCTGTAATTGCATTTGCAAAGAGACAATATAAAAATTCTCGGTTGAAATCATCTTCTAATGATTGAAAGTCCTCACTCCCCATGAAGCACCTTGCTTGTTTTTTGTTTTTGGTTTTGGTTTTGGTTTTTTTTGAGATGGAGTTTTGCTTATCAGCCAGGCTGGAGTGCAGTGGCACGGTCTCGGCTCACTGCAACCTCCACCTCCTGGATTCAAGCAATTCTCTCACCTTAGCCTCCTGAGTAGCTGGGATTACAGGCGCCCGTCAGCACGCCCAGATAATTTTTGTATTTTTAGTAGAGATGGGGTTTCGCCATGTTGGCCAGGCTGGTCTCGAACCCCTGACCTCAGGTGATCCACCCGCCTCGGCCTCCCAAAGTGCTGGGATTACTGGCGTGAGCCACTGTGCCCGGCTGCACCTTGCTCGTAATTGATGTCTATACCGAATCCTTTTCTGAAGACCAGGCTTCAGCAAGGCTATCTTATGCCATTGTTGTTAATACGGTTTTTGTACATGCCTTAAAGGTTTCAATTTCTTTGAGATTTATATAATTATTCTTGTATAGCAGTACAATAATTGCAGTTTACTGACTTTTTACCTTTGATTCGTACCCAGCTTTCAAGTTCCCAACTCTTAGAATCATTTATTCTCTGTATTTTCACTTCAGCTCAACACCTCCATGTGTTACATGTAAGTAAAACTATGAAGAAAAAAAAGAACTTCAAAGCACAGAAATAAATAAATGTCTTAATTAGGGATTTTTTTCTACTACCATATGGTCCAAAAGTATTCCCTGTGGCTGTCACTGAAGAGCATGATAAAGTGGCAATGTATGTTTTTGCCAAAAATGAGCCGTGGAAAATAAAATCATTTTCTATGTGTCTTGGTTTGTTCAACAGGATGCAATATGGGGTCAAGAAGACAATTGTTTTGATTTCAGGCCCATGGGAAGCTCTGCCATAATCGCTGCATGCCTCCCTCTTGCCGTCTTACAGGGCGAGAACAGTGAGAGTAAGGGACTGACATGTGAAACAGAGCAGACAGTTCAGTGCAACACATCCCCACTTCTGTAAACAACTTGAATTGTATGCCTGCGTGCCTATTCTGGTAATGTCTGCCCTTGTCCTTCTCAGTTTTGTTCTGTTTGCAAGGGGCTGTCCTTTTAGTCTACATTTTCCAGGCACCAGTTGCCATCAGCAGATTAGAGGCAGGGGGAAGGGAGAAGTCAAGGTATTCAACTTTCTGCCTTTGGTAGTAGCTAACATCACACTAGCGCCTAGCTCCTGCCAGAAAAACCGTGAGCTGCAGCCTTCATGCAGCAGCCCAAGGGCACGGGTTGCCTCCTTTTGTCCTTCTGCCTACATCTGGAGGAAGCTTGGGTGGGCCAATGTTTAGATAGCCTCACTGCCATCTAGTTAGCATCTGAGTTTCTTCCATCACCCATATAACCCATTCCTACATTAAATTCCTTGTTGTAAATGCTGAGAGTGTTTTTTCTTTTTGTTCAGATCCTAAACAATTGCATTCTATTCATGGAGAGTCAATAACACTTTGATCACACTGAATTCTATAACTAGAATATGTATATATACATATATGTCTTGTATATGTATCATATATATGATGTATATAAAAAGAAAACTAGAGAATTATAGGCATTGTATATCATAGATGGAATAGACCCAGAGCAAAAACAAGAAGATGTTCTATAAGATTCAAGCAGTTCAAACATAAATTTTAGATTTATGGCCAAATGAACTAAACTACTCACCAAAAGAGGTTAAAATGACAACAAAGCAGGACAATTTTCTTAAGATAGTTGCATGATCCTGAAGTTTGAATATAATTCTTGCATGTTAAACAGATGGTTGGTTTATAGGTAATTAAATACAAAGAATCTCTGGAGGCAAAGCACAGCTTTTTCAGTGAGTTAGTGATGGAATAACTGAACCTGAAGTAATTGCACAAATACCAGATTGAAGGAGACTGGAACTGCTATTACATAATACGGTCTCTTTCCTTCCTAAAAGATTATATTTTGTTTACCTAAATGGATTATGAGATTATGTATCATTAACATTGCAGTTTTCTTGTAGAATCAGACAATGTCTTTACATAGATTATGCTAAAATTTATGTTTATTACTACATGATTCAATAAATGAACTGGCATGGCCTGACAGACATATGTTTTAGAAGGGTTTGCCTAAGGCTGTTAATAGAAGCATTGCAGGCAGTCCAGAAAATTGCAGTAAAAATATGCAAGTGCTTATAATAGCTTCTAAGTTAACCAGTATCTGAAACTTGACATTTATAAATGGGAGAAGAAAAAACTAAGTTTCAAAGGCCCACTCAAGCTTTCTCATAAGAAATAAAGAAGATAAGGAAGCCCCATTCTTTTTAATCTACATTTTTAATGAATATGGGCTCGTAACTGAAATATTAACTATAAGAAGCACAAGTTTGTATTTAAAAATTTCTAAGTATAAAACTGAAGAAAAAATATTGCATTGTAGATTGTTTAGCACATTTAAAAAGTCTATTCCCATTTTCCCTTTCTCTCTCTTTCTTTTTTTGTTGTCCTGTACGACTTAAATGTTTAAGTAGTTATATTAATAACTGTCTTAAGTAGAGAGTAAAATTCACTACATAGAAAAGAATCACATAAACTTATATTATGGGTTTCTCTTAGGTCTTCGAGAGCAGTTCATGAAAATGTGGCAGAAATGTGTCTAAAAGGGGGCAAAGAATTCACATCCCTTCTGGTACACGATAGCCTCAGGGCAGCGTCATAAGCCACTGGCCTGCTCCATTCTTAGGGAGCCGGCGTGACATGGGCATTTTTAAGATCTTCATCCTAAATTCCAATGCAGAACACATAAAAGGGTTAAGAAGGCCTGGCACGGTGGCTCACGCCTGTAATCCCAGCACTTTGGGAGGCCGAGGCGGGCAGATCACGAGGTCAGGATTTCAAGACCAGCCTGACCAACATGGTGAAATTCCGTCTCTACTAAAAATACAAAAATTAACTGGGCGTGGTGGCACACGCCTGTAATCCTAGCTACTCAGGAGGCTGAGGCAGGAGAATCGCTTGAACCCGGGAGGCGGAGGTTGCAGTGAACCGAAATCGCACCATTGCACTCCAGACTGGGCGACAAAGCGAGACTCCATCTAAAAAAACAAACAAAAAAACAGACCATAACTTCCTATATGTAAACCTGCATTATCTTAACTATGTACATCTATTTGGACTCTACCACACACCCCTCATATCCCTTTTCCCTTTCCCATAAGCCCTCTCCATTCTCCTCAGTATTATTTAAACATCTGTGGAAAAAAGGAAGCCAGAACATCGTATAGGTCATTTTTGCCTCCTGTTTAGCCAAACCTTTCCTGCGGAAATGAAATGCAGAACTGAGACCTACTTAAATTGTGAGTAGGGGTAGAAGAAAGATAAAGGAACAAAAACATAGAACAAACATAAATTATAATCTCAAAACATTATCTAGGCTCACTGATATTTAAGAAAGCTCATGATTTTGGATTAATTAAATTTCATTCTGCCAATTTACTGAGTTGTTTTGATTAATTCCCATAGCTTCTCAGTTAACACTTGGGTTTTCTAACATCATAGAAATTGCAAATGTTTTAATTTTGTGTTTTCTTTCCCTATATGTATACTAATAGATCTGTTACATAACTAAAGCATTGACTATATCCTCCAGAATTTTAAGTAGCTAAAGAAGAATTATGCATTGTAATATTTTTCTTAAATATCACAGAAATGCTTTCTGCAATTCTCTATTAATTATGGTGCTGACTTTGGTTATGAGAGAGATATTCTTTATCACAAGAGATCAATAGAAAGGAACAGAAAGTTTAGTTATGGACAGACTGTGCAGGGTTTTTTTTGTTCTTGCACGTGAGAGTGGGGGCGCTCTAATGAGCTGGAAAAGTTATAGTCTTACCTCACGTCTCACACAAAAATAGATTCTATACAGATCAAGTATTATTAAAGGGAGAATTAGGCCAGGTGCAGTGGCTCACACCTGTAATCCTAGTGCTTTGAGAGGTGGAGGTAGAAGCATCACTAGAGGCCGGGTATTCAAGACCAGCCTGCACAACAGAGGAAAACCCCATCTTATGAAAAATTTTAAAAATTAGCCATCTGTACCCACCTATAATCCTTGTTACTCAGGAGGCTCATGCAGGAGGATTGCCCAAGAGGTAGAGGGCTGCAGTAAGCTATGGTCATACTTTGCACTCCAGCTGGAGCAACAGAGCAAGACTCTGTCCCTAAATAAATAAATAAACTGTAAAAGCATTCAAATACAATTATAGGAGAAATATTTTTCTTAGAAGTCTAAGAATGATGTAAGTAGAATATAATCATCGGAAAATATAAGATAAATAATTGATAAGTTTAACTTTATAATTATAAAATTATTTTGCACAATAAAATAGACAAAATGAAGCCCCTAACCAAAGTAGAAATTATAAATGACAGAAAGGAAAGAATGGATGAGGTTAAGCCCCATTTTTAATAATAGAAATGTCCTAAAATTGGGTGAAATAAATAATAACGACAAATGCATTTGAAAGGAATGCCAGCCTCACAATAAATCAAATACGAGTAAAGATGAACTTTTTGTAAGTCACAAAAATCATAAAGTCATGAAATTTGGCAATATACCTGACATTTGAATCCTAGTACTACCACTTACTAGTTGTACACAGTTGCTTAATATTTCTGAGCTTCAGTTTCTTCATTTGATAAATCCATCTAGTCACACTGGGATCCAGGGTCCATCCACCCTGTATGCCAGCATGTTATCTGTAACAAAATATTACTTTCCTCATGGCTGTCATTTGGATTAAATCAATTGTTATATGTAAAATATTTAGCACAGTGCGTGGCACATCATAAGTCTCAGTTGATGGCAGATAACAGAAGAGTTTAAAATTATAAATTGATTAGGAATGGATTCCATTGCAAATAACAGAAAACAAAAACAAGTTTAAAGCAAGTTTAAGTTTAAGCAAGCAGGATTTCATTTTTCATACACAACAAAAAGTCCAGAGGTGGGAAGTTAGTTCAGCTTCTCAAAGGCTCTATCAGGGATTCAGGCTATTGTTAACCATTATACTTCACTATCTTCAGGGTGAAGGTTGTGTATGCATCCTTACTGTTTCATGATTGTAAAGTAATGCTGTATCTCTAGTTACCAACTTCTGCATTCCAAGCAGGGAAAAGGAGGAAGGAACAAAAGGCATGAAGGTTAGAGCTGGGTGCCAGCTTAATCTCTTTCATTTTATCAGGGAAGCAAACCTCTCAGATGGCAAACTTCTATCTCTGACCCAGAAATGTATTACATGGTCATCCCTGGCTGAAATGTCACTAGAGAGCAGGGGCTGTGGATGGCTATCAGATCAGCCAACCAATAGTGTTTGCCATAAATAGTAACAACAACAAAAAGAAAGTCAACAGACTTAGCAGTGGCTTTAACCTTTACACTTTTATTGAAACTCTTTATTGCTTTCTTACAGGAAAAGAGTAATCATTAAAAAAATAAAACTCAAATACACTTCCCTCTACAATCCACTACATTTCCCACCACCCCCAACCAGACACCTAACGAAGAGGGAGAATGAGGACATCTTATTACTTGTATGTTGACATTTTAAAATCATTTCAGCCCCTGAAGACTTTCGTAAATATCAATCTCTCTGTTTCCCCCAGAGTCTTAGGGATATAATTTGTACTGGTGAAATTAAAAAAAAAAAAAAAAAAGGAGACCACTCCCTTGTACTACATGAATACATCTTTCCCTTCTTTATAATAATTTTGAGAAAAGTTGTACATATTCTCAGTTGATTTCTTTACTAAAGTTTCCATGTTACAAATAACCACTTCAAGGACAAATACCTGAGGAATTTCACACCTAAACAATGAATAAGAATTGGAAAAGATTATTACAGTTTCTCACACTGAGTTTTAATCTGATTCATTTTAATCAAATAGTCTCTCTTGTCTAAGAAAAGGTCATGAAAGAAGACGGTAACTTACAGGAGAGAACGAGAGATTCAAAATAAATACGTTAAGGGGGTAGAGACATGTCTCAGTTTTCTTGCGTGGTGAGAAATATGTAAAGAATGATTGAAAAGACAATGAGCAACTATCAAACTAAATTAGAATACTTCTGAATTTGCTTATTTAAAATAAAATCTGTATTAAGCAAGCCAATCCTTTTAACCCAAGTTTTTTTCCTAATATAATGATACACATCTATAAAATATTTATTTTGCTGCTTTGTGCTACTATTAAGTTGGTGCCATTAAAAACAATGGGAAAAACTGCAATTACTTTTGCACCAACCTAAATATAGGCGAAAAGCAGTCTGCTTCTTAAGACAAGATTGCAGATAATCTCTGTTATTTTGATTTAAATTGTGAAGGAAACTTAAAGGCCAAATACATTTGCATTTGAAAGAAGAAAATAAAGATTTCTAAAATCTTGAGGAGAGCTTTCTGCTGTCCTTAATGAAAATGCATTATATTAATTTTATTAAAAACAAATGTTATAATCCATAGAAGCATCATCTTTAATTCTCATAAAAGTTCATTACAGAAGAAAGGTGTTTAATTATGCTTTAAAAGAAGGAAAACATCTATATACTTGAGTTTAAAGAAAGGCAGCCCAAGGATGTGAAGTCGTTTACAGCAGATCACAGGATAAGTTAATGCCAATTAATGCCAATAAGATATTTGAGTCCATCTGACTTTTCTGTTACAAGAACATCCTGGTCTAATGGATGTTTCCCTTCTTATCCAGATTCTCACACACAGATATGCTCAATATGTTCTGGATAATCATAGTGGATTATGGATTATTGTTACATAGCATATATTCATGCACATACATTGAATGAATGAACAAAAGACCCTCTTAAATGAATCATGTAATGATTCAGTAAAATTTATTGGCTAAAAAAATTTTCATGGAGAATGAAACTTTGGAATCAAAGGTCCCTAAACTCATCTGAATTCATTTCTGGTTTTTAGCTTTTTGACAAATACTGGTTTTACAATAAATACTATGTATATATAGTTCAGTATATAGTATATAAATTGCAGTTTTCACAAAAGGCATAAAAATATATGTATATAGATACTATATACATATACATATGTATATACACGTAAAATTGTTGCTCTTTAAAGATATACGAATAGCCACTACATTAAAAACTAGTTAGTATTCTGATATTCTCCATCACACTCAAGACTCAAATGTTATGCCTCTGATACAAAGGCAACATTTCAAGCTGTTGAAGCCTAAAGCTATCTTGCAATAAGTTTCTTTAGCATTCCCAGTCTCCAAATTCATCCCTTTTTACTTTTGAAAAACAATTACAAATGAATTTCAGTTGAAGGAATAAACAAATTCAAAGTATACAAATTACATTTGCTAAAAATGAATGAAATAGAAAAACTTGAGTGTTACAAATAAGATCTATTATGTGGATTATTTTCTGCCTATCAAATCCAAAATCACTAAAGTGAAGACAATGGCATACATCAATTACCTTATTTCTATGAGTAAGTCTTAAATGACCTATTGCCAGTAGAAATTTAAATTTCCTTGGCTATTTCAAGAGTGTTATTTTCTTTTCTTTTTCTTTCTTTTTTTTTTTTTTGAGATGGAATCTCACTCTATCGCCCAGGTGTGATCTTGGCTCACTGCAACCTCCGCCTCCCAGGTTCAAGCGATTCTCCTGTCTCAGCCTCCCGAGTAGCTAGGATTACAGACACCTGTCACCACGCCCTGCTTATTTTTGTATTTTTAGTAGAGATGGGGTTTCACCATATTGGCCGGGCTGGTCTTGAACTCCTGACCTCGTGATCTGCCTGCCTCGGCCTCCCAAAGTGCTGGGATTACAGGCATGAGCCACCGCGCCTGGCCTTTCAAGTGGTTATTTTCTCTGTAGATTAATTTTGATATCTATTTAAGTATGTAGCAAAATTTGATCATTAAAATCATGGCCTAATTCACAACAAAAAAAGCAGCAGGAAGTCCCTGTCAAATCTTTTAATATTAACTTGAACTTCTATTCATCTATAAAGGCCTAACAAAAATTAACCTTCTCATTACCAAGGGCATACTAAATAATAAATTATTCTTAATGTGAAGCTTATAAGAATATAGAAGGCTTATTTTATATGATGTTAACTTAAATTTGACAGTGATTTTCTTGAATTATCCATTACACCTAGAAACCTAATGGAATAAAAAAGACTTTGCAATGATAATTATAAACTGATATTTAAACCATTTAGTGACATCTTTAAATGGAATTTTTAGCATAATTAAAAATGATAGATCTTACGCAGTGTTGCACTTTATTGAATAGATGTTGAATTCAGTAATTTTATACAAATTCTCAATAGCTAAGCATTAGTAATACAACAGGTATAGAAGGGTTCTCCTATTTTTGTTATAAATTCTCCCTGCTGATATTCGACTAAGTTTTAAAATAATGTCTCTCTTAATTACAAAATGGAAATACCAGAAAATAGTGTACTCTCCTTCATTACTTTCCCTCCTTGATCTAGAGACTTAGCAGCATGTTATGAAGACTATCATGAACGCTATGATATAATGAGACTGATTTTCTCGAGCTGCCTAAGGAAACCACATTCATTCTGGTAGGGTCTTGCCTCATCTATGTGTAGAGTAAAATGAGTGACATGTTACAAAACTGTGTTTATGCTTTAGTCTGAATATGAATTGATACATGCTCCCCACAGAATTCTGGAAACTATAGATGAGTCCAAAAATGGAAATAAAGATACCAAAATGTCATCAACCAGATAATCACTGTTAGCCATCTGGCTCTGCCTGTAATTTTTGGCATGCATGTGTCCATGTGATCTTTGAAGGAAGGCATTGTATTGTTTACTGCTGTATTCCCAACTCTCACCATTGAGCCCCGAACAAAGTAAGAGATTAATGAAATTTGCATGTTAAATAAATGCAGACAAACATAGTAAAATGGGGTCATACTGTAATCCAGGTCTTTCTTTTTCATGTACAGTAAATATAAGAATGTCCTTAGATATTCTTGTAAAACATGATCTTCGCAGGCTACATTATGTTCCTTTTTGTGATAATCAGTAATTTCTCAGTCAGTATTTGGGGACAGAATGGTTGTTCCCATTCTTTCTAAATGGTATTTTTTGACATTATGGTCATTCTCAATTTTTCACAGTTCATAAAAGAAGAAAATCCGGCACAAAGAGGAACACTTGAAAAAGAATTTATTTATGCTGCTAAATAACTTCCCAAAAAAGCCGAACTCCTAATAATAATATTGAAGGTGCTTTTTAAATCTATTTCCAGAAAAAAATATTTTTTCAATCTTTCCTTATTTCATATACAAAAATATGTTTCAATCTGCATTTCTTGATGTTTAGTGCAATTAAGCATTTGAATTTATTTTTCAAGATTTATTTATATTATGAAGTCATTTTTGTTGCAACAATTAGTATGCCGTATTTCTCACAAACTTTATCATAGTTTGTTATTTGCGTTACATTTTTGGTATATTGATGTATTTGTTCTTTTTATATATATATATCTGTAGTTTTGTTCTGTCACCCTGGCTGGAGTGCAGTGGCGTGATCACAGCTCACTGCAGCCTCTACCTCCCTCGCAGAAGCGATCTTCCTGCTTAAGCCTTCACAGTAACAGGGACTAGAAGTATGCACCACCATGCCTGGTTAAACTTTAACATTTTCTCTTTTTTTGGTAGAGACAGGGTCTCACTATATTCCCCAGACTGGTCTCAAACTCCTAGACTCAAGCAATCTATCAGCCTCAGCCTCTCAAATTGCCGGGATTACAGGTGTGATCCACTGTGCCCAGCCCAATTTTTTAATTTAAAGAGCCTGATAAATATAAATGTAAAATAATTTAATGAAAGACTTTTTAAATTATAAATATGACTGTGTTATTGCAGGAAATTTAGTTAGGACAAAAGTATATTTAAAAATTATTCATTATCCCATTTTATAAAGATACTGATGAGATTTCTTTTGGTCATTGGGCTAAGCATTTTTTAAAATATGAGAAGTTGACATATTTTAAATGATGTACATCAATGAGACTGTACTACATTATAATTGGACATAAATGGCATGTGTATCACCCAAATTATTACAGTTTATATTACTTCTAAGTCAAACCCTACTATGGTTGAACTCATCTAATGAGTTTGAAATGTAGTGTTTTGCAGAACTTCTAAATACAGTGTATACAATTAAAGGATTATTTCCAATAGTTTTTATTTGTAGGTCAAGAGATAGAATCTTCCATATATTTCTTTCAAAAAACACTAAAATTCATATTTGTGGAGAAATACCCTCAAGATTATGATGTCTGGAATATAATTCCTGTGGCCCTTTTCTTGCTTAAAATGTTAGTTAAGCTTTCCATTTAATTTAGAATAAAGTTCAAACCACTAAGTGAGGTCTCCCAGGCCCTATTCAACCTGGCCTTGTTTTCTGCTCCAGCCTGATTTAAAAATAAATATAACTGGAAGGAATGCAGCATTCTAATGTTGCAACCTTAGTCTGGCAAATGTTGCTGTTGCTTCTCTAAGACATTGAAAATATCCTGCCCGTCCTTCGTATGTTTGCTGTGGTATCCTGAGATACTTCAGCAGTTTGTAAACAATGGCTTTAGGTACACAACAAGAAAACATATGGTATAGAATGGAAATACTTCAATAGCTTAAGATGACTAAGCAGGGTATATATTAATTTAAGTAGGATTTAAATAAATGCATGAATAATGAGTTGTTTAAAAATACTAGGATGACTTTTGGGGAATTTTGACATCATGAAAAATACCAATGCTTTTTTGTCTTTTAGTATGAATACCAGCGGCAGAAAGCAGAACTTAATAGGATCAATTGTTAGTTTAATACAGCATTAAAGAAAAATCTATTGGAGGTCACCAGTTTAGACTGAGCTCTTGCGCTAGGCCCAATAGACCAAACCAAAATGGAGTTACTCATTGCAAAAATTCCAAGCTACCAGGTGGAAACGACTTTATCTGACCTTCAGAGAAAGCAGGAGATCGAGAGAGAGAGAGAGAGAGAGAGAGAAAGAGAAAGAGAGAGAATAGCCAAATTCCCAAATAGGTCAGTTTCAATGGGCATGATAATGAAGTTCCCTCTGCTTTATTCCCTACAAAGGGATTTTTGTTCTTTGTTCCTGCTTTCTTCAGCCCTTCTTTGTATATAAAACCAACCCCTTCTGCTCTGCTCAGCTCGTCAGCCTGCTCATTCCATTTTATTAAATAAATGTTGCCCAATTCTATAATTGCAGATAAAGCCAATTAAAAATTTTAAACTAAATTTGTTGTAATTTTGTCTTTTGACAACAGTAAATTCAAATAGTTTTATATAGTAGGACACGATTAATTTCATAACATCAAGAGACAAACCTTAAGAATAGTCAAACTAGATCACATGTTAGATGAAAGGCTTTACATCAAAGTGACTGTTTAAAATAGAGAAAAATGAAGTTGACAGGCTACTCTTTGTTCTACCCATATTCCATTCCTAATTTATTTACTGTCACTACCAATTTTTAAAACCAAATTCATGTATTGTTTTTTGTGGCTTCATTTTTCAACTGATAATTTCTTAAGGAAATTCGCAATCCAAATACATTGAACATTTTGTTGTTGCTGCCTTTAGAATAGATTTTAAAGATTGTTTTGTGGACACCAGACCCTTAATCATTTCATGAAAGAAACATTGTTATAACACAGTTTTCCACTTTTAAGACATATAAGCATTGTATTATAAGTAAATTAATATTAATGTATTAATATTATACAGTGAAAAAGTGCAAAACTAAGAGTTGGCAATATAGTTATGGCCCTGGGTCAGTTTCTGGTTAAGCCAGTTTCAGTTTTCAGTTCATTAAAGTGCGGAGGGGATGTGTCAGTTGATAACAGATTTTTTTTGTTAGGGCTTTGGTAATGGACTAAATGTTTAGGTCCCCTGAAAATTTGTATGTTGAAATCCTACCCCACAGATGATGGTATTGGAAGGTGGGATCTTTGGGTGGTGAGTAGGTCATGAGAGCCATGTGAGGTCACAGTGAAAAGATAGTCATCATAAGCCAGGAAGTTGGCCCTCACCAGACACCTAACCTGCTAACATTAGAATTTTAGACTTCCCAGCCTCTAGCACTGTGAGAAATACATTTCTATTGTTTTTAAGCCACCCAGTCTATGGTTTTTGTTATAGCAGCCAAACGGATTCAAACAGCCTCCAACATAGTAAAGATCTTCAAGTGCCAGTGTTCTTGGTTGTAGTAGGAAGAAGATAATGAAATTTCCCTAAGACAGGTTGTTGAGAAGACCAAGATAAAACACAATCAAAAAAGGTATTGTTATACATATCTAAAGGCAGTGACTTTTTAAAATAATTTTTTGGTGTTTATGGTAATTATCTTTATCAATACACTTTTTTTTGTCATTAACAGCCTGCCTTTAGATTAGCCAAGAGTATACAACTGAAGTATATCACATGAAAACTAACTTTTCTTCCAACAACTGTTGAATTTTTTCCCTAATGCAACAAGAATAGGAACAAAAGAGTACATTTTTCATCTATTGTCTTTGAAGTGCCTCATTGAAGGTTTTTTTGTGATCCACTAACCTGGAGAAAGGTTACTATAAATAAACATTGTAATATCACATTGATCCTTTTGCCTTTTTAATTTGTACCATATACATGAAATTGTATTTGTGCATTCTGTCTACTCATAGGAAAAAACAAATCAACTATTGCTGAGAAAGGCATAAAATTCTTTCTTATGGATTTTGAAAAATCTATCTAGATATTAGAATAATTACATATGTTTGCTATTATGTCAACATCAGTTAATACCAATGACTTCTAATGTATCGGTTTTTTACTTACACCTGGCTTGTAGCTGAATATTGGCAGAAAGGTTGACAGTGTACTGAACGATGCAGGCTATCTTCACCCAACTTGTTAACTCTCCTGTGTTCATCTGTGCTTTCAGAGTCTGAAGTATGTCTCCTAAATAACTGTTAGGAAAGAAAATGGGTATGTCTGATACTAAAATGGAGGTACAACAATTCTTTCTACATAATGGGGTCCAGTAAAAATCTGTGGAACAAACCCACATGTAAAGCTTTTGTTTCAGGCAGTGATATAATTTTATTAATTGTCATAAAATTTTAGGCTGTATATTTTGGATCGGTGCTCTTAGGGGGAAGTTGGAGGAATGTAAGAAGAATCTGCTGGGAAAACTACAGCCTACATCCCTCCCCAGCCCCCACCCGCTCCAAGGTGGGAGGAAGGACATAAGAGAATTCAGGGCAGGTTAATACTGCTACCAACCTGAAGTCTCTAGAAGAGCATTACGAATTATAAAGAGTAATGTATGTAGTTATTTCTTTAAATTTGTGATTTTTCCATTTAAAAATATCTACTACCTAAATAAACTGCCAGGGATTTAAAGAAAATTAATGATTAGTTTGCAAGAACACTAATGTTTTACTTGCTACAGACTGAAATTAATAGAAAAAAAAAACTCCATTCAGATGAAGGAGCTAAGCAATTAATTTTCCTCTTTCTCAAAACACTGACATGAACAGGGGTAATATAAAGTTCTTCTAGGTGAGATTGAAAAGTCTTCTTCCAGATGTCAAAGAGGAATTCACACTTCAGAAGACGAAACTCAACAGGAAGAGAATTATGAATAAAGGTCAATGATGATTCTGGATTTGTGGTAATATTTCTTATTTCTTTTTACTTTTCCCTTAGGCTACTTAGGGGTTTGTTCTTAAATCATGTCCAGAAGGAAGCCTGTAAAGCAGTATTCTGTCATTTCCTTCTTTCCACTGAGAATGCTCACTATATTAAGCCTTTTAGCTAGATAGTTAGTGTAAAACATCTCGTTACTGGATAGGGTGATTTCCTATTTTAGGGCAGTCAACAACAACAGTCAGTGGGATACAACAGAAGTGTCTCTGGGCAAAACTGAACAATCAAAGAAATGTTAGAATTGGAAGGGACCTTAAAGATCTTCCAGTTTACTGGTTTACAAACCATTTCTGAACTATTAGAGGACTTCAAGGGAGCAATAGGCAGAAAGTGGGGTTCCTAAACTATTTTCAACGTTTCAAAAAGCTTAAACAGTTGCAATATTAACCATGAGAAATCTGCAACAGTTCCTTGCTTTTGCTTAGGAGTAGATGAATTATGTTAAATTCAGCATTAGTTATATTAATCAGACCAAAAGCTCTTATTTACATTTTCATTTAATAGGTGAAATTTTATAGGCAATACTTTGTAAACTAGTAAGTGCTGAAAATTGGAAAGCAAATGGTCTTTTATAGATAAGAGTCCAGAGAAGTGACTTGCTCAGGATTAAATGAATTAGTGTGAAGCCTGGGACTGGATCTCAAGTTTGCTGACTCTTAGCAGGTGAGGCTTGGGGTAAGCAATCTCATCTGCCAGCTCTGCCTTCACTTCCCAACTTGGGCTGGGCTGGTGCCATTCACCCTGAGTCTGTGTCAGGGGTGATCCCCAGAGTTGTGCAATGGAGCCTTCTGACACTTGTGCTTGGTAATCCTTCTATTTTTAATAAAATGTCACTTAATCTCAGATATTGACAACAACATCAAGTTTTTCCAGATTGATTTGCATTTCATGAAGGCTTAAGGCTTTAAGGGAAAAAACTGAAGCTCCACCAAGAGAGATTCAACCTCTCAGTAGGTGTTCTTTTGGCAGAGTGGAATTTCTGGTAAAGAACCAATGACTAAGACAAGTATGAGCTGTTTTTTTTTTTTTTTTAACTTTGGAAAAGTACATTGATCTTTTTGGATTGGAGCTGGAGAAAACATGATATGAATGTTTGCAGAGTTGGCTTCCCTAATAGGGGAAGTTAACTGAATTGTGCCACATGGTTTTACCTCCTCTGCTGTTATCCTGTGGGTGTGGTACTGCTGTCAAAGATTTGCTTTATCACTGTCTTAGAATGACCAAGTGTAGTGTCATAAAGACTGAGGAATACATTGAAGCCCGATTTCAGTAAATTTTAAGTACCTAACATGTGTTCTCTCATTATGAACCAAATCTTATTTTCTGAGGTAGATAAATTATGTTCCATGTCTCTTTTGTGACCTTAAGGTAGAAAGTAATCTTGCATATTCAATATTGGAAATTCAATGCTTTCAAATAGATATGTTATGGTCTGTAGAACCATAAAATAAGCATTAAAATGTCTTACCAAATATCCTATCATAAAAAACGCATTTTGATTTGCATTTAGATTTCACTAAAGCCACAGGGACTCAACACTAGTAGTGTATTATATCATTATTCTTTCTTTAAATCTCTATTATAAGAAGAGACAGGTACATTGAGTTATATAATCACACTCCAAATTAGATCATACCAAATAATAAGACAAATATTTCCTGATGACTCTGAAAAACAACTAATGGTAGTCAATGATTTATTACATATAAACACTTTAGAGTGATAAAGGCATTGGGAAATGTACAGTTTTATTTGCATTTAGTTTTAAGTGACTTGAATGAAGAAACTGCAGACTTTCACAAACTAGCTACATGCAAAAAAATTTCCCATAAAATTTACAAATGACTTCCTTTCTGCCATTGTTTCAGAGTAGAAAAGAGTGTTTTCCTTCTTCCTCAGTGCTTGTACACTATTATTTTCAGATTCCTCTTCATTAAGTTACTTAGTCAAGCTATTCTCTATTTTAAAAATCAGCCCTACTGGTGTATAATGATTACTGAGTTTCTTTTTTCTCCATATTTTTGCACAACAGGAACAAGATAATGAAAAAATAGCATTTGCAATCGAAAAACTATCCAGATAACCATCTTAGGAGAGGATTCTTTGGTCAACTGATCCAATGACATTCACTCCATTTCATTCCCATGTTCCTTCCATTTCATACTCATTTTGTAATAGCTTCACTAGTTGGGCCTGAAATAACCTGAAGGGTGTAGTTGCTTCCCCTTGTCACCATTAAAGCAAGGGTGGCTGGGATGTTAAGGAATCAGCAAAATAGAGGAAAGGAATAAATTTTAAGGCTCTTTTTAAGAGGGTAACAATAAAGATGATTGGTTTTTGTCGCCAAAACTTACTGACATCTAATCCTTTATGAGACTTTCTTCTGTGCCGGATTCTAAGCATTTTAATATTTCATTTCTTCCTGCCCCATCATGGCCTTCTAAAGTGGGCACTATTATAATTCCTAGTTATCAAGAAAAGCTAACCACTGGCTTAAGGTCAAATAGCTAGTGAGCTGTGCAGCAGGCAGTTGAATCCATGCAGTCTTGAGCTAGATTCCAGAGTGACACCTTGGAATCTGATACTTTTAAAATTCTCTCCCCAGGTGATAATAACCTGAAGCCAGGGTTAAGAATCACTGACTGGTACAGATTAATAACTTGAAGCCAGGGTTAAGAACCACTGATTGGTACAGATTCTAGATCAAGGCACTTCAACTCAACTGCTTTCAGGGCCAGGCATTTTAAATAAATTTTTAAAAGCAATCAGATACAGACCCCATACTCTAAAAGAATTTTGAAAAGTGTGTCCACATATTTTTACTAAAGGAGAAATCATCTGGGGACATTGTTAACACAAATGACTGAGCCTCAGCTCATCGAATCCTTATTCAATCTATATCACAATTACCTAGGTTTTACTTTTTTTTTTTTTTTTTTTTTGAGATGGAGTCTCACTCTGTCACCAGGCTGGAGTGCAGTGGCGTGATCTCGGCTCACTGCAACCTCTGCCTCCTGGGTTCAAGCGGTTTTACTTTTCAATGTAAATTTCTGCATCCCAGGTTACCACTGCTCTAAAATCACTTTAGGTGCTGATAAATTCTAGTATTTTTGCCATTACTTTAAATGGCAAAAACTGCAATTACTTTTGCACTAACCTAATATTTTTGGGAGAGAGTTCTCAAATATGAGATGATCATTTTATTCATTCTAGGAATTTTTACTGAGCATTTATTATGTGCCATGAATTTCTAGATACTTGGTGAATGGCAGTGAACAAATGAAACTCTGTGCCTCTCTAAGGAGCTCATGTTCTACTGAACAAATAAATGTATGTGAGATGCAGAAATAAATCTATGTCAGATGGATAAAAGCAGTGGAGAAAAATAAGGCAGGGGTGGGGGCATGGAGTGGGATGGGTAGGGTTGTCCTTTATATAGTCAGGGGTGGCCTTTCTGGTAAGATCATGTTGGAACAGAGGATGTCAGGCAATGAACCATGAAACCTACAACTACTCAACAGTATCCAGACTAAAGTAACAACATCATGTACAAAGGACCTGTAGGTTGGAAAAATAAGACCAGTGTTTGGAAAGCAGTGAAAGGAGAAAAATGAGAATAGAAGTTATCAGAGTGGTAGTGAGGAACTGAATCTATCACATTGGGTGGTGAAGGCCATGGTAATCACATGGAAAATAGTATGTGCCTTATGTGTTAACAGATCAACCTGGGGCTGAGAATGCAATATGTGGGGAAATTGTGGAGGCAGGAAGACCAGTTGCAGGGCACTGGCTCTAGTCCAGGCATAAAAAGATGGTAGCATGACCAACATGATGGTAGAAGTGGTAATAAATAGTCAAATTCTGGATGTATTTTAAAGAGTTAGCCATGATAATTTTTATAATGGATTGGATGTGGAGCGCAAAAGAAAGAGGAATCATGGATGACTAGATGTAATGTTTGGGTATTAGAGCTCAGTAAATTTGATGTAGGTAAAATACTCTCCCAGCAAATTCCCAGTTGGGCACAGGTGTGAAGCTAATTTGACTTATGACTAAAGCAACATCTTCCATGGAGCAGTAAAGGTGAAAAACTGAAATACATGTCTTCCAAATAACTCATTAAAACCTGCATTCTTCCTGACATGAATCATTCTGTTCAAGATTTCTTTTAATTCATCATCTCCAACAAGAAAAGGAAAAGGCAAAAAGCCAATTTTCTCAGTGACATTTGTATCAGAAGAGTTTTTTTTTTTTTTTTTTTGAGACGAAGTCTCGCTCTGTTGCCCAGGCTGGAGTGCAGTGGCGTGATCTCGGCTCACTGCAAGCTCCGCCTCCCGGGTTCACGCCATTCTGCCTCAGCCTCCCAAGTAGCTGGGACTACAGGCGCCCACCACCATGCCCGGCTAATTTTTTTGTATTTTTAGTAGAGATGGGGTTTCACCATGTTAGCCAGGATGGTCTCGATCTCCTGACCTTGTGATCCACCCACCTTGGCCTCCCAAAGTGCTGGGATTACAGGTGTGAGCCACCATGCCCGGCTGAGAATAGATTTTTTAATACCAGAAAAATATTTGACTTTTTCTTGTAATTATTGCTTCTAATAATTTTTAAATATGCAGATATTTCAGACCCTTTACATTAATCATTAAAACAAACACATTCCTCACATAAGAGACAAAAGGTGGACAGTTAGAGGAATATTCCCCTGCTCCATTTCTTCCATCTTCAGAACTTAACTCCTACATTCTGGATCATGTTTTTGCATTTTAAAGCAACTACTATTAACTACGTAAATCATTCTGTTTAGGGTGTGTAATATAAAAACTTACCTGTACTCAATACTGAGATAAAGAAAAAATCGGTATGCCCTAAAAGCATAATTTAATAACTTTTATTTAGTAGGAGCAATGTAACCTGTTGCATTTTCATGTGTAATAATGATACGGACAGAAGACAGGAAAATACGGGGTAGAAGAGGGCAGTTCCCTGGCAAAGGCCCTACTCTCAAGCCTAGAAACCCACGGCCCTAAATGGGAACAGGCATTCCTGTTTTCATACCCAAAAAGTTGCCTTTTGGCCTGCCATGCCCCCTATCCTGCACCCATATGAACCTCAGGCCCCAGACTCCAGCAGCAGATGAGGAGACGAACAGAAAAATGGCGGAAAGGCACAGTAGAGAAGGAGAGAAGGAAAGGAGTGTCTGAATGTTGAGTTCGGCTGGAGGTGATGGGAGAGATCAGCTGGTGGATGGCCAAACTCCAGGGGAAGATCATCTTTCCACTCCATCCCCCTTCCAGTTCCCCACCCATCCCATTGAGAGCCACGTCCACCATTCAATAAAACCCCCACATTCATCATTCAAGTCCATGTGTGACCTGATTCTTCCTGGACTCCAAACAAGAGCCTGTGTGACAAGGGGGCACTGAGAGGCTAGCACTTAAGCCATCTGCGGATGGCAGAGCTAAAAGAGCACTGTAACACTGGGGCTTCAGGAGTCGCAGGCACCCACCCCTAGATGCTGCCATGGGGCTGGAGCCCAAAAGTTCTCACCCCAGTTCCTGCACCTGCCTGTATGTGTGCTCCCTGTCCAATAAGGGTTTTGAGCTTGCAGCGGCCTGAACACAGAGTCACACCCCTGTCGCATGTCCTGCGAGGGGTGTCAGGGAACACTGCTGTTTCAATAAGTTTTGTTCAAAACCTATAGCATTCCTTGGATTAGATTTTTTAAATTATCTTAAACTTCTCTCTTTGGCCCTTCTTGCCCTGTTTCTAAAGGTGTGTCCTGTGTCTCATGTTTGTCTTTTATTGTAAATCGCACCAAATCCTTTTTGGATACAGACACTGTATGAGTAATAAATGAATACAGAGGTATGTAATAACTTTTACATATCATTTTGTACTTTGTATTCTTTGTCTTAATCTCCATTTAACCTTTTATTGTACAAAAATATTTAATGATTCCAAAATTTAAAGGTAAGTTTATTTTTTAAGAACCTTTTCTAATGAAGATTAAGCATATAAGATTTCCTATACAAAACTAAAACCACAGCCATGCCTACCTGCTGCAAGCGATGTTTTCACTTGACTCCACAGGTTAATACTTTTGATTTTAAAATGACTTACCTTCCTTGTAGTGCTATGAGAGACTTGCATTAGCTATTTATGTATGTATTAACTATTATAAAAGCTTGGGACAGAATGTCACTTACGAAGTAGCTAAACTTGGCAAGAGACTTTACATTCTAGAAAGACTGCCTTCTAATGGAGGACAGAAGTCGGCTAAGGAATAGTGTTTGTGTAACAACAAACGGGCTTTTATCTGGGAGTTCCAATTTCAAAGAAGGGAAAAACCATTTTGAAGTTATAGGGAAAAAAAGCAAGGTTGTATATAAAAAGGTACATGTTTAGGAACTGCACCATATTTGTTTAATAGATGATAGGAAGGTTAAGGTTTTTAACACACACATGCTCCAAATCTTTAAAATACTATGAACAAACAGATGAAATAAAAGAAAGTTTCACAAAAGTTGAAAATGCTTTCTTTGGTAGTTGTGGACTAGATTTTTAGGTAAATTCCAACATAGTACCCTGCAAAGTGAACACAAAGAAAATAAAAGCGCACACACACACACACACACACACACTACCAATGTGACTGTGACTTTGTGGCCTAGATCTCAACGAAAAATACCAGAAATTCATTAAGATGTTGCTAGAGTCGAAAAATAGCCGAGGAATCTCTGCACTATCCATGTTTCACCAATTGGCCATGTGAGGGAGAGCTCCCACATACACTGATACATTATCTTTGTCATTGTAATTGATGCCCAATAATTTTCAACCCATCAAATGCAGTCCTGATGGAAGGGACATTTATTTATCTCCATGTAAGACGATCATCACTTAGAATCCCTAGCTGATCTCAAATTTCCTAACAGCTTAAATCACAATAGTGAAAAAACAAAACAAAAACAAAAACATAGCACTACTAATTCCCCGACTGCCAAAAGAAGATAGGATCTCACATACCTGAGAGCACCTATGAGTGCCTGCTTAGTGAGTTTAGATACCCATTCCAAGTACCAGAGAGAAGACAGGTCATCATGCCCAGATTTTACTAGCTGACTAGGTCCCTTTTTCCTGGAATGGGCAGGGTTGACACTATCCAGAGATTCCGAGGGGCCAAGAAAGGAAGAGATATTTATATTTCCCCTAAAATAATGTTCTAGAACTTTAGTGTGACTTATCATAGCCTTCACAGAGTCTGCATTTCCTAATGAAAAGCATTACAGAAGGTGTTCTTTTTTCTTACATTAACATTCGTTTCACAATAAATTCTTCAAAGCATGAAATAATAATTTAAAGCAACTATGTCATGGCTGAGTCCTAATCCTGTATTGGAAGTCTGTATAGGTCTCCAAAATTCTTATCACCTAAAAACCTCCCGAGGACATAGTGAAACTAGGTTTCTGGGCTTCCAGATGCATTTAAAGGGGAAATAACACCAGACAAAATACAGACTAAAATAATAAGTAAAACACATTATCATGAATAACTATGTGGTAACAAAGCAGATAACAAGAATACATTTTTGTAAACATATAAAATCCCAAACTGGCACAATAAAAAACAGAATACTTACACAAAAAACCACAACAGAAATAGTAAAATTATCAGAGAATTACACATTGAAAGTTACTTATGCTGAGTAATTATAAGCAATGAGTTTCTCCCTGTATCAACATGAAAAAATACAGTTGTCTATATAAAGTGACAAAAGAAAGTTGCAGAACTATTTAACATGATGCTAAAATATATATGTGTGTGTATATACATACACACATATGCATGCTCACATGTTCTTAGAAAGAACAATCTGAAAAATTATACACTGTATTGTTAAAAGTGGTTTCTTCATGGGTACTAATTGGAGCAGGAATCAGTTCAAGTTTATAGACCCTATATTTGTTTCAAATTCTTACTTTTATTAAAAAAAGTCTAGATAAAAACAAAACTTGATGAAATATACGGTCAAATTTAAAACAACATTGAAAATAATCAAAAGAGTTTTTAGCCTTTCCAGATCCCAAGAAAAGCATCTAGAAAGTATAGAAGAAAATTGTCTGGATTCAGAGTCACACGTAGTGACAAATTCATGCTTTGATATCTAAAACAGGACTGCATAGTCAGCTGGGAAGTAGGCAGGAAAAAGATTTTGGTCCTTTTCTGTTACCTCCAAGTAGCTAAGGCACAGGATCTACACCAATTTTAAATCTGGGCAGCCAGTACCCTAATGGGTGAAGATGGCTTTTTTAGGTAGACAGAAGTATGTATAGTCAGCTTCTTCTAGACTATCAACATCAGTCTTTCTATAATCATTTAGAAACAATTTCCAACTTAAAGCATAAGCAGGGGTAAAAAGAAATGAGGAATGAAACATTGTATGTTGGCATGTATAGTTCCCTCAAATACAGCAGTATAATTGAAGGTGGCCACAGAAAAAGCCTGTAAGTAGTGTTTTTCTCATTGCTACATCCAGATAAAGAATAATGGACTGTCTCAGATTTTTCTAAGACATACATTCTAAGAACAATACAGGGACAGCATGAGTCAATCCAGTAGTGTCTTAAAAAATGGATGCTGCAGAAAGTGGAAACTGAGGGTGAGTCTGTACACAAACTTCTTTCTTAAATTTGTGTAATTTAAAATCTGATAGGAAGATTCTATCAGTGTTTACAGAAAGGGGCAGGGATCAAATTGGGGCACAATGAACTACCATTTAGTTGTTGCTCCAGAAATAAAATTCTCCTCTCTGGGTTCCTGATTAGCATAAAGTGCATACATCATCTCTAGAGAAATACTAGATGTTGATGGAATAATTCTTGCTAAAAACTGAAAATTTTTTAAAAAAGACAAGGACAAAACCCCACAATAAACCAAAAGAAATCATGATAATGTGGATGTTTATTTAAAACAAAAATAAGAAGAGACATGGCCTATCATCATGAAGATTCATAGGAAGAGTTTTCCTTTGTTAAAGTGGAGATCTTGCAGGCTCACAGTGTGAACCTATGGCACCTTTGGACCTCTACTCTTCTAGATTTAGTGCTTCCTGAAGGCAGAAAAAATGTTTATCTCACCTTTGTATCCTGAGCACATCATCAATACGGAAACACACCTGTTCAACTGTAGGGTTTTAAAATATTTTTCCTGAAAATGTTTTGAACCAAGAGTCTATATTCTTGAAAATAATATCAGTCTTTCTCATTGTCTCAAACAAGCTGATAAGTCGATGATGGGGGACATTGGTAGTTAGCTAAAGAAGATGTGTTAATGTACTCAGGAACTAGAATTTAGAGTTATTATGAGCAAAGAAAGTCAGTTATCCAATCTTTTTGACAATAAGATGTTAAAAGTATTTTGAAACTATAGAAAAACACACTGACTCCTCTTATAATCTATTTCCAATGTTATTTCAGATATTTAAGTCAAAGACTCGTTGCAGAAAACTGTTAGCTTCTGTTCCAGAATCCTTAAGTGGTTAACAGTACAGGCTCTGAACAGAGATTATGTGAATTAAGGCACAGACTCCAGCATTTACAAACTGTGTGAACTTAGTCAAGTCAGCTTATCAATCAAGCCTCAGATTTCTTATCAGAAAAATAGGTTGCTGTGAGGATCAAATACATGTTTAGTGCTTAGCACAGTACCTGGGATGTAGACAGCCCTAACATCTGCTGCATTGCCACACCCATTTCGATTCTTTGCCTCATATCATTTTTCAGCTCAACTTAGGGCAAATAAATGAAACAGTTGAAATGTGTGCACTTATTTATTCTTCACTAATATTAAACCAGGTAATTTATATCTGTCTTTGGCAAATAACATACACAAATCTATCTATATATATATATATAAATGTTTGTATAAAATTGAATATTCATGATTTTAAATTTGACAAACACTGTCAGGTAAAAATCAAACTATTTTACTAAGTTAACATCTCATTCAATTAGTTGTAAGTTGTAATAGCGGCATATTTTACATGAGACTATTAGAAAAGGATAATATTAAGTCATTAACATTATAAATCTGACCACTTTTATTAGGTTGAGGTGAAATAGAGAAATCTCTACTATCCTGGAGAGAAACAAGCAATAAAACCATGTATTACAAATTTAAAGAAATGAATTTATCCTAAAATCATCAGTATCAGCACCCCAACAAAGCAACTTCGCCATTTCTACTTAAAGTACACTGTAGCTTGATCAGACAAACACTTATCTCAGCAGTACTTGTTTAAGCAGGTCTCTTTGTACAAAAGCAAAACAGAAAGCAAAACAAAATCCATAGCCATTATTTACCTTGCACCCAGTAAAAGCCAAGAGATTTAAGGTAAGGACATTTTCTAATCGCATACCCATGCTAACATCATCAACATTGCTGATACAAAACTCAGGGCAGGAAAAGAAGCTCAAACAGGGAAGGTGAGTGGCAACATTTTATGTATGCTAAATTGGATGGCAATATTAGATTACATCTTCTGCAACTGTGGTGTCAAAAATCTGATAGCAAATTTGATTATCTGTTCCATTTGTGACATTGTATGACTTGATGAAGCATTCCAACCACGGATATGCATCTACAAAAACAAAAACAAAAAAAGCGATTGAACCATTAAAACAAAATAAATAACTCTGAAATAGGTACCTAAGCTTACCACTGAGCTAGAAAAATTAACATTTATTTTGGCTTGAAAAGTAAGTAAACGTCCCTTCCAAATTTAACATTATTCTCTCTTCAAAATACATATTAGATTCATGTTATTGTTTTGGAGCAATTGTGACTAATTTGAATTTTTTGCCACAAGCAGGTAACAGTGATTACATCTTGGGTTTCAAAATGGTTGGTATATATTTTAAAAATCTAAAATAGTGGTTAAAATGGGTCTACCAGGCCCATGCTTTTGCATATAAAGATTTAGTTCTAGAAATCTATCCAAAAGAATCCAAACAGCTAACACAAATTAAAACTGACAACACATAAAGGTATTCAAGTTAAACTTGGTTAGAGATCAACACAAATTCCTATCATTATGTAACTATTATAAGATGCAAAGATTGACCAGGGAGAGTAAAGCCTGATTAAAAATAATATATAAAAATTAAACCAGCTGCTAAATCTGCAGCTGGTAAAATTTCCTATGATAAAAAATTGTTAGAAAAATCAAATTGTCTTAATATGACTTAGATCTGCAAGTTTCAACATAAGTACAAATATAGTCACAGAAGGAAAATTCAGTGGCAGCAGGTATATGCAGTACAATTTGAAATGAGGAAGATCTGGTTTATTAATCAAATGTTTATGCAGAAAACAAAGCTCATAAAAAATTGGTAAAACAAAAGCTTGTAAAATCTGAAACTAGTTAACGATAAATAAAAAAATTAATCCATGAATTAAATTGGATAATTGGAGTTTGTTACAGAGAATGTTTACTGCCAACAATTCATCACTTTTGGTCTAATTTCAACTAAAATGCTTGTAGCATGACAATGTCAAATGTGCTTGTGATCAAAACTACCTCCCTTTCCTATATTTAAAAATACTTTTAAAATCTTTTGACTGCAGGAAATATGATTCATAACTATTTTATCCCTGCCACTCTCTTCATCAAAGGTTGATCATACAGTAATCACTCACTACTTAGTAAATCATTTGGAAGCAAAGCTTTCAGACTTCTAGAAGTCCACAGAGTACATATATGTTAGTGCTATCTCAAGTAAAAGAAGTGTGGGATTGTTAAAATATTCTTGCCTACCAATTTTTATTCCTGGAGGACAAAACATATCCATGATCATATCCATACTTTTCTGAAGGTCATCATCCATTAGAACTTCTGATGCTGGAATCTGGAAGAATTTGTCCTTAAAAATGTTTCATGAGAGAAAAAAAAAGGAAATAATATTAATCCTTTTTAATGTTATTATTAACACATTTCAATATTGTCCAATTAAAAGATAATCTAGACAGTTTCCCTCTATCAAGATTGTAGAATTCATAAACTAGAATGCTGGTCTCAACTCCAAAATCTTATTTACTCTTTAATCTTAAAATAGCTTTGAGATACACATAATCAAGTAAATTGCTCTGATTTAATAATGATGATGGTAATAATGATTTAAAAACAATGAGGCTGACTATTCTCTTTGTACATAGAAAAAAAATCTTGTGCTAAGCTTAAATGAATATAACATATAGTATATGTATTATATAGTTATTTAATTTTTCTCTTCCCTACTATGTTATAAGTTTCAAGAAGGAAGGAATTTTGTTTACTTTGTTCACCGCTGTGTCTCCATCACATAGGATAGTACCTAGTACACAGCAGGTGCTCATTAAATATTTAATGAAAGGTTAAATGAATTGTGTAGGTGGGAGAAAAATTCTCCTCTCAACTATACCTCAGATCTTTTCCAATCCATGTAGTAAACATTTTAACTTCACCCTAAGAGAGGTCTGGGCTTTGACCTTAGCTTGTGGAACATAATCTCTAAGCCCTTTCTATGTCACACTTGATAGAAGTATTTTTGCCTGGAAGCCCTGGGTCACTATGAATAGTTTAACAATATGATGTAGGGTGGGAAGTTTGGAGCATGTGGTATCAGCTTGATCTCAAGAGGGGCTGAAGACTATGATCAGCCATATGGGCAGTCAACCATACCTACATGATAGAGTCCCACTAAAATCTTTTAGCAGAGCTTCCCTATCTGGCAATATATTATGTATATTGCTATACACTGTTGCAGGGAAAGTAACAGTCCACAACTCTGTGGGGAGAGGACAACTATAAGTTCCATGTCTGGAACTTTCCTGGACTCTGTCCTATACATCTCTTTCATTATCTGATTTTAATGTACATCCTTTAGCTGTAATAATCTGTAACTGTCGGTATAACAGTTTTCAGTGAGTTCTAGGAGTCTTGTGAATTATCAAATCTAAGAGTGGCCTTGGGGACTTCCAATTGCAATTAGTGTCAGAAATGAGGAAGGTTTTGTAGACTGCCTCAAAACTTTATACAATAATATCTATCTTCCCTGTTAAAGTAACTTCATTCCTCTAATATGAAATGTGGAGGTTTAAAAAGTAAGATCAAGGCTGGGCACGGTGGCTCACGCCTGTAATCTCAGCACTTTGAGAGGACAAGGGTGGGTGGATCATGAGGTCAGGAGTTCAAGACCAGCCTGGCCAAGATGGTGAAACCCTGTCTCTACAAAAATACAAAAATTAGCTGGGCGTGGTGGTGCATACCTGTAATCCCAGCTACTTGGGAGGCTGAGGCAGAGAACTGCTTGAACCCGGGAGGCGGAGGTTGCAGTGAGCCGAGATCGTGCCACTGCACTCCAGCCTGGGCAACAGAGCAAGACTCCATCTCAAAAAACAAACAAACAAACAAAGTACGATAAAATGTTGACTACAAATAATGCTTCCATAGTGTGGCCGTATCTCTGCATTTTGGCCGTGGTATAGGGAATGACTCTTTAAATCCCTGTTCCTTAATTTTTCACTATTCAAATGTTAAGATTTAGTGTCAAATAAAAAAAGAGATACATACACAGATGATTCAAGATTTATGTGCTCATATTTTACTTATATTTTTAAGTTGCCTTAAGTCCTTTTAGGAACAAAGCAGGTATGAATAAATGTATTCAATTTTTTAAATATTATTTTTTAATTAAAAATACCTTTATTACCTCTGATACTTACAGAATCCATGAGATAGGTTTCTAGTACTCCTGTTCCATCATCAAGTGTAAAGGTCATAACAAACACATATTGGAGGGGTACAATACCCAGTACTAGTGAAGGAAAAAAAGATCAAACCATATGAGTCTGCTATTCCTTATTATCAAGGTAAAGTTAAAATTGTTTTATGATAGTATAGACCTGTAAATTTTATTTACTAAAATAACTCAAGATACAAAGAAAAACTTGGCATTATCTCCAGGTAGATAGTGTCAGAATTGAATTGGAGGACACCCAGCTGGCGTCTGCTGAGGGACTGCCTGCTTGGTGTGTGGGTGAAAACCCCTATGCATTTGGTCACATAAGTCTTCTGCACTGATTGCTGTGGTGTCAGAGCAGAGGACAGTTTGTGTTTTTAACTCCACAGATACTCAACCTATAATTAAGCTCATTTAGCAGATTCATTTTGGAATATTTCACTATACCTACATAGGGAGAATATCTTATGATAAGCAATTTAATCTTTTTGATTAAATATTAAAGTATATTTAAAATAAGTTGACACCCTCACACCTGTATTCTCAGCACTTTGGGAGGCTGAGGTGGGCGGATCACCTGGGCGGATCTTGAGGAGTTCAAGACCAGCCTGACCAACATGATGAAACCCTGTCTCTACTAAAAATACCAAAAAAAATAGCTAGGCTTGGTAACATACACCTGTAATCCCAGCTCCTCTGGAGGCTGAGGCATGAGAATTGATTGAACCTGGGAGGCAGAGGTTGCAGTGAGTCGAGATTGCACCACTGCACTCCAGCCTGGGCGACAGAGTAAGACTCTGTCTCAAAATAAATAAATAAAAATAAATAAATAAATAAAACAGTTGATAGCCTCCATAGAAACCACAAAAGGTGATTCATGAAATGTAACTCATTGCATGTTAGTTTTATGAAAGATAAAATTAAAATACAGAATATTCTAAACAATAGCATGCAGTTAAATACCGTTTTAGCATGCCTCTCTCCTTTCTATTATAAGCTAGGGGAATAATTTATAACTTTAAAAAAGAAAAAAGGGATATCATCTGGTTGAATGGACAAGAATGTCAGAATCTGAGATTTAATAATTTGGTAAGATAAGGAATAAATAAGAAATTAGAGATACTGGGTAAAACGAAAATTCACAGGTTAAGATAAATATCTTCTTGTTTGGAAATGGAAGATACTCAATTTATAGAATGTTTTATTAGCTTTTATCTGTGGAACCCATATTTAAACAGTAGGACTAATTAACAGGGCAAGTAAGAATAAATTAGGACATACAGACATGAACTAGGGCATACAACAGACATTAATACAGGGGAACTGAATTTTAGGCTTCAAAAGGTCTCAATAGGTTAAAACTGTGAACTAAAACTAAGAAAGATGAACTTAGCACCTACTCCCAGGAACCATAAAAACAAAAATATTACATTAAGAATAGAACAAAGAGACCAAGTTCAAGAAGTTCATGTGACAGAAAAAAAAATTACATTAAGAATAGAATGAGGAGACCAAGTTCAAGAAGTTCATGGACAGGAACCTAGGATTTCACTGGACCACAAATAAAACATGAGATGGCTGTATTAAAAAGGAAAGAAAACAAAACCAAGTGTACAAATAAATAGCTATACAATGACATTTCAGGCTAGTAGAAGCTGAGTGTCCAGTTTCAGGTAAATAATAATTTCACTCTATTCTGAATTGGCCAAACAACATCTGCAGCACAATGTCCAGCTCTGAATGCCAAATTCTGAGAAAAGCACTGGTAAAGTGGAATGCTTACTGAGGAGGAAAAACAAAATAGTAAGGCATAAGGGAAAGTATGTGACGGTGCCTGCTTGAAGAAATACAGACTAAAGGAAGGCTTGGCAGATATCTTTAAATTTACAAAGTCTGTTTATCTTACAGAAGAAGGAATAAGTATACAAAGAAGGAACAGGTATACTTTCAGGTATACTGAAATATAAGTAGGTGAAATAACCTTGTATACAAACAGTTAAAATTGCAGGGCATGGAAATTTAGCTAACCTTCTGCCACAGAAGAAGGAATCCACGATGTTTTATCAACCAGGGAATTTAGATTTTGTATGGATCTCAAACTAGAACACTGTTTACATCTGAAATTTTAAAAGAAAGAACCATAAATATTTAAAAATAATTTAGCTTGTTTGTTTTAACTTTTTACTGCTCAAACATGTGTAGTTTTAAAATATAAATTATTAAACAGAAGAATACTGCATCCCCTATATTGTAATGTGCTTGCTTGTTTCACAAGAGAATTATGAAAGAGTAAGCTTATTACATAAAGGCAATAAAAAAGACAGTATAAGATTGAGAATAAACAACTCTAAATTGAGAACAGGGTGCTCGGTTCCAGGTCATTAATTAATTTTGCTCTCAATTTCCTTATTTGTTAAAATGAAAAGTTGAAGAAAATGATCATCTCTAAGAATTCTCTGATTCTATGATCTATATCTATATCTATCTATCTATATATAGATATATATATTTTTTAAGACAAGGTCTCACTCTGTCACCCAGGCACTGTCACCTCTGCCTCGTGGGCTCAAGTGAGCCTCCCACCTCAGCCTTCCAAGTAGCTAGAACCACAGTAGCACACCACCATGCCTGGGTGATTTTTGTAATTTTGTAGAGACAGGGTCTTGCCACAATGCCCAGGCTGGTCTCAACTCCTGAGCTCAAGCCAACTGCCTGCCTTGGCCTCCCAAAGTACTGGGATTACAGGTGTGAGCCACCATACCTGGCCTCTGTAAGTAATATCTTACTAAATTCAAAGTGTTAATAAATATGGCCAATAGAGAAAAATTACTAAACAGTCAGAACATGCAAGATTCTAGATAATATTTTTAGTAAGCACACATCCAGAGGTTTGTAGTTTATGATGCCTAATTCCATAGTTAACTTTTGAAATGTATACAAATCTAAGACTACACAATACACTAAAGTTGTGCATTGTGTAGTACAGTTATTTTGCTTTACTTGAATACCAACATATTTTAACTATGAGTAATTTATTTTTTATTATGCATCATCATGTTTATGAGATGTTGATAAGAAAATATACTTGAAAAGATATACTTGAATAAAAATAAAAGTTCGAAAGGTCCATGCAATTTGTTTTCATTTGCACTTTGAGGAAAACAAGAGGGTAACCACATTACATCTTATACCCTTTTATTTATTAAATATATAGGTGTTTCTTTTCTAATAAAAGATGTCAATTTAACAAAAGAATATTATTGCCTAAGAAAAAGACTACGATATTGATTAGCATTAGACATTATTAAAGTAAGTATAGTATAAAAATTAAAAATTAAGGATATTAAGTCAAAATTAAATACAGAACTACTTACTTCCAAAGCAGTGAAAGGGGAAACAGAAAAAATTAGAAATATAAACTAAATATATCAATAACTTAAGAACATATTTAAACTCAACTATTAAAACTAAAATTTAGCCATAAGCTTTTATTTATGAGTGACATACAAAATAGAATGCCAGAAACTTGAAAGCAAAGGGATGAGAGTAACCTATAAAGCAATTACCAAACAAAAATTTTAAAAAAACCTATAAAACACAAGAAACCATAAAGTTAAAAAGGCATGGAATACACTAGAAGTATGGATGAAACTGACAAAGATTAGTATCTCTAACACGGAAAGAAACCTTACGATCAATTACATGTATGTGCGCTCACACATGAACCAAAAAAGAAATCAGTAACCACATAGAAAAACAGGCAAAAGATGTGAACATGGAATTCGTACAGTAGGAAACCTATGTAGCTGATAAACACGGGGGCTGCTTAAACACACCAGACATCTAGGAAATACAAATAAAAACATCATGGATACCATCTGATGCTCACTGGCCTGACAAAATTACAAAATTAATGCCAAGTATCAGACAGAAATAGACTAATACCAAGTGTTGGAGTGAACTTGGTAGAAACTAAAATTTTATACATTACTGATGGGACCATATATTGTTAAAACCATAGGAAGAACAATTTGGTATTTCTTCCCATAAAGCAAAACTTATATATACCTTATAATCCAGTAATTCTAATTTCAGGTAAACACCTTAGGAGTAACTTTCAAACATTTTTGTTAAGGACTCACAGTAAGAAATTCATTTAATATCATATCTTAGTAATACATACATACACATACAATTGAAATGAAAGTTTAGGAAACAACACTGACCCTTACTGTGTAAAATGTTCTCTATTATCCATTCCCTCTCATTCCATTTTTTACTACAACCACATCATATAATTAAAAAAAAAACTGTTTATGACCCACTGAACTCATTTTATGACAAGGGAAATAGACAAGAAAACATATAACGTGACTTCATTATGGTCTGTAAATGAAACAAAAAATAACACATATCCATTAATAGTAAAATAGGCTAATAAATTCTGATATTTCATAACATACTCCATAGATGTTAAATAATCTAAATCTACATGCATCAATAGTGGTAAATCTTGAAAATTTTAATGAATCAAAAAAAGCAAGCTGTAAAAGGCTTGGCATAGTACGAAACAGTTTATATAAATTTAAAAAATGAAAAATACGCCATACTGCTTAAGAGTTCACACATATAATGAAGGCATAAAAACATTGATGAGAAGGATTTAATCCAAGTTTGGAAAAGTAGCTACCTCTGAGAAAAAAGAGTTAGAGAAGGGATTGATACGGCGTTATACTACTTCTCTGTAACATTTAATTTCTTAAAAATAAAAGTTTGGAGGTCAAGGTAGGCAGATTGCTTGAACTCCAGAGTTCAAGACCAGCCTGGGCAACGTGGCAAAACCCCATCCCTACAAAAATTAGCTAGGTGTGGTGGTGTGCACCTGTAGTCCCAGCTAGTCGGGAGGCTGAGATAGTAGGATTGCTTGAGCCCAGGATGTCAAGGCTACAATGAGCTGAAATCATGCCACTTCAGCCTGGGTGTCAGAATGACACTGTCTCCAAAAAAAAAAAAAAAAACAAAGAGTCTGAAATAATGTCAAAACGTTAAGATTTGTTAAATCTAAATGGTGGATACATAATTGTTGTGATGTTACTTCTTTTATTTTTCTATAAGTTAAAATTATTTCATAACCCAAAAATAAAAAGAAGAATCAATTAAAAGATATACTGGCTTCTGATGATGAAACTCAAGTAATAAAAAATGTAAAAATGTCTTAAAATCTGGAGTGTGAACAGCATTTGCCTTAGTTTTGAAGCAACTAGTAAAAGGTCAACAGCCTTGGTTGGGCACGGTGGCTCACACCTGTAATCCCAGCACTTTGGGAGGCCGAGGTGGGCAGATCACCTAAGGTCAGGAGGTCAAAACCAGCCTGGCCAACATGGTGAAACCTCGTTTCTAATAACAATACGAAACAATCAGCCGGGTGTTAGTGGTGCATGCCTGTAGTCCCAGCTACTCGGGGAGGTTGAGACAGGAGAATCGCTTGAACCGGGGAGGCAGAGGTTGCAGTGAGCTGAGATCATGCCACTGCACTCCTGCCTGGGCAATAGAGCAAGACTTCATCTCAAAAAAAAAAAAAAAAAAAAAATGGGGGCCTTAAGGTAATTTTTTTGAGACTTCTAGTAAAAGAAGAAGTAGTATTTCAGAGTTTAAAATGAATATGAATATTTCCTTTCCTGGCTTAGACTCGTCATGGTGCCCAGTACTGGCAAGGCAAAATAGAGAGAAAGGGGAAAGAACAAAAGCAAGTGAGCGAGGATGAGCATGCAAAAAGAGAAAGTTCAGTGACTTATTATACAAGAAAAACAGAATTTTATGAGTTTTAATTTTTTAATTAATTGGCTTAATTAAAAATCATTTTATTTTAAAAAAAGATGGACTCTCAGATCATGAGTCTAATGAGAGGGAGAATTAGACACTGAGTATATCAGAGTAAAAACAGCTATAACACAGAGATTTAAGTCAGTGGCATACACTTTCACTTTATGGCTAAAATTTTATGATATGTTGGAAGGACAGAGGGCAATGCCTAACAGTGACTTTACCACACAATTAGGGAGGTATCATGCTTACAGTATAATATTTTTCAACCAGTATATAATTTTTCAATCAGGATTTACACATTATGACAATGACTACTAATTGCTACAAATGTAGAAGTCGGAAAGAAAGAGGAATAGGATGGTAAAACATATGTTATAATCCAAGGTTTCTCAAATCAGAATGTGTCCAGGGTGATTGTTTCATCAAGCAGTAGAGGAGATTTTATCCCTACCCCCTCCTTCTAAATGTAGAAATCTGTTTATAGCTCCTAATGAATTCTTTTATATTCCAATTTTCAGTGGCAGCAAATTTGTAATTTAGTGGCTCAGAAATTCTGAAATTGAATCACTTAATTTTTACTAGGTTTGCAGCTCTGAATTTTTCTCTGTAACTGGAATCTAAATCCTCACTGTTAAAGAAAACAAGTGAGTACCAGCCTCTGGTTGAGGAATCAAAAGATAGCAGCCTTATGCCTCACACATTGTGTGTACTCTCACTATATATGCTTATCAAAAGAACAGATATATGCCAGAAAAACCTAGTACATATAAGTTGATACACTGTAAGTTTATGCTGAACATATAGTAACCAATGAAATAAACTAATAAAAATTACTCTTCAACAGTTTTTAATTGCAAAAGTTTTCTCAGTTGAAAACACCACCACACATCTGCAACCATCTGATCTTTGACAAACCTGACAAAAACAAGCAATGGGGAAAGGATTCCCTATTTAATAAATGTTGGGAAAACTGGCTAGCCATATGCAGAAAACTGAAACTGGACCCCCTTACACCTTATATAAAAATCAACTCAAGATGGGTTAAAGACTTAAATGTAAGACCTAAAACCATAAAAATCCTAGAAGGAAACCTGGGCAATACCATTCAGGACATAGGCATGGGCAAAGACTTCATGTCTAAAACACCAAAAGCAATGACAATAAGCCAAAATTGACAAATGGGACCTAATTAAACTAAAGAGCTTCTGCACAGCAAAAGAAACTATCATCAGAGTAAACAGGCAACCTACAGAATGGGAGGAAATTTTTGCAATCCATCTGACAAAGGTCTAATATCTAGACTCTATAAAGAACTTAAATTTAAAAGAAAAAAACAACCCCATCAAAAAGTGGGCGAAGGATATGAACAGACAGTTCTTAAAAGGAGACATTTACACAGCCAACAAACATATGAAAGAAAGCTCAATGTCACGGATCATTAGAGAAATGCAAATCAAAACCACAATGAGATACCATCTCACGCCACTTAGAATGGCAATCATTAAAAAGTCAGGAAACAACAGATGCTTGAGACAATGTGAAGAAACAGGAATGCTTTTACACTGTTGGTGGGAGTGTAAATTAGTTCAATCTTTGTGGAACACGGTATGGCAATTCCTCAAGGATCTAGAACTAGAAATGCCATTTGATCCAGCAATCCCATAACTGGGTATATACCCAAAGGATTATAAATCATTCTACTATAAAGACACATGCACACGTACATTTATTGCAGCACTATTCACAATAGCAAAGACCTGGAACTATACCAAATGTCCATCAGTGATAGACTGGATTAAGAAAATGTGGCACATACACACCATGGAATACTATGCAGCCAAAAAAAGGATGGGTTCATGTCCTTGCCAGGCATATGGATAAAGCCGGAAACCATCATTCTCAGCAAACTAACACCAGAACAGAAAACCAAACACTGCATGTTCTCACTCATAAGTGGGAGTTGAACAATGAGAAGACATGGAGACAGGGAGGGGAACATCACACACCAGGGCCTGTCAGGGGGTGGGAGGCTAGGGGAAGAACAGCATTAGGAGAAATGCCTAATGCAGGTGACGGGTTGATGGGTGCAGCAAACCACCATAGCACGTGTATACCTACGTAACAAACCTCCATGTTCTGCACATGACCCCAGAACTTAAAAGTATAATAAACAAAACAAAACAAAATACCCATAGTGATGTATTGTTCCTTGTATAAGAAATGGTGCTGAAAGGTCCAAAAGTTCCAGGTCTTCGTGGCCAGATCTCACAGGAATTACACTATTAAACTTGTTCGAGAGTTTGCAAATTTCACTGAGTGTACCTCCTGTTAAGAGAATAAATAAATCCTTCAAGTAGTGCAAATAAAATGTAGACAAAGTACAGTCCTATTAAATAATGTGTGAGGTATAATAAAAGACTAAAGGAATTGACAGAAAAAGACAATGAATGTATGTAAAAAATATTAATTTGTAAATGTACAATCCTATACATTGATTAAAAAAATCAATGCACAAAAATGCTGAGACTTTGGTAAAATATAAAGCTTGTGAAATTTTAACCAACTTCTTAAATTTAAACAAATTGCTCTTTATTTCAGGAACACTTTGGTTCAAATAACCAAAAGAGGGAATATAAATTAAAAGCTAAGTTATGATCAGATTCTCACTAATTTGCTATATACTAATTAATATCTGGGCAAATTTAGAGTTTAAATCTCAATTTTCAGGTCAATATTTCATTTAAATATAGATATGAGTAGTTCATGTAATATGAATTCACATATAAAATTTGTTCATTTTTCCTGGGAAAATTATCACAGTTAATTCTATGACAAAGTAAGCATTCAAATGACCAAGCTGGCTGAGAAGTATTGACCAATGGCATGCCATTATTAGAAGACAGTGTCCTTTTTACTTAGCTAATAATGCTTCCTCTCTCCAGGCAAAACGAAAAGGATTTAAAAAATACCTCTGTGTATTTCCTAAAATTTGGGTACAATTTGTAATGTCAACATTCAATTATAAAGGAGAAGCATTCTGGTATAGCAGAGTGAGGACATCCAAAGACACACTTGACTATAACAGCAGTAAGAATATTGGCAAAAACTGTAAAACCTTTTTTAGAATTCTGGAAATTACCAGAGGCCTTCAACAATCCAAGGAGTGTTTGCTCCAGAAAAAGGGCTGAATCTTGGCAAGAACGGTGAGCTCTGTGGCATTTTAACTTGCCCTGTTCCCATCCTCCTTCCCCCGAGCTCCTTGTTACTGGAAGCCAGAGTTCTGCTATATCATATTGCAGCTAGATAGAAACTCTCATTATGCATGCTTAAAAACTCAAAACAATATTCCCTAAGCATGCTACTTAAAAGTTTCACAGCCCAAAAGTTAGTCTATCTTTTGGAGATGGATACCTAGCCCTGCTGAAGAGACTCCTGCCTACTGTTCAAAACTGCAATAGGTGACCATTCACTAACTCTTTTCTCTATGAGTTCCTCCCCAAAAATACTATTTCAAAGAATCTGGTGAGAGCTCATCTAGTCATTCACACTGGCCAGTCACACGAGTTTGGCTCTGGCACATAACCTGGACAACCTTGGTCAAGTTACTTAAACTCTGGTATAACAGTTTCCCCATTTGTAAAACTGAGAATAATGTTACTCTGTAAGATCATTATAAAGATTAAATGAGTTAATATTTGTAAAGCACTTAGAGCCATGAGTGACTATTACTATCAATATTTTAGTGATTTCCTCTTAATGTAAAGTCCATGAAAGGAAGTACTTTGTTGTGTTTGCTACATTACCACTAATGCCTAAATCAGTGTCTGGCACACAGTAGGCATTCAATAAACATGTGCTAAACAAATGAATAAGTACAAAGAAAGACATTTACATGTATATATGTGCATACTATATTTCTCAAGGTTTGTATCTGGAGACATCCTAACTGAGAGCAATTTATTTGCAATCAGTAGAAATATTTAACATGGACTATGGAGACAGAAAAGCCTAAGTTTGAATTTTTTTCTGACATTTATTAGGTCTTTAACCTTGAGTACTTCACCATTTTCTCTTGGTCTCAGTTTCCTCTTCTGTTTACAAAGGGGATACATCCAGCTTACAGAAGAACTGTTATGAGAGTTAAAGATAAAATACTAAACTAGTACAGTGCCTGACACATAGTCTATTCAGTAAATTATAGGTATTAATAATAAATATTATGATAAAATGATTCAGTGACATTAGAGTTCCATACAAATTGGATTCAATTCAATTGGAAACAATACAAAATATTTCAGAGGAAGTTAAATATTATGCAGTTTAAAATATAGTGTTAATAATAAATAAATATTATAAACAATTCGAACCCACAAGTTTGACACCTTAGATAAAATGGTTCCATTTCTTGAAAGGCATAATCTATCAAAACTCACACAAGGAGAAATAGATAATCTGAATAGGTCTATGTCTATACAGAAATTAAATCAATAATAATAATCTTGAAAAAAGTCACCAGGCTCAGATTGTTTCAATAGATAAGTCTACCCAAACACTGAAATGACACTAATTCTCCACTATGTATTCCAGAAAATGGAAGTAGAGGGAATGTTTCCTAACTCTTATGAGGCCAGCAATATTCTAATACATAACCAAATACATTACAAGAATGAAGACCTACAGATCAACTTCTCTTATGAAAACACATAAAAAAATACTCAAAAAGTATTTAAAAATTGAATCAAAAAAGAAAATAATTATTCACCATGACCAAATGAGATTTATTTTAGGTAGGCAAGGCTGGTTAAACACCTCAAAATCAATTAATGTAATTTATCACATTAATAGGCTAAAGAAGAAAAATTGTATGATCATATTAATAGATGCAATAGAAAAAGCATTTGATAAAATCCAACATCATTAATAATAAAAATTCTCAGCAAACTAGGAATATTGGGGAACTTCTTCAACTTGATAAAGAACATCGATAAAATAGCCACAGCTAAAATTACATTTAATGGTGACACTTTCCACCTAAGACTGGGATAAAAGCAAGAACATTCCCTCTCATTGCTCCTATTCAATATTGTATTGGAAGCCCTATCTAATGCAGTAAGAAAAGGAAACAAAAGGTATACATATTAGGAAGGAAGAAATAAATTGTCTTTGTTTACAGGAAATCACAACAAAAAAATTCCTGAAATAACAAGCAATTATAGCAACGGTAGAGGATACAAGGTTAATTAAAAAAAAACAATTGCTTCCCTATACATAAGCAATAAATAATCAAAGTTTGAATTTAACATTAAATAATTAGCACCAAAAAAGAAAATACTTAGATATAAAGCTAACAAAATGTGATCTATATTTTGTTGGGTTTACAAGGTTTATCTGAGTAAAACTATAAAACCCTAGTTAAAGAGATCTAAGAAGATCTACATAGAAAGATAGTCCATGTTCATCGTCAATAACATCAAGATGTTAGTTCTCCGTCTCCACCGTGACTTATAGATTATGGCAATCTTTTTTTTTTTTTTTTGAGATGAAGTTTCACTCTTGTTGCCCAGGCTGGAGTGCAATGGCGCGATCTCGGCTCACTGCAACCTCCGCCTCCCGGGTTCAAGCCATTCTACTGCCTCAGCCTCCCGAGTAGTTGGGATTACAGGTATACACCACCACGCCTGGCTAATTTTGTATTTTTAGTAGAGACAGGGTTTCTCCATGTTGGTCAGGCTGGTCTCGAACTCCCGACTTCAGGTGATCTGCCTGCCTCGGCCTCCCAAAGTGCTAAGATTACCAGAGTGAGCCACCGCGCCCAGCTGGCAATCTTAATAAAAATCCCAGCAAGTTATTTTTGGATATTGACAAACTGATTATAAAGTTTACATGGAAATGCAAAAGATTTACAATAGCCAACACAATACTCAAGAAAAAGAAGAAAGTTGCAGGACCAACACTACACAATTTCAAGAATTACTATATAGCTTTAGAAATAAGGATGGTGTGATATTAGGAAAATAACAGACAAATAGATTAAAACAGAATAGAGAACACAGAAGCAAATTCACACAAATAAACTGGTTTGACAAAGAAGCAAAGGCAATTCAATGGAGAAGGAACAGTCTTTTTAAGAAATGGTACTGGAAAACTGGACATCGGCATGCAAAAAAAAAATCTGGACACAGATCTTAGAGCTTTTACAGAAATTAACTGATACTGTTTTGTATGAGACTCTAATGGTGGGTACATGGTATTCTGCATTTGTCAAAACATAAAGAACTGTAAAGCAGAACGACTGAACCCTAATGTAAACTATGGTCACAATAAAATAGTGTCAACTGCATTAACTTGGCATGAATATCAGTGAATACTGCTGCAGGTCCTTAAAGTCTAAGAATGACTTTGTATTTATATCGTTTTCTTTGGTTCATCTCTAAGTCCAGGTCAGTTTTTGATTTTGTTACTTCCTAACCAGAGCAGTGCCATACTGCAGTAAGATCCTAGCCCTTGGTCCAGGTTATAATACTTAGAAACATAAAATAAAAATAGCTCACATTTCTTATATTCCTTTTACATTTCAAAGTGCTTTTACATACATTCTCATTATTTTTTTAAATAAGCCTTTTTTAAAAAGCAGTTTTAGGTTCACTGCAAAATTAAGCAAAAGGTACAAAGTTTCCCTATGTCCCCTAGCCTCTTCCCCATCATCAACATCTTGCACCAGAGTGGTAAATTTAGTCAATCAAGAAACCTATTTTAAAAAACCATTATCACTCAAAGTCCAGTCTATATTAGGGTTTACTCTCAGTGTTGTACATTCTATGTTTTCTTTTTAAGACTTCATTTTTTTTTTTTTTTTTTTTAAGGAGCAGTTTTAGGTTCACAGCAAAATTAAGAGGAAGGTACAGAGATTTTCCGTATCCCCTTCTATCATACATGCTAGCCTCCTCCAGTATCAACATCCTCTACCAGAGTGGTTCAAAATGAACCTATACTGACACATAATCACCCAAAGTCTATAATTTACATATAATTCCCTCATTTATTAAAAATAAAGTTAAATATTACTCTAATGCAAATTAAAGAAGGTATTTTTCTTCTATTACAAAAGGTTTCAAGGGAAGAAAAGCCTTAAGAAAAACAATGAAACGGTTTCAAGGGAAGGAAAGCCTTAAGAAAAACAATGAAAAGGTTTCAAGGGAAGGAAAGCCTTAAGAAAAACAATGAAAAGGTTACAAGGGAAGAGAAGCCTTAAGAAAAACTCTAAATTTGCCATGAAAAAAAATTCACAGTACATATTTTAGATAAATGAGATAAAAATTAGACGAAAATGAGAAGAAAATGAAAAACCAAACATGATAAATTTCATTTAAAACTTGTCAAGTTATCTTTACTTGTTTCAATGGTCTCTTCTTTGGTTTTGATACAATAGACGACTTTCACCCTATTTCTATGAAACAACAGTGACATCCAGAGGCCAAGAAAACAGCAATGGTACATAAGCAATCAGCCTCTTTATTATTACTTAACTAGACAATCAGCTTAGCACTGACAAAATAAAATGCAATCCAACAATATAGTTAAATGTTAACACTTGAGTCTGAAGTACAATTTCAAATGTAATTAAGATAAATTTATGAACGTGTGCTTATATATATTTGAACCTAGTTAACATATATATTCAATTTTGTAAAATTTAAATACTATTTTTACTTTATATGTACTAGGTTGTCTGTAAAATGTATTAAACAATAATTCATTAGGAAAAATATGCAAAAGGAGTATTCTAACAAAACAGTGACTTAAATATCTTACCTTCTATCAAAAGTAGACATTCATTTGAAAGTGGGAGAATACCATTATTTTTCACAAAATGAACTGCTACTTTTCGTCCTTTTTGATTTTTAGTGGTCCAGATTTTTGAATCATATAATGGTGTATTTTGTAGCTTGACATCTGGGGTTTTAGTTGCACCATCCTGAAAAATTATATCCAAATCGCCCTCATGTGGAACTTCTTGCCTAAAATTATTGACAATGAAATGATAGAAATCGATTTTGGTATAAGCGTGAAGATTTCCATTTAACAAGTTATCAAATTAAAAAGTATCATTCTTACATGTAGATGAGTCAGTTACTTTTTCTTAAATTATGTAAATTATGGAGATAATTCACTTTGCAGAACAAATAACTTTTTTTCAATAGATAAATATTTGATATTTTGTGGGTAAGTATATCCAAATCATACTTACATTAATTACCAGTGATTTCTATGCCTGGTTTTGTGCTACAAAGTTACTCATAATTATTTCTAGCATCAATTTTTTTCTCCTCTGTAAAGAATGCTAAATTTCCCAGTAGGAGAAAAAAATGCAGTGGCCCTGTCTTCACTCCAGTTAAATATCCACTTACCACACTTAGGGAAAAGGGCACTTCTAAACTAATAATATTTCCAATTCTGTTTAATAATTAATAATTTTAAGAAGTCATATGGTTAAGTATCATGTAGCAGAAATGGCATCATTTGGAATCAAAAGGTGTATGGCTTTCTTCTGGTACTGTTGCCAATTAACTGTGTAACTTTAGATAGTTTCCGTTAATTTCTGAGATAATATCCTTATTTGTTTAAAAAATGATCGCAGAGAGTGGTTTTATTTTACAAAGCTGTATGATTTTACAAAATTCAATAAACCAAAGTTTGATAATACTTGAAGAATTATCTAAAATCCTTATATATACATTTTAACCCCAACCACCATTTCAAGCTCAAATGGGTAAAAACAGTTCCCTCACATTTTATTTAAAGAGATTTTAAAATAAAAAATTTCTTCAAACAAACCCAAATTTTGGATTGGAAAATATATGTATATTAATGAACACAGATACTCACAATTTATAAGCACACAAATACATGGCGATGTACATAGATATTTACACATTGTAGCACATTTTAGTGAAAACTCAATTTAGGGCATCCAAATGCATATAACCATCAATTATCTACATTTTCCAAAACATCATTTTAGATATTCAGAGGAAAAGTAGGCAAATTGCAAAAAGATGAGGAGCTTTTAAAAATGATTTTCAGAATGTCTTGAGCCGATTATGTAGTAAAAGGATTACAAAACAGTTATATACATTTATTGCATATTTATATAATCACTGATGTTCAGAGTAAAGGCATTGAGAAATTCTCAATTACTAAAGAAAATTTAAATTATATTTATTATATTCTAGTTATTAAGCAGGACAGAAGTTTACCAACAAGGCTCTCTTTATCACTTAATTAGATATTTCAAGTAATTACAACTCCTTTCAAAAATTTCAGTTAATAAAGGTTTATATTTCAGAAGATACTTCTATGACAAATGAGTCTGCCCAAATATATTCATCATTTATTATTTCTCATTTGCCTTTATCAGAGTGACTAAGCTAAATTTTAGATCTGAAAATAGCACCCACTTTTATTACTATCAGAATAATTTATTCTCTAAGAATTTAGCATTTTACCTAAAAAATTTACCATTCTTGCAAAATATAATATATATATTAACAATTTACTTATTCCTAAGACACAAAATTATACATCTGTGCACATATACACACAAATAATATGAAAACGTTTGTTTTATTATGGAAAATACTCACAGTAAATGACATTTAGGGCAATGAAGTTTAACAGACTGAAATAGTCTTCTGGGCTTATATGACCTCAATTTTGCTCGGATGCGGTATTGTTGAGGAGCTTTTTGTTTCAAAATGGCACATAGTGGTGTCCTCTCCAAATACTGATGATCTGTAAGTACTGTAAAGAATTTTTATATTCAATCAGAATAACAAGAATCATATTTATGACATGCATCATCCTGAACCAAATATATACTATAAAATCTAATTAATTTAAGCTCTATTAAGTGTCACTCCATGAAAGCAAGGGTTATGTCTTTATTCCCTGATGTATACCCAAGGCCCACTAGCATAGTGCCAGGCACAGTAGGTACTCAACAAATGTGTACTAAATAAACACTGGATAATTTGGGGGAAGAAATAAGTAACTTAATTGCCTAGTAAGCATTCAAAAAAGCAAGGTTTATTTAGCTAAGAAAATATTACGCTAGGCAACCGTTTAAGTTCTAACTGGTGTCTGCCACAAAAGAATGTAACAAAACACACTTGCAAAATATTATTTGCAGGCTCTTGGATGTTACAAATCAGTTACTTTTTACAGAACCATCATTTATAAAATCAGATTAAGAATAGGAAGGGACATTAAGGGTGATCTAACTGTCACAGGAGTGGTGTAGTAGTGGCGAAGAGGAAGTTTGGGGAGTTGGAAGGAGAGAGTGGAGGAGGAGGGAGAGGAAAAATAAGAGGAAGTTGAGTCAAACTGCAAAAAAAACTCAGACAAAAGCATTAGGAGCAATTGCCTGGGAAATAGGTACAATAGGTCTCCTCAGCTACTTGTGGAAAGATGGCCTGGGATTGTAGTGATCAGTTTTTACTGGGAAAAAGTATAAAATTGCTGGTGACCCTTAGCTTAAGGCAACAGCTTGCTATACATTCTAGCTTAACACTTTCATGTGTTTTAGAAAAGGGAAATGATGTACAAATCTTATTAACCTCAATGGCGAAGACAATTCCTTTCAGTACTGAGCTTTAATCCAATGAAATTCTTGTTGAATTAGTTTTCCTTCAAGGAGCAAATGGCCAAGAAGGACAGAAGTTTACCAACAAGGCTCTCTGTATCACTTAATTAGATATTTCAAGTAATTACAACTCTTTTCAAATATTTCAGTTAATAAAGTTTATATTTAAGAAGATACTTCTATGACAAATGAGTCTGCCCAAATATATTCATCATTTATTATTTCTCACTTGCCTTTATCAGAGTGGAACATTTATTACATCAGAGTGGAACATTTATTACCGTGGAACATTTTGTTGTGGTGGCGATTGTGGTTTTTTTTTTTTTTTTCGGAGACGGAGTTTCCCTCTTGTTGCCCAGGCTGAAGTGCAATGGTGCAATCTCTGCTCACCACAACCTCTACCTCCCAGGTTCAAGCGATTCTCCTGCCTCAGCCTCCTAAGTAGCTGGGATTACAGGCATACGCCACCACGCCCAGCTAATTTTTGTACTTCTAGTAGAAACGGGATTTCTCCATGTTGGTCAGGCTGGCTTCGAACTCCCATCCTCAGGTGATCTGCCCGCCTCGGCCTCCCAAAGTGCTGGGATTACGGGCGTGAGCCACTGCACTCAGCTGGTGATGCTTTTAAAAAGGCCATTGGCACCGGACGCGGTGGCTCACGCCTGTAATCCCAGCACTTTGGGAGGCCGAGGCGGGTGGATCACGAGGTCAAGAGAGCGAGACCATCCTGGCTAACACGGTGAAACCCCGTCTCTACTAAAAATACAAAAAATTAGCCGGTGTGGTGGCGGGCACCTGTAGTCCCAGTTACTCGGGAGGCTGAGGCAGAAGAATGGCGTGAACCCGGGAGGCAGAGCTTGCAGTGAGCCAAGATAGTGCCACTGCACTCCAGCCTGGGCGACAGAGCGAGACTCCGCCTCAAAAAAAAAAAAAAAAAAAAGGCCATTGGCAGACCTGATCAATTTAGTGTAAATTGCTACACAGTGATAAGAGCAATTGCTTCAAACTCATATTTTAACCTAAAGTTTTTAACTTTTCATTTTAAAATGCTTTCAAACTTAAGGAAAATTGCAAAAACAATACAAAGACCTTCTGTATAATATTCACCAAGATTCACCAATTGTTAACATTTTTGCACATTTATCATTGTCACTGTGCCTGTCTTCATCTGTCTCTCACCACATAAATATTATTGAATCATTTGAGAATAACTACCAGACATTATGCCTCCTTTCCTCTAAATCCTCCAGTATGTATTTCAAAAGAAGACATTTTATTGACATAATTACAGGCAATTTTCAACATTAGAACATTTAACTGATTTATTACCATAATCGAATTAACAAACATTACTCAAATTTCTACAATTGTCCTCAACACGTTCTTCTTAGCATTCATTTTATTTTCAAGTCTAAGATCCAATTCTGGACCATGTATTACATTTAATTCTCATGTCTCTTTAGACTTCTTTAATGTAAAATAAGTCCTTGGCTTTTCTTTATCTTTCACAACACTGATATATTTGAAGAGTACAGCCATTTATTCTGTAGAATAAACACCAATTTGGGTGTTGTCTGGTTCTTCCTCAGGCTCAGATTTAGCTTATGCATTTTTGGCAGGAATAATGCGTAAGTGATACTGTATGCTTCTCAGTGCATCACATCAAGGGGCATACAAAGTGAGTGTTTCTATTACTGTAGACCTAAACTTTATTCAGCTGGTAAAGGTAGTGTCCAGTCACTTCTCTACTAAAAACTTACTGTTTCCCCCTTGTATTTAACAAGAATATACTAGAGAAAATGTAAATATCTTATTTTTCATCAAATATCCTGATAGTTTAGAATCCACAGATTCACAACTAACTCAACAATGACTATCATGGTTACAAAATGGTAGCTTTTTTTTTCTAATTTCATTATCCCTTTTATATTTGTTATTTTACTTTAAGAAAGATATTTCCACTTAACCCCATATATTTTATTTTTCCTTTATCATCATCAACATGGGCTCATGCATTCCTGCTTTACTCAATTAGTATTAATATTATTTGTTTTGATGCTCAAATGTTCCTAGACATGTTCTATCCTAAGCCATTTGACGAGTTTCATCATTAACTGAGAACCCCCTTACTTTCTAGTACTACAAGGTTACTCCATACTAATCTTGTAATTCCCTTGTTCTAGTTCTGAAATCTGCTGTTTCACCAAGGAGCTCTGATTCCTTTAGAGAGAAATATTATTTATAAACCAAGATCTGAGCACCAGGTGTGCTTATGGCAACTGGAGTGCTGCTGCCTCTATGCCTTTTCATGGAGAGAGAGATAGGGTACATATGAACACACATTCATACTGACACACACACACACACACACACACACACACCCCTATAATATAAACAAATGTGTATACGTGTGAATACATGTGTATCATACATACACACGGCTACATCGACTTCTGTATTTACCTAGAAAACATGAGTACATAATGGTACCTCCAATTACAACACAAAATTAAAAGCTTTCATCAATCCTTCTCCCATTCATATTTGTTATCTTCCTTCTCCAATTTGAGAAATTAAAATTTTTACAATAGCACATTTAATAAATTTGTGGTTAAAAATATTTTTCTGAAAAATTTTTTTTAATCTTAGCTGATGTAACAGAAGGAGGGTACTTGATAGACACACCATCATTACTAACATTAAATTAAAATTTTGAGGCATATTGCAAGGAGCTCCTTTATGGTACACTGTTAAATGCATCATGTGACAGGATAACTCTTCATGTAATAGTTTAAAGATACGTGTCTTTACATTGCGCATTTTAAGTCATGTAACTCTAACAGAGATACATGATTTCAAATACATCATGTATTTAATGTTTAAAACATATCTGTTTTAAACATTAAGTCTGTTAGAGATAGATGACTTAAAATATGCAATGTAAAGACACGTTATCTTTATGGGTTCCATTTTATGCCAACAAGACACGGTAGAAGAAGAAAGTTAAATATGGACATATTTTAGCTTTAAAGGATATGTGTTCTACTATTAGAAAGAAATGGATTAGCTGGTAAGTGTAGAGGCAGACTTTATTATGCTCATTACTGTGCCCATCTCAAAAACGATACATAGTCTTACTTGTAGCAGATAGCTGTTGACATCTTTCTACCTCGTATAATGATACTGATCCAGAGCCTATAAAAAGGAAAAGGCAAAAAAATTAAGTCCATTACAACTTCAATGTAGAACTGAAAACAATGGAGCGTTGCTGAGAGAAACTGAAGAAAATATAAATAAATGGTGAGATATGCCACATTCATGATTTAGAAGGCTCGGTATTGTTAAGATATCAATTCTCTCCAAATTAATCTGTAAATTCAGCATAATCCTTCGAAAATAGCAGAGGCTGGGGTGGGCACAGTGGCTCACGCCTATAATCCCAACACTTCGGGAGACTGAGGTGGGCAGATCACTTGAGGTCAGGAGTTAGAGACCAGCCTGGCCAAAATGGTGAAACCCCATCTCTACTACAAATACAAAAATTAGCCAAGTGTGGTGCAGATGCCTGTAATCCCAGCTACTCAGGAGGCTGAGGCATGAGAATCACTTGAACCCAGGAGGCGGAGGCTGCAGTGAGCTGAGATTGTGCCATTGCACTCCAGCCTGGGCAACAGAACGAGACTCTGCCTCAAAACAACAGCAAACAAACAAATAGCAGAGGCTTTATTATAGAGATTGCAAAGCAGATGCTATCACTTATGTGGAAGTGCAGAAAATCTAGAATATTAAATAACATTTTATAAAATAACAAAGTTGGAGAACAATGTACGTGACTTCAAGACTTACTATAAACTTACAGTAATTTAAGACAACACGGTACTGGCATCAGGATTGAAAAATAGATCAACTGAATTAAATTAAATAGAGAGCCTGGAAATAAACCCACATTTACATTGTATTTTGATTTTTTACTAAAGCAGCAAAGCAATGCAAGGAGAATGCAAATGGTGCTGCAATAACTGAAAATTTAGTGTGGGGAAAATGCATACTTCACACTATACTAGTAAGCATTGAATGGGAAGCCTAGACATAAGCCCACATTTATACTCGCTTGATTTTTGACAAAGACATTGAAGCCATCTAATAGGAAAAAGGAAACAAATGATGTCATAACAACTAGAAATTCCTATCTAAAGAAAAAATGTCTACCGCATATCATGTGACTAGGCATTAAAAAGGAAACAAACTAATGATATATGCAACAATGTGATTAACTCTCAAAAACATATAGTATATACAAAAAGAGTACATATGATTCAATTTTTTCAAAGTTCTAGAACAGCAAATCTAGAGGGATTTGGCTTACACGTTTATGTATTAGTCAAAACTCATGGAGTGGTTCATAAAATGGAAAGTTGTCCATTTCACTGCTAATTTTATGTCAAAAATAAAAAACTCTAAATAACTACTAAACTCTAGCTAATTATGTTCATACCACAGTGTTTAGAAAATGTACTTATGTCTGCAACTTACTTTGAAATGATAAAAAATATAAATTAATGAATGAAGAGGCACATAGGCCAGGCACGGTGGCTCGCACCTGTAATCCCAGCACTTTAGGAGGCCGAGGGGGGCAGATTATCTAAGGTCAGGAGTTTGAGACCAGCCTGGCCAACATGGTGAAACCATGTCTCTACTAAAAATACAAAAATTAGCTGGGCGTGGTGGTGGGCACCTGTAATCCCAGCTACATGGGAGGCTGAGGAAGGAGAAGCTTGAACTCAGGAGGTGGAGGTTGCAATGAGCCGAGACCGTGCCACTGAACTCCAGCCTGGAGGACGAAGCGAGACTCCATCTCAAAAGAAAAAAAAAAAAAAAAGAGATATGTAGAAATAAATACAAGTGACAAAGCAAACAAAGTAAAATAGTTATTGGAGAGTCTAGCTGGTAGTTATTTGAGTATTCATTGTACAACTGTTTTAACTCTACCATGTATGAAAGTTTTTATCATGTTGAAAAAATACAGTGTAGAGGAAATAAAAGCGGAGATGAATAAAATAGTAAACTTATGAAATTTAATAGAATGACCAAATGAACATCAAAAATAGGATTTTACTCTAACAAGAAAGCAAAAGTAGTAGTCATAGCATTAAGGTTACAAAATGCTTTCTAAAAAGAAGAACTTAAGACTTTAAAAATGTGTATTTTATAATCACTTTAGCTTACATTCTATTATAAATAACAGTACATTATGTTTTTATAATTTATTTTATAAAGCATCATACACAAACATATCTTCAATATTGCTAATAAGTGGTATAAAAATCCAAGTCAAGATTTGAAGGGGAGGAGCCAAGATGGCCAAATAGGAACAGCTCCTGTCTACAGCTCCCAGCGTGAGCGACACAGAAGACCGGTGATTTCTGCATTTCCATCTGAGGTACCGGGTTCATCTCACTAGGGAGTGCCAGACAGTGGGCGCAGGTCAGTGGGTGCGTGCACCGTGTGTGAGCCGAAGAAGGGCGAGGCATTGCCTCACTTGGGAAGCGCAAGGGGTCAGGGAGTTCCCTTTCCTAGTCAAAGAAAGGGGTGATGGACGCACCTGGAAAATCGGGTCACTCCCACCCGAATATTGCGCTTTTCGGACCAGCTTAAAAAACGTCGCACCATGAGATTATATCCCGCACCTGGCTCGGAGGGTCCTACGCCCACGGAGTCTCACTGATTGCTAGCACAGCAGTCTGAGATCAAACTGCAAGGCAGCAGCCAGGCTGGGGGAGGGGCGCCCGCCATTGCCCAGGCTTGCTTAGGTAAACAAAGCAGCCGGGAAGCTCGAACTGGGTGGAGCCCACCACAGCTCAAGGAGGCCTGCCTGCCTCTGTGGGCTCCACCTCTGGGGGCAGGGCACAAACAAACAAAAAGACAGCAGTAACCTCTGCAGACTTAAATGTCCCTGTCTGACAGCTTTGAAGAGACCAGTGGTTCTCCCAGCACGCAGCTGGAGATCTGAGAACGGGCAGACTGCCTCCTCAAATGGGTCCCTGACCCCTGACCCCTGAGCAGCCTAACTGGGAGGCACCCCCCAGCAGGGGCACACTGACACCTCACACGGCAGGGTACTCCCAACAGACCTGCAGCTGAGGGTCCTGTCTGTTAGAAGGAAAACTAACAAACAGAAAGGACATCCACACCAAAAACCCATCTGTACATCACCATCATCAAAGACCAAAAGTAGATAAAACCACAAAGATGGGAAAAAAACAGAACAGAAAAACTGGAAACTCTAAAACGCAGAGCGCCTCTCCTCCTCCAGAGGAATGCAGTTCCTCACCAGCAACGGAACAAAGCTGGATGGAGAATGACTTTGACGAGCTGAGAGAAGAAGGCTTCAGACGATCAAATTACTCTGAGCTACGGGAGGACATTCAAACCAAAAGCAAAGAAGTTGAAAACTTTGAAAAAAATTTAGAAGAATGTATAAGTAGAATAACCAATACAGAGAAGTGCTTAAAGGAGCTGATGGAGCTGAAAACCAAGGCTCGAGAACTACGTGAAGAATGCAGAAGCCTCAGGAGCCGATGCGATCAACTGGAAGAAAGGGTATCAGCGATGGAAGATGAAATGAATGAAATGAAGCGAGAAGGGAAGTTTAGAGAAAAAAGAATAAAAAGAAATGAGCAAAGCCTCCAAGAAATATGGGACTATGTGAAAAGACCAAATCTACGTCTGATCGGTGTACCTGAAAGTGATGGGGAGAATGGAACCAAGTTGGAAAACACTCTGAAGGATATTATCCAGGAGAACTTCCCCAATCTAGCAAGGCAGGCCAACGTTCAGATTCAGGAAATACAGAGAACGCCACAAAGATACTCCTTGAGAAGAGCAACTCCAAGACACATAATTGTCAGATTCACCAAAGTTGAAATGAAGGAAAAAATGTTAAGGGCAGCCAGAGAGAAAGGTCGGGTTACCCTCAAAGGGAAGCCCATCAGACTAACAGCGGATCTCTTGGCAGAAACCCTACAAGCCAGAAGAGAGTGGGGGCCAATATTCAACATTCTTAAAGAAAAGAATTTGCAACCCAGAATTTCACATCCAGCCAAACTAAGCTTCATTAAGTGAAGGAGAAATAAAATACTTTACAGACAAGCAAATGCTGAGAGATTTTGTCACCACCAGGCCTGCCCTAAAAGAGCTCCTGAAGGAAGCGCTAAACATGGAAAGGAACAACCGGTACCTGCTGCTGCAAAATCATGCCAAAATGTAAAGACCATCAAGACTAGGAAAAAACTGCATCAACTAACGAGCAAAATCACCAGCTAACATCATAATGACAGGATCAAATTCACACATAACAATATTAACTTTAAATGTAAATGGACTAAATGCTCCAATTAAAAGACACAGACTGGCAAATTGGATAAAGAGTCAAGACCCATCAGTGTGCTGTATTCAGGAAACCCATCTCACGGGCAGAGACACACATAGGCTCAAAATAAAAGGATGGAGGAAGATCTACCAAGCAAATGGAAAACAATAAAAGGCAGGGGTTGCAATCCTAGTCTCTGATGAAACAGACTTTAAACCAACAAAGATCAAAAGAGACAAAGAAGGCCATTACATAATGGTAAAGGGATCAATTCAACAAGAAGAGCTAACTATCCTAAATATATATGCACCCAATACAGGAGCACCCAGATTCATAAAGCAAGTCCTGAGTGACCTACAAAGAGACTTAGACTCACACACATTAATAATGGGAGACTTTAACACCCCACTGTCAACATTAGACAGATCAACGAGACAGAAAGTCAACAAGGATACCCAGGAATTGAACTCAGCTCTGCACCAAGCGGACCTAATAGACATCTACAGAACTCTCCATCCCAAATCAACAGAATATACATTTTTTTCAGCATCACACCACACCTATCCCAAAATTGACCACATACTTGGAAGTGAAGCTCTCCTCAGCAAACGTGAAAGAACAGAGATTATAACAAACTATCTCTCAGACCACAGTGCCATCAAACTAGAACTCAGGATTAAGAATCCCACTCAAAACCGCTCAACTACATGGAAACTGAACAACCTGCTCCTGAATGACTACTGGATACATAACGAAATGAAGGCAGAAATCAAGATGTTCTTTGAAACCAACAAGAACAAAGACACAACATACCAGAATCTCTGGGACGCACTCAAAGCAGTGTGTAGAGGGAAATTTATAGCACTAAATGCCCACAAGAGAAAGCAGGAAAGATCCAAAATTGACACCCTAACATCACAATTAAAAGAACTAGAAAAGCAAGAGCAAACACATTCAAAAGCTAGCAGAAGGCAAGAAATAACTAAAATCAGAGCAGAACTGAAGGAAATAGGGACACAAAAAACCCTTCAAAAAATTAATGAATCCAGGAGCTGGTTTTTTGAAAGGATCAACAAAATTGATAGACCACTAGCAAGACTAATAAAGAAAAAAAGAGAGAAGAATCAAACAGACACAATAAAAAATGATAAAGGGGATATCACCACCGATCCCACAGAAATACAAACTACCATCAGAGAATACTACAAACACCTCTATGCAAATAAACTAGAAAATCTAGTAGAAATGGATAAATTCCTCGACACATACACTCTCCCAAGACTAAACCAGGAAGAAGTTGAATCTCTGAATGGACCAATAACAGGAGCTGAAATTGTGGCAATAATCAATAGTTTACCAACCAAAAAGAGTCCAGGACCAGATGGATTCACAGCCGAATTCTACCAGAGGTACAAGGAGGAACTGGTACCACTCCTTCTAAAACTATTCCAATCAATAGAAAAAGAGGGAATCCTCCCTCACTCATTTTATGAGGCCAGCATCATTCTGATACCAAAGCCGGGCAGAGACATAACCAAAAAAGAGAATTTTAGACCAATATCCTTGATGAACATTGATGCAAAAATCCTCAATAAAATACTGGCAAAACAAATCCAGCAGCACATCAAAAAGCTTATCCACCATGATCAAGTGGGCTTCATCCCCGGGATGCAAGGCTGGTTCAATATATGCAAATCAATAAATCTAATCCAGCATATAAACAGAGCCAAAGACAAAAACCACATGATTATCTCAATAGATGCAGAAAAAGCCTTTGACAAAATTCAACAACCCTTCATGCTAAAAACTCTCAATAAATTAGGTATTGATGGGATGTATTTCAAAATAATAAGAGCTATCTATGACAAACCCACAGCCAATATCATACTGAATGGGCAAAAACTGGAAGCATTCCCTTTGAGAACTGGCACAAGACAGGGATGCCCGCTCTCACCACTCCTATTCAACATAGTGTTGGAAGTTCTGGCCAGGGCAATTAGGCAGGAGAAGGAAATAAAGGGTATTCAATTAGGAAAAGAGGAAGTCAAATTGACCCTGTTTGCAGACGACATGATTGTATATCTAGAAAACCCCATTGTCTCAGCCCAAAATCTCCTTAAGCTGATAAGCAACTTCAGCAAAGTCTCAGGATACAAAATCAATGTACAAAAATCACAAGCATTCTTATACACCAATAACAGACAAACAGAGAGCCAAATCATGAGTGAACTCCCATTCACAACTGCTTCAAAGAGAATAAAATACCTAGGAATCCAACTTACAAGGGATGTGAAGGACCTCTTCAAGGAGAACTACAAACCACTGTTCAAGGAAATAAAAGAGGATACAAACAAATGGAAGAACATTCCGTGCTCATGGGTAGGAAGAATCAATATCGTGAAAACGGCCATACTGCTCAAGGTAATTTACAGATTCAATGCCATCCCGATCAAGCTACCAATGACTTTCTTCACAGAATTGGAAAAAACTACTTTAAAGTTCATATGGAACCAAAAGAGAGCCCACATCGCCAAGGCAATCCTAAGCCAAAAGAACAAAGCTGGAGGCATCACACTACCTGACTTCAAACTATACTACAAGGCTACAGTAACCAAAACAGCATGGTACTGGTACCAAAACAGAGATACAGATCAATGGAACAGAACAGAGCCCTCAGAAATAATACTGCATATCTACAACTATCTGATCTTTGACAAACCTGAGAAAAACAAGCAATGGGGAAAGGATTCCCTATTTAATAAATGGTGCTGGGAAAACTGGCTAGCCATATGTAGGAAGCTGAAACTGGATCCCTTCCTTACACCTTATACAAAAATCAATTCAAGATGGATTAAAGATTTAAACGTTAGACCTAAAACCATAAAAACCCTAGAAGAAAACCTAGGCATCACCATTCAGGACATAGGCATGGGCAAGGACTTCATGTCCAAAACACCAAAAGCAATGGCAACAAAAGACAAAATTGACAAATGGGATCTAATTAAAGTAAAGAGCTTCTGCACAGCAAAAGAAACTACCATCAGAGTGAACAGGCAGCCTACAAAATGGGAGAAAATTTTCGCAACCTACTCATCTGACAAAGGGCTAATATCCAGAATCTACAATGAACTCAAACAAATTTATAAGAAAAAAACAAACAACCCCATCAAAAAGTGGGCGAAGGGCATGAACAGACACTTCTCAAAAGAAGACATTTATGCAGCCAAAAAACACATGAAAAAATGCTCATCATCACTGGCCATCAGAGAAATGCAAATCAAAACCACAATGAGATACCATGTCACACCAGTTAGAATGGCAATCATTAAAAAGTCAGGAAACAGCAGGTGCTGGAGAGGATGTGGAGAAACAGGAACACTTTTACACTGTTGGTGGGACTGTAAACTAGTTCAACCATTGTGGAAGTCAGTGTGGCGATTCCTCAGGGATCTAGAAATAGAAATACCATTTGACCCAGCCATCCCATTCCTGGGTATATACCCAAAGGACTATAAATCTTGCTTCTATAAAGACACATGCACACGTATGTTTATTGTGGCATTATTCACAATAGCAAAGACTTGGAATCAACCCAAATGTCCAACAATGATAGACTGGATTAAGAAAATGTGGCATATATACACCATGGAATACTATGCAGCCATAAAAAATGATGAGTTCATGTCCTTTGTAGGGACATGGATGAAATTGGAAATCATCATTCTCAGCAAACTATCGCAAGAACAAAAAACCAAACACTGCATATTCTCACTCATAGGTGGGAATTGAACAATGAGATCACATGGACACAGGAAGGGGAATATCACACTCTGGGGACTGTGGTGGGGTGGGGGGAGGGGGGAGGGATAGCATTGGGAGATATACCTAATGCTAGATGACGAGTTAGTGGGTGCAGCGCACCAGCATGGCACATGTATACATATGTAACTAAACTGCACAATGTGCACATGTACCCTAAAACTTAAAGTATAATAAAAAATAAATAAATAAATATCATTTAATTCATGAAATAAATAAATAAATAAATAAATAAATAAAATATTTGAAGTGTATTAAAAAAAAAATCCAAGTCAAAAGGACTTGAATGGACATCTCAAGCTGGCATGGTATAATTTCAATAAATCTAATTTAGTAATTAATATTGGCCATTACAACATGAGATGGAAATAATGGCAGAAACCATAAAAGTGGTCAAATAAGAAAATGTGTAAAACATACATGGTTGCCCACAAACTGACAAAAATATAATTCAACAGAAAATCAGATAAAGGGTAAGAGCAGAAAATCTGAGGAAGAGGGAATTAAAAACGTTCGTAAATATACAGTAAGATTTTCAAGTTTCCAAGTAGTCAGGAAAATTAAGTAAGAAAACACCTTTCACCTGCTGAACTGTCAAAAATTACATATAGTGTTAACTTCCAATACTGTGAAGGTGTGAGTGAAGTATATTCTCCTACACTGCTATTTGGATATAAATTTCTATGACCTTTGGTAAATAATCTGGCAGCATCTATTTAAAAATGTGCATAACCTTAGATACATCGACCTCACTTTTAGGAGTTTATTGTGGAGAAGTAAAAACATGGAAGTACATATATTCAACGATGTTTATTAAAGTATTATTTGTAAGAGCAAAATACTGGTAACGATCTCAACATCTATTAAATGAAAAATGAAAAAAGCATAACATTATTATTATGCAACTATAATGAATTTGAGTCATATGAATTAGCCCAGAAAAAAAGATCTATAATATATTGTTGAAGAAAGCAACTATTTATTATAGTGTGATTTCATTTTGGTAAAAATTTAAGAGAAAGAGAAGAGTCATATTGCTTATATATAGGTATATATGCTTGTATAAAGATGAAGTCATTGAAGGAATCACACTAAACTGTTAAATCTTACCTCAGGGAGTAGGGAATAAAGGTATAGTGAAAGCTATTCAACTAGATATTGTAACACATATTACAGTGTACTTTAAAAATAATGAATCATTTTAAAAGGAAAAAGAGATTGTAAAAAGTATAAAGTACAATTACAAATTATACTGTCTCCAAGTGATTTGTCATTTGAACTAAATTGGTTTCCTAATAGTAGTTCAAGTAATCATACACCAGGCCAAAACGTTATCACGAAGTTGTTAGCATTTTAAAATAAGGAGAGTTTTAAAACAGAGAGAATGAAGAAAATAAATGTAAATTATGTACAAAAACTCAAAAAGCCTGCACTTGAATGTGTCTTGCTTTGTCATCAGTTAACAGCTAAGTAACTATGGACAAATTATATGATATTCATCCATCAAAGCCTCAGTTTCCCATTGTTAAAAGGAGACAGAATAAGTCATCTCATAGGAGTGTTGTTAGAATTAAATAATAATGCGGACGGGCGCAGTGGCCCATGCCTGTAATGCCAGCACTTTGGGAGCCCGAGGCGGGTGGATCATGAGGTCAGGAGATGGAGACCATACTGGCTAACACAGTGAAACCCCGTCTCTACTAAAAATATACAAAAAAAAATTAGCTGGGTGTGGTGGCGGGTGCCTGTAGTCCCAGCTAGTGGGAGGCTGAGGCAGGAGAATGCCCTGAACCCGGGAGGCGGAGCTTGCAGTGAGCAGAGATCGCGCCAGCCACACTCCAGCCTGGGAGACAGAGCAAGACTCTGTCTCAAAAAAAAACAAAACAAAAAAACAAACAAAAAAAGAATTAAATAATAATGCCTGCAGGCACTTACACGCCTACCAAGAAATGTATGTTAATTTTCATGCTTATTATTGGGATGGAAAGAGAATAAATCTCATAAAATGATTCTTTGGATCATAGCAGGGTAGGAGTTAGGTAGAAAAAAACAACAACAACAACAACAGAGAAACATGACCTAGATTCTAGGTCCCAAAATGCAGAAGTAGAAATTAAGACAGGCCAGGTGTGGTAGCTCAAGCCTGTAATCCCAGAATTTTGGGAGGCTAAGGCAGGAGGATTGCTTGAGACCAGGAGACCAGGAGGTCGAGACCAGTCTGGGCAACATATAGTGAGATCCTGTTTCTACCAAAAAATAAAAAATTAAAAAATTAAGAGTAAAAAAAGCCAGGCATGTCGGCATGTGCAGGACTACAAGTCCTTGCTACTCAGGAGGCTGAGGAGGGAGGATATCGCTTGAGCCCAGGAGTTTGAAGCCACAATGAGCTATGGTCCTATCACTGCATTCCAGCCTGGTCGCCAGAGCAAGACACTGTCTCTTAAACAAACAAAAACCCAGAAATTAAGACAAAGTGGTAAAGGAAAAAACAATGCACATTGAAAGCGTTCAAGTTCAGATTTGACTAGTCACTTATTCAAGCAGACAATATTAGAAGGACATATCCCACTGTTTGTTAATATTTTGTATTTAGATACCTGATTAATTCAATAAAGACTAGAAACTATGTATACATCTAACGTAACTATGAGCAAAAAGTATTTGGGTTATGCGAAATAAGTGGCAAAAACAATCTTTGTTCCCTTTAAAAACTGACAAGCAAAATAGTCTATGAAATCAATACAGATTTTCTTGTGAATACACACATACGATATGTATATATCATAATCAAGTAATCACTACCACCCAATTTGAAAACGTAATTATATAATTTAGGAAGAAACCATGTTTACTTTTTGGCATAGGCCACAGATAAAGATTTTAGTATGTTCCTCTACTACATGAAATTTTTAATAAGAGAGACAAAGAGAAGACATTACAAAGAATCATGTTGATAAAACTATTTTATTTAGCAAGAACTAAACTGTCAATGTTAAAGATTATCCTTACTTGGAAAGCTGTCGTCGGGTTCTGATTGACAGATAACATCTGAATGCTGATTGGCTGTCAAATTTGCAGATTCTAAATCCCTATAATTGAAATAATACAATTTCAAATTGCATAAAACAAAGTCAATATAGTAAATTTAGCTCTACCCACAAAATCCAGAAATTCATTGAAATTGTATATAAAATTTTGTATGTATATGCATTCTTCAGTAAAGGATCTATTGCTTTCATCAGATTTTCTGGGGGTTCAAATAAAAAATCTGAGTTTAGAAAGATACAAGTGAAACAGCAGAATGATGAAATAATACAAACAAAAATAAACTGGGAATTTAATGGATGGCATTCTGAGTCAGAACAATCTAACTCTAGATTCAAGAAGCTAAATATTAAAAATCAGTGAAATTGATATAAAAGTAATAAAACAGAAGCTAATTTAATGTCACACTAATTCCAATGAATTAAAATGTAGACAAAAGTTATTTAAATTTAATGAACAGTATGTTTTCTCTTTGAAGATATGAAGATTTTTAAAATTTCTAGAATATTGACCAAAATGCTTCTGCACACAGTACTCACTAGGAATACCTTGGGAAAAGCAGATCTAAATATATAGCAGGTCTAAGATACTATTTACTTTCTGGCACATGTAAAAATTTAAAAAAGTTTAAAAGAGAGTGATACACCAAAACATGTGTTATCTATTTAATCAGTGGCACTTCAGAAATACATTTTTTTCATGAGAGAATTAAATATTTTTGGAATCTTAGATATGTATCAAATTTTCCAAACTTTAGCTAAGGTCTAGTTTCCACTGTTTGTTGCTGTACTTGGAGAGTGTGGTAAATGATAGAAGAGAAGCATGAGTGTAAAAGCCAGATTCAAACTGTTGGAAAACTTCAACTATAACCCTGGCTCTGCTACTACTTAGCTATATGAGCCTATAATCATTTGATTTGTTTCATTTGGCTCATCTATTTAAAAACATGGCAAATGGCACAAAAGGCTAGGGAACTATCAGAAGCCCCAGGAACAATATTATCTTAGAAATCGGCTTAATCGATACCTTATTTACATTTTCTAAATACTAAAAGCTTACTTTTTCAGTTGATCCACATCAGAGTTACTTTCTGGCAAGACCCTGATTCCCCGACCGTAACTGGTACCTCCATGAAGATGAAACTCTAAACTTAACATTGTCTGATTCTCTGAATTCATTGATTGAAGTTTGGTATGAAGGCTATAGATTCTAAGAAAGCTTCCAACCTAAAAAATAGAACATTTTTTATTTAGAAAGTGGGGAAAAATTAAAATACTTCTGATATTTAAAACTTTAATAACCAATATGGGGTCAATGAGGGCACTGACCAGTCAGGAAATATACTAAAGTATCTGCAAAGTATGCTATACGAGTGTGGTTGAGTATCAGCTGCATGGACACTACATCAAAACTAAATATATGGACATGTGCATGCATATGCGTGTGTGCACACACATACATATACACACACATTCAACTGTAAGAGATATTTCCATTTCAGATCTATTAAAATGTGAAAAAATATTGTGTCTTAGCATCAATAAAATATAATGGCTAAGAAACCCATTACCTAAACGGAATTCAAGCCCTCTGTTTGACTAAGGTTTCTGAAAATGACTTGCTTTAACTAGTTTAAGGATTAATTAAATATGATCCCGAAGATACTGTCATTACAAGAATGCTAAGAAGAAATTTTAAATATGGTACTACCGAAAAATAATAAACATCTTCCATCTTACAAGTTCTACGGAAAGAAAACTTCTGCATTTGTGCCTGCACCACCACAGTGTGAAACACTCTTTGAGTTCAAACGTAAGAGTTAACTAATTAGAGTTTTGAATTAAATGTTCTACAGTTAATCTCAGATGTTTTGCTAAACTTAGTCTACAAATGTCTTTAATTATAGACCACTGAGATTTTTCTTTTAATGGAGATTTCAAATGAGAGAGATGCAGAATGCTATTCAAAGATATTGACACCTACCTAAAAGAAGCTATATAACCTAAATCACATTTATATTTATGAAGAAAGATTTAGAAGCAAAAGGAGTTACAAACAAGGAAATTTAATTCATTTGTATAAATATAGCACTCCTGACTACTGGATGACTATAGGGATACCACTTTTTTTCCCCTACAAGTTCAGGATTGAATAACAGACATCTTACATAACAAAAAAGCTATATAGGTTAAATATTCTTTATCTGAAATACTTGAAAACAGAAGTGTTTCAGATTTCAGATATTTACAGATTTTGGAATATCTGCATATATATAATGAGCTATCTTAGAGATAAGACCCAAGTCTAAACACGAAATTCATTTATGTTTCACATATATGTTATACACATCACCTGAAAGTAATTTTCTATAATATTTTCAATAATTTTGTGCATGACACAAAATTTTTGTACACTGAATAATTGGAAAGCAAAGGGGTCACTCTCATACTGGCACTCAAAAAGATTTGCATTTAGGAGAATTCTGGACTTTTAGATTACGGAGGCTCAATCCTATAAAAGGAAACATTTAAAAAAAAAAAAGATGAGTAGCAAATCAACTTTCCAGTTCTGCTTATTGTAGCTTCTCTTAATTATATTTCCACTCATTACTCTTTATTTCTGATGGAGGATATAAGCAAAGGAGGTAAGGAGAAAACCCACGCTCCCAGGTGCTACTCCTTCATTCCCAAGGATCTTTTTTCCCAACCAATCAAGGGTTTTATAAGGAGCAGACAAAATACAAGCCTTTCCTTTGACCTCTTTCACTTACATCTATATCATAGCCAGGGAGTAGTATAAAGAAAGTTAAAGAAGAAAAGCACAAAAAGAAAAAAGAAAAAAATAATTTTCCTCATAGTCTTCAAAGTAAGACATTGGAAAAAACATAAAATTTTCTAGTTTTATCTCATTCTTTTTGACTGGATTATTTTGTGATTCTTTTAAAATATGTGTGTGTATATGTATACATAAATATATTAGTACAGCACATGTATGTATGATCTACAAAAGATTTGAAAGAAGGCCTAAACACATGGAGAAAGATATTCACATACAAAAAGCTTTGATATTACAAAAATGATAATTTCCTCCGAATTAAACTTTAAATTCTATGCAATTCAATCAAAATTCCCAGAAGCTTTCATGGAATCTGAAAAGCTAATCCAAAAACTTATACGAAAGAGAACAGTCAAATCAATTTTAAAGAATATGAGAGGGGGGCTTTACCCTATCAAAAAATACATAAAGAAAAAGGATAATAAACATAGGTATACGTACAAACCTACATATGGAGACACAGAGAGGAGAGCAAAAAAAAAAAAAAAAAAAAAAACCAGAGCAGGCAGGGGCTCAAAGAAGGTTCAATGTGTACAGTTTTATTTCCTAAAATATAAAAGTGTCTGAAATAAATGTGGCAAAACATTTAAAAAATAAGGTGAACACACGGGTGTTTATTATACTATCTTGTCTACTACAGTATTTTTTAACGTAACAAAATTTCGAGGCCAAGATATAAGTTATTCACATAAAGATAAGTTGTTATTATCAAAAATTCCTTAGGGAGGCAGCATTGTATTTTTTCAAAAGCTTGACTAAAAATACTATGAAATGTGCCAGATGCTCTATTATAAAAAAACAAGTATTGGTTAATCTTGTCAGTATTAAGATTCCAAAAATACAAATGAAACATCAACCAAAAAATTATAAAAATACAGTTTAAAAAACAACTATAGAAGTCTATTTAAATACTAAAAAAAAACTGGAAACACTAAAAAAAAAAAAGCAAAGTAAATATGGCTAGTGAGAAATGACTATCCCTTTAGAAATAATCAAACGATTCGTCATAAACGGTCAAGAATTTCTCTGTAGGTTTATCATTTTTAATTCCCTGAATATGTCTCAAAATAGCCAACCAAATCACAGTTGTTGAACTATTGAAGGCCAAAACATAATTATGACCATGTATATTTTATAATTAACAATTGTGTCTGGATAAGAGTAGGGATTTAGAAAGTAAAGCTTTAGTTTCCAGACAAAAGATTTGAAATCTCAGTTTATGTGACTGGGTCTGTGTAAAATGTTTAAGGGAATGATATAACAAAAAGTGAGATTCAGAAAATAGTTAAGGGCAATTCGGGCTCTAAAATACATTGCTTGTAGATGTTGATTATATTATATTCTATAATTGCATTATACTGTCCTCTTTATTAAAATAAAAACACATTTTTTCCTGTTCCTATACAACAAAAGTCTTTCATACTGGTTCCAGGTATTTTGACACAAAAACGTAATTTTAAACAGTTGTCTTGAAAGTACCAAGAAGAATTCATTTATATCAATGTCACGTGAGTGAAGAGTTCCTAAATTAAGAAGAAATGTTACAGAGGTTGTCAGAAAACAAATAAATGTGATGTCAGTGTGTATTAAATAAAAATCTAAAGTTATATTACTTACACAGAGAAAAATCATTTTCATATGCATTGCAGACAAATAATATAATGCTATGATATCTTCACAGAAAACACAGTGCCATACATTTTCTTAATTATGTGTGCTCATATCACCCTCTAGTGGGCAAAATAAAGCAGAACATAAAAAAGGAGAAAAGAATCTGGAAAAAAAATCCACAGCATTCACTGATTCATTCATTCAGCAGCAGCTATTACTTACTTCATCCTCACTACAGGGAAAGCACTGTGATAGGTGCTGTTCAGGACTAAGACAAGAAAAGCAGGACAAGCGGAAACAGAAAGACCTATGTTGGAAGACCTGTTTGGAAGCAGTATAGGGAAAGAGAAGAGAATAAAATGGCAAAGGAAGGTATGCAGAGTGTGGAACTGAGGTGAATCTAAAATGTAAATTCATTTTATTTATGAAAGAACTCTATGAAAAAACCTCCAGAACTGAACTTATCATTATATTTAATTTTGAAATAAACTAATCAATGTAGATAATATCTTTCAGGGAAATAATGTCAAAAATATATCTTCAACAGTCAGTGTTTTCTGATATGTCACAGATGTATGTGCATGCATATATACACACAGAGGACAAAAAAGTACAGTCACTATCTTCCTGGACCCTGGATTTAATCTAATTTATTGATTTGAGTTGGGTAAACTTACTTGGTTTGTTGTTGTTTTGTTTTCTAATTACTATTTTTTCTGTAACCCAGAACAGTATTGATGGTGAACTTATTTGTAATAAGTAGAATGTAGAATGGATATATTTGCTACTCCATGGCCACTGATTTATAAAGGGAAATTGGGCATTGAAATTCAGATCTTCACTCTTACTGTTTTCTTTTAACTTCCTATAAGTAGGCTAGAAGATATTTGTGATGGAGATCACTTCCATTTAATGCTTTAAAAGATTAGCTCTGCAAAGAGACATTGTGGATTCAAACACTGGCTTCATCCAGATAGGGACAGGAGGCAGGGAAATTCTATGCAGAAGAGGGCAGGTCCCCAGCAAGGACCCTGCTCTCAAGCTGAAAAGCCTGATACCACGGCCCAAAGTGAGAACTTACATCCCTGTTTTCCTGCTCAAATGCTGTCTTTTCTAAAACCACCCATGGCCCACCCCACCTGCCATCCTGTGCCCATAAAAACCCCAGGCTCAGCCGGCAGAGGGAAGAGAGGCAGCTGGCCATCAGACACTATGGCTGGATGTCAGAGAGAAGCAGCTTGACTTCAGAGGGACAGCTTGATGGTGTAACCTGGGAGAAGAATCTGGCCAGAGAGGGCCAGACTTCAAGGTAAGACTACCTTCCTGCTCCACCCTCTTTTCACTTCCCCTTCCCACTGAGCCACTTTCATCAGTAATGAAATCCCCTGCATTTACCATCTTCAATTTATTCTTGAGACCTCATTCCTCCTGGATGCTACACAAGAGCTCGGGTGCCACAAGTGTGGTGTGAGTCAGTCACGGCTACCCTCCACTGAGCTGTTAACACTTAAGCTGTCCATGGATGACAGAGCTAAAACACTACTGTAACACTTCCTCTGGGGCTTCAGGGGTCACCGGCACCCTCTCAGATGCTGCTGTGGGGCCAGTACAGAGTTTGCTTCTGCCCGTGCCCAAAAGCCTTTGCCCTGGCTCCTGCACCTGCTCACCTGCATGCTCCCACTCCTGTGGTCTGAGTGAGTGGAGCTCTCCCCTGCCAGCACTGAAGCGGCTGGCTAGTTCCAGCACCCGTGCACTCCAGTTCCTGCCCGTGAAGGGGTAAGGGAAATACCCTGCTTCAATCCAACTAGCTGTGGAATCTTGAACCACTGATTTAACCTCTGAGTGCCTCATTTCACATTTGTAGAATGAGATGACTACCATCACCTATCTTATAGGAGAGTACCAAATGCATATGAAGTGCCTAGCAAAGGTTACTCTTATTATTTATTGCATTATTATTTATCATACCATTCTTTACTACAAAAAGTACTTTCAAATAAAAGATATAATAGAGAAAAGAAATTCCCTACAATTTTTGTTAATAGTTAAGTACTGCCATATCTAAACTGTGCACCTTAATGTATTTCAGAAGACAGTATGCAAATTCTATAAATTACGCAGTATACACACACCCAATTTATAATATTATAAACTTATAATATAAACTTGTAATATAAATATTACAATTATAACAAATTGTAATTTAACAATTTGTTAAACTAATGAACACAAAGTTATCAGCTACATTCTATCAAACCAGTTTACCAAGCTTAGCATTTAAGTTAGCAATATTTTATATAGCCTTTTTCATTCTAAAGCAGTATTCTCATACAACAAAATTTTTCTATACTATTTTCACAGTAAAATTATGTATACCTTTAAGACATTTAAGAAAGATTATTTTAAAAATTGCTCTAACCCATTAAGTTTATCTTTTAATAATTTATTGTAACATACATTTTACAACTTAAAAATCAAAGAAATAAATATAATTTCTAGACTGTATCACCTATACATGTAACCATATATAAAAAATTTACATGAGCAAAAATCACTATAATTTATAAAAACATAAAATAACATTTTTTCCTACTCAACATCACCTTCAGAGATCTTGCCACATGAACATGGTTATCGTAGACTAAAATGTCTATTGTCAGATTTTGTAGCCGATGGATGTGACTTAAATCACCTTCAAGAACAAGGTCTTGTATTAAGACTCTCCAAGATGGAAATGGTGTTCTGGTGCCATCCCATACCTGCCATAAGAGAGTAGAGTAGTTTTATGATCCTTTTGAAAAAATGCTTGTGCTAAAAAGTTTTTTCCTGGAAACAGTATTTAAAAGTAATTAAACTTAGGCCTCTGAATATTGGCACTATTTTAAATTTGACATTATTTTCTGATTGTTAAAGAACTATATATGAAATATGGGTAATGTGGAAAATGTAGAAGAATGTAAAGGAGAAAGAGTCACACTGCCATAAGCTCAGACTAAATATTCCTGAGTCAAGTGCTTTATACAATAAAAACAAACCAAAATGATCTTGAAAAACACTCATATGTATTAAAATATTTTTGCACATAAATACAACTAGTAAAATTACGAATGCTCTAAAAATTATAATAGTAATACATTTCTTTGACATTAATCAAATTATTTTTATGAGATTCAGTCTCATTCTTAAATTAGTTGTAAAGCATTATTCTGATGTTTCCATACAAAGAAGTAAATGTTGCAAATTTGAATAATTTCCTTTATATGATGATTTTCTGGTTCACATTATGCTTTTTGTTCTCCAAACCGTATTACAGATGAGACATACAAATTACCCACCAGCTCTGGCTATAAATGACGCCTGGTTATTTATATATATAAAAAAAAAAACCATAAAACAAAACACACAAAAGATAAGGCTGCACCAATACTGTAGATATTAAAACAAATAGAATATATACACTTAGAGAAAACTCAATTTGAGAGTATTGCTCAGAAAAAAAAAACATATAATATTAACAGAATAGAGAAAAATATGGAATGATGTCAGATCAACAAATTTATTAAATGATATTTAATGCAAATGATTGGTATACCACGGCTACTGAAAAATTAAAATAAATGCACTGTGGTTAGTAAAAAAGGTACCAATATTAATATTGTGCCCAGGTTGAGATGGAAAATGATTATACTATTTTGTATGTAACCAGACGTTATATCGAGTAATGTCTAGCTCCTCTGTTATTAAAAAATACAATTTAAAAATTATTTCTGATACATAAGAAAATCACTGTCCGGAAAAAAAAAATCACTCATATTTCCCAGAGTTGAAAACAGTAAAATGTTGCTTTATAGGCCTCCAAATATATTTTTGCTATGTACATATACATTTTTACTGTGTAAATGAAACTACAGTAATCACTAAATAGACTATCATGAAATTCTATCTCAACAAGTGTATGTCTATAATGTCATTTTATGGATACAAAGTATTTTATGGTGACATTTACAATGTTATTTTATGGTCATCCTACATAAATAGTGTACACAATTCTCTATTGTTAGTATTTGTTTTTTTTCTAATTTTTCTACTGTATTCTCATTTTTATACTGTAAGAAAGATAAATATATTCTTTTAAATGCATCTTTGTAGATATTTTAAATTATTTCCTTAAGATAATGAAAATAAAATTGCTGAGTTGAATGGTACAAAAAGACTTTTGAGGCTTATTCTTAAACTGTTGTAAGAAAGGCTTTTACTAATTCTTTTCTTTAAATTTTGCTTGAAGTTTTGGGACACATGTGCAGAATGTGCAGGTTTGTTACATAGGTATACACGTGCCATAGTGGTTTGCTGTACCCATCAACCCATCATCTGCGTTAGGTATATCTCCTAACGCTATCTCTCCCCTAGCCCCCGACCCCACAACAGGCCCCAGTGTGTGATGTTCCCCTCCCTGTCTCCATGTGTTCTCATTGTTCAACTCTCACTTATGAGTGAGAACATGCGGTGTTTGGTTTTCCGTTCTTGTGTTAGTTGGCTGAGAATGATGGTTTCTAGCTTCGTCCATGTCCTTGCAAAGGATATGAACTCATCCTTTCTTTGGCTGCATAGTATTCCATGGTGTATATGTGCCACATCTTCTTAATTCAGTCTACCATTCGTGGGCATTTGGGTTGGTTCCCAGTCTTTGCTAATGTGAATAGTGCTGCAATAAACATACGTGTGCATGTGTCTTTATAGGAGAATGATTTATAATCCTTTGGGTATATACCCAGTAATGGGATTGCAGTGTTAAATGGTATTTCTGGTTCTAGATCCTTCAGGAATCGCCACACTGTCTTCCACAATGGCTGAACTAATTTACACTCCCACCAACAGTGTAAAAGCGCTCCTTTTTCTCCACATCCTCTCCAGCATGTTGTTTCCTGACTTTTTAATGATTGCCATTCTAACTGGTGTGACATGGTATCTCATTGTGGTTTTGATTTGCATTTCTGTAATGACCAGTGATTACGAACTTCTTTTCATATGTCTGTTAGCCGCATAAATGTCTTCTTTTGAGAAGTGTCTGTTCATATCCTTTGCCCACATTTTAATGGGGTTGTTTTTTTCTTGTAAATTAGTTTAAGTTCCTTGTAGATTCTGGATATTAGCCCTTTGTCAGATGGACAGATTGCAAAAGTTCTCTCCCATTCTGTAGGTTGCCTGTTCACTCTGATGATAGTTTCTCTTGCTGTGCAGAAGCTCTTTAACTTAATTAGATCCCATTTGTCAATTTTGGCTTTTGTTGCCATTGCTTTTGTTGTTTTAGTCATAAAGTCTTTGCCCATGCCTATGTCCTGAATGGTATTGCCTAGGTTTTCTTCTAGGGTTTTTATGGTTTTAGGGCTTATGTTTAAGTCTTTAATCCATCTTGAATTAATTTTTGTATAAGGTGTAAGGAAGGGGTCTAGTTTCAGTTTACTGCATATGGCTAGCCAGTTTTCCCAACACCACTTATTAAATAGGGAATCCTTTCCCCATTGCTTGTTTTTGTCAGGTTTGTCAAAGATCAGACGATTGTAGATGTGTGGCGTTATTTCTGAGGCCTCTGTTCTGTTCCACTGGTCCATATATCTGCTTTGGTAGCAGTACAATGCTTTTTTGGTTACTGTAGCCTTGTAGTATAGGTTGAAGTCAGGTAGCATGATGCCTCTAGCTTTGTTCTTTTTGCTTAGGATTGTCTTGGCTATATGGGCTCTTTTTTGACTTTTCAATATTGTATTTTAAACTAACAGTTACATGACAGTGGCTTTCACTTGTCCAAAAAAGTTATCTGTTACAATGGGATGCAGGTATATGCTGTATTTCTGCAGAGAGAAAATGTAGACTCAACTATTTCAGCTAAAAGTTGGCACATTTTATCTTAGAATTTAAGAATTTTCTAAAAACATAGTCAAAAGATAGAATATGCCTCAGTGCATAGTAGTAGAGTCCTTGTCACAGGAAGTGTTCAGTTGTTAGCAAATGCTCATTTGTTAAGAATGTCACTTTTGCCAGAGTATGACTGGCTGACCTAAGATTCGCTCTAAGTTTGTTTGATTTTATATTGCTTTAGCTTCAGCTTTATCATATTTGACTTATTTAACTTTCTGCAGGGCATGTATTTACGACTTTCTCATAATATTCCATGTGTATATGTGTATATGAGTATTCCATATGTGTATATGTGCTATTTTCAACTGCTAGAACTTTGTATTTTATTCAATGATTTCTAACTTCTCTGTTTTTTAATATGGGCAAGGTGTAAATCATAATAATGCTAAACTCCAAGACTTGTCCAAGTGCCACTGCACTCCATTTCTTGCCCTATTATTCCAAAGACAGTATAGAGAGAAATAACCATAGGAGCAGGCCTGAAGAGGCATTTGTTCAAATGTATCCTCCATAGGATGTCCAGGCAAGAAAAACATCAGACATCCAGCTTCTCCAGAAGTTACTCTCTAAACTGGGATAGGTATATACAGAGATTTGATGGGTCTTAAGTTATTTTTTTATCTTGCTGATTTAAAAGCAAAACACAGTAATGCAAAATGCTTCAAAATTGTCCACGGTATGACTATGAAGTAGGCAGTGAAAGACCTAAGAAGAGAACCCAACATCAACGGGACAAAAAAGTAAATAAATGAGAGGGAAGGTGACCTTGACAGGGAAACAGAAATATTCATGTATAGGACTACAAACTATGAAATAATAGAAAACAAGTCTACATCTTATTACTACTAAAATTAAAAAAATGCATCAGTCATACTATATTTAACATGTAGATCTGATAACACTGTATTTCTCTGGAAGGAAAGTGTAAAATTTTAGAGAGGTACAAGAGTAGAGCTGCATGAATATTGAGGCTCGTCAAAAATAGTTAAAATTTAAGTTCCTAGTATAATACACAGCATGCTTTATCTCATCAGAATGCTGAAACACAAGCTCATTGCAGACATGTAAGTGGTGCTAACTTATAATTCCCAGTATTAAAAAATATGTACCTTTAGAAGAAATGATGCTCCGTCCACTTCTGCTTTGCCCAAGAGCTGACAAGTCAGGTCAAAATACTGCATTGGCTGAACATCACACAATTTTAGTAATGTCCAAGACGGTGACATATGAGTAGATGCCCAAACACGTAAGGCTTCTACCATTTTGTGGTCCTCAGTAGTGAAGTTAAAATACTTGCTTGAAGTGCGAGGTATGATAGGGGCTCCCAAAGTTCCCTCAAACGTCAAAGATGCAAAGCCAGAGCTGGTGATACCCTGAGTCTCCTTTTTATATACTTGAATCTAAGAAAGTAGGGCAAAGTAGAAAACAGATACAAATAAAATAGCTTACTGATGCACAACCTACGAACCAAAGAAATTGGAAAGATTATCAATTTTGCCAGCATAATTAAGAGAGGGCATTTTTTAAAAACTATATTTCATTTAATTAGCATGTAAATTCTACACTCAAGTGCTGGTGCTACACCAAGATACAGAAGTATCATGGAAACTGTGAACCTCCATGCAAAATTCACTTACATTTTTTAAAGAGCTAGGTGGTAGTCTCCCTAATCCTATCAAGCTTGCAGTTTTACATTTATTAGTTTTTTTTATTAAGGTGTAATTTATACAAGGAAAAAGGACCATAAATGACAGTGACTTATGAATATTATAGAAAAGACTAGAACACTTGAAATATGAGAATATAAAGTGAACAAAATGAAGCTCAGGCTAGAGTTTAATCAGAGTGACTGAGAGCACTGAGATATGCCATAAGCTCTTTTGCTTTCTGAATTTGGGGGCTGTTATCAGAGGCACATACATTTATATTGTTACATCTTCATGAAGTGACCCCTTTGTCCTTATGAAATGCTCCTTCCAAAACTCTCTCATAGTAATATCGTTACTTCATTTCCCTTATGTTTACTTTGCACATTTTTTTTCCTACAGTTTTAGTTCTAACTTGTTTAGGTCTTCATATTTAAAGTGCATTTCTCATAGGTAGCATATATTTGATTCCTGATTATTTTTGTTCAGTCAATCTTTTCCTTGCAATTGGAAATTAGTCCATTCACAGAAATGCAGTTATTAACATGGCCATATTTGAGTCTACTATCTTATTTGTTTTCCTTTTTTTCATACTTCTTGCTTTTTTGCTTCTTTGCTTTTTTAAAACCATTTTTTTTTTTCCTATTGTTCCTTTCTTGTTTTCCTTTTGGAATTCTTATTAGTGCTCCATTTTGTTCTTCTTAGCTATGAATAAATCTTTAACTTCTTAATGTTCACTTGGAATCAATATTGTTCCACTATGTACTTTCTACTTTCCATTTCGTACTTGCCACTTCATATTTTACGCGTTCTACTTCACAAACATCTTTTCAATGGTAGAATTCCATTTACTCATCCCACTCATCCTTTGTGTTACTGTTGTAGTATTTTTTCTACATATTTTATAATCTCCACCATGTAATATTATTGGTTTTGCTTTAAATAGACATTTCTCTTTTAATCAAATTACGGAAAGAAAAACATTGTGTTTACATATTTGCTATTTTTTTCCATCATTTCTTGTATTTTTGTCACTTCTTAACTATCCAGCTTCTAGTTGCTAGCATTCCTCTTTGGCCTGAATATCATTCTTTAGCATTAATGCTATGCAGATATGCTGCCATGGACTATCTCATTTTTCCTTTATATAAAATGTTTTTATTTTACTCTCATTCCTGAAGAATGTATTTGCTGGATATAAAATTCTGTGTGAATAAATTTTTTTCTATCACCATATAAAACTTATTTATTTGTTCTCTGGGTGTCACTGTCTCTGGTAAGAAGTGAAAGATGACTGGTATCATTGTTCTCCAACAATGCATCATTTTTTTCTCCAGTTGATTTCAAGATTTTTCTCTTTCTCAATGGTTTCACATTGAGAAAGTTTTGTCCGGATGTGTGTTTCTTTTAACATACCCTGCATAAAGTACATTTAAGTCTTTGTTTTTCATCAAATTTGGGGAAATTCTGGTCCTTATTTCTATAAATATTTTATTTCCCTTCACCCTCTCTCCTCTTGCATCCTAAATTACATGTAACACTTGATATTGTTCCATAGGTCCTTAGGGTCTATTAATTTTTATTTAATCCTTGTTCTTCAGATTAGGTAGCTTCTAATGATTTGTCATCAATTTAACTTATATCTGATCTATTTAGCCCATCCATTAGATTTTTCATTTGTTCTTTTCAGTTCCTGAATTTCTATTTTTTTAATAGTTTCCACTTCTCTGATGAAATTTATCTTTTCATTCATTTAACATCTTCCTCTAATTCACTGAATCTATTTTTACTTAATTCCTTTAAGTTATTTTATTCATTATTATTATTATTATTATTTTGAGAAGGATCTCGTTCTGTCACTCAGGCTGGAATGCAGTGGTGTAATATTTCACTGCAACCTTGACCTCCCGGGCTCAAGGGATCTTCTCACCTCCACTTAATTCTTTGAAAGTCTATATAATCTGTGCTTTAAAGTTTTTGTTTAATAAAGACAACATTTGGGCTACCATGGAGTTGGTTTGGAATGTGTATGTTTTTTTCTTTTTTCTTGACTAAGGGTAACACTTTCTTGTTTTCATGTCGAATATATCTTTTTTTCTTTACTAGACATCGTAGATGCTATACTGTAAAGACTCTGAATTATGTTGGCTTCTGACAAACACTGATTTTTGTTCTTGTTGGCCACTGAGTTGTTGTCTGGTCATCTTAAACTCATGAATACTTGCTTTTATGCTTTGTTAGGGTGATATGTGGAAAGCCCATGATGTTTCTCAAAGTCTTCTACCTTGATGGGACTCACCCTGCAAACTCTCTGCGAAGTCTTCTCCGTAGAACTTGTTTCAGGCTTTGATAAAACATGTGTAGAATAGGCCTTACTATAAGATGTGGTCCTTTGTGAGGTGAGCTACTTTTGGGGGGTGAAACCTTTGTGCTGCCTCAGCTGAATATCCAAGCTGTTAAGGAGGTATTAATAAGGTTATTTGTCCCTGACTATCTTGGACTTCCAGCACCCCATTACTAGACCTCCAGTATCCGTTTCATGTTCAACCACAATGTTCAACCACAGTTCAACCACACAGCAGCTTTTGTAATCTTTAAGTAGTTCTACCCTGCTCTGTGCAGCCTGGCTTTCAACCAAGTATTCAAGCCCACCCCAACCCTGGTGGACTTTTAGACATCCCCTTCTGTATAACTCCTTCCTCTCTGGTTTCTTGTTGTGAAAATTCCAGCTTTCAGCTGCCTTGAACTTTGACTTTAGCTATGGCAGGACCACAGCTTGAACTTCAGCTTACTGTGCAGTGGCTGAGAAAATGTCTATAGGCAGGGATGTGGTCATCATGGGGCTCACTTTATAAGTTTCTCTTCACTCTCTGATCATACCTACCCATTGTCCGATGCCTAAAAAACAGTTGCCTCATAACGTTTTATGGGTCTTCGTGGCAGTAGGGCTAGTCTAGTACCAGTTAATTTTTCGTAACACAGAAGTTCGCTCTGCAGATTCTAACTATACTTGCCTACAACTGATCGATTACCTAACTTTTAAATGGGTTCTACTTGATGTATATGCTGCTTCTCTTTTATACTCCAATGTCTGATTGATTCTTGGTTCTGTGATCATCATTTTTATCACCAATTCCATGCTCACTAGTGTATACTGTTGACTAAAGCTTGCCTCTGCTGATTAACATAGTAAACCAGAACAATCTTCCAGCTCAGGTGTGTTGGTAGCTTTCACATATCATTTATGAGCAGGTCCTTTTTGCTTGAGATTCAAAATATACCTTAATTAGTCTACTTCTATTTCCACCACCACTGTAGTCTAAGGCATCCTCATTTCATGTCTGTAAAACTGAAATAGCCTTCTAAAGAATATCTTTGCCTTCATGCTTGTTCTTCAACAACCCATCTGTTATCCACATGTTAGTAAGAGAGATTTTTTCAAAATTTGAACCAATAATTTCATGTTCACATTTAAAACCCTCTAATGACTTCTCATTATACCTAGAGTAAAATCTAAATAACTTAACTACCACAATTTCATCTTGTAACACCTCCCCCATGGCTGCTCATGCTGGTCTTATTTCTGTTTCTCCAATACCATGCTCATTCCTATCACAGGGCCTTGGCACCTACAGTGTCATCTGGTGGAAAACATTTTCCCTCAAATCTCAGCAGGACTTCTCATTATCATCATTTGGGTCTCAATTCTTATGTCTCCTCATTAGAAAGGCCTTTCCTGATTTTGCTTTATTATTTTTATTTATTTATTTATTTATTATTATTTTTTTTTTTTTTTGAGATGGAGTCTCGCTCTGTCGCCCAGGCTGGAGTGCAGTGGTGCGATCTCGGCTCACTGCAACCTCTGCCTCCCGGGTTCAAGCAATTCTCCTGCTTCAGCCTCTTGAGTAAGCTGTGACTACAAGCACCCACCACCACACCTGGCTAATATTTGTATTTTTAGGAGAGACGGGGTTTCACCATACTGGCCAGGCTGGTCTCGAACTCCTAACCTTGAAATCTTCCCGCCTAGACCTCCCAAAGTGCTGGGATTACAGGCGTGAGCCACCACGCCCGGTCACTTTATTTTCTTTATAGTAGCTATCACTACTTGAAATTACTTTGATTTATATGCTTACTTTCACACTGTCTGCTTCTTTGCATTAAAACAGATGCCTATACAATAAATAAATAAATAAATAAATAAATATTTGCTGGAAAAAAGAAGAGTAGATCTTGACTCTTGTTTTAATGTATATTTTTGCTATGAACTATGATCTTCAAATTGCAATAAGAAAAACAAGAAAAAATAAATTCTGGTATCTAAAACATGTCTGTACTTAGAATGACCTTGCTCAACCAAAGACAACAGGGCGATTCAAAGCTAGTGGAACTGTCAACATAAAGGTGTAAGGAAGCACTACTAGCTGTAAATATGAACATTTCATGAAAACAGAGAAACAACTTTACAGAAAAATATGGTAACGCTAAATCTATACAGCAGCCTCACAATATATAAAACATAAAATTAAATAAGAAGGCTTAAATCCCATTAACATTGCCTTAAAATTATTAAGCAAAATCGATAGAGCTAAAGGAAACAGGCAAATCCTCTATCATAGTAGCCTTTAAAACAGTTTTCAATAGTTGATAAAATAGATAAGAAATAAAAAATTATATTGACCATATGTTAGAATATAAAGTAAGCATCCACAAATTTCAAAATACTAAACATTTCAGAGTATGTTTTCTGACCACCACAATAAACAATAGGAAAAAAAGGTAACTATTAAATGATTTAAATAAATATAAAAAAGTAATAATCCTAAGGAATTGGATTGAATATAATTCAATATATATATTATTTGGATTATTTGAATATAATTCAAATATAATTCAATATATAAATATATGTTCAATATAATTCAATAATAATTCAATATATATTCAATGATAATTCAATTTTTTTTGAATTTTCATATTGATTTCCTCTCTGACTTATGGATTATTTAAGAATTATTTATAAACTTACAGATCAGAGATGAAATCTATGATCAATGTAAAAATTCAATTATATATTGAACTGAATGGTAATGAAGTTATGACAAATTAAAAACTGCTGGATACAACTAGGGCAGTACTTAAAAAATTTATAGTCATAAATGAATATATTACAAAAGAGGAGGCTGAATTATTATAGTAGTACAGTTAATTTTATTTTATTTATTTATTTTATTTATTTATTTATTTATTTATTTATTTAATCATACTTTAAGTTTTAGGGTATGTGTGCATATTGTGCAGGTTAGTTACATATATATACATGTGCCATGCTGGTGCGCTGCACCCACTAATTCGTCATCTAGCATTAGGTATATCTCCCAATGCTATCCCTCCCCCCTCCCCCCACCCCACCACAGTCCCCAGAGTGTGATATTCCCCTTCCTGTGTCCACGTGATCTCATTGTTCAATTCCCACCTATGAGTGAGAATATGCAGTGTTTGGTTTTTTGTTCTTGCGATAGTTTACTGAGAATGATGATTTCCAATTTCATCCATGTCCCTACAAAGGACATGAACTCATCATTTTTTATGGCTGCATAGTATTCCATGGTGTATATATGCCACATTTTCTTAATCCAGTCTATCATTGTTGGACATTTGGGTTGATTCCAAGTCTTTGCTATTGTGAATAATGCCACAATAAACATACGTGTGCATGTGTCTTTATAGAAGCAAGATTTATAGTCCTTTGGGTATATACCCAGGAATGGGATGGCTGGGTCAAATGGTATTTCTAGCTCTAGATCCCTGAGGAATCGCCACACTGACTTCCACAATGGTTGAACTAGTTTACAGTCCCACCAACAGTGTAAAAGTCTTCCTGTTTCTCCACATCCTCTCCAGCACCTGTTGTTTCCTGACTTTTTAATGATTGCCATTCTAACTGGTGTGACATGGTATCTCATTGTGGTTTTGATTTGCATTTCTCTGATGGCCAGTGATGATGAGCATTTTTTCATGTGTTTTTTGGCTGCATAAATGTCTTCTTTTGAGAAGTGTCTGTTCATGCCCTTCGCCCACTTTTTGATGGGGTTGTTTGTTTTTTTCTTGTAAATTTGTTGGAGTTCATTGTAGATTCTGGATATTAGCCCTTTGTCAGATGAGTAGATTGCGAAAATTTTCCCTCATTTTGTAGGCTGCCTGTTCACTCTGATGGTAGTTTCTTTTGCTGTGCAGAAGCTCTTTAGTTTAATTAGATCCCATTTGTCAATTTTGTCTTTTGTTGCCATTGCTTTTGGTGTTTTGGACATGAAGTCCTTGCCCATGCCTATGTCCTGAATGGTAATGCCCAGGTTTTCTTCTAGGGTTTTTATGGTTTTAGGTCTAACGTTTAAGTCTTTAATCCATCTTGAATTGATTTTTGTATAAGGTGTAAGGAAGGGATCCAGTTTCTGCTTTCTACACATGGCTAGCCAGTTTTCCCAGCACCATTTATTAAATAGGGAATCCTTTCTCCATTGCTTATTTTTCTCAGGTTTGTCAAAGATCAGATAGTTGTAGATAAGAGGTGTTATTTCTGAGGGCTCTGTTCTGTTCCATTGATCTATATCTCTGTTTTAGTACCAGTACCATGCTGTTTTGGTTACTGTAGCCTTGTAGTATAGTTTGAAGTCAGGTAGTGTGATGCCTCCAGCTTTGTTCTTTTGGTTTAGGATTGACTTGGTGATGCGGGCTCTTTTTTGGTTCCATATGAACTTTAAAGTAGTTTTTTCCAATTCTGTGAAGAAAGTCATTGGTAGCTTGATGGGGATAGCATTGAATCTGTAAATTACCTTGGGCAGTATGGCCGTTTTCACGATATTGATTCTTCCTACCCATGAGCACGGAATGTTCTTCCATTTGTTTGTATCCTCTTTTATTTCCTTGAGCAGTGGTTTGTAGTTCTCCTTGAAGAGGTCCTTCACATCCCTTGTAAGTTGGATTCCTAGGTATTTTATTCTCTTTGAAGCAGTTGTGAATGGGAGTTCACTCATGATTTGGCTCTCTGTTTGTCTGTTGTTGGTGTATATGAATGCTTGTGATTTTTGTACATTGATTTTGTATCCTGAGACTTTGCTGAAGTTGCTTATCAGCTTAAGGAGATTTTGGGCTGAGACAATGGGGTTTTCTAGATATACAATCATGTCGTCTGCAAACAGGGACAATCTGACTTCCTCTTTTCCTAATTGAATACCCTTTATTTCCTTCTCCTGCCTAATTGCCCTGGCCAGAACTTCCAACACTATGTTGAATAGGAGTGGTGAGAGCGGGCATCCCTGTCTTGTGCCAGTTTTCAAAGGGAATGCTTCCAGTTTTTGCCCATTCAGTATGATATTGGCTGTGGGTTTGTCATAGATAGCTCTTATTATTTTGAAATACGTCCCATCAATACCCAATTTATTGAGAGTTTTTAGCATGAAGGGTTGTTGAATTTTGTCAAAGGCTTTTTCTGCATCTATTGAGATAATCATGTGGTTTTTGTCTTTGGCTCTGTTTATATGCTGGATTACATTTATTGATTTGCATATATTGAACCAGCCTTGCATCCTGGGGATGAAGCCCACTTGATCATGGTGGATAAGCTTTTTGATGTGCTGCTGGATTTGTTTTGCCAGTATTTTATTGAGGATTTTTGCATCAATGTTCATCAAGGATATTGGTCTAAAATTCTCTTTTTTGGTTGTGTCTCTGCCCGGCTTTGGTATCAGAATGATGCTGGCCTCATAAAATGAGTGAGGGAGGTTTCCCTCTTTTTCTATTGATTGGAATAGTTTCAGAAGGAATGGCACCAGTTCCTCCTTGTACCTCTGGTAGAATTCGGCTGTGAATCCATCTGGTCCTGGACTCTTTTTGGTTGGTAAACTATTGATTATTGCCACAATTTCAGCTCCTGTTATTGGTCTATTCAGAGATTCAACTTCTTCCTGGTTTAGTCTTGGGAGAGTGTATGTGTCGAGGAATTTATCCATTTCTACTAGATTTTCTAGTTTATTTGCGTAGAGGTGTTTGTAGCATTCTCTGATGGTAGTTTGTATTTCTGTGGCATCGGTGGTGATATCCCCTTTATCATTTTTTATTGTGTCTATTTGATTCTTCTCTCTTTTTCCTTATTAGTCTTGCTAGCGGTCTATCAATTTTGTTGATCCTTTCAAAAAACCAGCTCCTGGATTCATTAATTTTTTGAAGGGTTTTTTGTGTCTCTATTTCCTTCAGTTCTGCTCTGATTTTAGTTATTTCTTGCCTTCTGCTAGCTTTTGAATGTGTTTGCTCTTGCTTTTCTAGTTCTTTTAATTGTGATGTTAGGGTGTCAATTTTGGATCTTTCCTGCTTTCTCTTGTGGGCATTTAGTGCTATAAATTTCCCTCTACACACTGCTTTGAGTGCGTCCCAGAGATTCTGGTATGTTGTGTCTTTGTTCTTGTTGGTTTCAAAGAACATCTTGATTTCTGCCTTCATTTCGTTATGTATCCAGTAGTCATTCAGGAGCAGGTTGTTCAGTTTCCATGTAGTTGAGCGGTTTTGAGTGGGATTCTTAATCCTGTGTTCTAGTTTGATTGCACTGTGGTCTGAGAGATAGTTTGTTATAATCTCTGTTCTTTCACATTTGCTGAGGAGAGCTTCACTTCCAAGTATGTGGTCAATTTTGGGATAGGTGTGGTGTGATGCTGAAAAAAATGTATATTCTGTTGATTTGGGGTGGAGAGTTCTGTAGATGTCTATTAGGTCCGCTTGGTGCAGAGCTGAGTTCAATTCCTGGGTATCCTTGTTGACTTTCTGTCTCGTTGATCTGTCTAATGTTGACAGTGGGGTGTTAAAGTCTCCCATTATTAATGTGTGTGAGTCTAAGTCTCTTTGTAGGTCACTCAGGACTTGCTTTATGAATCTGGGTGCTCCTGTATTGGGTGCATATATATTTAGGATAGTTAGCTCTTCTTGTTGAATTGATCCCTTTACCATTATGTAATGGCCTTCTTTGTCTCTTTTGATCTTTGTTGGTTTAAAGTCTGTTTCATCAGAGACTAGGATTGCAACCCCTGCCTTTTATTGTTTTCCATTTGCTTGGTAGATCTTCCTCCATCCTTTTATTTTGAGCCTATGTGTGTCTCTGCCCGTGAGATGGGTTTCCTGAATACAGCACACTGATGGGTCTTGACTCTTTATCCAATTTGCCAGTCTGTGTCTTTTAATTGGAGCATTTAGTCCATTTACATTTAAAGTTAATATTGTTATGTGTGAATTTGATCCTGTCATTATGATGTTAGCTGGTGATTTTGCTCGTTAGTTGATGCAGTTTTTTCCTAGTCTCGAAGGTCTTTACATTTTGGCATGATTTTGGAGCAGCAGGCACCGGTTGTTCCTTTCCATGTTTAGCGCTTCCTTCAGGAGCTCTTTTAGGGCAGGCCTGGTGGTGACAAAATCTCTCAGCATTTGCTTGTCTGTAAAGTATTTTATTTCTCCTTCACTGATGAAGCTTAGTTTGGCTGGATGTGAAATTCTGGGTGGCAAATTCTTTTCTTTAAGAATGTTGAATATTGGCCCCCACTCTCTTCTGGCTTGTAGGGTTTCTGCCGAGAGATCCGCTGTTAGTCTGATGGGCTTCCCTTTGAGGGTAACCCAACCTTTCTCTCTGGCTGCCCTTAACATTTTTTCCTTCATTTCAACTTTGGTGAATCTGACAATTATGTGTCTTGGAGTTGCTCTTCTCAAGGAGTATCTTTGTGGCGTTCTCTGTATTTCCTGAATCTGAACGTTGGCCTGCCTTGCTAGATTGGGGAAGTTCTCCTGGATAATATCCTTCAGAGTGTTTTCCAACTTGGTTCCATTCTCCCCATCACTTTCAGGTACACCGATCAGACGTAGATTTGGTCTTTTCACATAGTCCCATATTTCTTGGAGGCTTTGCTCATTTCTTTTTATTCTTTTTTCTCTAAACTTCCCTTCTCGCTTCATTTCATTCATTTCATCTTCCATCGCTGATACCCTTTCTTCCAGTTGATTGCATCGGCTCCTGAGGCTTCTGCATTCTTCACGTAGTTCTTGAGCCTTGGTTTTCAGCTCCATCAGTTCCTTTAAGCACTTCTCTGTATTGGTTATTCTACTTATACATTCTTCTAAATTTTTTCAAAGTTTTCAACTTCTTTGCCTTTGGTTTGAATGTCCTCCCGTAGCTCAGAGTAATTTGATCATCTGAAGCCTTCTTCTCTCAGCTCGTCAAAGTCATTCTCCATCCAGCTTTGTTCTGTTGCTGGTGAGGAACTGCGTTCCTTTGGAGGAGGAGAGGCGCTCTGCGTTTTAGAGTTTCCAGTTTTTCTGTTCTGTTTTTTCCCCATCTTTGTGGTTTTATCTACTTTTGGTCTTTGATGATGGTGATGTACAGATGGGTTTTTGGTGTGGATGTCCTTTCTGTTTGTTAGTTTTCCTTCTAACAGACAGGACCCTCAGCTGCAGGTCTGCTGTGTTACAGTTAATTTTATACAGAGATAATACCGCATCTTTACATTCATTCACATTTCTCTAGACTGTGAATGGAGCCATGTATGGTCTGTTAGTGTTTATGTATACAAATTGTTGAAAATCTCCAAAAAATTTTCCAAAATACTTATTTAAAAAAGTCTGCATATAAGTGTACCCGTGTAGTTCAAACCTGTGTTGTTGAAGGGGTAAGTATATGCTGTTAGAGGTCATGAGACTCTTTACTCCTGTAGCAGGAGACAGAATAATGACCTTACTGGAGGGGGTTATGAAGGAAGTTTCTAGAGTGTTAGCTATATGAGTATGCTTATATTGTGAATGATGAGATGTTTATCTATTTGCTATTAAATAGTAACTTCCATAAACAATAACAACAACTAAATATTTTTATGAAGAGTGTATTGTTTGAATACAGTATACAGGAAACAATACTGTGAAAAGTAAGCAATTTTTTGACGTTTAAATATGTTTGACATTTCTATGATGATAATATTTCTATTTATATATATTTTTTTGAGTCAGAGTTTTCTCTTGTTGCCCAGACAGGAGTGCAGTAGCACAATCTTGGCTCACCACAACCTCCGCCCTCCAGGTTCAAGTGATTCTCCTGCAGCAGCCTCCTGAATAGCTGGGATTACAAGCATTACCACCACGCCCGGCTGATTTTGTATTTTTAGTAGGGACAGGGTTTCTCCATGTTGGTCAGGCTGGTCTTGAACTCCTGACCTCAGGTGATCCGCCAGCATCAACCTCCCAAAGTGCTGGGATTACAGGTGTGAGCCACCACGCCTGGCTATGATAATATTTCTATTTCTTTTTATCTTTACACAAACATTATCTATTATCCTCCTATTCTCAAGGAAACAGCATTAATAGGTCATAAAAAGTGCCTAAGAGTAGAACACAGCTGAACACTGTCCTCGTTTATGAGCAGCAGACTGACCATGAAGGACAGAATTAAACTCAAGCATTAGAAGAAAAAGACAACCAAGATGATGAAGAGGTTACATGGAAACCCATGTAACAGAGGAAAAGATGAAGAAACAGAAATATTTAAAATCTAAGGGACTGAATACATACAAAATATTTAAAAGCTGTCCAAAGCATCATGTAGTAATTTCCAAAGAAAAATTCCAAAAGTGCATTGAACAAAAAAGCTCAATTAAATAAATATTATAGCAATAAAGATAATAATTTTGAGAAAATAATACTCCTTTGTATTTGTAAGTTCTAAATTTTTTTAATTGTGCTATTTAATAACTCTACCCTTATATTAAAGGCTTTCTTACATTTAGTTATTTAACTACAGGCATAATTTTTAAAGTTCCTGTTCATATCTTATTTCTTATAAATGAAAACCAACTTAATTTGATTTTATACTTAGTATCTCAATGTTTTCATTGAACTTGAATTAACACAAGAAATGGGAAAGAATAATATAATCACCTAATCTTTGTATACATTTTTTCTTGTTGACCTAAAGCTGTTTTTTAAAACATTAAAAAATAAATGTTCTTTATCAAAATCTACAGATAAAAATTCTATAGCATTAGTCTGTATTTAGAAACAGAAGACAGAATGGAACCAGTTTTAATCATGGCATGTAATACATTTCTGGGGAATGAAAGCAGTGGTTTGTTCAAATGAAGATGTTTCTTATTGTAAATTATTTGAAGTCTGATAATATTTACATTACTTCTTATCTCCTGAAAAGCTTGCTGTCATGTTCTAACAAAGCAACTATATAATTAGTGCTAACTAGTTTCAGTGAACAATACAGAGTTCTCTTCAAATAAATATAAGTTCTAGACAATATGAATTATACCTTCAGCCTGTGAAAGCGAACAATATCTCCATTTTTATAAATTATTGGAAGGGCTTCATAGTTTCCACTAAAGAGCAGGCAAGTTAGTTTTACATTTGTCTGGTCCACAATTGTTACAACTGAGCAATAATCTGGAAAACACAAAAATATTTTACCTGACTTTCAATATTTTAAAGCATTTGATAAAATAAGAATATGCTTACTTCAAAACACCAAACCTTATTCTTCCTTTTAATTAAGTCTTCTAAGAGGATTAAAACAGAGACATTTTCTTGGCTTTCAATACACACTGCAAAATTATTTTGCACAAGTGTTCTATAAATACTAATTTTAGAAAGTTTAGTAAAACAAAAATAAAAATCTCATTCAGTGTAAATTGTCTGGAGAGAAAATAACCTTTTCTATTGCTTCAAGGTTTACAAATCATGAAACATAAATGTAGTCAAATAAGAAAAATGCAATTTATAAAATAAACATAACTAAATTTAGAATGAAAACAAAGGCTAAGATATTTACAGCAGATATGAAGAGTTGCATCCATAATGCATAAAGAATTTATGAAAACTGTTACAAAAATCAGGATGATACAGTAAATATGTCGTACAAATGAATAAACAATACATAGAAAACTATGTCATAACAAAAACTCAAAAGAGAAAATGGTAATTCTTGCTAGTCACGTATAAAAAATTATACATTATAACAAAAGAGAGGTATTTTATAAAATTTAAACTGGTAGAAAAATTTAATATTTGGGTTGCTATAAAACGGTAACTTCAAACACTGGTGGTAGTAAAAACTGTAATAGATCCTGCCTTTAAATTTTTTTTTGTAATTAACATATAAAAGATTGTATGTATTTATGGTGTGCTATACATGGTTTTGAAGTACACATACATTGTGAAATCACCAAATCTAGCTAATGAAAATACACACATTACCTCACAGTTATTTTTGCAGCGAGAACACTTAACATCCATTTTCTTAGCATTTTTCAAGAATGCAACATATTTTTCACTATAGTCACTATGTTATACAATAGAACCCCTGAACTTATTCTTCCTAACTGAAATATTGTATCCTTTGACCAACATCTCCCCAAAACCTTCCCATAGCCACACAGACCCCTGGCAACAACCATTCTACTCTCTACTTCTATGAGATCAATTTTTTAAGATTCCGTGCCTGGCTTATTTTACTTAAGAATGTCCTCCAGGTTCATCCATGTTGTTGTAAATGACAGAATTTCCTTTGTATGTCTAAATAGTATTCCACTGTGTATACAGACCACATTTTCTTTATTCATCCATTAATGGACGCTTAGGTTTATTCTATGCCTATTGTGAATAAGCCTGCAATGAACATGGGAGTGCAGATATCTCTTCAACATACTGATTATTTACTTTTGATATACATAGTAGTACTCCCTATCTGAAGTGTCTCTTTCCACAGTTTCAGTTTCCTGCAGTCAACTGTGATCTATAAATATTTAATGGAAAATTACAGAAATAAACAATGTGAATCGTCTCTTCATGCAGGGTATCCACACTGTCCACGCTCCCTGCCTGTTTGTCACTTAGTAGCTGTTTCGGCTATCATATCAACTGTCGAGGTATCGCAGTGCTTGTGATCATGTGACCCTTATTTTACTTAATAATTGCCCCAAAGTGCTAAGGCAAAGTGATAAGTGCTTAAACTTTATCACAGATATGTATATTTAGGAAAAAACAGTATACACAGGGTTCAGTACCATCCATGGTTTTGGGCAGCTGCTGGGGGTCTTGGAGCATATCCCCTTTGGACAAAGGAAAAGTACTGTACCCAGTAGTGAGATTATGGGATCCCATGGTAGTTCTAATTTTTGGAAGAACATTTATATGTTTTCCACAATACCTGTGCTAATTTACATTGCCACCTACAACGTGCAAATGTTATCTTTTCTTCACACCCTCTCGATACTAGTCTTCTTTTTGATAACAGCTATCCTAATAGGTGTGAAGTGATATCTTGTTGTGGTTTTAATGATTAGTGATGTTGAACATCTTTTCGCATACCTGTCTGCCATTTGTATGTCATTTTTAAAGAAATGTCTATTCAGGTCCTTTGCCCATGTTTAAATTGGGTTGTTTTCTAACCATCTAGTTGAGTTCCTCATATACTTTAGATATTAACCCATTATCAGATACACAGTTTGCAAATATTTTCTCTCATTCTTTACTCTGTTAATGTTGGCTGTGCAGAAGGTTTTTAAGTTTGATACAATCCCATTTGTCTATTCTTGCTTTCACTGCCTGAGCTTTTGAGGTCCTTTCCAAAGAATCTTTGGTGAGATCAATGTCATGGAGCTCTTCCCCTATGTTTTCTTCTAGTAGGTTCATAGTACTACATTGAATAGAGTGGGCATCTGTCTTGATACAGATCTTAGAGAAAAAGCTTTCAACTTTTTCTGCATTTATTAAAATGATCATATAATTTTTGTGCTCCATTCTGCTAATAAACATTTTGATTTGCATATGTGGAACCACCCTTGAATACCTGGAATAAATCCTACTTGATCATGGTGAATAGTCTCTTTAATGTGCTGTTGAATTTGGTTTGCTAGTATTCTGTTGAGGATTTTTGCATCTGTATTGGCCTGTAGTTTTTTTGCTTGTTAGTTTTTATTGTGTCTTTGTCTGTCTTCAGTATCAGAGTGATGCTGGCCTTGTGAAATGAGTTTGGAAACATTCCCTTCTCTTCCATTTTTGGAAGAGGCTGAGAAGAATTGGTGTTAGTTCTCCATCGAATGTTTGATACAATTTGATGCTGCCTATATACATGATTCAGAAAATGCATTGACTTTCTGTCCTTCCTAGTCCCCTAGTAATGAAGGTATAGAGATTGAAAGGAACAAACCCCGAAACAGTGAAGGAAAGGAGAGTGGAAGAAAATATCAACATATTTCAGGAAAATGGAAAGTAAGTGGTTAAGGGATAAAATAAACAGAGGAGGCCAAAATCCAGAAGATACTACAAGGTGGCTACAGTGAAGATGGGAGCCACTGGGATTAAGGGTGAGAGTAAAAAGTAGGGCTGAAATCAGGGGATCAATTAGAAGTTTACACACAGAACAAGTGTTTCAATGACTACCCATCCTTATTCTCCGCTTCCCTGAAAATGACTTCAGGCAGCATCTTTGTATTTAACAACCTTTCCATTTTGAAAAATTCTAGGAACAAAGGCTCTTTTCCAAGGGGGCTGCACTCATTAACTGGGAAGTGGTAAGACTTCTCATGTTGGTGTTAACAACTAGAATAAATTCCTCCTCACCATCACATTAGGGAACCTACAGCCTAGTTGGAAGTTCTCATCCCACCCACCCTAGGCTGAAAATTTCAATCAATATGCCCTAACAAGTACTATTAGTCACTATCAAGTTTCCCACTCAAGGGGAGGGTGTATTAGAGAAACAAACTACTTACATACAAAGCAAAGGAGAAAGGTATATAAAACCTAAAATAAACTATACCTACATTCTTAAATATAAAAAGACAGCAGAAAATTACCAGACATTAGAATAAAAATGGAAGACACTGTAATCCTAGCACTTTGGGAGGCCGAGTGGGTGGATCATTTGAGGTCAGCAGTTCAAGACCAGCCTGGCCAACGTGGTGAAACCCCACCTCTACTAAAAATGACAAAAATTAGCTGGGTGGTAGTGGTGCTCTCCTGTAATCCCAGCTACTTGGGAGGCCGAGTCAGGAGAATCGCTTGAGCCTGGGAAGTGGAGGTTGCAGTGAGCCGAGATCATGCCACTGCACTCCAGTCTGGATGATAGCGTGAGATCTGCCTCAAAAAAAAAAAAAAAGGAAGACAGAAAGAAAATGAGGTTAGGAAGACAAAGGAGAGAAGGGAGTGAGGGGGAGGAAAAAAAGGAGAGAGAGAGTAAAGGGGAGAAAGAAGGGAGGAAAGGGAGAGAGGAATGGGAAGGGAAAGGGAGATGAGAAAGAAAGGAGGGTAGAAAAAGAGAAATCTGAATTTGTGAGAAGGGTGAAATAACTTGGAACAAAAAAAAAAAAACCCTAAAAATGAAAAACCTTTAATAAGCACTTCCAGAAAGAGTAAAAATATATTATATTCTCATCCCTTGAGGACCCATTGGCTCCAGTTTTAGGTTTTAAGTTTCCTTTGTCAATATTTCTTACTATTAGTAAGGACTGATACTTCATGACATTTTTTCTTTGCTAGTGGTCTTCCAAAGACCAAAGATAAATTTTATTTATTTTTCAAAATAGAGAACACATTCTTACTTGCAATTACCATATGGCTCTATTGTACCCTTTTATATATCTGAGATACATTATGGGATCTTTTTTCCTATATCTTGAAATATAGATATTCATTATCTGAGTAATTATTTCATCACTATGCATTAATTATTTCTATGTACACTTAAAAAGACTAATTTTTAAAATGTGAAATGAGGCAATTGTCTAAAGGATGATACAAGAATGAAATAAATAATCACTATTATATCATTCTTCAGTTTTTGTACTGCAAGACATAAGAGAAGTCTGGAGACACCATCTTTTGAGTTTCTTCTTTAGCTTTATTTAAACATGGTTAAAAATTCAGAATTTTAAAATTTGTGCCCATGGTCAGTGAGAACATTGATGGAGGAAGTCATTTCACCATTATTACATGAATCAGAAGCTAAATGCAAAACAGCAGCACTTTAGCTAATGATGATAAAATTGATCACATAAGTGAAATCTCAGGCTATTTATCTCCAGATGATATCCTATATAAAGTTTCTCAAGCTCAAAAATTGATGCATGAAAATATGTTTCTAAAAATAGGGAGAAAATACAAAATATTTCTAAAAACAGAGAGGAAATATGGTATTCTTATCCAGTAAGTCATTCAACAAAAATGATTTCACCATACGTTATTCTGGGACATGACTGAGGACCATTCCATTTTGCTAAAATGACTTGTGATGGCATTCTTTCATCTTACATGATATTTACATACCAAAATTTACATAAAATGGCATGGAAGTGGATATGCAGTAGGCAAATGTATAAATAAAGGTAGTGGAAAGAATAGGTGATATCAAAATGAAAGATCAATCTTTAATCATTTGAATTGATGTTCAGAAATCTAAAATAGAAACTGTTTTGTAATTATGGAGCAAAAACAGCTGCTCTCTCCAAAAAAATTTTTGAGTCGACAAAGTTTTCAAAAGTATTTTGATGATGCAAGTGCAAGAAGAAAAACCAAAAGCAGTAATAAGCTAGAACCATTTGTTTGTATATCTTTAAAACTAGGAAAATATGGGATTATGAAATAAAAATGACTTTGCTATGTTTATGTCCTTTTTATAATCTTTAATGACTTTATTACCTCTTTATTCGCACTGCTGTATAATATTTGAAAAATGACTTAAACATTCAAAAACTTTAAAAGGTTTGGACTCATATAGTAAAAGATAATGATTGTTTTTCCTATTATGCTTAGGTGTCAAAAAACTGATATCTCCTAGACCTTAAAGCAAAAGGAAAAAGAATGACAAAAGGACAGAAAATAGAGGGAAAAAAATGAGTGAGACAGCAAACTCAAAGAATTGGGCCTTCTGAACTCTGCCTTCTGAGAAAGAGATCCTCTTTATGGATATCTGGATATGGTGCACCTGCTTCCCCACAATGAGGTTATATCCTCACTTACGCAATTTGGTTCAAAACTCAGGGGCACTGAACATATGTACCATTACTGAAGTATACAGACTGTTTCTGTAAATTTTTCTGGAACATACATATTAAAGGAAATTCATATGGCAAGAATGGACCCTTGTTCTCAACTGCAGCACTTGTGCACTTTTGTGGAACATTCCACAGCAAATACATATTCTGTAAAAAATACAGGAGCAAAAGAAAAGCCATACAAAAATATTCTACTGACTGTTCTACTCTACATAGACTTTGTTTCTGTTAAATTCTGTACCCCAGGCAAAAAAGTCAGAACCAAAGAACAGCTAACAATCTTATTCCATAAAATCAACCTTAGTACAATATCTGACCAAGAGAAGCCCCAAAAGTAAATTGTTCAAGAATAGAGGAAGAACATTTACTAGAAATGAAGATGCAGTCTTCCAATTAAAAGGGCCCATTGAAGGCAAACAGGATAAATGATCACACCAAGTCACATAATTGTGAAATTAGGGAACACCAAATATTTTTTAAAATTCTGAAAACTTCTGTAGAGAATAAAACAAGTTACCAATGCGAGACTGAGAAGCAGATTAACATCAGACTTTTCTATCAACATGACTGGGGTTACTAAAAAGACAACAAATCAATGGCTTCAAAAGTCTAAGGAATAATTTTGATACTTCAACTTTATAAAACCTGACAAAGCTATCAATCAAGCATAAAGACAGATGAAGAACATTTCCAGATTTTGGCCAATCAGGTATTTTACCTCCACAGCATCTTTCTTAGGTAATTCTCCAGCAATACAATGGGAAAAACCATAAAACAGAAAAAAGCAGAGTACGGACAATAGTAATGGATCTCCCAGATAGATAGATAGAGAGCAGGCCTAGCAAACAACTACTCTAGATTGGAGCAGAAGAAAGGGAGCTGATAAGAAAGGAGAGGTCCATTAAAGAAAAAGAGTAATCGACCGGTCGCGGGGGCTCATGCCTGTAATCCCACCACTTAGGTCGAGGTGGGCAGATCACGAGGTCAGGAGATCGAGACCATCCTGGCTAACACAGTGAAACCCTATCTCTACTAAAAAATACAAAAATTTAGCCAGGCATGGTGGTGGGCGCCTGTAGTCCCAGCTACTTGGGAGGCTGAGGCAGGAGAGTGGCGTGAACCCGGGAGGCAGAGCTTGCAGTGAGCTGAGATGGAGCCACTGCATTCCAGCACTCCAGCCTGGGCGACAGAGAGATTCCATCTCAAAAAAAAAAAAGAGTGATCACTTAGCATAATGTTCTCCAGATTCCTTCATGTTGTTTCAAGTGACGGAGCTTCCTTCTTTTTTCCACATAATTTCATTTATACATGGAATCTAAAAAAGTCAAACTTACAGAAGTAGAAAGTGATTATCAATGCCTAGAGGGTGGCAGTGGTGAGAAATGGGGAGATGCTGGCCAGGCACGGTGGCTCATGCCTGTAATCCCAGCACTTTAGGAGGCCAAGGTGGGTGGATCACTAGAGGCCAGGAGTTTGAGACTAGCCTGGCCAACATGGCGAAATCTCATCTCTACTAAAAATATAAAAAATTAACCAGGTGTGGTGGTGCGTGCCTGTAATCCCAGCTATTCAGGAGGCTGAGGCACAAGAATCACTTGAACCCAGGAGGCAGAGGTTGCAGTAAGCTGAGATCACGCCACTGCACTCTAGCCTGGGTGACAGAGCAACTCTGTCTCAAAAAAAGCAGGGGGTGGGGGGAAGAAGCTCACCAAAGGATATACAAACTTTCAGTTCAACAGGAGGAATAAATTTTCAAGATTTGCACAGTATGGTGACCATACTTAATAATGACGTATTGCATATTTCAAAATTGCTAATAGATTTTAAATGTTCTCACTATAAAAAATAAGTATGTGATGTAATGGATATGTTAATTAGCTTTATATAATCATTCCACAATGTATACACATATCTAAACATCACATTGTCCCCCACAATATGTATGTTTGCCAATTTAAAATAAAAATTTAAATTAAAACAATAAATAATCCCATACACAACTACATATTTATATAAACTTAAGGGCATAGTGAAGGCGCAGTTTTATTATTAATAACAATAGCAACAAAAAAGAAAAGGCATTAAAAATCCCACAAAATATAAAAGGCTATACAGGAATATCTGATCCAAATATGAAGAAAACTAAAATGTAGCATAGAGATAGCCAAAGAATGGAAGAAATATGTATGGTTACAGAAGAGAATATAAATGCTCATAATTATGACAAAAGATAAGTAAAGGTATACCTGACAGAAGACTAGAGAAGAAAGTAAACAACAACACTGAATAAAGTTGACGAATAAGAAATGAAAGACAAATATATTATTTAAAGTTAAAGAGAATCAATAAGAAAAAAATAAAAATTTAAAAGGAATTATATTTTCCATAGTATAAAACACTTATATAATCTAAACTCTTCCTCCGAAAATACTAATTGTTTGATAAATTACAACCACATGGTAACACTTCTAAAAAATCATTTCTCCAATCATAAGTTAATCCCAGGATAAAAACAAATAATCCAGGAGGTGAACAAAGGTGGGAGGCAAATTCAAAAGCTAAAACACATCTGAAAGGGCTCTCACTAGAAATCTAGAGTTTTGGAAATTATATACCAAGTCTGAGAAAAGAAACTACATCTTGGTCTATTGCAAGGTAGAAGCTGAAAGTGAGCTATCAGCAGAAATCAGTGACCTTAAAAAACGGAAGCTAGGGAAAAAAAATCCACCTGCTAGCATAGGGAATCATGAAGAAAATCTGCCTGTCTGTGCCATGGTTTGGAAATGAGGGAAAAATAATAATAGGCCAGTTTGTGGAGTAACTGGCATTAATACAGTCAATGAAATTTCTGTAGATATCCTCTTAGTTTGGTTTTCTTTAGTTTTTGTTTTGTTTTGGTTTTTGTTAATGGCAAATGACATGCTGACTCTAAAGTTAAAATGGAAGAGCAGGGGGCTACCGTTATTTAAGACATACTTGGAAAAGAAGAATGAAATAGGATATTTTTCTGTTGAATAGCAAGATTAAAAAGTAAAGAAATTAGGATAATGTAGTGTTTTCTGGGAGGGACAATTCATTCTTTAGCAATATAAGATTTTAGTGATAAAGAGAAAAAAATCACTATCACTTCTCTATTTGTACTTCACCTATGTAAAAGTTAATTCCTACTACGTACATTAACGGTTTCATCTAAAAACAAATCCCACAATACACAATACAACAACTGTTCTTCCACACAGTACATCATTTATGTTATGTGACATCCAACTAACACCCTCTCACAGAGGATTTTTTGGTAATAGCTTATAGTGTTTCCCCAAACACTATACTGGCTATTAACTTTGCAGCTGGATTCATAAGCATATTCCCAATAGTGTCACTTGAACCTGTTTATGCTGTAAGTAGAACTGTGAATAATGCCTGTATAGTTTTGATCCCCCTTTTCCCCACAAATGTGACATAATTAAGCAATTTCACAGTGAAACAAATGATTGGTTTGCCAATTAAAAAAACACACAATGTACTTTGCATAAAACACAACTATTTTGAAGGTTTGAAGTTTCTTAAAATTTCGTGATAAACACAAGGGCAAAGAGATCACTAGTCTGACAAAATCCAATTCAGATTTTAAGCTGCAGTAATTCTGTATTACGCCTCTCACTTTAAATGCTCCAAATTGATCTACTTTCGTAAACTGTGAATATAAGACCAATACAAGAAAAAAACTGTGAATTTAACTAGGCATAAATAATACTAAATAGTTTAATTTCATGTTAATGTTAGTTTAACTTAATGTTTAATTTAAATAGTCTAATGTTAGCCAAGATGAACTGACAAAGCTCAGTCCCTGTAGCACTTACATAATATTGAAGAATGTAATGACTACAGAAAACTATTGAGATTTTTGTAAAAATTTAGATTTAATCTAAATTTTAAAATACTGAAAATTGTTTCACATTTTTTCTATGAAAATGTCAATTTTCCAAAAGATGACCTAACAGACTGCAAAAGACTCTAGGTAACACTTTGAGAAACATTATTGTAGACCCACTATCGAGATCTTTACAAGGCCACCTCTTGCTTTTGCAGAATCTTTGTGCAAGTTAGAAAAAGACTCTCCTTTCTCAAATAAAAGTACTGCAAAAACCTAAACAATTTTACAGAGGAACGTGACTCAGTCCAAGAGAGCAGCAGCCTTGGCTACACACACACACACAATTCTATTAAATCACTGAATTGTAGGCTCAGATATACTTACAGTAGCAATACTTCCAAAATATCATGTACTTGCTACAATGCAAGCTCTCTAAAATGACTTAACTACACGTTAGCATGTTCTTAGAATCTCCTAAGGTTATCTATAAAATAATGAGCAGTTTCAAAATAAAATACTCTTTCAATATACAGTCATGTATTGCTTAATGATGGGGATATGTTCTAAGAGATGTGTAGTTAGGCGATTTCATTGTTGTGCGATCACCGAGTGTACTTACACAAGCCCAGATGATGTTTATTTTTAAATTTATATATATATTTTCATATGAAAAAACACAATGTCCCAGCATCATTACTACACATCAGTCATTTCCCCTAACTGATCTGTTATGCCAATATTAAGTGCTATGTATCAGGTTTCTACACATGCTCCATTATAATCTTAAGAGACCACTGTCATACATGCAGTCCACTGTTGATCAAAATGTTATGTGGCACATGACTGTACTTTATTTTTAATTTAAATAAGTACATATTTATTAAAAGAAACAAAATTCAGGTTAAGAGAACAAGTGGCATTTAAAAAAATCTATTCAATAATCTCTCAAGAACAATAAGAAAAAAATAGCAAGCTAAAAGAAATGTTAAACACCTTTCAGGTTCCCTCAATTAGCATTAGATTTATGGCATGAAGGGAACCACACTACTTGTTTTAACAAATAGTAACAATGCAAACTGCTAAAGTATGTCTTATTTAACTGCTCCAAGGAAGTGAAGTGTTTTACCAAATACACACGCAAAAATATCCTTCAATAATGACTTCACAAAGAAAAATATTTTCCCCATGCCTTATTTTTTGCTCTTTCCCAAACGAAGGTACAAAGCTAAAGGTAATTTAAAAGTCTATCTTCTTGTTAGCTAACATTAACAGGGAAAGTGGAAAGAGTAGAAAATCCTTTAATAAATCAGCATTCGTACTTTAAATAAATAGTACACAGTACTTATAATGTATATCTTTAAACCATTGATAAAGTGTTGTCTTTAATGCTTTAGTAATACTTCATATTTAAACTGCTGACAAAGTACTTAACTAGTTTAACACTTTGGTAATAATTCACATAGCTTGATATAAATCTGGAAAAGATAACAAATGATAAATTAAGTTTTCTATTTTGCAATCTTGAGCAATTCACCGAATTTACTCAGTATGATTAAGTGTAAATTGCCTTGGAGTTTTATTATAAGGGAGAGCTGGTAGTTCATCTTAGCAAGGTTTTTAATCAAAGAAGCATGCATGCATAAATTACACAATCCAGAAAAAGTTCTTCCATGAAAGTTGCTTCATCTCCTTTTTATCTACTAAAACAATGCTGTTTTTAAACCAATCAGTATTTGAGCAACACTATTCCATGGTAGAAAAGTATATCATTAAAACATTCAAGTAATACCTATGAAGGCAAATCACTGAATCAAGCTACATTATGTGCTGTCATCTTACTTCTTTTACAAGGAAACTTACTGTACAATACAAAAATAAGAGCACTCTTTATTTTTCTGGTGTGAGCTTACATAATTTCCACTTGTGCTTTCATTCTATTGCAAGAGCATGACAGCATGGAAGATGAAAGAAGAAAGAATATATGTTATGACATAATAAATATTATGATATATACAGTGACACAGATTAGATAGATGTTAGACATTGCATGCGTTCATAAACGTTATTCTGGTGGAGTTTTACTTCCATGTTTTACACTATACATAAGACTAGAGAAAAAGTCTTTTAACTGAATGAGTAAAAGACTGTACCACAAGTTTTAAGAATTAAAAAAAAGTACTAAATTTTATGATTCATTAAAACAATTCAAACTCTAATGAAGACAGGGATAATTCTCTAAATTAGTATGCTAATAATTTGGGAAAAAGTCATGAAAGACAAGCTAGTGCTCGTCTCATAGAAGTCAGATGGAAGCCTGAAGTCTCATCAAAAAGTCATTCCTGAAAATGAGAAATAGCAAAAAATAAATACAAAGTGAAGTGATAGGGAGAGGAAAGTGTCTTTTCTCCATCTCCATTCTTTAGATGAAAATTGATAGAATAGCTGGAAAACAGTATAAGTAAGCTGAAGAGGGGAGGCTTGTCTCAACTACCCAAATCTTTAAAGAGGTAAGTGATAACCTGCCATGACCTGAATGAGTCCATTTCTGAAAGGCAGTTAAGCACCTGGGAAGAGTCTCCCCTCACTCACCTAGACATATTTATTTTTTGGCTCCTGAGAAATGGAAAACTCAGTGTCTGTCTGATCCACCAACTCCATTCATTGTAACAGGTAACTCATCATTCAATTTGAAAATATATATTCAAAAAGCATGGTATCTTTCACAAATGAAGATTCTATCTTACATAGCCAAAAAACAGAAAAGTAGAGTTTTACCAATTGGGGAAAGACTAAAAAAAAGTTTATATAACTAATAGTTATAGTAATTGTATTGTAATTATTCATTAATTTATCTGTCTTCACAAAATTTAATCCCTTGTCAGAAACAATGACATATATACCTTTGAATTTCCCATGTCATATTATCTGGCATATAGAAAATAAATAAGCAGTTTGCTGAACAAACAAATGAGTGACCCAAAATACAAAACTATATATTTATTTATTTTATGCGCCATACATTAAACAAAGAGGACAACCTTACAGTTTTAATATTATCTAAATATTCAGGTAAGTGAATATGAACATATCACAGGTCATGAGTTAACAACATGGAGTTCAAAGTGGGAGAAGCATGAACCATAGATATATGCATAAGTCGGTATACTTGTATGTGTTGTATATTTTTCTAGGATAGGTTCTATAACTTGTCATCACATGTGTATGACTGCAAAAGGCTTTTTTGTTTTAAAATGCCAAAGGTGCATTTTCAATTAAAAAAATTGAAAAATAGATTAAATAATTATTACATATAATTTTACATCATACTAGATTCTTTCATCTCTCTTTGATAAATCAGAAGGCTCCTAGGTCTTATGAAGTAACAATGAGTGATTAATTACTCAGTAATTAATACATTAATATCAATATGTGTATCAATAATACATAGTTGACATTTTCAACTATGTCAATTCCGGATATGTGGAAGTACATTGTTATACTTTTAAAAGTTAAAACACAAAATATATATTCATTTAATATGCAACCAGTATTGCTAACACAAAACCAAAATATTAAAACAATTATGCTACATGACACTACATGTACATGACATGTCCTTCTCAGATGTGAAAATAATCAATATTACATAACAAAAAACAGCATTCTAGAGTTAGCTGGGATGTTTTTATAGAACAGGAAAAGAAAAAAATGTTAGGGCCCCATATCCTAGCATCCTATCCCAAAATCTAAAAGCAAACAAAACTGACAGAGGCTCTCAGAATCCAATGTTTTGGATGCTACTCTGAGAAATTTGATTATACTGCTCAGTAAGTAGCTAAAACAGAAGGTGTCCTTGTAAGACAGTGAACAGGAAGAGAGAAAGATCTGCTTCTAGAAACACTGTAACATCCAAGACTGCTAAACAAACTACTTTTCTAAAATGAGTTTTAATGGGAGGTAGGGTAAGAGAAACAAGTAATTTTGAAACAGACCATTCCTGAGGTAAGGTAGTGAGCCCACAGGTGATGTACCACATTATGTGGCACAAAAAGGATGAGAGATCTCTAGCAAATAAAAGAAAGAAGGGACTCAAAATTTGAGGAAAGAACAAAAAGAAGGAGAGTTGAACAATAAATATTTTGCCTCTCCCTTCCTCTAAATTCAAATATTAGGAGATTAAGCACAAACAAGGTTCCCTCTATTTTTCCTATTTGCTCACATTGTGAGTAGGAATTATGATATTGATCAAGCAAGGATGAGCCATACACTATTAACAAGTCTGGAAATGTTTTATGGTATGAATACATTTGTTTTATTTTGTAAGAGCAGATAATAAAAACAGAGTAAATGTGTCTCAAGTTTAAAAAATAGCTATTTCTAAAAAACTGAAACACAGCTAAAATTAAATTCCCTTATATGTGTTATCTAAGAAAATATGATGAATGGTATGTGTCCACGGCAAAAACTGCATACCTAATACTATCTAGCCAGCTTCCAAAGCAAAAGTATATATAAGGTTTTCAGAGAAAATTATTGCTATAAAATCTCTAGTCTTAAAGAAGGCAATGACTTTGTTTTCCTATATGAAAGAGGCACAGTATGTATCATTGATGAGTCATTATCAAAATCAATTTTGGGCTTGGTATGGTGGCTCACACCGCTAATCCCAGCACTTTGGGAGGCTGAGGCAGAAGGACTGCTTGAGACCAGGAGTTTTAGGCCAGGCTGGGCAACAATGCGAGACCTCCATCTCTCCAAAAAAAAAAAAAAAAAAAGTTTTTTAATTAGTTGGACATGGTGGCACATGCTGCTAATTCCAGCTACTAGGGAGGCTGAGGTGGGAGGATTGCTTGAGCCCAGGAGTCGAGGCTGAGGTGAGCTATGATCTCGGCAGTGCACTGCAGCCTAGTCAACAGAGCAAGACCCTGTCTCTCTTAAAAAAATAGGCCGGGCGTGGTGGCTCAAGCCTGTAATCCCAGCACTTTGGGAGGCCAAGGTGCGCGGATCACGAGGTCAGGAGATTGAGACCATCCTGGCTAACACAGTGAAACCCTGTCTCTACTGAAAATACAAAAAATTAGCCAGGCGTGGTGGCTGGTGCCTGTAGTCCCAGCTACTCAGGAGGCTGAGGCAGGAGAATGGCGTGAACCCAGGAGGCGGAGCTTGCAGTGAGCCAAGGTCATGCCACTGCACTCCAGCCTGGGTGACAGAGCAAGACTCCGTCTCAAAAATAAATAAATAAATAAAAATAAAAATAAATAAAATCATATAAAATAAAATTTGATGATAAAAGGACATTTCAATATATGTTGCTTCTAAAATATGTGAGGAATTCTTTCTCAGTTTTCATCATTAATCTTATCAAAACTGAATAGGAATGTTAGTATCTATAGCATTATATGTTGTTTTAACTCTGATAGTTCTGATAGACTCTATGTAAAAATTAAAACTTTACTCCAAAGGTGAATATGAACTTAGGAATAGAAGCATTTCTACCAGAATAGGATTTCTACCAGAAATAAGATAGCATGCTACAGGTCATATGTAATCTTTATTCAGGATAAGAGCAAAGAAAAATTTCTGTCAAGGAGTAAAGATGCCAAATTGCTAATTGCTTCTATCACACTGAATTTAACATTTATAAGATGAATTTTCACGAAAAATTCTAGCTAATGATATGTAACAGAATACACTTTTTCCATCTACCTAAATGTGAATTGCATAAAGGGAATTTTCCACCACATAACTAGCTATACACATCTGGATGTTATTTAGATTGTAGCCCTGTATTTGTGAAAAAGTACTGCTTTAGGTAATATTTTAAAAGGCACAGCTGTGGACTGTTCCTGTACATCTATTCTTGTACTTCTCTGTGGTAATACTAATGAAGGTGATCTTTTCCTGAACACAAATATCAGTGCTATTTCTCTAATATAACTGTAACTGAAGTTATTAGAGAGAGTTTTAAAACTTTATTGTCTGGCTAGTAGTCAAGACATCTTGCTATGTCTTAAGATTTATTTAAAAGCTTCAATGACCAGGTTCAGATAAAATTGATGACATTCATTTTAATTTAGTATCTTAGAAGAAACAAACATATTATCTTGGTAATAACAGATGGCTCATTACTAGCCATGAATTTTTTACTACGGGACTGCAGTGATTGAAGTAAACATATCTGATAGAGATATAAGATACATATGCAAATATAATACATATTCTTGTTCCCCATGGCTTTCATTTTATATGCAAGATTTAATAACATTATCATGAGAAAACATGATTTTTCTAATAACAACTGAAAATTAATGTTGTCATCAATGTTTTAACAGAGCTATCATTTTAGTCTATATTATCATATTTTAAGTTGTTTTTTAAAATGATATATTTGCAGATCAATTTGTTAAAAAAACTTTTTGAATTATATCTTCTATAGATAGACATTATTAGCAACAATGTAGCTTATTCCTAAGTTTGGTGGGCCAATTAAATTCAACCAAGTAAAACTTCAAATTTGAAGGGGATCATAGTGATTACATCTTTATGGCTAACTCCCAGAAGGGGCAGCACATGTAACATTTGAAGAAAATTGATGGGGAGAGGAAACTACTAAGGGAAAAGTATGTGAGTTTATGTTGAACAGTATGATGGGGTGGGGAAATGAAGACTCTGGGAATAAGCTGAAATGAGAATATTTGAAAAACAGGTCTTCAAGCACAAATTTCTCTACTTCAACTTTAATGTTCCCCTTTCCTCTAAAACAACAGATATTAAAAGGATTTTCCACAAAACATTCTTTGCAGTCTTCAGGCTTAGTATGAGGTCTATTTAAAACTTATCTCCGTATTTAATAGTCTTCGCAATGTTCATTTACACACAGACTAGTTTTTTTTATATTATACGTTAATAAAATATGCTGACCACAAGAAAAAGATTTTCCCACATCCACCTGACCAAAGAGTAGATTTCTAGTTCATTCCTCAACAATAAAATTTGTATATCTTTATTTTAAAAATGGTTTTGTAATATGAAGTCAATGAGAACATCTTTGTGTTTGCAACATGATCACAACTCCTGGCATGCAGGAGATAAAGTCTACATTTCATCAACAACATCCATGTTTCACTATTTAACATCTCTGAAATATGGCTCTATCTTAAAATTGACACTTAACCATAGTTTAATTAGCATTTTTCCCTTCTGAATGATACATAAAATGATAAAGCCTTTTACAGATAGTAGTGTTTTAGAATAGATGAAATACAATAAACAATGTTAAATTTAGTAAAATTAAACTAAACACAGGTGAAGTGTGTGTTTCTGTTCACTTTATTACCTCACAATAAACTGAAATTCATGGCTTTTGATGTTTTCATTTACATGTTTGTTAAAACCTTACATTATCATATAGCAATTAATAGGTTATACATTTTTACTTTACTTTTAAAACTATCCAAATATATATACATCTCTGTATCAGTTCATATATATGTATATATTTATATAAAATCATGGCCAGGGCCAATGCCAGGAAACCTTTCCCCTATGTTTTATTCCAGAACATTCAGTTTCAGGTCATACTCTTAAGTCTTTAATACACATTGAATTGATTTTTTGTGTATGATCTAAGGATCCAATTTCATTCTTTGCATGTGGATATACGGTTTTCCCAGCCCCATTTGGTGAAGAGACTACACTTTCCCCATTATATATTCTTGCACCCTTGTCGAAAATCAGTTGACCATAATAAACGTGTGGGCTTATTTCTAGGCGCTCTATTCAATTCCATTAATCAGTATGTCTGGCTTCATGGCAGTACCATACTGTCGCAATACTGTTACTTTTTAAGTATTTTGAAATTAGAAAGAGAGAAGCCTCCAGGTTTGATCTTTCTCAGGATTCTTTTGGCTATTCAGGGTCCTTTGTGTTTCCATATGAATTTGAAGATTGATTTTTATTTTTCTATAAAAAATGCTACTTGGATTTTGATAGGGAATACATTGAATCTGAGATGACTGAGTACTACGACCATGTTAATAAAGGCATAACTCATGTAATTGTACTTTACTTTGTTGTACTTTGTAATACTGCAATTTTATAAATTAAAGGTTGTGGCAACTCTGCATTGAGCAAGTCTACTGTCACCATTTTTGCAACAGTATGTGCGTCTATGTTACATTTTGGTAATCCTCACAATACTTCAGACTTTCCCATTTTCATTGTATCTGTTATGGTGATCTGTGATCAGTGATCTTTGGCATTACTATTATAATTGTTTTGGGGTAGCACAAATCACACCCATATAAGACAGTGTACTTAACCAATAAATATGTGTATTCTAACTCCCCCATCAACCTGTCATTCCCCTCTCTCCCTCTCCTGAGGCTCCTTATTCTCTGAAACACAACAATATTGAAATTAGATGACTTGATAACCCTATAATGGCCTACAAGTGTTCAAGTGAGAGAGTCACATGTCTCTCACTTTAAATCAAAAGTTACAAATGATGAAGCTTAGGAAGGCATATATCCAAAGCTGAGAAACACTGAAAGCTAGGACTCTTGTGCCCAGTTAGCCAAGTTGTGAATACAAAGAAAAAGCTCCTGAAGGAAATTAAAGGTGCTACTTTAGTGAACACATGAATGAGAAGAAAGTCAAAGAGCCTTATGGCTGATACACAGAAAATTTTAGTCGTCTGCATAGATGATCAAACCAGTACAACATTCCCTTAAGCCAAAGCCTAAAGTAGAATGAGGCACTAACTCTCTTCAATTCTTTAAAGGCCAAGAGAGGTGGGAAGGCTAGAGAAGACAAATCTGAAGCTATCACATTGGTTCATGGCATTTCAGAAAAGAAGCCATCTTCATAAGATAAAGTACAAGGTGAAACAGCAAGTAGCAAGTGCTGATGAAGAAGATGGAGCAAGTTATCCAGAAGACCTAAGATCATCAACGAAGGTGGCTACACAAACCAACACATTTTCAATGTAAACAAAACAGTCTTCTCTTGGAACAAGGTGCCATCTAGGACCTTCACAACTATGGAGAAATCAATGCCTGCCTTCAAAGCTTCAAAAAACAGGTTCACTCTCTTGTGAGAGTCCAATGCAGTTGATGACTTTCAGCTGAAGCCAATACTCACTTAGTCTCAAAATCCTAGGGCCTTTCAAAATTAGGCAAAACCAACTCTGCCTGTGCTCTTTAATGAAACAACAAAGTCTGGATGACATTGCTCACAGCATGGCTTTCTGAATACTTTAAGCCCAACGTTGAGACATACTGCTCAGCAAAAAAGATTCTTTTCAAAATATTACTGCTCATTGACAGTGCACCTAGTCACACAAGAGCTCTGATGGAGATGTTCAAGATCAATGTTATTTTCATGCCTGCTAATACAATATCCATTCTGCAGCCCACAAATCAAGTAATAATTTTTACTTTTAAGTGTCATTATTTAAAAAAAATACCTTTTATAAGGCTATACCCACCATAGATAGCAATCCTTCTGATGGACTGGGGCAAAGTAAATTAAAAACCTAGAAAGTATTTATTCTAGATGACATCAAGAACATGCATGATTCATGTGAGGTCAAAATCCAACATCAACAGGGGTTTGGAAAAAGTTAATTCCAACCCTCACAGATGACTTTGAGGGGTTCAAGACTTTGGTGGAATTAAGTCACTGCAGATGTGGTGGAAACAGTAAGAAAACTAGAATTATAAATGGAGCCTGAAGTTGTGACTGAATTGGTGCAATCTCATAATAAAACTTCAACAGATGAAGAGTTGCTTCTTATGGATGAGGAAAGATAGTTTCTTAAGAAGTAATCTACTTCTGGTAAAGGTGTTATGAATATTTTTGATATGACAACAAAAGACTTAGAATATTCCATAAACTTAGTTGATAATGCAGCAGCAGGGTTGACAAGGACTAAAATTTTGAAATAAGTTCTACTGTGAATAAAATACTATCAAACAGCATCTCATGTTACAAAGAAATCTTTTGTAAAAGGAAGAGTCAATTGATATGAGAAACTTCAGTATTGTCTTATTTTAATAAACTGTCACAGCCACACCAGTCTTCAGAAAACACCATCCTGACCAATAAACCTATCATCTCCACCAGCAAAACGATGATAACTCGCTGAAGGCTCAACTTATCCTTAGCATTTTTTAGCAATACTGTATTTATCATCAAGGTGCATACATTTTTAAATGTAAACTAGTACAACCACTATAAAAAACAGCATGGAGTTTCCTTAATTGTTCAAGAGTGTATTGTTTAATATCCACACATCTAAATTTTATAATTTTCCTCCTGCTATTGATTTCTAGTTGGATTTTATTGAAGTCAGAAAAGATCTTGCTATCTTAAATGTATTCACTTGTTTTGTGACCTAACGAGTTATGTATACTGGAGAATGTTCCATGTGCACTTAAGAAAAATGTATACTCTGCTCTAGCTGGGTAGAATATTCTGCATATGTCTGATATGTCTGTTAGGTCCATTTGGTCTACGGTGTTGTTCAAGTTTTCTGTTTCCTTATTGATCTCTGTCTGGATGGTCTCCCCCATTATTGGAAGTGGTGAAATGAAACCTCCTACTATAATTGTGTTGCTGTCTATTTCTCCCTTCACTTCTGAAATGTCTGCTTCATGGATTAAGCGCTCTGATGTTAGCAGCATACATAATTGTTATATTTTCTTGGTGAATTAACCCTTTTATCATTATGTGATATCCAAAAACTGCCTGTTGTGACAGTTTTTGACTTAAAGACTCTTTTGTCTGATGTAAGTATGGCCACTTCTCCTCTTTTGGTTACCATTTGCAAGAAGTATCTTTCTCCATTCCTTCACTTTCATTTAGCCTATGTGTGTCCTTAAATCTAAAGTGAGTTTTTGTAGACAGCATATAGTTGTATCTCGTTTTTTTTAATGCACTCAGCTACTCTATGATTTTTTATTAGGTAATTTAATTCATTTATAATAATAGTAGTTATTCATTAGGAAGGTCTTACGATTGCCATTTAATTCACTGTTTTCTATCTGTCTTGTGACACTCAATTCCCTATTTTCTTCTCTTGCTATCTTCCTTTGTGTTTCATTATTTTGTAATGACATGCTTTGATTCCCTTCTCATTTTCTTTTGTGTATCTTTTATAGGTATTTTCTTTGTGGTTACCATGGAGTTTACATAAAGTACCTTATATTTATAGCAATCTACTTTAACTTGACAATTTAACTTCAATTGCATACAAAAACTCTACACTTTTACTTCTACCCCCTACCACACTTCATGTTACTGAAGTCATAATTTGCATCTTTTTATACTATGTATCCATTAACATATTTCTATAGTTATAGCTTTTATATATTTGCCTTTCAACTTCTATAACAGAATTAAATGTGATTTATGCATCAATGTTACAGAATTGCAGTATTCTGCATTTGTTTATATATTTACCTTTTCCAGTGAATTTTATATTTTCATATGGTTTCACGTTGCTGTTTGGCATCCTTTGCTTCATTCTTTGTCCTTACTGTCTTTAACTAGACTCTAGAATCTAAAGATCACATTTATTTTACAAATTAAACTAGCCAAAGAATATGCATCAGTGTTGTTTGGCAATTATAGGTCAGAACTGAGCTTCTATTCTAGGACTTAGGGTACAGATGGAACCGTGTTCCTAAATCAATAATGCATTTCCACTCCAAAAAACTCCACCAGTTTTAATACCTACCAGTTCCTTTGCTTAGATATGGGGGCTTAAAGAACTTCACAACACCATAGACATTGACAATTGTACCACCCTTAAGTTGATTCAGGGGTGTATATATATAATTTGTTGCTGGAACCTAAAGAAAGAGAAGACAGTGAATACATTTATAGAAAGTATTTACATTGTAGAATCATGTTATAATCATATTAGCAGCAAATCCATGTAACTATTTTATCCTTTTAAGTGTCTAAAAGAAGTTATAACCTGAAATAAGGCAATGCACACAGCTTAGCTTATCCAACTAGTTTTCCTTAGAACTTTGTTTATAAATGGTACAATTTGCACACTAGCTCATAAAGGCATAACCTATAATCTAATTAAAACATTATACTTCTTCAATAAAAACATAGCAAACAGTATATACATATAGTCCCTGACTTATGATGGTTCAACTTACAATCTTCTGACTTTAGAATGGGTCTATTAGGCAATTTAATACATTTTGTATTAATGAAATTTTTGACTTATGATGGGTACACTGGATGTAACTTCATTGTAAATCAAGGAGCATCTGTAGTGAAAAACAGCAATACATGTCAAAACTGAAGCAATAACACAAAACAAGAAAATACTTTTTTAAAATATGTACATCTTCAATGTAAAAGGTCTAAGAAAAGAGAGTTTTATTAAAGGTAAATGACTGGGCATAAAGAGATATTTTTAGAAGCCCTGAAAATGCAACTAGAACACTAGTCTTAACAATACAAGTTACGTCTCTTGTAAGTTTAGAAAACTTTTTTTTTTTAAGGACACTCTCAAGGAATCTTTTAGTAATTAAATCATCCTAGCTATCTTTAAGTTAGTATATCCCTAGCTTATTTGGTCAAGAAACTGTAGCTGGGGGACAATAAATCAAACTGTTAACAGAGAACAAATTCTAAAAAATGCAATTTAAGAGATTTTCGTTCTATTTTTTAACTAATATCTCTTTGAAACTTGTGGTACAATTTCTCTCTTCCCCTTACCCCCATGCTATTATAGAGATTTTCCGTAGGCCTAAATTTTGACTCATAACTCAAGCCAGGTTTTGAGTCATAAATGGTATAAAAAGATTTAAAATGCTAATAATGAAACCCTACCCCAAAGAATTGAAACTAACAATGCCTAAATTCTTGGGCTTACAGTATAGTAGATAAGAAATGAAAACTTATTGAGAAGTTGAAATCAGCAACTAACAAAAATTCTTGAGCTTGCAGAATATCAGATAAGAAAAGAAACAACTTGCTGAGATACTACTGAAACTCCTACTGATTTTGAGAGCAGGAAAAAACTATCTGAAATCAGTTGAAACCAAGATGGCTGACTGGAATTTGACAACGAGTTTGCTGATATCACAGTATGAATTTCCATCACATTCATCATACTAACTCCACCTGAATTTGCACATGCAACCCATGCATTAATGTGAAGAAATAACTATGCATGCCCAAGGACTTTCCAAGCTTCCCCTTTCATCCAACTAATGACTTACTAATCCCAGTATCTACTCTCTAAAACTTTTCTAATAAAATTACTGCCTTAAAGACAGCACAGGGAGACATATTTGAGCTCAGCTCGTGTCTCCTTAGGTGTTGACTTTCAGCTTTTCTTTTCTCAAAAATTTGATTTCACAGTATTGGCTTATAACACATCAGGTAGCGAGCTCCTTTTGTTCTATAATAATAAGAGAACCAAAAGATTATTTTTTGAAATAACTGGGAATAAGTTGGGAAAGAAAAGGGAAAGTGGTTTACAAGGACATGTTTGCATATTAACAGTGATACTAAATAAAGCCTTAAAGGGCTTTATATAAGTGGCCCCAACATCAAATGGAAATAAGGATACCTATCACTTCTGAGAGTTAAAATTTTAAAATTCAAATTAAAAAATTAGTTTTTCCAAGGAGGCTTCTCAGTTTAAACAAAAGAGTAGAATTTGCTAATCTAATCAAACTTCAATATAAAGAAAGCTAGCTCATCAATGATTAAAAAAAGAATGATGGAATAATGGAATGGAAAGAGAAATAATGGAAGAGAAGCATACTGAACAGTAGGGAGAAAACATGTGCTTAGCTTACACTCAATATTCTATCTTAACATCTCATGGAGAGAAGAATGGGAAAGGCCAGCAAAACTCAATGACACTAACCATTATAATCAACCAAGTAACCGCCATTTGTTAATTCATTACCAATAAACAACTTCTTGTTTGGCTTTCCATGCAAATCAGCAAGTATTTATGTGTACAACAGCTAAGATATAAACCTCATTATAAATTCATAAATTGATATTTTTTGCTTCTTAATCATTCTCTAATGAGTTGGGTTAATATTCTTACAAGTTTGGTTAATGTACCATTGAGTAAGCTCACACTTCAACAAGGTAATTAAATTTACATGATTCCCAATAAGCCCTATCTTAGTAGCCAATTTGCCTCCCTTGCTGACACAATAAAGTATTGTATTCCACAAAAAAGGACTGTAGAGGGACATCCAAATCAGTGTGAACAAATGTGTTAGCGGGAGAAATAGTGTAGTTAGTAGGAGAATGGTAAGCAAAGGCTTTCTGAAGGTGGCAACAAAATCTAAATTTTGAAGGACAAGTAACAAGGAGAAATGATAGGACATACTAGCATTATGTAATCAGGGATCTGAAAATAGTTTCACACTGCTGGTGCAAAAGGCACATGGCTAATATCTAAAGCAACAGGCATATAATATTTATGACATCCTAACAACTCCTAGGTTAATAAAACTAGCACTTACAAAAATACTTGTTGAGGATTTTTATTGCTCACTAAATAATCTAGAACAGTACTATCCAAGAAAATCTTCTATGATAATGAAAATATTCTATATCAATATTGTGGCTACTCAGGAATTTAAATATGACTAGTGCAAATCATGAACTGAATTTTTAATAGCCACACACAGCTAGTTGCTCATTATCGCACAGCACAGGCACATGTCCATGAGAAAACCATCGGCTCATGATATACTAAAGATAACTTGATAGCATTATCATTAAGTACATCACTTGATCCACATTTCACACAGACATGAACAATTTTTTTTTTTGACTGCTTAAGGGGCAGCCCATTATGGAATCAATCAGTCATGAAAATGTGAGCACTGGGTTAAATGAGATGCAATTTACAGCATATGCAGAAAGTTAACTAGCGGACAAAAATCAAGCACAGCAGACAATAAAAGCCTGAAGAGAGAAAGACACCTAGCAGCATAATTCGATTCATTCATTCCTTTATTTATTTCTGTCCTTCCTTCATTCATTCATTGATGGGCTATGTACTATACGGGGCACTAAAAATAAGTGTGAACAAAACACAAATAGACCCTGCACCAATGGAAGAACAAACCATAAAAGCGGAGAGATGTCTTAGAATTGTCTTAGAAGGTCTATTTGAAAAGATATTTAAAGAAAGAACTAATTAAATGAAGTACAGAAGTTGGGAATGAGATAAGCAACAGTGTTCCAAGCAGAGAAAACACATTCAGTATATTTGAAAATCCAGGAGGTTTGGATGGCTGGAGTGTACTGGTCAAAGGTAATGACAAGATTAGGTTGAATAAAAATATAGGGGATCGTTTATATTGGGCCTTCAGATCACATAAGTGGGCTAGTAAAGCTTTTAAATCCTGAAGACAATACAAGATCAAATGATTACCCTGAGTCACTTGAAAAGCAAACTTTCTACCACTGAAAAACAAATACTCTATTTTCTAAATTCTAAAAACACCCTGGTCCTCACAGACTACACTTTTAATACTATATTCTCGAAAAAATACACTTTTTCAGGAAAACAAGAAACTCAAAAACAGTAACTCCGTTTTCTTGATATCAACTGCAAGATCCATGCTCAGTTTAAAAATGTAGAAATGTAAAAACGAGCATCTTTTGATGAGTCAGGAAAATAAAGTCAAATAGATCTATGCCTGATTTAACTTACAATACCTAGGCTTTGTGAAAAAATATTTTTGCAAAGTTCAGTGGCTTTTTCATTTATTCCCGCCTTATTTACAGGTTCGCAGATATATCAAATATTTTAAATTAAACAATTTATAACAATTTTGGGAAATACTAATACCAGAGCTAACTCACACTTTTCAAAAAGTACATCAGTTCTTTTATTGGTAACAGTTCCCCCAAAAATATTAATTATACTAATACTCAGAATTTAGTAACTGTGTCCTACAGTCATTGTCAACTAGAAACAGTTCCTGAATTCTGTCCATTTGAAACTAAAGGTTCAAAAACATAAGTAGAACATAAACATCATATTAAACTATACCAATAAATTATTAACACCTTCTTTCCAGTTTCACTCGGCTACAAGTAGACTATCTGTAAAAATGGGAATGGGCATCTTCCTATTGCTATAAGGAACCTATAGCTATATCTATGCTATAAAATAGTGGGAAAAAATGGTTAAAAAGAAATGTATCATAAGTATAAGAAAACTACTTAAAATTATATAATTTGTTCAATTATATAATTCAGCACATAATTGTCTGGTTAAATACAAGCTAATGTAAAAAGAAATGAATTTGCCTATGGTTTAAAACAAAAATTTAAGGATCTTCATACAGTAAAAACTTATTTTATTTTTCTTGTGTATGTATAGCTTACACAAAATATCAGCAGATATTCCAGACAACAGAATATTCAGATATTGATTACTAGGTAAAATATATAACTCTAATATAACATTATCAGCTATAAAAAAGTAAAGATTATGTTTTTCCAGTGTATTGATAATATATCAATATCAGACTACAAAGTGGACTGAATATACATACACATGTATCTATGTGTGTGGCATATACAGGTATAGGTGTAATACTCTAAATTAAACTGAATATCATCTTACCAAAGACATTGATTCTGTAGAAAAATCTCTTAAAGATTTGACATAAACCTGAAGGAAAAAAAGAAAGAACTTATTTGTATACAGATAACCTCCAATGTGATTACATGCTTTTAGTTGTAGTAAAAGTACACACTTACTTGTAAAATATTCAAATTCACTAGGATGACATAAAGTTATGGCTTACAAATTAAAAGTGAAATGTGCAAAGTTGTCTAAGCTACAGAAACTTAAAAAAAAAAGGCAAAGATATAAGGTCAAATGAAAATGTACTTTATTAAAATATTAGTGTTCTTACAGATTAAATCTGAAGCACAGCAATATTCAGTTCTCAGGATAGAATGTAAAAGAATGCAAACTCCTATCAGTCCAATAGAAGTGGAAAATCAGAGCTGATAAAATTTTTCCTGCATAGAACCTTAGATGATTTCAGAAAGAAAAAAATAAATAAGGAAGTGCTTCAGTGATCACTCTAACTGCAAATTTTACCCATCTCCAGCCTAATTCATTAATTTTAATATCAAGCAGAGCCACCACCAGTGCTTATAGTACCTTTGTGCATACTAGAAAAAAACAGGCAGATGTTGGCCTGCAAGCTTTTGGCTTAGCCCAATTCTACCTAATAGCCTTGACTAAAAAGGCAGTTTTCAAGTGTGTGTGTGGAAGGTAGGGTGTTAAAAGAGGAAAGGAGAGGAAGGCCATCTTCACAACCAATAAAGTAGGAGAAGGAAAAAATCAGTTTTACCTAAAGAGGGGTAGTTGATTAATTTAAAGTGAAATCACGTAGAACAAAGTGCCTGATGGTATAATCACAAAGAATATCCAGTCTAGAATGTCTGTGCGGTTTTGTAAGTTTCATTAATAAGTATTTATTAAATATAAAGGAATTCCCTTTTCTATCTTGTCATTCGAAAAATAAAACCAAGAAAAAAAAACTTCTATTTTTTAAACTTAAAATATTCAATTAAAATAATTTAGTCAGACCAAGTAGTTTATCTGCAGATTTACAGAAATACTTTCAATCCCATCACTTTAGCTCATTAAATCTGCAATATAATTAGAGAATAAAAGCTACATACTTACATAAACAGTTGATTTGAGGTCTTCAAATGCTTTCAAAAATATGCAAGGTTTACCATCTCTGCTTGTAGATGAAGAAGCTAAAAAAACAATAAATCTAGCCACTGCAATGGTGTCCTACATAGAAAAAAAAAAGTTTTTGAATCAATCACCAAAATACGTATAATTTGGAATGTCATATAAATCCTTACTTATATTATGTTTAGAATAAAAATTACCTCTATAAAGTAGAAAACTGGTTAACCTAAACTTGTTTAACACTTGCCGAATACATTATTTAGACTACCACTTCCTCTAAAACATCTTCAACATCTACAGCTACAATATAGCCACAGATGACAATAACGTCCCACTTCATGGACCAGGAAAATGCTAAATCACTAAGAAAGTTTTATGTAGTGAAACTCAGACGTTCCAATAGTAATAAGGATGGAATTTAAATGAAACTAAATCTCAAAGTTGAGAAACTACATTGAGAAAGGCATGACAGTGCAAAAACTCCACATATTACAAAACTAATATATGTGCATACAAATACAGGGCATGGACATAATAAGAAATTTCCATTTATATACTAATAAGAACAAAGATATTTTCTTTCTACTTAGGTTTGTAACAGTAGTAAGAAGCCATTCTCCATTTATCCCTTCCTCTCTCATTCTTTAAATTTCCTTTTCTTATTTTCCAAATACTAAAACAGAAATACTAAAAGAGTTTTGCCTTGCTGCATATATATTTTTCATTGTCTTACTCCCTTAATTTTAACAACGAAACCTTAACATACACCAAAATGTCTGGGCTTTTGGTCATCTTCCTTCAATAATTTAAAACTCTATCAAGTGGAAGTCTTCTGCATTACCACAGTGTGCTCTGCACATACAAGGGCCTGGTGTCGATTCCCACAATCCTCTATTCAGATTTAACAATTGGACTGAGAGCATATTGAAGATAGTTGTCATTTCTAATTCTGCTCTGTATTTACAGGACTTGGCACAAAGCAGGCCCTCCCAAAACAAACTGTCTATGAATCAAACGAAAGACCTTATGTTGCCTTTTCTAAAAATCTCTTGCCCTAACCAGGTGTTGTAGTTCTGCAATTCCTGCGTTTTTTCCTTCACATGAGATTGCAAACATAACTGAGTGTATGCTGATAATGCCAAATTATCACAACTCTTCATAGTTAAATGGGAGAAAATTTTTCTTCTTACTGAAGATTTTATATCTCTCTGAAACCTTTTATGCAGTTTAAAAAAATAAAATGAACATGTTTCTGGAATAAAAATAACAACTGAGTTACCTTTTTTCAGTTTTACAAACTGAAGTATACACTCTGTTTTCAAGTGACCTCAAACCAATACATTCTGATTAAATGAAAACTTGAGATTTTAGTCAAAGATTTAAAGTTGTTTATCAAACTAACACCGGAAGATAAACAGAAGTAGGGAAGCCAACAGTTTATCAGTTCTAAATTATCCAAGTAGAAAAAAAACCTACCTCTTGTTATCCTCTGTTCCACTTAAAAATGTTTTCAAAAGTAAATATTATACACCAAATGCAAATGTTGGAGTACAGATGACCATTTTTTTTTCTATTTTCCTGTAGATTCTAAACTTTTTAAAAAGACTATGTATGTATTTCTTTTATCATGAAGAAAAATTTTGAAAAGAATAAATGACTAAAAGCTGGACATCAGCATTCATAAGAAAAATTTTTCTGAATTTAACAGTAGCTACACACAATTCAGTAAAAAGTTACAACCCTTCCTCTGGCATATATTCAACAGCATGGAAATAACAATCACAGTCTTTTTTAATTAAAATGCATTTACTATATTCATAAACATGGATTTATATTTGAATATACATATAAAAACTGCATTGAAGGCCCTTCAGTGATCTCATCCCAAGCAACTCTGCCTGTTTTATTTCCACATACTTCCCATTCAATATTAGACAAATTGGATCCTCTTATAAGTATAGTGCTTTTCCACATATATTCTTTATTTATTTTGAGCCACTGCTACAAATAAATGACATGTTTCCCATCTGTACATATCTGACCTAATCTATATTTCAAAGTCTAGCCTTCTTCTTCCTGGTAGAATCTATCACAGATTCTCTCTCAGAAACAAGTAATTCTACCTTCCTCTAAACTCTCCTATACAGCGTTTTAGCATTTTTCACTTTGTATGTTATTTACAAACTTTTCTTAATGCCTTTAAAGCCCTTAAAGTCCTGTAAGTTCCTTGGACTGAAAGTAATGGAGATCATTCCAAGATGGCCGAATAGGAACAGCTCCACTCTACAGCTCCCAGTGTGAGCCACGCAGAAGACAGGTGATTTCTATATTTCCATCTGAGGTACTGGGGTCATCTCATTAGGACTTGTTGGACAGTGGGTGCAGCCCACGGAGTGTGAGCTGAAGCAGGGCAGGGCATCGCCTCACTGGGGAAGCGCAAGGGGTCGGGGAATTCCCTTTCCTAGCCAAGGGAAGCCATGACGGTCGGTACCTGGAATATCGGGACACTCCTGCCATAATACTGTGCTTTTCCAATGGTCTTAGCAAACTGCACACCAGGAGATTATATCCCATGCCTGGCTCATCAGGTCCCATGCCCACAGAGTTTTGCTCATTGCTGGCACAGCAGTCTGAGATTGAACTGTGAGGCTGCAGCGAGGCTGGGGGAGGGGCTTCCACCATTGCTGAGGCTTGACTAGGTAAACAAAGCGGCTGGGAAGCTTGAACTGTGTGGAGCCCACTGCAGCTCAAGGATGCCTGCCTGCCTCTGTAGATTCCACCTCTGGGGGCAGGGCATAGCTGAACAAAAGGCAGCAGAAACTTCTGCAGACTTAAACGTCCCCATCTGACAGCTTTGAAGAGAGCAGTGGTTCTCCCAGCATGGAGTTTGAGATCTGAGAATGGACAGATTGCCTCCTCAAGTGGGTCCCTGACCCCTGAGTAGACTAACTGGGAGACACCTTCCAGTAGGGGCCAACTGACACCTCACACAGCTGGGTGCCCCTCTGAGACGAAGCTTCCAGAGGAAGGATCAGGCAGCAACATTTGCTGTTCTGCAATATTTGCTGTTCTGCAGCCTCTGCTGGTGATACCCAGGCAAACAGGGTCTGGAGTTGACCTGCAGCAAACTCCAACAGACCTGCAGCCGAGGGTCCTGACTGTAAGAAGGAAAACTAACAAACAGAAAGGAATAGCATCAACATCAACAAAAAGGACATCCACACCAAAAACCCATCTGTAGGTCACCATCATCAAAGACCAAAGGTAGATAAAACCACAAAGGTCAGGAGAAACCAGAGCAGAAAAGCTGAAAATTCTAAAAATCAGAGCACCTCTTCTCCTCCAAAGGATCACAGCTCCTCGCCAGCAATGGAACAAAGCTGGACAGAGAATAACTTTGATGAGTTGGCAGAAGTAGGCTTCAGAAGATCAGTAATAATAAACTTCTCTAAGTTAAAGGAGGATGTTTGAACCCATCGCACATAAGCTAAAAACCTTGAAAACAGATTAGACGAATGGCTAACTAGAATAAATAGAGAAGACCTTAAATGACCTGATGAAGTGGAAAACCATGGCACAAGAATTACATGATGCATGCACAAGCTTCAGTAGTTGATTGGATCAAGTGGAAGAAAGGGTATCAGTGACTGAAGATCAAATGAATGAAATGAACTGAGAAGAGAAGTTTACAGAAAAAAGAGTAAAAAGAAATGAACAAAGCCTCCAAGAAATATGGGACTATGAGAAAAGACCAAATCTACATTTGATTGGTGTACCTAAAAGTGATGGGGAGAATAGATCCAAATTGGAAAACACTCTCCAGGATATTATCCAGGAGAACTTCTCCAATCTAGCAAGGCAGGCCAACATTGAAATTCAGGAAATACAGAGAACGCCACAAAGATGCTCCTCGAGAAGAGCAACCTAAAGACACATAATTGTCAGATTCACCAAGGCTGAAATGAAGGAAAAAATGTTAAGGGCAGCCAGAGAAAAAGGTCAGGTTACCCACAAAGGGAAGCCCATCAGACTAATAGTGGATCTCTCAGGAGAAACTCTACAAGCCAGAAGAGAGTTGGGGCCAATATTCAACATTCTTAAAAAAAGAATTTTCAACCCAGAATTTCATATCCAGCAAAACTAAGCTTCATAAGTGAAGGAGAAATAAAATCCTTTACAGACAAGCAAATGCTGAAAGATTTTGTCACCACCAGACCTGCCTTACAAGAGCTCCCGAAGGAAGCACTAAACATGGAAAGGAACAATTGGTACCAGCCAATGCAAAAACATGCCAAATTGTAAAGACCATTGAGGCTAGGAAGAAACTGCATCAACTAATGAGCAAAATAACCAGCTAACATCATAATGGCAGGATCAAATTCACATATAACAATATTAACCTTAAATGTAAATGGGCTAAATGCTCCAATTAAAAGACACAGACTGGCAAATTGGATAAATTGTCAAGACCCCTCAGTGTGTTGTGTTCAGGAGACCCATCTCACACGCAGAGACACACATAGGCTCAAATTAAAGGGATGGAGGAAGATCTACCAAGCAAATGGAAACAAAAAAAAAGCAGGAGTTGCAATCCTAGTCTCTGATACAACAGACTTTAAACCAACAAAGATCAGAAGAGACACAGAAGGCCATTAAGTAATGGTAAAGGGATCAATTCCACAAGAAGAGCTAACTATCCTAAATATATATGCACCCAATACAGGAATGCCGAGATTCATAAGGCAAGTCCTTAGAGACCTACAAAGAGACTTAGACTCCCACACAATAATAATGGGAGACTTTAACACCCCACTGTCAACATTAGACAGATCAAAGAGATAGAAAGTTAACAAGGATATCCAGGACTTGAACTCAGCTCTGCACCAAGCGGGCCTAATAGACATCTACAGAACTCTCCACTCCAAATCAACAGAATATACATTCTTCTCAGCACCACATCGCACTTATTCCAAAATTGACCATAGTTGGAAGTAAAGCACTCCTCAGCAAATATAAAAGAACAGAAATTATAACAAACTGTCTTTCAGACCACAGTGTAATCAAATTAGAACTCAGGATTAAGAAACTTGCTCAAAACTGCACAACTACATGGAAACTGAACAACCTGCTCCTGAATGGACTACTGGGTACATAACAAAATGAAGGCAGAAATAAAGATGTTCTTTGAAACCAATGAGAACAAACACACAACATACCAGAATCTCTGGGACACATTTAAAGCAGTGTGTAGAGGGAAATTTATAGCACTAAATACCCACAAGAGAAAGCAAGAAAGATCTAAAATGGACACCCTAACATCACAATTAAAAGAACTGGAGAAGCAAGAGCAAACAAATTCAAAAGCTAGCAGAAGGCAAGAAAAAACTAAGATCAGAGCAGAACTGAAGGAGATAGAGACACAAAAAACCCTTCAAAAAATCAATGAATCCAGGAGCTAGTTTTTTGAAAAGATCAACAAAATTGATAGACTGCTAGCAAGACTAACAAAGAAGAAAAGAATCAAACAAATGCAATAAAAAATGATAAAGGGGATATCACCACTGATTCCACAGAAATACAAACTGCCATCAGAGAATACTATGAACACTTCTACGCAAATAAACTAGAAACTCTAGAAGAAATGGATAAATTACTAGACACACACCCTCCCAAGACTAAACCAGGAAGAAGTTGAATCCCTGAATAGACCAATAACAGGTACTGAAATTAAGGCAATAATTAATAGCCTAACAACCAAAAAAAGTCCAGGACCAGATGGATCCACAGCCGAATTCTACCAGAGGTACAAAGAGGAGCTGGTACCATTCCTTCTGAAACTATTCCAATCAACAGAAAAAGAGGGAATCCTCCCTAACTTATTTTATGAGGTCAGCATTATCGTTGTAACAAAGCCTGGCAGAGACACAACAAAAAAAGAGAATTTTAGACCAATATCCCTGATGAACATCAGTGCTAAAATCCTCAATAAAATACTGGCAAACCAAATCCAGCAGCAGAATCAAGTTGGCTTCATCCCTGGGATCCAAGGCTGGTTCAACATACACAAATCAATAAACGTAATCCATCATATAAACAGAAACAAAGACAAAAACCACATGATTATCTCAATAGATGCAGAAAAGGCCTTCAACAAAATTCGACAGCCCTTCATGCTAAAAACTCTCAATAAACTAGGTATTGATGGGATGTATCTCAAAATAATAAGAGCTATTTATGACAAACCCACAGCCAATATCATACTGAATGGGCAAAAACTGGAAGCATTCTCTTTGAAAACTGGCATAAGACAGGGATGCCCTCTCTCACCACTCCCAGTCAACATAGTGTTGGAAGTTCTGGCCAGGGCAATCAGGCAGGAGAAAGAAATAAAGGGTATTCAAGTAGAAAAACAGGAAGTCAAATTGTCCCTGTTTGCAGATGACATGATTGTATGTTTAGAAAACCCCATCGTCTCAGCTCAAAATCTCCTTAAGCTAATAAGCAACTTCAGCAAAGTCTCCGGATACAAAATCAATGTGCAAAAATCACAAGCATTCCTATATACCAATAACAGACAAACAGCCAAATCATGAGTGAACTCCCATTCACAATTGCTTCAAAGAGAATAAAATACGTAGGAATCCAACTTACAAGGGATGTGAAGGACCTCTTCAAGGAGAACTACAAACCACTGCTCAATGAAATAAAAGAGGGCACAAACAACTGGAAGAACACTCCACGCTCATGGATAGAAAGAATCAGTATCATGAAAATGGCCATACTGCCCAAGGTAATTTATAGATTCAATGCCATCCCCATCAAGCTACCAATGACTTTCTTCACAGAATTGGAAGTTCATATGGAACCAAAAAAGAGCCCTCATTGCCAAGACAATCCTAAGCCAAAAGAACAAAGCTGAACGCATCACACTACCTGACTCCAAACTATACTACAAGGCTACAGTAACCAAAACAGCATGGTACTGGTACCAAAACAGAGATATAGACCAATGGAACAGAACAGAGCCCTCAGAAATAATACCACACATCTACAACCATCTGATCTTTGACAAACCTGACAATAACAAGAAATGGAGAAAGGATTCCCTATTCAATAAATGGTGCTGGGAAAACTGGCTAGCCATGTGTAGAAAGCAGAAACTGGATCCCTTCCTTACACCTTATACAAAAATTAATTCAAGATGGATTAAAGACTTAAACGTTAGACCTAAAACCATAAAAAAAAAAACCCTAGAAGAAAACCTAGGCAATATGATTCAGGACACAGGCATGGGCAAGAACTTCATGACTAAAACACCAAAAGCAATGGCAACAAAAGACAAAATTGACAAATGGGATCTAATTAAACTAAAGAGCTTCTGCACAGCAAAAGAAACTACCATCAGAGTCAACAGGCAACCTACAGAATGGGAGAATATTTTTGCAATCTACTCATCTGACAAAGGGCTAATATCCAGAATCTACATGGAACTTAAACAAATTTACAAGAAAAAAATCAAACAACCCCATCATAAAGTGGGTGAAGGATATGAACTGACATTTGTCAAAAGAAGACATTTATGCAGCCAACAGACACATGAAGAAATGCTCATTATCACTGGCCATCAGAGAAATGCAAATCAAAACTACAATGAGATACCATCTCACACCAGTTAGAATGGCAATCATTAAAAAGCCAGGAAACAACAGGTGCTGGAGAGGATGTGGAGAAATAGGAACACTTTTACACTGTTGGTGGGACTGTAAACTAGTTCAACCATTGTGGAAGACACTGTCGTGATTCCTCAAAGATCTAGAACTAGAAAACACCATTTGACCCAGCCATCCCATTACTGGGTATATAGCCAAAGGATTATAAATCATGCTACTATAAAGACACATGCACACATATGTTTAGTGCGCCACTATTCACCATAGCAAAGACTTGGAAGCAACCCAAATGTCCAACAATGATAGACTGGATTAAGAAAATGTGGCACATATACACCATGGAATACTATGCAACCATAAAAAATGGTAAGTTCATATCCTTTCTAAGGACATGGATGAAGCTGGAAACCATCATTCTGAGGAAACTATTGCAAGGACAGAAAACCAATCACCACATGTTCTCACCCATAGGTGGGAACTGAACAATGAGAACACTTGGACACAGGGTGGGGAACATCACACACCGGGGCCTGTCGTAGGGTGGGGGGAGGGGGGAGGGATAGCATTAGGAGAAATACCTAATGTAAATGACAAGTTAATGGGTGCAGCACACCAACGTGGCACATGTATACATATGTAACAAAACTGCACGGTGTGCACATGTACCCTAGAACTTAAAAGTATAATAAAAAATAAAAAATAAAATAAAATAATGTCTTATTCATGTGTATATTTCATATAAATGGCTGCCAGAGGCTTCTGTTCATAGTGTTCAACAAATATCTGGTGAATTAATGAATTAACACTGGCAAAAACTGAAGTACAGAACTAAACAAAGAGGGAAAAAATAAATGGCTCTTAGGATCCAGTTTCCATGAATTTACGAATCATAATGGCTTTTAAAACATTCAAGTACACAGAGGATAAGAAAAATATATAACAGGTAATAGTAGTTTGTATAAACACTCATTAGATCGAATTGAAAATGAGATTTTATATGGGGTGTTCTAAGCTTCTGAGAAGAGCATACTGAAGCCATTCAAACAAGAATTGGAATTACCTAGATCTGTGCCAAGAGTATATTCTGACATACCGCAGATGTTTAACTCAATTGGGTGAAGAAAGTTAGGAGACCAGCCTGGAGAAAAAATACTATGCTACAAAAAGTGAGAAGGCTTTATCAATGCATATACGAGTTATAAAACTAAAAACACATTTGGAATCACTGAAATCTTTAAACTAATTTAAGATACTTCAATATTAGCAAATGGGTCATTTCCCTTTTGTGTCTGTACTACCTGTCATCCCTGTCACATTGCCTTACAAAGAGTGAGCTCCCTTGTCATTAAACAATTCCCTGTTTAGTATAGCCAAATAGAATATTTACTGCAAACCAGTCTCAGAGAAGAAAAATGAAGTCAGTAAAGGTCTTCTTAACAACAAGAAGTGTTCTTCAAAAAATCAACAATTAACTTAACTGCTTCACCCCCCACAAAATTAAGGCCACATACTGTATGATTCTACCTAAAAGACTGGAGGTTGCCAGAAGTTAGGGAAAGGGAAGGATGAATAGGCAGAGCACAGAGGATTTTTAGGGCAGTGGAAAATACTCTATAAGGTACTATAATGATAGATATATGTCAAAATACATTTTTCAAAACTCATAGAATGTACAACACCAAGAGTAAACCCTAATGTAAACCATGGACTCTGAGTGATAATGATGTCATTGCAGGTTCACCAACTGTAATACCACTCTGGTGAGGGAACACTGATAGCAGAAGAGGCTATGCATAACTGCAGGTAGAGACTGTGAGGGAAATCTCTCTAACTTTCTCTCAATTTTGCTGTGAACTTAAAACTTCTTTTAAAAAGTATTTTTTAAAAAACCAAAGCTTTAAACATGTATTTTAAAAAGTATATCAGATTATTTATTTGCATATTAACAAATATGGTTTTTATATGTTAGTACCTCCTAATAAAGGAAACAGTCAGTGGTGAAATAAGCAAATCAACAGGCAAATAATAGCATAAACTACAAGACTCGTGTATTAGTTTGCTAATTTTTAACAAATAATACCTCAGAAATTCTCAAGTTATTACACTTAGTGGGCAAGAAAAGGGCATTGAAAATATAAAATAACAATAATCCAAAATGAAAAACACTTATTTGACTTTAACAAGCATTAAATAATTTTCCTATATTGACCTTACAAATCTTGTTAGGTTACCATATTTTAAAACATTTTTCAAGAGTAAGGGTACAGGCAGAAACCAGGGACCTGACGGCATTGATAGTGTAGTGATTGACAGAAAATGTTTCTCTATAAAAATGTATTTCATGAGCATTTGCATGTACTGGGTTGAGTAATACCAAGGTCATAATTGGAAGTAATGTATGTGAATAATGTTAGCATTAAAAACCAAAATTCTTAAATTGCCTACAAATCACTGTATGATTTGACCCCTACCCATCTCATCAGCCACATCAGCCACATATTGTGTGACTCACTCTGGTATTCTGTCTTCTCAAAATTCATTAAATATTCCAAGATGCTTGCTCAAGGCCTCTGTATATGCTATTCTCTCTTTGTAATCTATAACCCAAGTATCCCTGTGATCATTTTTCCATTACTCTTCTCATTCTACTATTCAATATTGATAGTTACATATCATATCTGGATAAAATAATTATGTAATAATTGTTTAATTATTCTCCAGGGGACACTATGCTCTATGAGGGCAAGGTCCATGACGGTCTTATTCACTGCTATATCTCCAACATCTATCATAGAATACAAAAACATTTAACACATGTTTGGACAACTAAATAAATAATCAAAGATATTAATATTCATACATATGTAGATAGTATACCTTCACGAATCTTAAAATAAACTGTACAACTACTACAAAACTTACTTCATAGACTGTTAGCATTTTAGAACTTAAAAGGACCTTAGAGACCATGTAATCAAACATCTTCATTTTTCAGATAAGAAAATAAGGGCCAGGGAGAATAAATAAATGATCTAAGGTCACATACAGTTAATTAGCTATGAACCAAGACAAGAAGCCAAATCTCCTGACTTTCAAGACAGGCACCACTCTAATTCCTCTTTCAGAACTAACTCTTAACAGGGATACGGGGAGAAAAAAGGTATTAATAAGTGTCTTTATTTTTGACAGTTTTGGGGTAATTTTTTTTAACTTTCAGAATACTCTGGAAAAGTCTTTCCTCATATTTCATGTCCACATATTAAATGTTAAAACTGACTTTAAAATATGAAAACTAAAACAAAAAATGTCTCATACAGAGGAAGGCTTAATTACAGCATGTGTATTTCTGCAAAATATATCACATTAGTCTACCAAAGCAAGGATTAAAATCTTGTTAAAATTCATTTTAGTGTTTTAGGATTATTGTATTCAAATACAACGCTACCCTTAAGCAAACAAGCAAATGGCAAAGAAGGGTTTAAGAATCAAATTGGAGAAAACTCATTCCTTTAAGCAAAAAGTTTTACCTTTGGGTTGGAACAATCTTCAACCTTGATACTTTAATAAATGGGTATATTAGACCCTCAAATAATCAGCATTTCTGGGTTTTAAATCCAGAAATAATTTAAAGTAAATGTGACCTCGGTCTTCACATCATTATATTTTAAAAGCAAGAAACCTTGACTCACCATTATTAACAACCTCTGTTATCTGACAGGTACTAATTAACTAGTGTAGTTCTATTCTATTTTAATGAATACCTATTTAAAATGTATTTCAATAGCAGAAAACACTTCACATGACAGGTAAAACACTAATACTTAATGTAATGTACATGTTTTGTAGATGTACTATACATGTTTTGTTAATTCATATCATAACCCTTTTATACTGTTTCTCAAATAAACATTTAATATAAAAATCTTAAAGGATAAAGGTGAAATATATTTAAAATATAAACAAATTGATCTCTGATATTTGATAGCATGTATTTATTTTTAAAACACATCTCTAAAATATCCAAGATATATTAGGTAAAAATAAAGCAAACTTGCAAAAAACAGATAGTTACTTGGTGAAAAATATGCACATACAGGCTTATCCACGCCCACAGACACACACAAAAGCATGTGCACATATATATACACACATATAAAAAACCTGGAAGGGTACTAAAAAAAGCATAGCAGTGTTTTTTACCTGAAGAATGGGACTAGGAAATGGCAGGGGATTCAGTGGGAATGAGGGAACTTTTGCTTTTCAGTTTATAGCCTGCCATACTGTCTGAATGTTTTTAAATCATGGCTACACAAAAACAACAAAATCTTCTCAGACAAATATTTGCAAGATTGTCAAGTCCATAATACTACCATGAGGTAAGAAAAAAAAGGTGTGGAGATAGAGTGGTTTCTCTACTTATTCTAAGTCCTTTAACAAATGTTAGCCTTAGAGGGTTATCTTCATAATAAAAGTGCTTATCACCATCATCACAGAGGGCTAACAGTTAATACTTAAATGAAAAACATATACGAAGACACTTTGCAATCTGTAACATTTCATACAAATATAATATTATTAGTAAAATTTTAATTCTGAAAAAAACTGGTTAAATGTTAAAAATTGGCTATAATAAACGTTTGAAAAAGAAACAGTGGTTTTTACTATCTAATGGCTCTTTAAATATAGACCTTATTTGCTACTGAACTATGTAAAATAAACAAAGGATAGGAAAAGAAACAGAAAAATAAGTTCTTTAATCTCCTTACCTCACAAGAAATTAGAATTTGCATCTCTTTACATCATACCTCAAAACACCTAAAATGTTAACTAGAAAAACCCTTTAAGTTATGAATTCCCAACAAACATAAACACACATAGGTGTGTAACACAGACAGGTACACAATCAGACACACCCTAAGAGTAATGAGAAAAAGCATAACACATTGATACACTCAAATACATTTTTAAATGTATTCATACAAATATAATGTACACACACCTCTCTCAGAGCAACTCTACCTACATTTACCCCAACACTATTTTCTGTATTATGTTAAAACAAATGTTTCAAAAATTCTTTAGTGAATGAGATTTTGTATTCATATTAGCACCCGACATTTATTTAACATTCATAAATGCAAAATTTTTATAAGATACCAACACTGAATTCTTAATAATTTAGAAATGTCATCTCAAATATTAATAATTTTAACTAAGCTGAAATAAAGTCTTGCCTTCAAGAGGAAGAATAATACAAATAACAGTAATGACAGCAGACCTTTACTGGGGCCACCAACTAATAAAAGCACCTTATCAAAATAGATATTTACAAAGGGATTCATTTGGAGCAATTAATTCCTATCTGACATCGCCTCAAGCAGGCATGATTGTGTGTATATGCACTCACGCTTTTTTCTATTTTATTTCCTAGTATCCTTCCCTGATGACTGTCAAGAGTCTTCTTTGTAGTATATTTGTCTCTAGAATTTTTGTGCCACATCGACTAGATTAGAACTATATTTCAATCAATATTTTAAAAATTTTATCAGCAATCAATCTCAGAGAAATGGTCCGATGATTTGTTCTATGAGCTTTAGGACATGAACTGTATGGCAAATGCATTACTTCCCTAAATTCTAAAGCAAGATTTTAAGATATACCGCTGATTAGTAACAGCATTGCGCATGGAAAACTAACACGACACTGATTTTCCTTTTCTTTGTTCAAAGTAGAAGTGAGAAAAAAATTAACTGATTTAACAGTTCTTCACAGCAACTTGAGCAAAAAAGATAAAATCTGAGTTTGACAACGTATCACAAAATTCTTGTAACAAGGAAATAAAAGCAGATGTTCTAACAGCTTGCTTGAAATGGATCTTTATTCCAGACCCCACAGGTTTTACAAAAATGGTACCATTTCTCAAGGGCACTGAATTATTTAAACCACCACAATTTCTGCAACTACTGTATGTCATAGCTATTCAGAATTCTCAGCTAATCCAAAACCCTTACTTTATATTTGATTAAATTTGAATCTGGCAACATTCAATGTTACTCAAGGGCCAATAATTAACTGAAGAAAAGCAGAGATTAGAAGCTAAACTACTGGGCTCAGGGTTCAGATGTCCTCCCTCTACTCTCTTCTTCCTCACTGAGGCTGTATCTAATTACAATAATAGTAATGACAATAATAATAGTTGCTATGTACTGAGTTCCCACTATGTGCTAGTAGTGGCTATATTCTGTCTTGAGTTCTTTCAACAATCCAGAAAAGCAGATATCATTACCTCCATCTTTAAAATTGGGGGAAAAAAAAAACTCAGTGGAATTAAGGGTTTTACTCCAAGTCACACCTGCTGGGTTTTAGATACCCTGAGCCTCCCCTTGCCATAAATGAAACATATACTCACACTGCAGAACCTTTGTACTTGCTAAGACTGTTCTAGAACACTCTTACTTTAAATATCTGAAGGATCACTTCACATCACTTCTTTGAAGTCTCTTATCAAATGTTACTTGACAGTCTTTTCTTCACCACCAGATAAATATATACCTTCCCTCCCCTTCTCACGTTTACAGTTCTGCCTTACATTCTCCATAGCACTGTTTCCAACTAGAAAAGGTATATATTTACTTTTTTTGGTTTATTGTCTTTCTTCCTTAGAACGTATGCTGCATAAGGACAACTTTGTTTGGCTCATCGGTGTCTAGGAATAGGGCCTGGCTCCTCATAGGTATTCAATATATTGTTTAATAAATGTGTGAATGGCTTAATGAATACATGCAAATTCTCTTATTTCCTTTAGGAAGCACAGATGTATTCAGAGTAATATTTCAAATACAAAAGACTAGCAAGGTATACTGCAGAGGCTCCAGTTCCAGAAAGCCAACAGATGGCCACAGCCTCAAAAGATAAGATACTCCCCAGAATGCCAGGACCACTGTATTAGTCCATTTTCAAGCTGCTAAGACATACCTGACACTGGGCAATTTACAAAAGAAAGAGGTTTATTGGCCTCACAGTTCCACATAGCTGGGGAGGCCTCATAATCAAGGCGGAAGGCAAGGAAGAGCAAGTCACATCTCATGTGGATGGCAGTAGGCAAAGTGAGAGCTTGTGCAGAAAAACTCTCGTTTTTAAAATCATCTGATCCCGTGAAACTCCTTCACTATCATGAGAACAGCCAAGGAAAGACCCGCCTCCATAATTCAATCACCTCCCACCAGGTTCCTCCCATGACACATGGGAATTGTGGGAGTTACAATTCAAGATGAGATGTGGGTGGGGACACAGCCAAACCATATCAACAACCATCAGTATTGTATTTCTTCTTTGAGGATACACTAAATCAAATCACCTATTTTTTTAATTGAATTGCTTATCTTTTTGTTGTTGAATTTAAGAAGTCCTTTACATAATCCTGGATAGCAAATCCTCATTAGATATATGATTTGCAAATATTTTCTCCCACTCTATACACTGTCTTTTCATGTTCATGATAATGTCCTTTGATGCATAAAATTTTTACATTTTTATGAAGCTTAATTTATCAATTTTTCCTTCATTGCTCATCCCTTTCGTAACATATCTAACAATCCATTGCCAAGTCCAAGCTCATGAAGATTTGCCTCTGTATCTCTGAAGGATTTTATGGATTTAGCTCTTATATATAGCCGCTTAATCCATTTTAGTTAAATTTTGTATATAATGTAAGGTAAGAATCTAATTTCATTCTTTTGTATGTGGAAATCCAGTTGTCTCATTATTATTTGTTGAAAAGACAAATGGTCATTCTTAAATGGAGATAGTTTTACTCCTTCCCTTCTAATTTGAATGTCTTTTATTTCTTCTCCTTATTTAACTGTTTTTGCAATTGACTGAACATGTGATCCTTGTCAAAAAATTACTTAGCCATAGAAGTATGGGTTTTCTGTAATCCCAGCACTTTGGGAGGCCGAGGTGGGTGGATCACGAGGTCAGGAGATCAAGACCATCCTGGCTAACACGGTGAAACCCCGTCTCTACTAAAAATACAAAAAATTAGCAAGACATGGTGGCACGCGTCTGTAGTCCCAGCTACTCGGGAGGCTGAGGCAGGAGAACTGCTTGAACCCAGGAGGTAGAGGTTGCAGTGAGCCAAGATCCTGCCACTGCATTCCAGCCTGGGTGACAGAACGAGACTCTGTCTCAGAAAAAAAAAAAAAAAAAAAAAGAGTATGGGTTTATTTCTGGACTCAATTGTACTCCATTGATCTCTGTCTATCCTTATGCCAGTACCACTGTTTTGATTACTGTAGCTCTGTGATAAGTTTTGAAACTGGGAAGCCTGAGTACTGACTTTGTTGTTCTTTTTTAAGGTTGTTTTCGCAATTTGAAGCCCCTTGAAATTCCATACAAATTTGGGGATTGGTCTTTACATTTCTGCAGCAAAGTTTTATAATTCTGATGGGGACTGTCTTGAATCTGTAGCTCATTTTAGGTAGTATTGACGGCTTAACATATCAAGTCTTTCTACACAAGTTTCTACTATGTACAAGGCACTAACCACAGAAAGTACCAAAAAAAGAAAAAAGAATAAAAGCCCTTCTTCTGACATATAGTTAGCCCTGTATCTGCAAGTTTTGCATCTGCAAATTCAACCAATTCAGACTGCAAAATATTCAGAAAAAAAGTTTTTAAAAAAATTATACTACAACAATAAATAATAATACAAATTTAAAAATACACAGTCTAGCTATTTAGATAGCATGGACATTGCATTAGGCATTATAAATAATCTAGAGATGACTTAATGTCAATGGTAGGGAGAATACACATGGGTTATATGCAAATATTTTTCATTTTATATAAGACTTGAGCATCCACAAATTTTTATATCCATAGGGGGCTCCTGGAACTAATCTCATGCATATACAGAGAAACAATTGTAACTCAATTTTCTACAAGTATCTGTTACTTAATAAATGTATTTATATTTAATTTATTCAGAAAATTAATTTATTTCTCATAACTCCCCTTATGCTCTACCACCTTAACTTGCTTTTTCTCCAGACCACATTTCTACCTCATATTACTTTATGTAATTATTCACTGCATTTCCTCATTCCCCTAAAATGTAAATTCAATAAGGCAAGAACTAAGTTTTGTTCACAGCTTATAACCCCAGTACCTAGAACAGTGTCTGATATATACTTAGTAGTCAGTAGTTGTAGAATTTTGTAGTTTGTTTCCCATTTACTGCTCCAGACTGTTCTAACCAACCACAGGCTTCAGATGAGATCTACTTTTGTCCCTAAGTGTTACAAAGTAGCCCTTCCTAGCTTACCATGATTACTTGAGGGCTATATGGAGAAAGAATTCTCCCTATGTAAGAACAACACCTAGGTAACAAATACAGCTATGTAACAAGTACATCTATGTAACATGTTAAAAGCCAAGTTTTAAGACAGTTAAGCTGCTAAGATGTTTAAGTCACATAAGTGAAACTAGAAGCAGTTAGCTACTGCAATGGTCTAGATATGAGAGTAAAGGGCTATGAAGTAGAATAGAAGAAATGGGAGGGAAAGGGAAGGGATATTTGGGAAAAACTTTGCTAGAGGAAAGACTGATTTTTCATTCTATAGATTTTCGTACTACTATTAATGTACTACCTGTCAGAAATCATTTATATGTATGTGTGTGTATGTATGTACATACACACATATATATATATGAAGTCACATATTTATATATTACAGGGAAAAAGATAAGTAGAAATAGTTTGCTTATACTATATACCTTGTAGTCCAATCTGCAAAACAGCTGTTTTATTTCCACGATAAGTTAAAGAAGAGATAAGTGAAAGTTTTCCCTGAAATGAGAAAAAAAAAATAGTTACAAAGAGGAGTCAAAGGAGTTTATAATAAAACCAAGATAGAAATAAAAATTAGAATTTTCTATAGCAACAGTTTTCTTTCAAGAAGTCAAAGTACTGTGTTCAAGTAACTATTTTAAGACAAGAAACTGCTGAATTTGTTTTTCTAGAGAAAAATCAGATCTACAAATACTTCAAGGTTTATAATATAATTTCCTAAGTAATCCTATTAGTTAAGTACTATCAGTTCCTTATTTTGCAGATAACTAGATCAACTTTCCCTAGCTTTGTTTTAATCTATAATATTGTTCTCTACAAAACAATAAAATGATGTTTGCTCCTAGAAAGAAATGAAAACTTAATAAAGATTTAGAAATGCAAAACAGAAATCTCATATAGTGTGGACAAATCAACAGATTAAGACACAAGTACAGTTTAGTCTTTGTTCCGTTTCTGTAACTAACCAGCTCTGTCAGTTTAAAGAAAGTTACTTAGAGTCTCAGATAAAATAAAGTTTTTAATCTGGATGGTTTTTGTAAATAAAATTTAAAAATAGATCCTATTAGCCTCCCAGGCTAATATTCCAGACTTTGATATAGCTAATAAAAAATAGATCAATTTTACTTATAAAATAGGACTCAATTTTACTTATACATCAATTTTACTTATAGGAACATAAATAAAAATATGGTTATCAACAATGCATGATTCATAGTCAAAAGTAAAAGTAGTTACACTTAGAAGATAGAAAGCTGAAAAAAGTGTCAACAATAAAAAGTTAATCTGTAAATCTCAGAACCTTTCTTGACCCATCAGAGAGTTGAGGTCACAGGGCAACCAACTAAGCAGAAATCTGAGGAAAGCAAGTAATTCTCATTACTTCTAATGAGAATAAAACAATTGTTTTATTTCTATGATAAGTTAAAGAAGAGATAAGTGAAAGATTTCCCTGAAATGAGAAAAAAATAGTTACAAAGAAGAGCCAAAGTTTATAATCACACCAAGATACAAATAAAATTTTTATAGCAACTTGCTTACCTAAGGTAAATGACAAATGTTCCCAGACATCTGTAAGAAAAATTCATCTAACACTTTAATGAATTGCTAGAGGCCAAGTATGGTGCAATGAAAACACATGGAGCCCCCAAGCTGCAAACACAGGGGAATTCATTCATTTACATGCGCTTCTCTACAGACCTGACAAGGTTCAGGACAGAAGTAGGGCAATGGCAGCAGCAGTTACTGCACGAAAGGCTGGAAACTCTGCTTGGCTCTTTCTCCTCTATCTTTCTTTCAGAACAAAGGACTTAAAATGCTGGGAGAAGGGCAAAAAAACATGTCAATCCAAGACCATTGGTGAAAACCCACTGCAGCTGGAAGGCAAGAACAGAAAAAAACACCTTCTATCCCTGTTAGGGATGGGCAGGAACGGGTACATAGGTGTAAGGCCCAGACCTATACAGCTAGAGGCAAAGCAGGATCATTGAGAAGGCCCCACTCACAAGACCCAGGACCTACTGCTACCAAGACAGGCTTCATCAGAACAGAGAACATCTACCTATTAAAGGCTAACCAGTACCTAGTAAAAAGTAACATGGTCTACTACCGGAAGAGAAGCCCTTGAGCAGGGAGGAGATCTTATTTGAGGCAAAGCACAAAGGAAAGACCTAAAACTAAGGATGGGGAAGACAAGAGAAAAATCCTGTCGTCAACCATCTCCGATCCTACATACAAAGTAACTCTGGAGGAATATGAAGCCTCTAGTGCATTGAAGCACCAAAAACAACAACAAATCCCAAACCTAACTCTAACCCGACTAGATTAACTCAATGCACCAAACTAAAGGCCTAGCACAAAGAAAGACCTACACACGCCCAGAAATAAAAACTACCCCAGTTTCCACTGTCCTACACAAGACGTATAGCTTTGAACAATAACAACATATGAGGCATACAAAAGAGGCAAGAAAAAACGCAAAGCAATCAAGAGAACCACAATCAATTAGATTAAATGACATTAATCAAATTAAACTCAAAGCAGGTGCTTTTGCTCCACTTGTATGTGATCCAACTAGAAGAAAAGTCTCAGAGTAGAGGGGATAATCAGAAAAAATATAAAGTTATAGTTATTGGAATGGGCCACACTGGTTTTAGAACAATGAAAAGAGAGCAAAAAGCACCTAAGCATGTAGGAAGACACTCCTAGCACCTGCGAAGGGGCCCTAGCACCTGGAGAAGAAAACTCTAGAACTTGGAAAGGGAATCCCTTAGGTCCCAGGAGGTGTAGGGGAGGGGAGGCATTAATCATCTTTGTCTTTCAGAACTCCAGGAACCTCCTTTCCCAAGGAAAAATGTTCTGGTGCTACTCTCAGAAACTACTGGGAAATTTGAAAGTAAATCAACTGCTAAGCCTGCCTACCAAGTCTCACCCAACTGCTCTAACCATGAGCCAGCAGGGCATGGCCCAGCTCCTGCAGCTTGGATGCTGATTACTTCCAAATGCCATCCATAACTAGGACAAATGGATTAGTAAATTAAGACAAATTTAACCAGCTGCCCTGAGGCAGTCTCTCTGAAAACCAGACCAAACTAAATTACCGGGACTAAACTAGGGGCCTTAGGAGACTACTAGCTAACTAACAATACAAGAGGCACTGTCAACCCATGCTGCCTGCCTATCTATTAATACACACTTCCTAGAGGGGGGACCAACAATTATAAACTGTTTGTTTTCAGGGGTAGCATGTGTGCCACTGGGACTGCGTTTCTTGTGTGAAAGGCAGAAACTAACCAAATAAACAGTGTGACTTGCACCTAGGGGTAGTAATAAGAAACATAAGAAACATTCAAGTCTTCAGTAAACGACCTTTTTGGGTGATCATGTTATACATTATGTCAACAGTTTTACCTACAATGGAAGTTATTCCATTAGAAAGGTGGTAGGAAATTTGTCCCTGCCCTTGTTGAAGTGAGCAAAGAAAACTGGAACCTGAGTTAAAAGACAAGCTTTGAAAATTAAAGGACACTGAGAGACTTCCAGAGAGACTGATGTCCCAGAATTACATGTTTACAATTCAACAGATGAAATCTATAGCTATTCCCTTAAATTCCAAATGACGTATTTACATTAAGGAAATGAGGTTTCTCTCCCTCTCTCGGGAGGGGTAAAGCTGAATAGCTGCCATATATAAACTCCTAGATGCATCATTTTAGCCTTCCTCTCTGAGAGTACAAGAAATCCCCTTCACACAGCAGGAAGACATCTGGCCCTCACTGCATCACTCTGAATGGGGAGGATGGGCAGGGAGTTATTGCTGAGAATAATATAATTATGTGGTGCTTAGCAACAGGGATACATTCTGAAAAATGTGTTGTCAGGCAATTTCGTCTTTGTGTGAACATCAGAATATGCCTAAACCAACTTAGATTGTACAGCCTACTATACACCGAGGCTATACAATATAGCTTATTGCTTTTAAGCTATAAACCTGTACAACATATACGGTATTGAATACTGTAGGCAATTATAAGACAATGGTAAGTATGTATGTATCTAAACATATAAAAACCTAGAAAAGGTAGAGTAAAAACACAATACTATGATGTTATGGGATGGACCACCATCATATATACGCAGTGCAGTGTTGACTGAGATGTTGTATATGGTGCATAACTGTAATAAGAGTCTGCCTGTATTCTAGAAATCCTGTTTGCTTTTAGGACAAAAATGAATTAGTATAGATATAAAAAATGTAACACATCCTGTTATGGACTTAATTGTGTTCTCCCAAATTACAGGTTGAAGCTCTAACCCTCAACAACTCTGAATTTGACTGTATTTGGAGACAGGGCCATTAAATAGGTAGCTTGGTTAAAAAGAGGCCATTAGAATGTGCCTCTTTTGTGCCACCAGTCTGACTGGTATCCCCAAAAGACAATGGGACACACAGAAACACAACAGAGTCTCAGGCACGCACAGAGAAAACGCCAGGTGAAGACACAGCGAGAAGGTGAGCATCTGCAAGCGAAGGAGAGAGACCTCAGAAGAAACCAACCCCGCAGTCACTTTGATACTGATCTTCTAGCCTTCAGAACTATGAGAAAATAAATGTTTAAGCCACCCAATCTGTGGTACTTTGTTATGGCTGACCTGACAAACTAATATACCCTCTTTAAAAACTGGGGATTTTCTAAGCTCAGTGCCCCTCAGATGTGCTACAAACTCCGTGTGCACGTTATGTACCTGGCCCTGCCCCCATGGGACTTGGGGAGGAAAGAAGAACCAGTGCAAACATAAAGTTCATGTTCCCTGCTGTGCCAATAAGTAATATACTACCTAAATCTATTTGGGTGCCTTGCCTCCTTAACAGCTGAATCTAGAGAAGTGTAGCATGCCAACCTATGAGCTATATCACATACTATTGCTTAGGAACTATTTGAACATTTGACCTTTACTCAAATGAAATAAAAACCTATGTTCAGATAAAAATCTGTACATATATATTTACAGTTGCATTATTCACCATCACAAAAACTGGAAAGAATCCAAATATTCCTACACTGGGCAATGGATAAATAGGCTGCAACAAAATTCTAATCACCAAAAGAAAGAAATACTAAAGAAAAAAACAACCTGAAAGAATGTTATACGTATCATAGTAAGTGAAAGAAGCCAGATGCAAAAGGCTACATGCTGTATAATGCCATTTATATGACATTCTTGAAAAACAAAAAAACAGTGTCAGGAAATTGGTAAGCGGTCATGAGTGGTTAGAGTTGGCAAAACAGCTAACTATAAAATTTTGGAAGGTGATGAACGAATTGATTGTGATTGTGGTTACATACACATTTGCATGTATTCGTCAAAACTCACAGAAGTGTATGCAAAAAACAGAATGTAGCACTAAAATCCATTTAATAAAATTCAAAAAACATAGATATCTGCAGGTTAGAAAAGGGTATGTAAGTACACAATAGAGAGCTGAAAAATTATTCAGATATGTAAAAGAACACAAATACTTCAATCTTTTTTTAAAAAAAGTGAGCATTCTACATAACAATCTGTTAACCATGAAAAATACATAAAAGCTATTTCCTAGTTTTAACCCTACTAGATACTAATGTGTTCACTTATAGCTAAAAGAATTCATTAATAAAAATGTTAAAATTGGACAGGGGCAATGCTCATGCCTGTAATCCCAGCACTTTGAGAGGTCAAGGTGGGAGGATTGCTTGAGGCTGGGAGTTTGAGACCAGCCTGGGCAACACAGAAAGATCCTGCCACTATAAAAAAAATTTTTTTTTAATTAGCTGGGCGTGGTGGCATGTGCCTATAATCCCAGCTACTTGGGAGGCTGAGGCAGGAGGATTCTTTGAGCCCAGGAGTTTGAGGTTACAATGAGCTACAATCATACCCCAGCACTCTAGCCTGGGTGACAGAGCAAGATCCATCTCTTAAGCAAACAAATAAGAAAATGTTGAAACTGAAAAAATATTTCACTAATATAAGTAGGAACAAAAATAAAATAAGAACTTAGCAAACTGTCATAGTATTTAACATTTCTATATCAAGCACACAAAACAATAAAAGTACGTCAAAACTAGATGCAGCTCGGAAATAATCAGTATTAATGATATGTCAAAAAAATCAAATCATAGCACTTTATTAATAAATACAAGTATACAAGAAATATCACACTAACTGACCAAATGTAAAATAAGTTGAGAATGCTAACAAGCATCTGATAATCATTTAAATGCAATTAAGTAGAAAAGACCAACTGTAATTCATAAAACCTTATTTAATAAGAAAGAAAATTCCAGGAAAATAAATAGAAATAAAACTTAAAAAGAAATAAATAGGTGAGTAAAATGTGTAACAAACAAATGTCTATATGAAGAATATAGACAAGCAAAACTGAAATGTAGATTTCTCTCTATTATCAGATGCATTTTGTCCCTCACCCCCTCAACTAAAATTTAAAAACTCACTAAAAATGCATCCAGAATATTGGATATGGCAGACAAAAGGTTCAGTGAACTCAAAGAGAGAGCAACAGAAATTACTCAACTGAAAATCCTCTCTGCCACACAAATAAAACACAATAAAATAAAGGAGAAAGGAACAGAATCTCAGAGATCCGTGTTACAGTATCAAATAGCCTAACACATGAACATACACACGTAATTGGCATCCCAAAAAAGAGAAAAGGGTAATAATGTGGCAGGAAAAAAAAATATTTCAAGAAATATTATACAATAATTTCCCAAATTTGATGAAAAACACTGAATGAATCCAAGAAGCTCAGTTACCCACAGAGGAGAAATTCAAAGAAAAAGCTTACTTAAGCACATGCCAGTCCAACTGCTGAAACTAAAAGATAAAACAGAAAGGTGGCGGGAAAAAAAATGCAAATCACATACGAAACAACAGAATCCAGAAAGCAGTGGACCGGCATCTCTATAGTCCTAAAAGAAAAAAAAAGTCAACACAGAATTCTATATCCAATAAATATATCCTTGAAAACAAACATGAAATAAAGGCATTTTCAAATGAATGAAAGCTAAGAGAAGTTATCCCCAGCTGAAATATATGAAATGGTAGATGTTTTTCACAATGAAGGGAAACAATGCCCAGATAAAAATGGATCTACAGGTAAAAATGAAGAACACCAGAAATGGTAAATATGTCAGTAAATATAAAGACTATACTTTTTCCTTCTTTTAATTTCCTTAAAAGACGACTCATTGTTTAAACAAAAGCAGTAATATAACATAGAGTTTATAATACATGTACATGTAAAAGATTATAACAGTTCAATGAACAGGGGAGTGAGTAAATGGAATTTCACTATTATAAGATTCTTACATTTGTCAAGGGGGAAGAAAAAGCAGGACATAAGAAATAACAACTGTAACATGTGGAGTGGTACAATAGTAGCTGTAAGTATACCTTAGTAAGGATGTATATTGTTAGTACTAGCATAACCACTAAAGGAACAAAACGGGTGTTGCTCAAAGCCAATGGTGAAAATAAAATAGAATAAAAAATATTTAACCCAAAAGAACTCAGGAAGGAGAACAAAAAACAGGCAAAACAAAGGGAACTCAAATTGTTTGACAGACAAACAAAACCATATCAATAATTATTTTACATAAATTGACTATGCTGATTAAATAGTGAGACTGTCAGACTGGATCAAAAAAGCATGATCCCATTATATGCTAAGAGATACTTAAAATACTAAACCATAAGTAAGTTGAAAAAGAAAGGAAATGTTCATACACTCTTAATATAAGGGCCACACTACCACAGGCACCCAAAATCAAAGCCAAAGTATCTTAACCAACAACATACATACATCTTCAGAAAACATTTCTTTGCTACAAATGCAATTTCAAAAAAAATGGAACAAGCAATTGCTACACTAGATGCACAGATATCAAAGGAAGGGCACAGGAAACATGAAAAAGCAGGGAAATATGATATCACCAAAAGACCACAACAATTATCTAGCAATATATATCAATTAAAAAAAAATCCTCGAAATGCCAGACAAAGAATTCAAAATAGTGATTTTAAAGAAGTTTAATGAGATTCAAGAGAAATCTGAAAACCAATACAAAGAAATCAGAAAATGAATTCTGGTTATGAATGAGAGATTTACCAATGAGACAGACATCTTTAAAAAAAGAAAAGAAAACGGAAACCATGAATTAAAAAATTGAAGAAAATACAAAATATATTCAAAAGATTCAATAACAGATTAGATCAAGCAAAAGAAAGAATCTCAGAACCTGAAGACAGAACGAAATTTTGAAATAATGCGGTCAGGCAAAAATAGGAAAAAGTATAAAAAGGAATGAGCAAAGCCATTTGAGATGTCCAGGACTACATAAAGCAAACAAACATATGAATTATCAGTATTCCTAAGGGGGAAGAGAGATTAGAAAGTTAAAAAAACCTATTTAAGGAAATAATCAATGAAAACTTTCTAAGTCTAGCAAGAGCGTCAGACATCCAGATACAGGAGGCCCAGCTATCCCCAGGAAAATACACTGCAAAAAGGACTTCATCATACACATTATATTCAGAATGTGTAAAGTCAAAGTTAAAAAAAAAAATCTTAAAATTACCAAGAGAAAAGCATCTATCTAGTCACCTATAAAGAAAACATTATAAAACTAACTGGACTTTTCAGCAGAAATCTTACAGGCCAGAAGAGAAAGAATAACATTTTCCAAGTGCTCAAACAAACAAACAAACAAACAAAACTGTAAGCCAAAATTTTATATCCTGCCAGAATAAGCTTAATAAATAAAAGAGCTATAAAAAATTTCCCAGATAAGCAAACAATGCGGGACTCAGTAGTGAAAAAAAGTAGAAAGATCACAAATTAACACACTAGCATCACACCTCAATGAAACCAGAAAAACAAGAACAAACGAAAGTCAGAGTTAGCAGAAGCAAAGAAATAAAAAAGATCAGAGCAGAACTAAATGAACAAGAATCCAAAAAAAAAAAAAAAAGCCCAAAGGATCAATGAAAAAAAAAAGTTGGTTATTTAAAGAGAGAAACAAAATTGATGAACTACCAGCTAGACTAACCAAGAAAAGGAGAGAAAAGATCCAAATAAAATCAGAGAGGAAAAAGGAGACATTACAACTGATACCACAGAAATTCTAAAGGTAATCAGAGACTACTATGTATAACTATATGCCCATAAACTAGAAAACCAAGAGAAAATGGATAAATTGCTGGAAACATACAGCCTCCCAAGACTGACCCAGGAAGAAAAGAGAATTCCTGAACAGATCAATGATGACAGCAAGACTGTATCAGTAATAAAAAAATCCCAATAAAAGAAAGTCCAGGACCAGATGGATTCACAGCCTAGATGTACAAAACACAAAAAGAACTAACACCAATCCACCTGAAACTATTCCAAAACTACTGAGGAGGGAATTCTCCCTAACTCATTCTACAAGGTATCACCCTGATATCAAAACCAGACAAAGAACACAAAAACAAAAACTACAGACTAGTATCTCTGATGACATCGATGCAAAATTATTAACAAAATACTAGCAAATTGAATCCAACAGCATGTCAAAAAGATTATACACCATGATCAAGTGAGATTTATCTCAGGGACGCAAGAATAGTTCAACATACGCAAATCAGTAAGTGTTATACATCACATAAACAGAACTAAGGACAAAAACCAGATGATCATCCCAACAGATGAAGAAAAAGCATTTGATAAAATTCATCTTCCATTCATGACAAAAATCCTCAACAAACTAGACAGAGAAGGAACATCCCTCAACATAATAAAGGTCATGTATGACAAATCCACAGCCAACATAATACTGAATTGGGGAAAAGTTGAAAAGATTCCCTCTAAGAATTGGAACAAGATAAGGATACCCACTTTCACCACTCTTACTCAATATAGTACTGCAAGTCCTAGCCAGAACAATGAGGCAAGAGAAAAAAACAAAAGGCATCCAAATTGGGAAAGAAGTAGCAAATTATCATAGTTGGCTAATGATATGATCTTGTATACAGAAAGCCCTCAAGACTCCACCAAAAATCTCTTAGGTTGGTAAATTAAGTAAAGCTTCAGGATACAAAATCAATGTACAAAAATCAGTAATGTTTCTATACATCAATAAAAATCTAGCTGAGTACCAAATCAAGAATGCAATCCCATTTACAACAGCTACAAAAATAAAATAAAATGCCTAGGAATATATTTAACTAACAAGGTGAAAGATCTCTGCAAGGAAAACTACAAAGGACGGATGAAAGGAATTGTAAACAACATAAAAAAATGGAAAAACATCCCATGCTCGTGGATCAGAAGAATTAATATTATTAAAATGAACATACTTCCCAAAGCTACAGATTCAATGCAATCCTTATCAAATTACTGATGTCATTCTTCACAGAATTAGAAAAAAACAATTCTAAAGTTCATATGGAACCAAAAAAGAACCCAAATTGCCAAAGCAATCCTAATCAAAAAGAACAATGCTGGAGGTACACGTTGCCTCACTTCAAAATGTATTACAAGGCTACAGCAACCAAAATAGCATGGTACTAGTATAAAAATAGACACACAGATAAATGGAACAAAATAGAGAAACCAGAAATAAAGTCAAATACTTACAGCCAACTGATCTATGACAAAGATGGCAATAACACTACACTGGGGAGAAGACACACTTTTCAATTAATGGTGCTGGGAAAACGGGATTGCCACATGCAGAAGAGTGAAACTGGAACGTATATGTCACCATACACGAAAACAAACTTAAGACGGATTAAAGATTTGAATGTAAGCCCAAAACTATAAAAATACTAGAAGAAAACCTAGGAAAAACTCTTCTAGATATTGGTTTAGGCAAACAATTCATGACTAAGACCTCAAAAGCACAGGCAATAAAAACACAAATAGACAAATGAAACTTAATTAAGCTAAAAAGCTTCTGTGCTATAAAAGAAATAACAGAATGAACAATCTCAGGAATGAGAGAAAATATTTGCAAACTATACATTCAACAGAGGACTAATATCCAGAATTTACAAGGGACTCAACCAAAAAACCCCCAAATAAGCCCATTAAAAAGTGGGCTAAGGACATGAACATTTGTCAGAAGAAGATAAACAAATAGCCAACAAGCACATGATAAAATGTTCAATATAACTAATCATCAGTAAAATGCAGATTAAAACCACAATGAAATATCACCTTACACCAATCAGAATGGGTATTAAAAAGACAAAGAAAAAACAGACATTGGGGTGCAAGGAAAAGGAATTGTTATACACTGTCGGTGAGAATGTACATTAGTACAACCTCTATGGAAAACAGTATAATGAGTTTTCGAATAACTAAAAATAGAACTACCATTTGATCCAGCAATCCCACTACTGGGTATGTACCCAAAGGAAAAGAAATCATTAAATAAAAAAGAGACCTGCACTCATATGTATACCACAGCAGTATTCAAAATCACAAAGATATGCAATCAACCAAAGTGTACATCGATGGAGGACTGGATTTAAAAAGTCATATATGTACACAATACTATTTAGACATTAAAAAGAATGAAATTATGTCTTTTGCAGCAACATGGATAGAAATGGAGACCATTATCTTAAATGAAACAACTGAGACACAGAAAGAGAAATACTGCATGTTCTCACTCAAAAATGTGAGCTAAATAATGTGTACACACAGAAGCAGAGTGTACAGAGATGGACAATGGAAACTTGGAGGGGTAGGGGATTAGGAGTGGGGTGGATGATGGGAGGTTGCTTGGTGGGTACAAGCTGCATTGCTCCAGTGACAGATGCACTGAAGGCCCTTACTTTACCACAGTGCTATATATCAACATAGCAAAACTGCACTTGTTTCCCACACCTATTTACAAAATAAATTTTAAAAATTTTGTTTAAATTATCAAAAGTATCACAACTCATTTCTTGAAAGACATTTTCTGCTTTCATTTTTTCACCTGACATTCAATCTTCAAACTACTGAAAAATGAATTTGCTCTTAGTGTTTAAGCAAAACTAATCTTTCCAAGTGATCAATAATTTCTTGGTTATTAGAATGAACAGGTACTTTTCAGACCTTTGAGCATCTAATAGCAACATAATGCTCTGTTTAGTAGCAAAGACAATGGGAATGCAAATCACTGCTCAGCTACTTACTGGCTATTAGACCTTGAATAAATCACTTAACCTGTGTTTGTTTTCCAGGTATAAAATGAGAATAATACTTAGAGTTCTTAGGAGAGAACATATACAAAGAGATTACATATACAAAGCATTTAGGAGAGTGCCTACTAGACAACAATCTATACAAGTGTTACTGAAATTTGCATTCTTACGTATCAAAGACTCCTGAGTTTCTTCCTCCTTCTCTAGACCATCTCTGCTACTTATTCATACTACTTTCTTTCACTGACTCCTTCAACGTGGTTCTCTTCTCTTCTATGCTTTGGCTCAAACCCATCTAAATGAGAGTCCCTTTGGGCTTCAAACTCCCCAATCCACTTGCCTACTGCACACTACTGTTTATATACCTCTAAAGACCTTTCAAATATGACCAAAATTGAACTCATCATGTTTCTCCCTAAGTATGTACCCCCTATTTTCTTCTCCTTGTTGGCTAGGAATTAGAAACAGAAGTTTCCTGAATTTCTCTTTGCCACTCTAGTCTAATTGTTCTCTAAGACCTACTGATTCTGCTTCTTTATCCTGTCAAGTCTAAAGGAAATCATCTATATTCAAATTCCTGCTCTACTACATATCATCAATATGATCTCAGGCAAATTGATTAACCTTTCTGAAACACAGTGTCTTTAATAACAGTACCTATGTCATAGGTCTTTGTGATGATTAAATAATATACGTAAAAACTACCTAACGCATGGAAAAAAATGCAATGAATGTTTACTTTAGTTATTATTATTACTATCTTTTTTCAATATCCTTCCCATCATCCCCTCTGCCACTGGCCCAGATCATCATCAACTCTCACCTAAATTACTGTAATTGCCTCTTAACTAAACATCTTTCCTCTAATCTTGCATTCGCCAATATATTGTCTACCTAGAAGCAAAGTTTTTTGAACTCAAAGTAAATTATGTCTTTCTCCTGCTAAAACCTACTAAAGACTTCCCATAGCTTTTAGAGTAATATCCAAATTCCTCAACATGCACATAAGGACTGCTTTTTACCTCAAAGGAAGGTACAGCACAGTCTGTTATCCTGTAAGTTCCAGCTCAACTTTCATGATCTGTCAGAACCAAAAGCTCTCTCATGTTCACACATCACAATGCTATTAATTTTAATTGGAGATCAGGTGATTGATCTGTCAGACCCCACAGAAATGTGATTATCTTTAGTTCCGGGACTATATTTATTCATCTTTGTACCTCAGAAACTTACTGCAATGTTTCACACACGAATTTGATAATTGTTTGCTAAATAAGTACTGAATAACTTATTGAAATATTCAATCTCAAATGTTATGACAAAGATAAAAACCATACCTAAACCAGTTCTCATAAATAAACTCAACATTTAAAAACTGCATTCCTTTTAGTAGGAAAAAGCATTCTGAGTTATAGAAATTCTTACCTGAATATATTTCTTGCTATAATTGTAACCTGGCTGTAGGGATCCGAAATCTACTTTATGTAATTTACTCAGCGGCTGAACTTCAGGCACCCCATTGACTTCCTTTATTAATTCAAGTGGCATATCAGTTCTGCTTCACACTGATGTCCAAAGCAAATTCAACTAGGGAATTTGACAACTTGCTGCTGAAGATACAAAACCAGTGTTTTACCCAAAATGAAGTCAATAATTTGCTTTAAGTCTCTTTGACTTAGTTATGCTTTTCCTTATTATAGTTAACACGGTTCGCGGTTGGGGGGTGACAGGAGGATGGATTATTTTACATTTTTATTGCAAAGATCAATACAAAACATTCTTCCAAGGAACTGAAACTTAACCATTTTCTACTTAGCTGCGTAAAGTACCTCCAAAAAGCCAGTTTTAAGATCTGTAACGTCACTAACAAACGCCTTTAACATTGTGCTTTAAAATGTAAAATTTATTGGGGAAGAGGGAGGCTGAAAAATCGTGTTTTTTTTTTAACCCCCACGGGAGCTGTAATATTGTATAGGCAAATTGTGCACCAAAAGCATCGTACTCCAACATGTTTCTGTGGCCCCCTCCCTTCACCCGCTAAATAAACGAAGAAACAAAAATTACTGAACGGAGATTAACTTCTGCATCGTAGGCTCAACCTTATTTCACAGACCTCTTGACGGGGACACTCACTAGTGTCGATATCTAATTTTAATGTTTGCGCACCAACCTTCCCCCAAGCCACCTGAGCTCTGTGAGGGCGGGGACTTGGACTTAACTCCTGTCTGCTTCTCCCAAAACACCAAGAAAGATGCTGAACACAGCAGGCTCGAGATAAACACTCGTAAGAAAGCGTTTCTCTGCGATAATTACATCAAATTTTGATCTAAACTAATTCAATCCCGGGCCCATTACGTCCGGCACCCACTCAAATGAACACACCAAACCTTACAAATTTCACTCACCCGTACTCTAGAAAGAACCCTAGGAAGAGTTTAGGCGGGCGCGCAGGTGACGTCACACGCACGCTGACGGTTCAGCTCCACGCATGCGTGCAGGATCCCTGGGCATAGACGCTTGTTCTCCGCCCGCGGTGGACCAGCTGCGTAACGGTTCACACACTGATGGCGCCTGGAGGTTTGGCGAAATACTGACAGGATGCGACGTCAACGGGAGCGCAGGGCCAAGGTACAGGCCCCGCCCAGTCCGGTCACATCCCCCGGAATTCTCGCAGCTCCCCTTAGCTCCGCCCCCAGTGACTTTCCAGCTTTCGTGGCGGGAGGCAAGCTTAGGGGAAGCGGGCGGGTCCGCTGGGCGGGATTTGAGCTTCCCTTTGGTAGATTGGAAGCTCCTGTAGGCAGAGCCTTTCTTTTAATGTCCAGTTCTCTTCCTCCAAGAAATAGGCACCTACTGCAGTCTTTACAAGGAAGCATTTACAAGGATAACAATGTTATTTGGGAGTTTTTATAGTAATTTCGGGCATTGGCATAATGCCACCATTGAGTCTTGCTATTTACAGACAGATTTGATTAACCTTGTAATTGTTTTATAGGGCCATGATTTTGTGGTATAATTAATATTTATTATAAATTATTTTATAGGTTTATTATAGTTTATTTAATATTTATTATAACTTATAATTGATAAATATTATAATTTATCATTTATAATGATAAATTGTTAAACATGAATTCTCTGCTAATTTCAGATATATGCCTTCAGTCATTTAAGGAAATCATCCTAGTGTGAAACTAAATGTAATAAAGAATTACATGAATATTTCCAAGGCTAATTTGAACTAAAATATCTTCTTTATATACATATTTGCAGGAGGATATAGCTAACTTTTTTTTTTTTTTTTTTGAGACGGAATCTCACTCTGTCGCCAGGCTGGAGTGCAATGGCGCGATCTCGGCTAACTGCAACCCCCACCTCCCGGGTTCAAGCAGTTCTCCTGCCTCAGCCTCCCTAGTAGCTGGGATTACAGGCGCAGGCCACCATGCCTGGCTAATTTTTGTATTTGTTTAGTAGAGACGGGGTTTCCCATTTTGGCCAGGCTGGTCTCGAACTCCTGACCTTGTGATCCGCCCACCTTGGCCACCCAAAGTGCTGGGATTACAGACATGAGCCACCGCGCCCAGCTAGCTATGTTTGAAGTGCCTTTTTAATCAACAGGAAGCATTCAGTATTAGCCCATCTCCTGTTTCCCCTCCCCATCCCTGTAGTTATATCCCACGCAGAAGCCGGGGTGACAAATGCATGAACTCAGGAGCTGTCCATTTGAGGAAAACTATAGGGAAGGTTTAGATGCTATCCTCCTTCCATCTCTGGCTGCATCCAGCTGAGAAATACTATTCCTCCTTTTTATGTGAAGCCCTCCACATGGGCTTTGGACCCTGACCAATTTCATCTCCCTTCCATCATCATCAATATATTTTCTCTTAATGTATTTTAAGCTTTCCTTCTTTTATTCATTCTTCCCCCTCACCATTTAAACACATTCTCCCAGGCTCTTGCTCTGTCGCCCAGGCTGAAGTGCAGTGGCGAGATCATAGCTCACTGCAGCCTGGAACTCCTGGGCTCAAGCTATCCTCTGGCCTCAGCCTTCTAAGTAGCTGGGACTACAGGCACAGGCCACCACACCCGGCTAATTTTTTAAAAAAAATTTGTGGAGACGAGTTCTCACTATGTTGCCCAATCAGTCTCACACTCCTCTGTGGGTACTAAATATTTGTTGAATGAACAAATGCTGAGGAAAACTGTTTATCTTACTTCTGACTTCCACCCCTCCATCCCACCCCTACCCCCCACCACCCCATTACACTTAAACTGCCCTTAGAAAAACCACTGAAGAACTCTTTATTGCTAACCCAAAAGGACATTTTTAGTCTCATATTTTTGAAAACATTCTTTGTGCTACAACATGGTCCTAGTTTTCCTCTTACCTTCTACCAACTGAATCTTTTAAAATTTCTCATAATCTGTTTAGCCTGTAAGTATCCATGTTCTATAGAATGTGATGAAGATGTCGTATACGTAAGTCCTTTTATTTTGTTAAAGTGGTTGTTCTCAGTTCCTGTGGGACACAACACTTCCTACACGTTCAAGTAACTTCCAATCTTATTTCTTCTGCATAATCTCCCAATTAGTGGCAGAGGCTCCAGAGCCTGTAATGCTTTCCCTCACATTAGCAATTAATTTCCACAAATGAAGAAAATTGCTCATGAATATACAGTACAATTTAAGATAATAAGAGAGGAAAAAAGAGATTGAATAAACTGAATAAGGCAATGAAGACATATTAATGCCAAAACAACCCATTACTATTGTTCTATGCCTGTTGAAGCAGCATAAAAAAGCTACTCTAAGGCTAACAATTAATGTAATTGTTATTAGAAGTTATGACTTTTAAAGGTGCAATGAAAAAAGTTTTTATATAAAATCTGCAATGTAAAAATGTTCATTTTAAGAAAAGTTAAAATTAAATTTTCATTAATAAATAATGAAGACCAAAAGCAGAATGGGTAATTTTTAAGTGATGTATAAATATAAGGATTCAGTATAGTTATCATAAATAAATCAAACGTGAAAGAAATTAGTCTGCAAATTTCTGACACATCTTCCCTCTCATAGCATTTTCATATTATCCTTTACTATTTACTTTTTAATGTCTACATGTAAAATTGAATTGCCTAACATGTCCAGCACTTCAAATTCATTTCCTTTGCATTAATTGTGGGGTGATTAACCCATTCCTGTTTGCAGTCCATCTGTCCTGCAAGCTGTTATCATCAGGTTGCATCTCTAGAGCCTGACAATATCATCTTCTTACTCCTGAGATTTTCTAGGAATAATAGCTAGGCTACATTAGTTGGAGTTCATTTCCTTGTGTCTAATATTCTTTCTGCCCAATCCTAATGAACATCTAAATGGATTTGTAAAATCCTATTTCAATAAAGCATCAAATTTTTATATTGTTATGTAGCTGAGCCAGGAGATAAATCAAACATAATTTTTTCTCAAATGTATGTTTAAGTTACAAATTTAAATGGTGAAGCATGTAATCATTCAGTGCATACTAGGAAGCAAAATAAAGATATTTTTAAAACATAATATTAGGTACCACAAATTGAGAAAACATTATTATCCATTGAAGAGGTCTCTCAAAAGCTTTTGTACTTTAATAATAAATCTTTTTAATTTATTATTTAAAATATCCTAGGCCAGGCACAGTGGCTCACACCTGTAATCTCAGCACTTTGGGACGCTGAACCAGGCAGATCATGAGATCAGGAGTTCGAGACCAACCTGGCCAACATAGTGAAAACCTGTCTCTACAGAAAATACAAAAAATTAGCCAGGTGTGGTGGCAGGCACCTGTAATCCCAGCTACTCGAGAGGCTGAGACAGGACAATCACTTGAACCAGGGGGTGGAGGTTGCAGTGAGCTGAGATCACACCATTGCACTCCAGCCCGGGAAACAGTGCAAGACTCCGTCTCAAAAAAAAAAAAAAAATCCTCATCAGTTAAAAAATTGTCTTTCCTTCAATTGCTACTCATTTTAAGAATTGTTGGGCCAGGTATGGTGGCTCTTGCCTATAATCCCAGCACTTTGGGAGACCGAGGCGGGTGGATTACCTGAGGTCAGGAGTTCAAGACCAGCCTGGCCAACATGGTGAATCCCCGTCTCTACTAAAAATACGAAAAAAATTAGCCGGGCCTGGTGGCACACCCCTGTAATCCCAGCTACTCTGGAGGCTGAGGCAGGAGAATTGGTTGAGCCCGGGAGGCAGAGGTTGCTGTGAGTCGAGATCGTGCCACTGCACTCCAGCCTGGCCAACAGAGCAAGATTCTGTCTCAAAAAAAAAAAAAAAAAAAAGAATTGTCCAAGGAAAAAAATAACCTATATTCAAATTTTAATTATAAACTATAAGTAGGTCAATATATTATACTGTATTGATCCATATGAATGAATTACAAATACGAACTTTCTCTTGTTGAAAGACTATAAGAAATGTATGACTTCCCAAAAAATATAAATGTTTCCTCATATACCTCATGTATAACATTTTCTCTTTCTTTCTTTTTTTTTTTTTTTTTTTTGAGACAGGGTCTTACTCTGTTGCCCTGGCTGGCATACAGTGGGAAGATCCTAGCTCTCACTGTATCCTCAGTCTCCCAGACTCAAGCGATCCTCCCACTTCAGCCTCTTGAGTAGCTGGGACTATAGGCAGGCAACACTGTGCTCCACTAATTATTTTTAGCAGACGTGAAGTCTCACTATGCTTCCCAGGCTGGTCACAAACTTCGGGTTCAAGTGACCCTCCCACCTTGGCCTCCCGAAATGCTGGGATTACAGACGTGAGCCACCATTTCTGATAACATGTTTTTAATATGTTTAAAAAAAAGGCATTATGTAAACTTAATGAATATTCAGGGAACATTTACCAAGTACCTGAAATTGAGCAGGGCCATCTAACAATAAGTTAAACACAACCAGGCATGGCCCTGGCTGATTTGGATCTTGCAGGGGAGACAGAATATCTTTTTAAAATTCAGATAAACCAATGCAAAATTTCAATTATGATGTGAGATACAAAGAATAGTCATGGTACTAGGAAAGTATGTAATGGAAGAAACTGACCTAGATAGAAAGGTCACATTAGGTCTTCCTGAGAAGTAAGAATTAAGCAGAGATGAAAATACAGCAATATAATCAAGGTAAATTTTAGTTACCTGTAGTACATTTCAGTCCTATAAAAATATATGGCTTCAAGCATAAAAAACTATGGGCTAATCAAAACATATATTTTTTTCTTAAATACTCTCTAAACCCTGTATTCAGCCTTAATTTTGCTCTTCAGGTGAAACTCATCACTTCTTTTGCTATCCCTAGACTGCCACAGATATAACCCTCATACAGGCAATGATTTTATGTGATCGTGCTCAGATATTAGACACAAAAAAATAGAGTGTGACTGGTGAAACTGGCTCACATTAAACAAACTCACATTGATATTTTTTTAAAAAGCTGGTAATACAAATGTATTAAATTCCAACCAAATGTTTTAAATTATTAGCTATATATCTGGAATGTGGCATTATCTTAATATCAGTACTTATGAGGAACCAAATTATAAACACTTGGTTGTTGGGAAAGCGTGGAATTTCAACATAGAAAATTTTTTGGATGATCCTACAACCTAACATAATCAAGTCATGTGAGTTTCATGTCATAGTCTACTGGAGAAATATATGTGGATGTTCACATTTGTGGTCAGGGCACCATCTCCCCTGAATGTTTGCCTCTCAGATGGTCTCTTTTCTAGGCATGTAATTAACCTTCTTCAGATGTGTCCTGTTTTCTTTTTTATTTTCTTTCTGTGCCTTGATTTGGATTAGAAATAAATTACAGCTATGGCTCCGGTAATATTTACAAGTGTTTGGCTATGCCATGTTCTTTCCCTTAGTTGTCTAACAATTTGTAAAATTCAAGACTCTGTATAATCACTGTAATCTCTCTAGTGATTCTGAAAAGACAGGGATCTTTTTCTTTAAATTTTCTCATCTATGGCATATAATTTTATTTTTATAGATATATATTCACCTCTTTCTAAGTACAGAGTAAGCCTTCAAGGCTTGTCAGTGAATTAGATGTTCTGCTGCTAAAAGTCAGCCTGAGCACCCTCAAGACTCAGAGTTGGCTGTTTCCTGAGAATAAATAAAAGGCCATGGCTCATCTCAGTGCTATAACACGAATGGGCACTTTCTTCTTCCAGCTCGCTTTCTTCCAGATCAGAGGATTCTTATAAGAATTTATGTGTTTTGTTGGGGAAAAAAATCATTTATCTAAAGTTTAATCATCCCTTCAGTTTTACTTAAACTGTTTTCTCTTTTGATTAATTCAAATAAAATTTAAATTAATACTTTTAATTTAAATTATCATCTATGATTCTTTTATTTTAAATTAATTCTGTCTTTCTGGCCAGTAGCTTAATTCTGATTCTATGTATTATACAGAGATATCTGAAATGATATTCATAAAATGTTCACACTGGTTATTGTTGAATGAATAATTTAAATGACTAGCTGCTTTTTTTTTTAATTAAAGGTTTTTTTCACTACTTTTATCACTTAGCCACATGACTAAAAATAACTAAACCAAAAGTTTTTTGAAAGACTCGTATTTAAGCATCCTCTAGTGGTAAAATTATCTGATAACCATATATACAACATTTTGCATGTTTATGCAGTTCACACTTCACTAACAGCTGCCTTCCAAACACAGAAGTCTGTATATGTAGCCATGTTGATATTATGCACTTGATCCTGTTCCATCCTGACTATAGGCTGCACCGAGATAATCACCTGATCACTTGACTCCTGAGGCAGCCAATCTATTACCTGGATGGAGCCAGTTAGAATCTGTCTCTTAAGAACCCAGTAAATTGGGCCAGGCGCAATGGCTCACACCTGTAATCCCAGAACTTTGGGAGGCCGAGGTGGGTGGATCACGAGGTCAAGAGATCAAGACCATCCTGGCCAACACGGTGAAACCCCTGTCTCTACTAAAAATACAAAAATTAGCTGGGCGTGGTGGTGCATGCCTGTAGTCCCAGTTACTCAAGAGGCTGAGGCAGAAGAATCGCTTGAAGCTGGGAGGCAGAGGTTGCAGTGAGCCGAGATGGCACCACTGCAATCAGCCTGGCGGCAGAGTGAGACTCCGTCTCAAAAAAATAAAATAAAAAAGAATCCAGTAAATGACTTTGGTCATTTGTGTACAAGTGAGTTGGCCTTGACACTTGATTTGCAAGGGCAAATAGGAGTTTAGGGTGACCATTGTCCATAACAGCATGAAGAGGCAGAAAAAAACAAACTGCAAAGAAGGATGAATCAGATATATACAGAGAAGCAAAACCAGACACCATGCAACCCCAGAGAAAAAGACGGAGTAGTTTGCTGGGTTCTTAGTATCTTTAGTATATTTGACATAGTTCTTCAAAAGGAGTTCAATGTTCCTCAAAAGGAGTTAAAACTCTAGCTGCCATGTGATACTTATGAACTCCACCAGTATTTATTGGTTTTTGTTAAATTTCTGTTACTTGCAACCAATAGCATTTTAACAGATAACACTCAGGAATTTCTATTGGCTTTCTTCTTAAAATGTGTACAGAATCAGACCGATGCATATCACCTCCACCACTACCACTGTGATCCAAGTCACCCTACCCTCTGGACTGGATTTCTGCAATAGCATCTTAGAGGGTCCCCCTGATTCCTTACTCTTCACTTCCTGCCCACACACAATTATTGCTCCATTCTCATCAAGAACAGCAGGTCAGATCATTTGCTCCTCTGCTCAGAAAACTACAAGGGTTCTGCAGGACTGTCAGGGTCAAAGTCAAAGTCCTTTAAGTGATCTAATCCCTCTGCTATCCTTCTGAATTTACCCCTTATGTTCACTCACTTGAGACAGACTGGCTTCCTTCCTCTTTTTCTGGAGTCTTAGAGTGGAATGCTAGAATACTCTTCCCTTACTAATTCCCCCCGTTACGTCAGGAATTTTCCTCAAATATAACCTTGTCAAAGCAGCCAAACTGACTACTGTATTTAAATTTGCACACACATCCCTCCAGAGTTTTGCTACTCTTTTCTTTTTCCCCAGAGCACTAGTCATCTTCTAACATACTGTAAAACTGACCCTTTTAATTGTGTTCCACACTAAAAGGTAAGCTCCACAGTAGTAGGGATTTCAGCCTGTTTTGTTCGTTTTGCAGGCAGTAAATACTTGAGTTATGAATGGTTAAGACACCATGCCTAATGATTCACTAACCAGTTCTCTCTCCAGTGGTCCACAGGCCAATGGAGAACACATTTCATTAACTTCAATATAGCAACGCTTGGAAATCATCGGTAGGATTGCTATGAAGAAAGACTGATTTTGGATCGACACCAGTGAGGTTGTCTATGATGATGAAAAGCAGGCAAATTTCTTATTTATGCCAGAAAAGTAGAGAAGCTACATTATAAACATGAGCATTGTATATCTTTATTCCATGAATAACACGGAGAATCTGTATGGCCTACCAGTGGTTCAAAGACCATATTTCATAAATTACAAGTAAAATGAAAAAACTTTGAGTGTAATGTAATGTCATACATTAGTCAAGATTCAAATTTTGTAAGTTTACATAGGCTAATAAAGGCAAGTGATTTTTAAATTAGATAGTTTTTAATTAGAATGTTTAAACAAGAGGTCTATCTCCAGCACTCTTTGGAGATTAAGATCCCTCATGCCATCTTTTCTCTCAGCAACAGAGGATATTTTTTAATCAGGTTGGGTTACTTTTAAGCTCCCTTCTCACTACATCTGATAGGGTAATGACTTAGAGTGAATGAAAACAAATACGATGAAAAGTACTGTCTGAGAAATGCTGAGACAAGCCATGCACTAAGGGAAAAATGAATGACTGGAAAGAAAATAAAAGCCTCAAAGTCAAATTAGCATAACAGAGGATTGAAGTATATGCAGCAAGGCACAGACTAAGCAAGGAGAGGCAAAATTTTCATAGGGGAGAGAAATGGGTCATTTTCTAATTTTGAGCCATGCCATGTGGCACCTAGGTGACTCAGTGTGTAAAAGGCACAAGGTTAAAATAGACTATCTCAACAGAGATAAGTTTTGGTTAAATTACATGAAAGATATTTATTGAATTTTTTTAAAAAAACTGCATTTAGGAAAATTATTTTGAGTGATAATTCTGAGTGTTTATTCAGAAACATATTCTTTGACAAATCTGCTTATAGTAACAGCCAAGACCCTCCAGGTTCCTATGTGTGAGAAGAACTATGTTGCCTAACAAATGATTGGTTCTTCAGGTTTCTCTGTAAAGATGGGGAAGCAAGAGAAAAAGAAAATAAACTGAACCAGAAAAACCAAGAAAGTATGTATGTTTCCCAGAAGAGATGCCACTCTTTGATGCCTATGCTGTACGCACATTCAATCCAAAGAAAAAATCTTTAGAAAAGTTATCGAGCTCACAGAATGCTTAAGAATGAGTGAAATTTTTGAGAAAACCAGTGAGGAGCTTGGTTTATGTCAGATTGCTGCGTTTCTAATTGAGGCAGCACACACAAAAGGCACATGAAGGAAAAGAAAAAGAAAAAAATTGCTGGAAATTAATAGACAGAAAGTAGACTAGTCAAAGAGGATCTTTCAACTCCTTTACACTGTGGAAGTAGGGGTTTATGTCTTGAATTTAATGTCCCCTTCATTTACATATCTTACATTTTATATCACGAAGATATGTCCTGGGAAAATCTGTAATAATGCCCACATCTACAGCCTCTTTTCTATATAATCTTAGATTTTTAAAAAAGCGTTGATAGTTAATTTGTTTTGAAAATAATGGACCAGCTGTAAGCTGGAGAGCACAGAAGCAGACAGCAATTTGTTAGCCTGATATTTTTCTTTGTCTTCCTCTTGTTTTTTGAATGATCAAAAATTGGCACAATTTTAGAAACTTTATAATGAATAGTTTTAAATAATAGAAAGCTAATTAAGAGTTTGCATGTTTTTTAGATTCATTATGCTTATTTGAAGTAATTGAGAACCGTTTGTTTTAGGGTGAAAATGCACTTTTAACACAGAAAGACATTTTGTAACTTTGTCCGAACCTTCTTATTAATTTAAATTAAATTTGCCTCTATTCATTACATTCATACACTTCTATGGGAAATGGGAAAGTCAATATATAGTCTCCTTGATGAAAATTGTGGATAGCTTATTTATTTTTCACTTATGTGCAATAATATTGAGACTTTCTATAGCTAAATGTGAGTTTACCTTTCCTCCCCACAATTTGCCCATCAAAGACTATATATTGTTACAAGGATAAGTTTACAGCTACTGTATTAATAAGATAATAAAATCTCATTTGTGTTGTCCCTCTTACCTAATTCTCAATAGTAAAAAATTACTCCAAGATATCTTTTCTATGATTAGAGCAGAATAGAAGTGATTACTATACAATCACATTTGAAAAACTTCAGTTTAATTAGGATATATTCAACCCAGAACTTGGCGTCAGAGTCTGGCACAGCCAAAGGAACAGAACAGATGGAGAAAAAGAAGTACTTTGGTACCTTACTTATTTTCACATGAGGATGGTGTAAACCAGTCCTAAGTATAGAGGCATGTTTGCTTAATAGACTCTTGTAAGTCTATTAGACTGAAAGGAAATATTAAAAAAGAAATGTATTCCTTTTTTCTTGTTATTTATATCTGACCATCAATAATTTTCTGCCACTTCTAGATAATCTGCTAATTCTATCCATATTATACATCCAAATACTAATGATATTAATCTTGATCAGTCTCCTCCTTAATTTCCCTCATAGTAAAAATGCTTCTTTTCTTTCCATTTCGGCCAGATACCCTTTATATCAAACCGTCTATCCTGGAGCAGAAAAATCCTGTCTTCATTGCTATAGCTACAGATTCAGAAATGAGCATGTAACAAATTCAGGCCAAAGAGAGGTAAGGAAATACTTTTTCTGGAATTTCTAAGACTTTTTTTTTTCTTTCTCTCTGGAGAAATATGGGAAATCAGCCTCTCCTCTTCCTGATGCTGTGTGAGGAAATGTGTAATCCGATTATTCCTGGCAGCCATTCCACAACCAAAAGGGAGCCCAACTTAAAATGAAACCAATCCTGTGGTTGACTGAACAGAATGTCACGTAAATTAAAAATAAAATAAAATAAAATCTGCAACTTTCATGGTAGTGTTAAGCCCTTATATGAACTAACCCTGAAATCTCATGTGTCTCTTAATTTCTACTTACAGGAACTAGAAAATTTCCTTATTATTTTAAGTCAGTTTGAGTTTTTGGTTTTCTGTTACTGGCAGTAAAATAACAGTCTCCTTTCAGTCAAATATCAGGAAATTCACAGGCATATGACATCTAAAATCACTAATAATCTTTGCACTTAGTAAAAACTGGTACCAGGTGGGAGAATACAGTAAATAAATGTATAGCACCTAAGTGTTCTGTACTTAACTTCTCATCCTTCCACTATCCAACAACAGCTTGACATTCCTTTGGTAAATCACTCCCTTTCCACTCTTAGTGCAGTTTATATGCTTATGACTTCCCAATTTTATATCTTCAGTTCTAGATGTATACACCCCAAATTTGTATTCTTCATAAATTCCAGACTTGTGTTTTCAACTGTGTATTAACTATTTCCACTTGATGTCTAGAAGATATGTCCAACTCTCAATCTTCCTACAGACTTGTTGAGTGGCTTTGACCAAAATGCTGATAGTGATATGGACAATAAAGTCCAGGCTGAGGTGGTCACAGATGGAGATGATGAACTGGAGTAAAGGTCACTCGCTATGCAAAGAGACTGGTAGCATTTTGTCCCTGCCCTAGAGATCTGTGGAACTTTGAACTTGAGAGAGATGATTTAGGGTATCTGGCAAAAGAAATTGTAACCGCCCAAGGAGTTCACCTTGCCCACGGCCTAGACAGAGCGGATTCATCAAGACAGGAATCGCAATAGAGAAAGAGTAATTCACGCAGAGCCGGCTGTGTGGGAGACTGGAGTTTTACTATTACTCAAATCAGTCTCCCTGAGCATTCAGGGGGCACAGTTTTTAAGGATAACTTGGCGGGTGGCGGGGAAGCCAGTGAGCCAGGAGTGCTCATTGGTCAGAGATGAAATCACAGGGAGTAGAAGCTGTCTTCTTGCACTGAGTCAGTTCCTGAGTGGGGGCCACAAGATCAAAGGAGCCAGTTTATCTATCTGGGTGGTGCCAGCAGATCCATCAAGTGCAGGGTCTGCAAAATATCTCAAGCACTGATCTTAGGAGCAGTTTAGGGAGGGTCAGAATGTTATAACCTCCAGTTGCATGACTCCTTTTTTTTTTTTTTTTTGAGATGGAGTCTCGCTCTGTCACCCAGGCTGGAGTGCAGTGGTGCGATCTCAGCTCACTGCAACCTCCACCTCCTGGGTTCAAACGATTATCCTGCCTTAGCCTCCCACACAGCTGGGACTACAGGTGTGTACCATCATGCCCAGCTAATAATTTGTTTGTATTTTTAGTAGAGATGGGGTTTCACAATATTGGCCAAGTTGGTCTCGAATTCCTGACCTTGTGATCCACCCACCTCAGCCTCCCGAAGTGCTGGGATTACAGGCGTGAGCGGCTTCGCTTGTTCAACTCCTAAACCATAATTTCTAATCCTGTGGCTAAAGTTAGTCTAGTCACCAGGCAAGAAGGAGGTCTGCTTTGGGAAAGGGCTATTACCATCTTTGTTTAAACTAAAAACAACAAACTAAGTTTCTCCCAAAGTTAGTTTAGCCTATGCCCAGGAATAAACAAAGACAGCTTGGAGGTTAGAACAAGATGGAATCGGTTAAGTTAGATCTCTTTCACTGTTTCAGTCATAATTTTACGAAGGCGGTGTAAAAATTCCTAAGCATCAAACACTCAAGAGGTGACAGAGCATAAAAGTTTGGAAAATTTGCAGCCTGACTATGCAGTAGAAAAGAAAATCCTATTTTTTGGGAAGAAATTCAAGTGGGCTGCGGAAATTTTCATAAGTAATAAGGAGCCAAAAGCTAATCACCAAGACAATAGGGAAAATGTCTCCAAGGCATGTCAGAGACTTTCCTGGCAGCCCCTCCCATCACAGACCCAGAGGTCTAGTAGGAAAAAATAGTTTCCTGGGCTGTGCCCAGGGCCCCCCTGCTGTATGCAGCCTGGGGACTTGGCATCCTGCTTCTCATCCACTCCAGTCATGGCTAAAAGGAGCCAACGTACAGCTCAGGCCATTGCTTCAGAGGGTGCAAGCCCCAAACCTTGGTATCTCCAATGTGGTTTTGAACCTACAGGTTCACAGAAGTCAAGAATTGAGGTTTGGGAACCTCTACCTAGATTTCGAGGATGTATGGAAATGCCTAGAGGTCCAGGAAGAAGTTTGCTACAGGGGCAGAATCCTCATGGATAACTTCCACCGGGGCAGTATGGAAGGGAAATGTGGGGTCAGAGCCCCCACATAGAGTCTCCACCGGGGTACTGCCTAGTAGAGGTGTGAGAAAAGGGCCACCATCCTCCAGACCCCAGAATGGTAGATCCACCAACAGCTTGCACTGTGCTACAGGCACTCAATGCCATAGGTACTTGCACAGCCATGTGCACTAAATGCCAAACTGTGAAAGCAGCCTTCAGGGGGGCTGTACTCTGCAAAGCCACAGGGACAGAGCTGCCCAAGGGCATGGGAGCCCACCTCTTGGATCAGCGTGACCTGGATGTGAGACATGGAGTCAAAGGAGATAATTTTAGAACTTTAAGATTTGACTGCCCCACTGGATTTTGCACTTGCATGGGGCCTGTATCCCCTTTGCTTTGGCCAATTTTTCCCATTTGGAATGGGTGTATTTACCCGATGTCTATACCACCATTATATTTAAGAAGTAACTAATTCACTTTTGATTTTACAGGCTTATAGGTGGAAGGGACTTGCCTTGTCTCGGATGAGACTTTGGAATGTGGCTTTTGAGTTAATGCTGGAATAAGTTAAGACTTTGGGGGATGGTTGGGAAGGCATGATTGGTTTTGAAAACTTGTCTTATCTCAGATGAGACTTTAAACTGTTGACTTTTGGGTTAATGCTGGAATGAATTAAGACTTTGGGGGACTGTTGGGAAGGCATGATTATGTTTCGAAGTGTGAGGACATGAGATTTGGGAGGGGCCAGAGTGGAATGTTATGGTTTGGCTGTGTTCCCACCCAAATCTCATCTGGAATTGTAATGGGAGGAACCCAGTGGGAGGTTACTGAATCAGGAGGGCAGTTCCCCCATGGTGTTCTCATGATAGTCATTTCTCACAAGAGCTGATGGTTTTATAAGCATCTGACATTTTCCCCACTGGCGTTCATTCTCTCTTCTGCTGCCCCGTGAAGAGGTGTCTTCCACCATGATTGTAAGTTTCCTGAGGCCTCCTTAGCCATGCAGAACCCAGTCAATAAAACCTCTTTTCCTTATAATTTACTCAGTCTCAGGTATTTCTTCATTGCACCATGAGAACAGACTAATACACTGTATATTTCCAGTTTATTTATTTTTACCATTTATAATTGTGACTAGAAGGTAAGTTTCATTTTGACAGAGATTTTATTACAGACTATATCCCTATCACTTAGGAAAGTGTCACAGGGTATAGACACTCTCTTAAGTGATAGGGATATAGTCTGTAATATTAATTGATTGAGTGAATAAATATTTTGATGGGTAACACCACTCCCCATCCTCATGATCATAGGCATTCATTTGCTGCAAGCCTGGTCAGTTAACAAATTCCATTACCCCAGCCACACTAATTAATGTTTAGAAACAATCACATAGCCAATTACTTTGGTAACTATAGGGAATTTTGCTGTAATAACTGGAAAAACAGAAGCTCTCCTTACATTGGGCTTTCCAAACACTAAGATATTGTAAGATTGTAAGTAAGTTCAACTATGATAAACATAGAGCTTGCTGAGAATAAAATCCCTTAAAACAAAAGTAGAGCTAAGAAGTAGTAAAGGGAAAAGTTGGAGAAAAGAGGCTGAGGAATATAAGAATGAAGGGATATGCACAAGTGTCCAAAGGCAGTGTTACAACCGCACCCCCCCATCTGTTGGAATCCGGTTATCTACTTTTAGACTTTCCAGTTATAAGAGTCAATCCATTTTTACTTATGAAAATTTGATGAGTTTCTTTCACTTGAAATAATTAATGCAAGTTCTTATTGTCCATGAGCCAAAAATAGATCTTATCTACATTATGTGAACCCTGCTATTGAAACTATTGCCATCTCTTTTTCTTTACTAGTGAAATTAATCTTTCCATTTTGAGACTTGATGCCGTCTATGTCAACATCTATGTCAATATGTCAGCTGTAGGACCACTTAATAGCAAGGAGAGCTAGCAGATTATAGATCTCAGAAGGAGAAAGTCATATAGAGAGCACGGCTTTGAGCAGGTGTGTGGCCTTCAATATACTGATATAGCCAGCCTCAGGAAACCCTACACATCTATACTCCCTCAGTAACACTGTCAACGTTCCTCCCTGGCCAAGGCCAATCAAAAGCCAGAGGGCATCTTTCCTTCCCTGCCCCACCAGTGCATGTGTGCATGAAAGCTGGCCTCCCACTGCTGCCAGCAAAGTGTACTCTACCAGCCCCAACATCTTACTGTCATTGTAGTTGGAGCCTTGGTGGGCCGTATGCCCACCAGCTCTGCTGCCACCAGTGCCCTGCCACTGTGCCAACACTGCCACTGCAGTGAAATTACGCATGGAGGACAGCAAACCCTCCCTACCTTCAGTGGCCACCTCCACCTGTGTGAATGCACAGAGGGTGCACACAGTCCTCTGCCCACCAGCACCCCACCCCACATGCTAAAACTATCACCAGTGTGACTGCTCACAGTCACCAGCAGGGCACCCACCTTCCTCAAGCTGTGCTGCCTCCGCTGCTGCTGCAAACACCTGCAGGAGGGCTGGCACCCTGGCACTTGCTGGCACTCTACTGCAGTGGATGATTGTGCATCCTGCCACACTGCCACTGTTGCTGCTGTGGGCACATGTGAATGAGGATGGATCCTGCTGCCATCACCCTGTGAAACACTTTGGCTGGCACCACCTATTGGAGTGCTATGAACAGTGGTTTGAGAGCAACTCAACCTCCATAGTGCAGTGGGTTCCTAACCCCAAGGAGCCAGAGAACAAAATCAGGGCCCGATACCAGTCCCCCAGAGTTAGGGCACACAATCCAGGAATTGTGAGTTGAGCATTGGCCCCATAAAATCTTCCAGAAATAAAGCCAGTTGACTGAACCTACCTTATACCACAATCAAACCCTCAAGGTCATCAAATAGGATAAAAGAAAAAAAAAATCCAAACGACAGCAACTTTAAAGACTGCAGGAACATCAGCGCACACAGATGAGAATCAACCAGTGCAAAAATGCTGACAATTTAAAAACCTAGAGTGCCTTCTTTCCTTCAAACAATGGCACTAGCTCTCTAGCAAGGGTTTTGAATTGGGCTGAAATGGCTAAAATGACAGAAATAGAATTCAGAAAATGGATAGGAACATGGATCATGGCAATGCAGGAGTATATTGAAACCCAATCCAAAGAAGCTAAGAATCACAATAAAATGATACGGAAACTGACGGACAAAATTGCCAGTATAAAAAAGGAATGTAACTAATCAGAGCTGAAAAACATACTACAAGAATTTCATAATGCAATCACAGTAATAATGGCAGAATAGACCAAGTGGAGGAAAGACTCTCAGAGCTTTAGGACTGGTTTTCTAAAATAAGACAGTCATACGACAATGGACAAACAAAATGAAAAGGAATGAATAAAACCTCTGAAAAATATGGGATTATGCAAACAGACCAAATCTATGACTCATTGGTGTCCTTGAAAGAGATGGGGAGAATGGAAGCAACATGGAAAACACATTTCAGGAAATTATCCCTGAGACCTTTCCCAACCTAGCTAGAGAGACCAGCATGCAAATTCAGGATATGCAGAGAACATCAGTAAAATACTTCACAAGAAAATCATCTCTCAGCCACATAGCCATCAGATTCTCCAAGGCTGAAATGAAAGAAAAAATGTTACAGGTAGCTAGAGAGAAAGGTCAAGCCACCTACAACGGGAAGCCCATCAGACTAGCAGTAGACTTCTCAGCAGAAACCCTACAAGCCAGAAGAGATTGAGGGCCAATATTCAACATTCTTAAAGGAAAGGAAATTTCAACAAAGAATTTCATATCCAGCCAAAATAAGCTTCTTAGGCAAATGAGAAATAAGATTTTTTCCAGACAAGCAAATGCCGAGGGAATTTGTTACCACTAGACTGGCCTTACAAGAGTTCCTGAATAAACCACTAAATATGGAAAGAAAAGACCATTACCAGCCACTACAAAAACACACTTAAGTACGCAGACCAGTGACACTATAAAGCAACCACACAAACAAGTCTGCACAACAGTAAGCTAACATCATGATGACAGGATCAAATTCACACATATCAATACTAACCTTGAATGTACATGGGCTAAATGCCCCCAGTTAAAAAGCAGAGTAGCAAACCAGACAGAGAACCAAGAACCAATGGTTTTCTGTCTTCAAGAGACCCATCTCACATGCAGTGAAACCCATAGACTCATAAGGAATGCAGAAGAATCTACCAAGCAAATGGAAAACAGAAAAAAGCAGGAGATGCAATCCTAATTTCCAAAACAAAGCAAAGCAAACAAATAAAAAAACCTTAAATCATCAAAGACCAAAAGAGACATAGAAGGAGATTACACAATGGTAAAACATTCAATTCAACAAGAAGACCAAACTATCTCTAATATATATGCACCCAACACAGGAGCATCTAGATTTATAGATCAAGTTCTTGGAAACCTACAAAGAGACTTAGACTCCCACACAATAATAGTGGGAGACTTCAACACCCCACTGACAGTATTAGACGGATCATTGAGGCAGAAAATTAACAAAGAAAGTCAAGACATGAACTCAACACTGGATCAAATGGATCTGATAGACATCTACAGAACTCTTCATCCAAACACAACAGGATATACATTCTTCTCATTGCCACATGGCACATACTCTAACATCAACCACATTAAGACATGAAACAATGCTTACCAAATGCAAAAGGATTGAAATCATGACAACCACTCTCTCAGACCATGGCACAATAAAATTAGAAATCTAGACTAAGAAAATCATTCAAAACCACAAAATTACATGGAAATTAAATAATCTGCTCCTGAATGACTTTTGTGTAAATAATGAAATAAAGGCAGAAATCAAGAAGTTATTTAAAACTAATGAGAACAAGGATACGACATACCAGAATCTCTGGGACACAACTAAGGCAATATTAAGAGGAAAATTTATAGCACTAAACACCCACATCAACAAGTTAGAAAAATTTTAATTTAGCAACCTAACAAAACAACTAAGAAAACTAGAGAACAAAGAGCAAACCAACCACAAAACTAGCAGAAGACAAGAAATAACCAAAATCAGAGCTGAACTGAAGGAGATTGAAACATGAAAAACCATTCAAAAGATCAGTGAATTCAGGAGTTGGTTATTTGAAATAGTTAATAAGATAGATAGACTGCTAGCTAGAATAATAAAGAGAAAAAGAGAAAATCCAAATAAACACAATTAGAAATGACAAAGGGTATATTACAACTGATGCCACACAAGTACAAATACCTATCAGAAAATATTATGAGGAGCTTTATGCACACAAACTAGAAAATCTAGAAGAAAGGAGTAAATTCCTGGAGACACACACTCTTCCAAGACTGAACAAGGAAGAAATCGAATCTTTGTATAGACCAATAACAAGTTCTGAAATTGAATCAGTAATAAATAGCCTGCAAACCAAAAAGAGCCCAGGACCAGACAGATTGACAGCTGAATTCTATCAGATGTATGAGGGAGAGCTGGTACCATTCCTACAGAAACTATTCCAAAACATTGTGGAGGAGGAACTCCTCCCTAACTCATTATCTGAGGCCAGCATCATCCTGATACCGAAACCTGGCAGAGATACAAGAAAAAAAGAAAACTTCAGGCCAATATCCTGGGTGAATATCAATGCAAAAATCTTCACAAAAATACTGGCAAACTGTATCCAGCAGTGCATCAAAAAGCTTATTCACCATGGTCAAGTAAGCTTTACCCCTGGGATATAAGGTTGGTTTGACATATGCACATCAAAAAATGTGATTCATCACATAAACAGAACTAGAGACAAAAATCACATAATTATCTTAAGAGATGCAAAAAAACTGCTTTTGACAAATTTTAACACCCTTTATGTTAAAAACTCTCAATAAACTAGATATTGAAGGAGCAAACCTCAAAATAAGAATAATCATCTATTCTATACAAACCCACAGATAACATCATACTGAATGGCAAAAGCTGGAAGCATTCCCCTTGAAAACTGGCACAAGACAAGGATTCCCTCTCTCACCACTCCTGTTCACCATGGTAATGGAAGTCCTGGCCAGAGCAATCAGGCAAGAGAAAGAAATAAAAGGCATTGAAATAGAAAGAGAGGAAATCAAACTATCTTTGTTTGCAGACAACGTGATTCTATATGTAGAAAACCTAAGAGTCTTGGCCCAAAACCTCCTTAAACTGATTAATAACTTCAGCAACATCTCAGGATACAAAACCAACGTACAAAAATCACTAGAATTCCTGTACACCAACAACAGCCAAGCTAAGAGCCAAATCAGGAATGCAATCCCATTCACAATGGCCACAAAAAGAATAAAACACCTAGGAATACAGCTAACCAGGGAGGTGAAAGATCTTTACAATGAGAACTAGAAAACACTGTTCAAAGAAATCAGAGATGCCACAAATTAATGGAAAAATATTCCATGCTTATACATAAGAAGAATCAATACCGTTAAAATGGCCATACTGCCCAAAACAATTTACAGATTCAATGCTATGCCTATCAAACTACCAATGACATTCTTTACAGAACTAGAAAAAACTATTTTAAAATTCTTACGGAACCAAAAAGCGCCTGAATATCTAAGGCAATCCTAAGCAAAAAGAATAAAGCTGGAGGCATCAAACTACCAGACTTCAAATTATACTATGGGACTACAATATCCAAATCAGCATAGTAGGGGTACAAAAGCAGACACATAAAACAAAGGAACAGAATAGAAAGCCCAGAAATAAAACTGCACACCTACAACTGTCTGATCTTTGACAAGGCTAACAAAAACAAGTAATGAAGAAAGGACTCTCTATTCAATAAATGGTGCTGGGATAACTGGCTGGTCATATGCAGAAGATTGGAACCGGACACCTTGCTTACACCATATACAAAAATCAACTGAAGATGAATCAAAGACTTAAATGTAAAACTCAAAACTATAAAAATCCTGGGAGACAACCTAGGCAAACCATTCTGGACATAGGAACAGGCAAAGAATTCATGATGAAGACACCAAAAGCAATTGCAACAAAAGCAAAAATTGACAAATGGAATCTAAACTAAAAAGGTTCTGCACAGCAAAAGAAACTATCAACAGAGTAAACAGACAACCTACAGAATGGGAGATTTTTGCTAACTGTGCATCTGATAAAGGTCTAATATCCAGCATCTATAAGGAACTTAAACAGATTTACAAGAATAAAACAACCCAATTAAAATGTGGGTGAAGAACATAAACAGATACTTTTCAAAAGAAGATATATATGCATCCAATAAGCATATGAAAGAAAGCTCAATGTCACTGATCATTAGAGAAATGCAAATCAAAACCACAATGAGATACCATCTCACACTAGTCAGAATGGCTATTATTAAAAAGTCAAAAAATAATGGATGCTGGCTATGTTGTGGAGAAAAAGGGATGCTTATACACTGTTGGTGGGAGTGTAAAGTAGTTCAATCATTGTGTAAAGTACTGTGGCTATTTCTCAAAGACTTAAAAGCAGAACTACCATTTGACCCAGCAATCCCATTACTGGGTGTATACCCAAAGGAATATAAATCATTCTATCATAAAGACACATGCAGGTGTATGTTCATTGCTGCACTATTTGCAATAGCAAAGTCATGGAATCAGCCTAAATGCCCATCAGTGGTAGACTGGATAAAGAAAATACGATACATATACACAGCGGAATACTATGCAGCCATAAAAAATGTGATCATGTCCTTTGCAGCAATATGGATGGAGCTGGCGGCCACTATCCTTAGCAATTTAACACAGGAACAGAAAATCAAATACTGCATGTTCCCACTCATAAATGGAAGCTAAATGATCAGAATACATGGACACATAGAAGGAAATAGACACTGAGGCCTACCTGCGGATGGAGGGTGGGAGGAGAAAGAGGATCAGAAAAAAACAACTAATGGATTATAGGCTTGGTACTTGTGTAACAAAATAATCTGTACAACAAACTCCTGTGACATGAGTTTACCTACATAACAAATCTGCACATGTACCCCGGAACTTAAAATTAAAAAAAAAAAAAGCCAGAGGGTATGGGGTAGCAGTGAGGAGATCTATACATATCAGCCTCTTCTGGTAGAAAGTAGGTCAAAGGAGACTGTTGAGAAGGCACAGAGGGCCAAGGAAAGGATATATGGCATAACCTTACAGGAATTTTATTTCACTTTTTGAAGACTAGTTTATAACTATTTTTCAGGACACTGAATTAGGAGGTAAAGCACTTATCTCTTAGAAATTACTGAATTAAAAGGAAAGTACACACAGTGAGTGCCTCAAGGCCATGCTAATCTCGTTCAAAATGTTTATTTTTGAAGATAAAAAGAAATCGTGGAGAAAACAGTGACAAAGACACTTTTCAGGACAAACAATCTGTGATAAATTGTTAATCTAAATCCTGTTTTTCAGAGGCCCTTTGGTAAATACAGCTATCCATTATCCTAGTTTAACACTTTTGTAAATCCCAGAAAGCCTGAGAAAAGTCATAAAAAATTAATATGAAGATGAAATATTAAAATCATAAGACTCTTCCCAGAAATTTTATATGTGGCAATTTCTATATGCCTATATAAAATTTACAATTTTCTAGCTTTCTCCAGACTCAAATAACAAAATACATACTCGAGCTAGAGTCATTTTTGTAAAATGATGGTTTTGGCATTTTTTGATTATAATTGCATGTTTACTTACATTCATATAGCTCCAAGTTTTAATATGAGTTTTCATGTTGTTGATAGATCCCCCTAATATTTCAAGAAAAACAGACATAAAACACAGAATGTTAGAGTAATTTAGCTGAGTGCAAATACTTACATTTTTGCATAGATTAATTTGTGCTCTGTCTGCACCCCATTATTTCCATTTTATGATGATGACTGCCACAAAGATGAAAAACACAGGTTTTAAAAATATAAGCATTTAACCTCCACATAAACTAATCCACAAGTTTTTTTAACTAATTTCAATTAGTATCATTAGATAACAAAATATGTAATGATATTATTCTGATCTTTGTACCGCGGATTATTGTATTTTAATGTGTCAGCTATAACTAAACCATTTTTTTTCTACTATTACAACTTTTAGAATCTGTTTCCTTCCTTAAGCACATATGGAGAAAACATTCTGCAAGGGAAAGTGTCCCTTGCAAAAAATGCCTCTTAAACAAATAAATGCTCAAATTTCTAGAAAAGAGAAATCTACTCAGATAATACAGGTCAGAGTAAAATACAGGCTACAAATCAAATTATCATAGAATGTGCCAAACGTGGATACTGGATAAAGTTGTCTGGCTGAAAACATTGTCATCCTCTCCAGTGCAAATTCTCTTTGAAATGGCCATATATATTTTACAAAATAATAAATCTCAAGTGGTACTGAAAACCTAGAATATCTATTTTATCTATTAACCTTGTAATTTGAGAAATTCACTAAATACAGAAAACAGAGAAAAAAGTTTCATCTAAACCACAGCCAAAAAGATATACTGAAGAGGATTCTGAGACAGATGTGGAATGGTACCAAAGGATGCTTCAAGCCCAGAGTCAACACAGACAAACAGTTGGGGAGAGCCCCACAGAAAGGATTTTTTGGATGAGTGCCTGTGGAATAGGTGGACAGAGTTCTTTCCTTCCCTGTGCATCCGCTTCATTTGCTCTCAGAGTAACATTGCGAGGGAGAGTGCCTAGATCACTGAAGCCAGACATAATCAGACAGAAATTTCTGGCACAATCTACCAGCAGTTTTTTTTCCGCACTATCTCCTGAGGCCAGCTCTGATGTCAGAACATACATCCGCATCCAGGCAAGCAGAAATAATAAAAAATATGAGAATCTAGCAAAATAAAATCACCAAAATGTGAGGAAAATATGGTTTATTAACAGAAGTCATCAATTTGACAAGAAGTTAATCCCAGTATTTTAGAAAATAAACAGAAGACTCTTAGATGAATATAATTAGTATCTTCAGAGTGAGCCAAAATATTACAAAAATATTAGAAATAAAGGGACTTATTACAAATATAGAATGTTAAGTATAAACTAATGCTGTGTAAAAATTTATGTCAATAAAATTAAAGGCTAAATGAAATAGATAATTTTCTAGGAAAATATAAATTACCTGTATTGGCTCTAGAGTAATAGAAAATAGTAATTAATGAGAATAGACACAGTGGAAAAGACAGTACTTAGGCCTGGTGGCACTGCCATCAATAAACCAAGTGTGATCAGGGTGAGGAACAAGAATGAAGGAAATATAGGGAAATGGAGTGAATGTCAGGTGGATCAGAGAGATACAGTCATGGGGGTCAGGTGTGGTATCAGGAATAATGTGGGAAGCCGGATTAAAGTCCGGGCCAGGAACAATGGTAACAGTGGGAGACTCAACAAAGAGTGAGTACAGCTGAAGGAGCCGTGGAGCAGAAAGTATATGTGTCAGGTGTGTGAGGAAGAAAATAGATTTTGGAAGTTATGAGAACTGTAGGGAGTGATTTGAGCATAGTTTGTGATTTTGAGAGCCTCTAAAAGTATTAGGGTGGCGGCAGCCGCCGGACAGAGACATCATGGCCAGCCTAAAACAGTAAGGTCAAGTTGTTTGGACAAAAAGGCTACACGGTGCGGTCCCGGTCCTTGTGTAAGAATTCCGACTGCACAGCCCTGCACTTCAGCTGTGTGTAATGAAAAGGGTTGGGATGAGTTAGGGAGAGCTAGTGTGGGACAGCTTCTAGGGCTGTTTTTAAGGAACAGAAAGAGGAGTGGCGAGAGGATTTAGGATCTATGGGGTAAGCTAGGTTTGCTTTTGTGAGTTTCTATAATGGTTTGGTCAGGATGATAAAACTAGGCATCCAAAGGCGGAAGTACCTAACCATGCCTAGGAAGGAAAGGAGTTGTTGTTTTGTAGAAGGAGTTGGGGTTTGGGAGATTAGCCGGACACGATCAGCAGGGAGAGCACGTGTGTTTTCACGAAGAATTATGCCGAGATAGGTAACAGATGAGGAAGAAATTTGGGCTTGACTGAAGTAATGGGGGCTGTCTGCAAAGCCTTGCGGCAGTACAGCCCAGGTAATTTGCTGAGCCTGATGGGTGTCAGGGTCAGTCCAAGTGAAAGCGAAGAGAGGCTGGGATGAAGGGTGCAAAGGAATAGTAAAGAAAGCATGTTTGAAATCCAGGACAGAATAATGGGTTACAGAGGGGTTGTGGAAGGAGGTATTGAGGATAGGAGAGTATGTGGCTTTGGCACCACGGGGTGGATAGGCAAGACAATTTGGTTGATAAAGCGCAGATCCTGAACTAACCTGTAAGACTTGTCCGGTTTTTGGACAGGTAAAATGGGGGAATTGTAAGAGTTTATAGGCTTTAAAAGGCCATGCTGTAACAGGCAAGTGATAACAGGCTTTAATCCTTTTAAAGCGTGCTGCGGGATGGGATATTGGCATTGAGCAGGGTAAGGGTGATTAGGTTTCTATGGGATGGTAAGGGATGCATGATTGGTCACCAAGGAGGGAGTAGAAGTGTCCTATACTTGTGAATTAAGGTGGGGAGATCCAAGGGGAGGATGTGAAGGGGCTTTGAACTGGGGAAAAGGGCAGCAATGAGGTGTGGCTGTAGCCTAGGAATAGTCAGGGAAGCATATAATTTAGTTAAAATGTCTCGGCTTAATAAGGGAGCTGGGCAGGTGGGGATAACTAAAAAGGAGTGCTTAAAAGCACATTGTCTAAATTGGCACCAGAGTTGGGAAGTTTTAAGGGGTCTAAAAGCCTGGCCATCAATACCCACAACAGTTACGGAGGCAAAGGAAATAGGCCCTTGAAAAAAAGGTAACGTGGAGTGGGTAGTCTCCGTATTGATTAAGAAGGGGATGGACTTACCCTCCACTGTAAGAGTTACCCAAAGCTCGGCATCCTTGATGGTCCAGGGGGCTTCCAAGGTGATCGGGAAGCATCAGTCTTCAGCTGCTAATCCGAGAAGATCTGGAAAGGAGTCAGTCAGAGAGCCTTGGGCCAGAGTGGTCAGGACTTGTTCAGCTCAAGTCAATGACTGCCAGCTTCTCCATTTTTCCCCTGCTACCAACTCAGGACAAACCAAAAAAGCCAAATACATTCTGGGATCCAATCACATGAGATTCTCCACTTCTAGTTGTCACACCTTCATCTTTTCCATGCCAACATCTTCCAATTAGAGCCTACCTGAAAGCCTTCCTCTTTTTCACTGTGATTCAGCTTTCAAATTCCCCTGCCTGCCTTTAAATCTCTGCTAAATACAAGTGATGATGGCTGACTCTCTTGCTATACCAAGATCCAAGTAGTCTCTGTTTCTTCTCATTTAGATGGTCTTTGTTATTTTCACAGCAGTTAAACAGGCCTCTTAAATGCTGGACTTCACAGATGCTTTAACATGGGAATGTGTCCCATAAACCTCTAATCCTGGGAGGCAAATGTAATTTTTCTTATATTTATTCTACCATGCATTATTCTTTTTCTTGGAGCACATTCTGGAAAATGTGTTCATGCAAATTGTTCCCAGTGCAATTCTTTTTAGTTTCTTAATTACCCTTCTGGAGCAATAAATAATGGATCCTGGGCAAATATCAAGATATTTGTGGTTTTTTCCCACATTCATTTGTAAGTCTAATTGTATTGGGCTGAACTTACGTTAGATATAAGTGATATTATAATTTTAAATTAAATCATGACATATACTCTATTTCCTTTTTTAATAAAAGGAGAGATGATTGCCTTGCCATCATCACTCATTTATAAGCAGTTATAAAACAAATATCCTTGATTTCTCTCTTTAGCCACTTGTATTTTCTGCATTTGAATGCTGATGCATGGCAAAGACTCTTTGCCTTTTCCTTTGTCATTTTCAATTCCTCCCTTCTCCTGAAGGGGAAATACAGATAAATAAGAGGCTTAATTCTCCACGTTGAAAATAGGGAAGAAACTCCCTCTATCTCTTTTTTTTAAAGAAAATTCACTTTAGAAACTTGTAAACTCTCTGTGACTTTGAAATGTACAAAAATACTTTTAAAAGCTAAATAAGTCTCTTACTACCTTCATGACCCAGGAAGATCTCTTTCAAAAACTTGAGAGCCATATCTTGGAAATGTAACCATCAAGGAAGATAGCATCCCTATGTCTCAATTTCTGTGGGAGAGCTAGAGCCTAACTTGAATGGGTGTTTGTACCTTATGACTATCTTCTGTCATAATGATATGGGAAGTTTGTTATTCCTTTGGATAAAGCCAATTAACTAACACAAATGGTCACCCCAATTACTACGTAAATTTAGAATAAACTGTTACAGAAAGGGGTCCGGAGCCAGACCCCAAGAGAGGCGGATCTTGTGCAAGAAAGAATTCAGGCTGAGGCCATAGAGTAAAGCGAGAGCAAGTTTATTAGGAAAGTGAAGGAATAAAAGAATGGCTACTCCAAAGAGCAACCGTGAGGGCTGCTGCTTGCCCATTTTTATGGTTATTTCTTGATTACATGCTAAACAAGGGATTGATGATTTGTGCCTCCCCCTTTTAGACCATATAGAGTAAATTTTTGATGTTACCATGGCATTTGTAAACTGTCATGTTGCAGAGTGTAACAGTGAGAACAACAAGAGGTCACTCTTGTCGGCATCTTGGTTTTGGTTGGTTTTAGCCGGCTTCTTTACGGCCAACTGTTTTATCAGCAAGGTCTTTATGACCTGTAGCTTGTGCTGACCTCCTATCTCATCGGTGACTTCAGAATGCCTTAACTGTCTGGGAATGCAGCCCAACAGGCCTTATTTTACCTAGCCCCTATTCAAGATGGAGTTGCTGTGGTTCAAATGTCTCTGACAAAACTATGTGCGACAAACGGTGCTGTCAAGTTCTCTTACCTGAGAACTAATTGTTTATCTTAGGACCACATATATAATGGGTTGAAACTGCATGGCTCTATAAATGCTGGTGAGACTCCTTTCTGTCTGCAATCTCTTAGCAGATTGCCTGGGATGCATACCACTTTCTGGTTTAATGCTTATTCAATAATAAATAAAACTGTTTTTTGGTTTTTTTTTTTTTCTCCTCTTTGTGGAGTGGTTTTCTGGGTTGGGAGAGGATTTTGTTTTTAATTATTCTTCCCCAACACTACCTTTCCCTGAAAGTAGTATTTCTAGATGGCTTGGACGGTAACAGAAACTCTGGGTTACCAGGCTGTAGATGGGTATGCCAAGACAGAGCTGAGGAAGTTAATAAGGTAGTCCTTTGGAAATAATCAATAGATATTGCCTAAGAGAACTTAAGTGCAGTTCCAGTTGTATTATTTGCAGGTATATAGAGAAGGTTGTTATGATTGAGAGAGTAATATAGAAAAAAAAAATCTCGCTAAACTCCTAGTTAAGGAAATGGAAGAAGGAAGGAGAGCCTGACAAAGAGGAAACAAAGGAAGAAAAAAACCTTGAAGTTGCAGGTTAGTGGAGAAAGGTCTTCAAGACACAACAGTTTCAGATAGTTGTTAGTTTTAGTTACTTCTGTAAAGAGGATGAGAATGAGGAGAACAGAGAAATCTGTCATTTGTATGTCAAGTAGAAAGTTTTTGTAGACGAAAATTTTGTTAAAGTAGTGGGTATTTAAGCATTTTGAAAGTACTTCTGTTTTCAAGCTTAACAGGAATGAGGTAGAATTCCTTTCAAGAATTTTATAGAGCTTATTGAAGACAGTTATCCTGTACCTTTGTGTTCTCTTGTTTAGACTAAACCATATAATTCACTTCAGTTCTGCTTTTGCTGAGGTTTCTATTATTCAGTTTTCCTGACACCTTCCACACATACTTCAGCTAGTCAATACCCATATTAAAAATGCTCTCTGGTCTTTTCTAATATTCTAGTAATATTAAGACCTGTCCAGATTACATTCTAACTCTTTAGAAAAAAATAACTGACATTAAATATTTATTGATTCAGGCAAAGTTAATAGTTACTTGGGGCAACTGTAATATGGTTGGTTAATTTTGAACTTGCCATTTCATAGAACATGGAACCTTTGTTAAACTAAATTCTTCCATTCTAGACTTGGCAATTTAAAAAATCTAAACATTAGAATTTTATTTTTTCATATTCACTTTTATTTGGCTAGAATCAGCTTATTATTTCTAGCAGAACTTTTCGAATATCAATGTTATTGAAACTATCAGCTGTGCTCTCAATTCTGTATTATTAACAAATTTAATAAGTATGTCTTTTATCTTTCCTCTGGATGAGACATTGACTTTCATTTGCTATTCTCCAGAACAATCCACTATTCAGAAAGAAAGCAGGCATTACAAAATTCAAAATGTTATTCAATACATGATATTATTATAGTATATTATTAGGTAAATTATTTTTTAAATTAATATGTATATTATTTATATTAAAGTATTTTTTCAACTCATATGTATATTATTTACATATGCCAGGCACTCCTCTAAATAGAAATACTAGCCCAGTTAACTTTTATCATAGCCCTATGAGGTAACGCCATTATTATTCCCATTTACAGATGACTAAACTGAGGCAGAAAGTGTTTACATAATTTGTCCAAAATTAGTCTTAGATAATAAATAGCAGAGCCAGGATCGGAACCTAGAAATTCTCACTCCAGACAAGTGCTATGTAACCAAGCTCGATCTCCGTTCCATGTCAATGTATAACTCTGCAGCAACACCACACTTTTATTACAAATTCAATATTACTGTTAGTAATGATAGACAAGTCAATGTTATTGTTAGTATTGATAAAACCTTTGGAAGTATGATTAAATGCTTTTTATGTTTATGTTCAAAAATTTAGTTTGTCAAATATTGTCATTAGTCCTAGAAAACCCATTTTTAAAATAGTAGTAGTTAAATAGCAGAGCATAAGCAAGACATTGTGAAACGAAAAATGATTTAATTTCCATAACTGGATTTGAGCCTTTTTATTTTGGAATAAAACTGTAAGCACTTAAAAATTTTGAGCTTAATCATTTATTAAGATAGAGGGAATTCACACCTCTCTTGGTATTAAATTGTTCAGGCTGTCTGGCTTCACAGCAGTTTACAAGAAGCTAGTGAATTGATTTATAGCATGAAGGCTATCTTTGCAACCACAGAAGCTAGCTGTTCTATTATTTGGTAACTGGAATCTTAGATTGTAAAAACACAGTAAAATCTTTAGTGAGAAGAACATGCCCTCACAATTTGTTGTTCACATACAGAGCTCATGTAAAATTTAAAGTAAATCATCTGAAAAATAAAGATATTTTAAGATGAAAATGGAGTCACATTTACTCTCATTTTCTGTGTTCAGCCATTATCTCAGACGGATTTTCAAAGTGTTTTTGTTAACACACATATATTAGAAAAACTGCTAGGTAAACTAACACAAATGAGGATGTCTGTAGAAACGGACATAAAAATGGGAACAACAGACACTGTGGAGGCAGGGAAAAAAGGGAGGTGTGGGTTGAAAAACTACCTACTAGGTACTGTGCTTAGTGAGTTGGGCACTTAGTGAGATAGTGATCTGGGCAATGGGATCTGTACCCCAAACCTCAACATCACACAGCATATCCATGTGTACCCCGAGTCTAAAATAAAAGTTGAGCCTGTAATCCCAGGACTTTGAGAGGCCAAGGCAGGTGGATCACGAGGTCAGGAGATCAAGACCATCCTGGCCAACACTGTGAAATCCCATCTCTACTAAAAAAAATACAAAAAATTAGCCAGGCATGGTGGCGGGCACCTGTAGTCCCAGCTACTCGGGAGGCTGAGGCAGGAGAATTGCGTGAACCTGGGAGATGGAGCTTGCAGTGAGCTGAGATTGCACCACTGCACTCCAGCCTGGGCAACAGAGCAAGACTCTGTCTCAAAAAAAAAAAAAAAAGAAAGAAAAAAAGTTGAAATGATAAAAAAAGAGATGGTTTTATTCCTCTTAAAAAAAGCAAATTTAAATATAATAAGTGACAAAACTTATATCTTGCATTTGTACTTGACATTGTTCTTGCAGTCCTGATAATTTATTTTTAAATATTTAAGTATTATTTTAGGACTAATTTCTAATTCTTGATGCCCAGAAATGAAGTCATCATTTTCAAAATATCTACTGTACTGGGCTAGAAATTTGACTTTTCACTGTGACTTTTCATCTCTTGAATATAAAAAAACAGAGACATTCATATCTTTCCCCTTTATCTTACAGAAACGGTCTGATATAAATACACGAGATTTGGGTTTTACCTGTCATTTTGGGGAGAATGCCATTTTTTATTTATCAGTGACTAATTGAGAAATGATTGGATCTTATATATCTTTAGTAAGAAGCCCTTACATTTATTTTCGGGCACCATCGTTATTTGACATCAAACAATTGAAAGGCAATTCTTAAATAATTGATGATACAAAAGTGAATGGCTACTGAAACAGATATGCTAAAAATAAAAATCTCATACTTTCACCTAGATATAAAATTGAATGGAAGGCCGAGGTAGACAGATCACGAGGTTAGGAGAGGGAGACCATCCTGGCTAACGCGGTGAAACCCAGTCTCTACTAAAAATACAAAAAATTAGCCAGGCATGGTGGCGGGCACCTGTAGTCCCAGCTACTCAGGAGGCTGAGGCGGGAGAATGGTGCGAACCCAGGAGGCAGAGCTTGCAGTGAGCCAAGATTGTGCCACTGCACTCCAGCCTGGGCAACAGAGTGAGATTCCGTCTCAAAAAAGAAAAAAAAAAAAAAGCTGAATAGATTATTTCTACAGAAAAAAGTTCTTTGAAAGTTAATCAGCATAATAATTTTAACTTCACATATAAAAATGTTAAAATATTAAATTATGAAAAATGAGATTCGTATCAACTGGGAAATGCAACTGGATAAATAATTCTTTATGAAACAAACTCACACATCTGAGGGAGGCCATATTAGCTGTTAATCTTGTTGAGAAGGTACCTGTTTAAAGCTTCAATCTACAACATCAAACCTATTGAATTGTTCAAAACCAAATATATGTTTTAATAAGTTAGAAGTATGTTAAAATTAAATCAATTTTCACCCAAAAATACAAGTTCAAAAATGTGTAGAATAATTTCAACATGTTGTATAAAATTTCTAAAAGTTTTATATTCCTGTAGCGATAGCTGTCCACTCTTGGGAAACTTTCCTGTCAAAACTAAGAAAAATAGGGTTATATACAATATGGTACCTACAATTATGAGGTGTATGGCTTACCAATTGTTTTAATTGATAGAGTAAATCATATTTACAAAATTCATACATGCTAAGCACATTGTGTATCTTTATTTTTGCCTGTCTTCTTCCCTGAACAAACACCATAGACATTCATTATGGATACTCAACTTGCTAGCTCTAGAAACAGATAAAATGAAGATAATCAAAGCTATATGGCTGGAAGATAGTTTTGGGCAATGTGAAATCATTAACATATTGTAAGAAAGCCCCTAATTTATAGTAAATGTTATGTTGAAGTATTTCTTTGAAAAGATTTGTTGTTAAAATACTAATTTATTGCTTCTCAAAACGTATTGAACAGCATACAACATAGGAAAAGCTTCCCAAAAGCAAAATGACATTTTGACAAGAACACTAAATTTAGTTTTCTTAATTAGTATTTTAACAACAAATATTTTCAAAGAAATATTTCAAAAAAACCATTTACTTTTAAAGTGGAAGTATGGGAAATAAATGTTTATTTTACTGCCATTTCATTAGGAAATGGGGAGTGGATGGTCTACCTCAAGAATTAAAGGTTCTTAAGATTACTGTGGTTTGTTGTGTCATTTCTATGCATTAATAACTGAAGTTGAGGAGTTTATAGCTGATTATTTTGGAAGTAAACTTGTTAATACTTTCTCTGGAACTTTTGTTTTGAGACTTGAAAAATGTCTATGAATTTTTTGTTGCAGTGAGGAAGATAAAAAGTTTAGAAATTGCATGCTTCCCTTATTACAATATAACCTGCCTTTATGTTTGTCTAAATGGCTTTGTCTTCAAGTAGGTAGAGCCCTAAATATAATATAGAATAACAGACATGAGTTTTTTTAAAATTTCAAAATACAGTTGGCAATAGTTATTTAGAATTCAGAATATATTTTCTTTTATGGAAAAAGAAATAGTTTTAAGTAACTCCTAAGGTTAACAATACATATATATAATCCAATGTGTAGCTGAACAATAAAATTAAATACAATAGTTTAATTTATTAAGTGGTCAGTGACTTATTTTAATCACTAAAATCCGTGTTAAGACTACGTCATTTAGGCCTCGTGCGGTTGCTCATGCCTGTAATCCCAGCACTTTGGGAGGCAGAGGCGGGTGGATCTCTTGAGCTCAGTAGTTCGAGACCAGCCTGGGTAAAATAGCAAAACCCTATCTCTACAAAAAATACAAAAATTAGCTGGGAGTAGTCGCACACGCTTGTAGTTCCAGCTACTTGGAGGATCGCTTGGGCCCGGGGAGGCAGAGGTTGCAGTGAGTCGAGATCACTCCACTGCACTCCAGCCCAGACAACAGAGTGAGACCCTTCCCTCTCCCCCACCAAAAAAAGACTACGTCATTTAATCGTGGAATAGCTTTATACATTCAATATATAAGAAATTTAAAGTATTCATATCAATAAAATTTGAGTACTCATATCCTATTTTCTTGACTATATATATTTAATATTGAACTTTTAAAATTGAATTTTAATGCAGACTTTTGAAATTGTCAAACAAAAACAAACGAATGTATTTAAATTCTGTTTCTAACGAAGATTACGGCCAAAATCTTTACTCTCGTACTTAGAAATGATGAATAAATTGTAACTAAAAGTGAGGGGTGTGTGTGTGTGTGTGTGTGTGTGTGTGTGTGTGTGTGTGTAGTGTCAAAAATGAAGAAGGAGCATTTAAGAGCACAAGTTGATATTGCTTATCTAGGAGGTGATTATCAAATTCAGAAACAAACTATAATGCCCAAGAATTTGAGCCATAATGTCCACGCAGAGACAAAAGATGAGACTTCAGGAGAAATTAAACACAAAGTTGGAACTAAGGCAGCTACACAAAGTTAGCATCTTCTGACTTTCCACCTTTGGTGATGATAAAAAAAAATTACAATGACCTAATATGAGTCGAGTTGTCATATCTCTGCTCAGTTCTTGGTAGAAATAGAAATATCTCATGAGAGTTCAAAATGAAGAGTGTGCCATACCTAGGTTTGAAGTCTGATCCAAACTTGTTTATATATGTGAATCTTGTATATATGTGAATCTTGTATATATGTGAATCTTGTATAAGATAAGTGAATCATGAAATGGAAGCATTAAAATTGGTACTGGAGTCATAAAGATAGACATATAGGTAAGTGGAATGGAATTGAAAGTCCAGAATTAAACCCTTATAACTAAAGTCAAATTATTTTGGGCAATGGTACTGTATTAGAGTTCTCCAGAGAAACAGACCAAACAAGATCTGTGTATGTATGTGTATATGTGGAATGACGGATACCAGTCTGCCTCTCTCTGTCTCTCTCTCTCTCTCTCTCTCTCTCACACACACACAAACACACACACAGTGAGAGAGAAAGAGGGAGAGATTTATTTTAAGGAATTGGCTCATGTAATTGTGGAGACTTGGCAAGCCCAAAATATGTAGAGTAGGCTGGCAGACTATTGACCCAAGGAAGAGTAAAAGTTCAAGCCAAAGGCAGTCTGCTGCCAGGATTCCTTCTTGCTCAGAGGTCAGTCTTTGTTCTACTAAGGCCTGCAATTGCTTGCATGAGGCCCACCCACATTATGGAACCCATCCACATTATAGAGGGTAATCTCCTTTACTCAAAATCTGCCAATTTAAATGTTAATCTCATCCAAAAAAAAAAAAAGCCTTCACAAAACACATACAGAATAATATTTCACCAAATATCTGGGCACTGTGGCCCAGCCAAGTTGACACAAAAAAATTAACCAACACAGGTGTCAAGACAAGAAGCAAAGGTTGTTTTTACACCAAATATTGCTGTAAAAGCTGAATACCCACAGGCAAAAAAAATGAGGTCAGACTCCTTCCTTAAACCATACACAAAAAGTGAACACAAAGTGGATCCTAGAGCTAATTTAAGAGCTGAAAATGTAAAAATCCTAGAAAAAAATAGGAATAAATCTTCATGAACCTGGTCTAGGTAATGGTTTATTAGATCTGATACCAAAAGCACAGTGACAAAAGAAATTTATAGGTAAATTGGACATCAAAACTTTTTAAAAAGTTGCTACAAATGATGCCATGAAGAAAGTGAAAGGCAGCCCATTGGCTGGGAGAAAATCTTTGCAAATCAATCATTTATCTGATGAAGGACTGGTAGCCAGAATATAAATTCCTACAACTCAATAATTAAAAGAGAAATCACAGGTTTTAAAAATGGGTAAAGGACCTGAATAGACATGTCTCCAGAAAAGATATAAAGAAGACCAATAAGCACATAAAAAATGTTCAACATCATTATCCATTAGGGAAATACAAATCAAAATCATAATGAAATACCACCTCACACACACTAGAACTGCTAAAATAAAAAATATACACCATAACAAGTGTTTATGAGGAAGCGGAGAAACTGGAACTCTCAGACACAGCTGGTGAGAATATAAAATGCTACAAACTGAAAAACAGTCAGTTCCTCAAAATGCTATGCTGCTAAGCACAGAGTTACCAAATGGTGTGGTAGTTCCACCCCTGGGTGTATGCTAAAATATATATGAAAATGTACATCCACATAACCTGTACATGAATGTCCATATCAGCATTATTCATAACAGTCAAAAATTAGAAAAAACCCAGATGTTCATCAACTGATGAAGGAATAAACAAAATGTGGTACATTTATACAATGAAATATTATTTGATAATAAAAAGAAATAAAGTAATGATGCATGCTCCAACACAGATAGGCCTTAAAATATTATGCTAAGTGAAAGAAGTCAGTCACAAAAGACCACATATTTCATGATGTTGTTTATATAAATTGTTCAGATAAAGCAAATCCACAGCAACAGAAAGTAGATTATTGGTTGTTTGGAGGAAGGGATGGAGTGAAGAGTGACTTCACGACACAGGTTTCCTTTTTGGAGTGATAAACTGTTCTAAACTTAGATTGTAGTGATGGTTACAGAATTCTATGAATATACTAAAGCCATAGAATTGCACAACTTAAATCAGAAAATTGTACAGTACCTAATCTAAATCTCAATAAAGATGTTAAAAAAATTGTTCCTGGGACAATGGTACTCCTGAGAAACTTTGAAAAATAAATGTAAAACTACTGGAGACATGTTTCCATTATCTGTGCTGCACAAAATGCATATGGAGTAAATAATTGCTTTGGAAGGTAAGATTATTATCAAATATAAAAACAACTATAAGTAAATGATTTAACAAAAGTGCAATGAGCAAATATAAAAAAGATAATAGAAAAATCTGAGACAGAAAACAAAATAGGTATACTTAATATAGTTAGAGCCACATATGAGCAGAATCCATAAGGAAATAATTAGACATTATAAAAAGAAACCAAGCTGATTTGAAAAATCATCCTGTATAAATTGCAGACATTAAATTATGATTCTTTATTATTATTATTATTTCCTTTTTCTTTTTTTATTGTTATACTTTAAGTTCTAAGGTACACATGCCCAACATGCAGGTTTGTTACATAGGTATACATGTGCCATGTTGGTTTGCTGCACCCATCAACTTGTCATTTATATTAGGTATTTCTCCTAATGCTATCCCTCCCCCAGCCCCCCACACCCTAACAGGCCCCAGTGTGTGATGTTCCCCTCCCTGTGTCCAAGTGTTCTCATTGTTCAATTCCCACCTATGAGTGAGAACATGTAGTGTTTGGTTTTCTGTCCTTATAGTTTGCTGAGAATGATGGTTTCCAGCTTCATCCATGTCCCTGCAAAGGACATGAACTCATCCTTTTTTATGGCTGCATAGAATTCCATGGTGTATATGTGCCACATTTTCTTAATTCAGTCTATGATTGACGGACATTTGAGTTGGTTCCAAGTCTTGGCTATTGTGAATAGTGCTGCAGTAAACCTACATACATACATGTGCATGTATCTTTATAGTAGCATAATCTATAATCCTTTGGGTGTATACCCAGTAATGGGATTGCTGTGTCAAATGGTATTTCTAGTTCTAGATCCTTGAGGAATAGCCACACTGTCTTCCACAATGTTTGAACTAATTTACATTCCCACCAACAGTGTAAAAGCGTTCCTATTTCTCCACATCCTTTCCAGCATCTGTTATTTTCTGACTTTTTAATGATCACCGTTCTAACTGGCATGATATGTTATCTCATTGTGGTTTTGATTTGCATTTCTCTGGTGACCAGTGATGACGAGTATTTTTTCATGTGTCTGTTGGTTGCATAAATGTCTTCTTTTGAGAAGTGTCTGTTCGTATCCTTTGCCAACTTTTTGATGGGGTTGTTTGCTTTTTTCTTGTAAATTTGTTTAGGTTCTTTGTAGATTCTGGATATTAGCCCTTTGTCAGATGGATAGATTGCAAAAATTTTCTCCCATTCTGTAGGTTGCCTGTTCACTCTGATGGTATTTACTTTTGCTGTGCAGAAGCTTTTTAGTTTAATTAGATCCCATTTATCTCTTTTGGCTTTTGTTGTCATTGCTTTTGGTGTTTTAGACATGAAGTATTTGCCCATGTCTATGTGCTGAACATAGGTATTGCCTAGGTTTTCTTCTAGGGTTTTTATGGTTTTAGGTCTAACATGTAAGTCTTTAATTCATCTTGAATTACTTTTTATATAGGGTGTAAGGAAGGGATCCAGTTTCAGCTTTTTACATATGGCTAGCCAGTTTTCCCAGCACCATTTATTAAATAGGGAATCCTTTCCCCATTTCTTATTTTTGTCAGGTTTGTCAAAGATCAGATAGTTTGAAGTCAGGTAGTGTGATGCCTCCAGCTTTGTTCTTTTTGCTTAGGATTGTCTTGGCTATGCGGGCTCTTTTTTGGTTCCATATGAAATTTAAAGTAGTTTTTTCCAATTCTGTGAAGAAAGTCATTGGTAGCTTGATGGGAATGGCATTGAATCTATAAATTACTTTGGGCAGTATGGCCAATTTCATGAGATTGATTCTTCCTATCCATGAGCATGGAATGTTGTTCCATTTGTCTGTGTCCTCTTTTATTTCGTTGAGCAGTGGTTTGTAGTTCTTCTTGAAGGGGTCCTTCACATCCTTTGTAAGTTGGATTCCTAGATATTTTATTCTCTTTGTAGCAATTATGAATGGGAGTTCACTCATGATTTGGCTCTCTGTTTGTCTGTTACTGGTGTATAGGAATGCTTGCGATTTTTGCCCATTGATTTTGTATCCTGAGACTTTGCTGACGTTTCTTATAAGCTTAAGGAGATTCTGGGCTAAGACGATGGAGTTTTCTAAGTATACAATCATGTCATCTGCAAACAGGGACAATTTGACTTCCTCTTTTCCTACTTGAATACCCTTTATTTCTTTCTCTTGCCTGAGTGCCCTGGCCAGAACTTCCAGCATTATGTTGAATAGGAGTGGTGACAGAAGGCATCCTTGTCTTGTGCTGGTTTTCAAAGGGAATGCTTCCAGTTTTTGCCCATTCAGTATGATACTGGCTGTGGGTTTGTCATAAATAGCTCTTATTATTTTGAGATACATTCCATCAATACCTAGTTTATTGAGAGTTTTTAGCATGAAGGGCTATTGAATTTTGTTGAAGGCCTTTTCTGTATCTATTGAGATAATCATGTGATTTTTGTCATTGTTTCTGTTTATGTGATGGATTACATTTATTGATTTGCATATGTTGAACCAGGCTTGCATCCCAGGGATGAAGCCGACTTGATTGTGGTAGATAAGCTTTTTGATGTGCTGCTGGATTCGGTTTGCCAGTATTTTATTGACGATTTTCGCATTGATGTTCATCAGGGATATTGGTCTTAAATTCTCTTTTTTTATTGTATATCTGATACTGGCCTCATAAAATGAGTTAAGGAGAATTCCCTCTTTTTCTATTGATTGGAATAGTTTCAGAAGGAATGGTACCAGCTCCTCTTTGTACCTCTGGTAGAATTTGGTTGTGAATCTGTCTGGTCCTGGACTTTTTTGGTTGACAGGCTATAAATTATTGCCTCAATATCAGAGCTTGTTATTGGTCTATTCAGAGATTCAACTTCTTCCTGGTTTAGTCTTGGGAGGGTATGTGTCCAGGAATTTATCCATTTCTTCTAGATTTTCTAGTTTATTTGTGTAGAGGTGTTTATAGTATTCTCTAATGGTAGTTTGTATTTCTGTGGGACCGGTGATGATATCCCCTTTACTATTTTTTATTGAATCTCTTTGATTCTTCTCTCTTTTCTTCTTTATTAGTCCTGCTAGCAGTACATCAATTTTGTTGATCTTTTCAAACACCCACCTCCTGGATTCATTGATTTTTTGAAGGGATTTTTGTATCTCTATCTCCTTCAGTTCTGCTCTGATCCTATTTATTTCTTGCCTTCTGCTAGCTTTTGAATTTGTTTGCTCTTGCTTCTCCAGTTCTTTTAATTGTGACGTTAGGATGTTGATTTTAGATCTTTCCTAATTTCTCTTGTGGAAAGTTAGTGCTATAAATTTCCCTCTACACACTGCTTTAAATGTGTCCCAGAGATTCTGGTATGTTGTGTGTTTGTTCTCATTGGTTTCAAAGAACATCTTTATTTCTGCCTTCATTTTGTTATGTACCCAGTAGTCATTCAGGAGCAGGTTGTTCAGTTTCCATGTAGCTGAGCGGTTTTGAGTGTGTTTCTTAACCCTGAATTCGAATTTGATTGCACTGTGGTCTGAGAGACAGTTTGTTGTGATTTCTGTTCTTTTACATTTGCTGAGGAGTGCTTTACTTCCAATTATGTGGTCAATTTTAGAACTCTCGGCAGAAACTCTACAAGCCAGAGGAGAGAGGGAGCCAATATTCATTATTCTTAAAGAAAAGAATTTTCAACCCAGAGTTTCATATCCAGCCAAGCTAAGTTGCATAAGTGAAGGGGAAATAAAATCCTTTACAGACAAGCAAATGCTGAGAGATTTTGTCACCACCAGGCCTGCCTTACAAGAGCTCCTGAAGGAAGCACTAAACATGGAAAAGAACAACCAGTACCAACCCCTGCAAAACCATGCCAAATTGTAAAGACCATCAATGCTGTGAAGAAACTGCATCAAATAAGGGGCAAAATAAACAGCTAACATCATAATGACAGGATCGAATTCACACATAACAATATTAACCTTAAATGTAAATGGGAAAAATGCCTCAATTAAGACACAGACTGGCAAATTGGAAAAAGAATCAAGACCCGTCAGTGTGCTGTATTCAGGAGACCCATCTCACGTGCAAAAACACACATAGGCTCAAAATAAAGGAATGGAGGAACATCTACCAAGCAAATAGAACGCAAAAAGAAAAAAAAAAAAAAAGCAGGGGTTGCAATCCTAGTCTCTGATAAAACAGACTTTAAACCAACAAAGATCAAAAGAGACAAAGAAGGCCATTACATAATGGTAAAGGGATCAATTCAACATGAAGAGCTAACTATCCTAAATATGTGTGCACCCAATACAAGAGCACCCAGATTCATAAAGCAAGTCCTTAGAGACCTACAAAGAGACTTAGACTCCCACACAACAACAACGGGAGACTTTAACACCCCACTGTCAATATTAGACAGATCAATGAGACAGAAGGTTAACAATGATATCCAGGACTTAAACTCAGCTCTGCACCAAGTGGACCTAATAGACATCTACAGAACCCTCCACCCCATATCAACAGAATATACATTCTTCTCAGCACCACATCACACTTAACTGTATGATTCTTAAGATAAAAGTAAAGCTGGGCCAGGCACGGTGGCTCACGCCTGTAATCCCAGCACTTTGGAAGGCCGAGGTGGGCGGATCACGAAGTCAGGAGATCGAGACCATCTTGGCTAGTGCAGTGAAACCCCATCTCTACCAAAAATACAAAAATTAGCTGGGCGTGGTGGCAGGTGCCTGTGGTCCCAGCTACTTGGGAGGGTATGACTACTGGGTACATAACAAAATGAAAGCAGAAATAAAGATGTTCTTTGAAACCAATGAGAACAAACATACAACATACCAGAATCTCTGGGACACATTTAAAGCAGTGTGTAGAGTGAAATTTATAGCACTAACTGCCCACAAGAGAAATCATTCTCTGAGGAGAATGGCGTGAACCCGGGAGGCAGAGCTTGCAGTGAGCTGGGATCGTGCCACTGCACTCAGCCTGGGCAACAGAGTGACACTCTCTCTCAAAAAAAAAAAGAGAGAAAAAAAAGTAAAGCTGAAGAGAGAATGTTGAATTGTTTGGCTGGTGAAATTTCCCAGAATGTAGTCCTGAGAGATATGAAGATTAAATATATGAAAGAGAGACTAAGGCACATGGAAGATAGAAGAGAAAATCCAATATACATATTTTTATTTATTTATTTATTGTTATTATACTTTAAGTTTTAGGGTACATGTGCACAATGTGCAGGTTAGTTACATATGTATACATGTGCCATGCTGGTGCGCTGCACCCACTAACTCGTCATCTAGCATTACGTATATCTCCCAATGCTATCCCTCCCTCCTCCTCCCACCCCACAACAGTCCCCAGAGTGTGATGTTCCCCTTCCTGTGTCCATGTGTTCTCATTGTTCAATTCCCACCTATGAGTGAGAATATGCGGTGTTTGATTTTTGTTCTTGTGATAGTTTACTGAGAATGATGATTTCCAATTTCATCCATGTCCCTACAAAGGACATGAACTCATCATTTTTTATGGCTGCATAGTATTCCATGGTGTATATGTGCCACATTTTCTTAATCCAATCTATCATTGTTGGACATTTGGGTTGGTTCCAAGTCTTTGCTATTGTGAATAATGCCGCAATAAACATACGTGTGCATGTGTCTTTATAGCACCATGATTTATAGTCCTTTGGGTATATATTACAGTAATGGGATGGCTGGGTCAAATGGTATTTCTAGTTCTAGATCCCTGAGGAATCACCACACTGACTTCCACAATGGTTGAACTAGTTTACAGTCCCACCAACAGTGTAAAAGTGTTCCTATTTCTCCACATCCTTTCCAGCACCTGTTGTTTCCTGACTTTTTAATAGTCGCCATTCTAACTGGTGTGAAATGGTATCTCATTGTGGTTTTGATTTGCATTTCTCTGATGGCCAGTGATGGTGAGCATTTTTTCATGTGTTTTTTGGCTGCATAAATGTCTTCTTTTGAGAAGTGTCTGTTCATGTCCTTTGCCCACTTTTTGTTGGGGTTGTTCGTTTTTTTCTTGTAAATTTGTTTGAGTTCATTATAGATTCTGGAAATTAGCCCTTTGTCAGATGAGTAGGTTGCGAAAATTTTCTCCCATTTTGTAGGCTGCCTGTTCACTCTGATGGTATTTACTTTTGCTGTGCAGAAGCTCTTTAGTTTAATTAGATCCCATTTGTCAATTTTGTCTTTTGTTGCCATTGCTTTTGGTGTTTTAGACATGAAGTCCTTGCCCATGCCTATGTCCTGAATGGTAATGCCTAGGTTTTCTTCTAGGGTTTTTATGGTTTTAGGTCTAACGTTTAAGTCTTTAATCCATCTTGAATTGATTTTTGTATAAGATGTAAGGAAGGGATCCAGTTTCAGCTTTCTACATGGCTAGCCAGTTTTCCCAGCACCATTTATTAAATAGGGAATCCTTTCCCCATTGCTTGTTTTTCTCAGGTTTGTCAAAGATCAGATAGTTGTAGATAGGCGGCGTTATTTCTGAGGGCTCTGTTCTGTTCCATTGATCTATATCTCTGTTTTGGTACCAGTACCATGCTGTTTTGGTTACTGTAGCCTTGTAGTATAGTTTGAAGTCAGGTAGTGTGATGCCTCCAGCTTTGTTCTTTTGGCTCAGGATTGACTTGGCGATGTGGGCTCTTTTTTGGTTCCATATGAACTTTAAAGTAGTTTTTTCCAATTCTGTGAAGAAAGTCATTGGTAGCTTGATGGGGATGGCATTGAATCTGTAAATTACCTTGGGCAGTATGACCATTTTCACGATACTGATTCTTCCTACCCATGAGCATGGAATGCTCTTCCATTTGTTTGTATCCTCTTTTATTTCCTTGAGCAGTGGTTTGTAGTTCTCCTTGAAGAGGTCCTTCACATCCCTTGTAAGTTGGATTCCTAGGTATTTTATTCTCTTTGAAGCAATTGTGAATGGGAGTTCACTCATGATTTGGCTCTCTGTCTGTTGTTGGTGTATAAGAATGCTTGTGATTTTTGTACATTGATTTTGTATCCTGAGAGTTTGCTGAAGTTGCATATCAGCTTAAAGAGATTTTGGGCTGAGACGATGGGGTTTCCTAGATATACAATCATGTCGTCTGCAAACAAGGACAATTTGACTTCCTCTTTTCCTAATTGAATACTCTTTATTTCCTTCTCCTGCCTGATTGCCCTGGCCAGAACTTCCAACACTATGTTGAATAGGAGTGGTGAGAGAGGGCATCCCCGTCTTGTGTCAGTTTTCAAAGGGAATGCTTCCAGTTTTTGCCCATTCAGTATAATATTGGCTGTGGGTTTGTCATAAATAGCTCTTATTATTTTGAGATACGTCCCATCAATACCTAATTTATTGAGAGTTTTTAGCATGAAGGGTTGTTGAATTTTGTCAAAGGCCTTTTCTGCATCTATTGGGATAATCATGTGGTTTTTGTCTTTGGTTCTGTTTATATGCTGGATTACAGTTATTGATTTGCGTATATTGAACCAACCTTGCATCCCAGGGATGAAGCCCACTTGATCATGGTGGATAAGCTTTTTGATGTGCTGTGGATTCGGTTTGCCAGTATTTTATTGAGGATTTTTGCATCAATGTTCATCAAGGATATTGGTCTAAAATTCTGTTTTTTGGTTGTGTCTCTGCCCGTCTTTGGTATCAGGATGATGCTGGCCTCATAAAATGAGTGAGGGAGGATTCCCTCTTTTTCTATTGATTGGAATAGTTTCAGAAGGAATGGCACCAGTTCCTCCTTGTACCTCTGGTAGAATTCGGCTGTGAATCCATCTGTTCCTGGACACTTTTTGGTTGGTAAGCTATTGATTATTGCCACAATTTCAGCTCCTGTTATTGGTCTTTTCAGAGATTCAACTTCTTCTTGGTTTAGTCTTGGGAGAGTGTATGTGTCGAGGAATTTATCCATTTCTTCTAGATTTTCTAGTTTATTTGCATAGAGGTGTTTGTAGTATTCTCTGATGGTAGTTTGTATTTCTGTGGGATCGTTGGTGATATCCCCTTTATCATTTTTTATTGCATCTATTTGATTCTTCTCTCTTTTTTTCTTTCTTAGTCTTGCTAGCGGTCTATCAATTTTGTTGATCCTTTCAAAAAACCAGCTCCTGGATTCATTAATTTTTTGAAGGGTTTTTTGTGTCTCTATTTCCTTCAGTTCTGCTCTGATTTTAGTTATTTCTTGCCTTCTGCTAGCTTTTGAATGTGTTTGCTCTTGCTTTTCTAGTTCTTTTAATTGTGATGTTAGGGTGTCAATTTTGGATCTTTCCTGCTTTCTCTTCTCGGTATATAGTGGTATAAATTTCCCTCTACACACTGCTTTGAATGTGTCCCAGAGATTCTGGAATGTTGTGTGTTTGTTCTCATTGGTTTCAAAGAACATCTTTATTTCTGCCTTCATTTTGTTATGTACCCAGTAGTCATTCAGGAGCAGGTTGTTCAGTTTCCATGTAGTTGAGTGGTTTTGAGTGGGATTCTTAATCCTGAGTTCTAGTTTGATTGCAATGTGGTCTGAGAGATAGTTTGTTATAATTTCTATTCTTTTACATTTGCTGAGGAGAGCTTTACTTCCAACTTTGTGGTCAATTTTGGAATAGGTGTGGTGTGGTGCTGAAAAAAACGTATATTCTGTTGATTTGGGGTGCAGAGTTTTGTAGATGTCTATTAGGTCTGCTTGGTGCAGAGCTGAGTTCAATTCCTGGGTATCCTTGTTGACATTCTGTCTCGTTGATCTGTCTAATGTTGACAGTGGGGTGTTAAAGTCTCCCATTATTAATGTGTGTGAGTCTAAGTCTCTTTGTAGGTCACTCAGGACTTGCTTTATGAATCTGGGTGCTCCTGTATTGGGTGCATATATATTTAGGATAGTTAGCTCTTCTTGTTGAATTGATCCCTTTACCAGTAAGTAATGGCCTTCTTTGTCTCTTTTGATCTTTGTTGGTTTAAAGTCTGTTTTATCAGAGACTAGGATTGCAACCCCTGCCTTTTTTTGTTTTCCATTTGCTTGATAGATCTTCCTCCATCCTTTTATTTTGAGCCTATGTGTGTCTCTGCCCATGAGATGGGTTTCCTGAATACAGCACACTGATGGGTCTTGACTCTTTATCCAATTTGCCAGTCTGTGTCTTTTATGTGGAGCATTTAGTCCACTTACATTTAAAGTTATTATTATTATGTGTGAATTTGATCCTGTCATTATGATGTTAGCTGGTTATTTTGCTTGTTAGTTGATGCAGTTTCTTCCTAGTCTCGATGGTCTTTATATTTTGTCATGATTTTGCAGCGGCTGGTACCGGTTGTTCCTTTCCATGTTTAGCGCTTCCTTCAGGAGCTCTTTTAGGGCAGGCCTGGTGGTGACAAAATCTCTCAGCATTTGCTTGTCTGTAAAGTATTTTATTTCTCCTTCACTGATGAAGCTTAGTTTGGCTGGACATGAAATTCTGGGTTGCAAATTCTTTTCTTTAAGAATGTTGAATATTGGCCCCCACTCTCTTCTGGCTTGTAGAGTTTCTGCCGAGAGATCCGCTGTTAGTCTGATGGGCTTCCCTTTGAGGGTAACCTGACCTTTCTGTCTGGCTGCCCTTAACATTTTTTCCTTCATTTCAACTTTGGTGAATCTGACAATTGTGTCTCTTGGAGTTGCTGTTCTCGAGGAGTATCTTTGTGGCGTTCTCTGTACTTCCTGAATCTGAATGTTGGCCTGCCTTGCTAGATTGGGGAAGTTCTCCTGGATAATATCCTGCAGAGTGTTTTCCAACTTGGTTCCATTCTCCCCGTCACTTTCAGGTACACCAATCAGACATAGATTTGGTCTTTTCACATAGTCCCATATTTCTTGGAGGCTTTGCTTGTTTCTTTTTATTCTTTTTTCTCTAAACTTCCCTTCTCACTTCATTTCATTCATTTCATCTTCCAACGCTGATACCCTTTCTTCCAGTTGATCGCATTGGCTCCTGAGGCTTCTGCATTCTTCACGTAGTTCTCGAGCCTTGATTTTCAGCTCCATCAGCTCCTTTACGCACTTCTCTGTATTGGTTATTCTAGTTATACATTCTTCTAAATTTTTTTCAAAGTTTTCAACTTCTTTGCCTTTGGTTTGAATGTCCTCCCGTAGCTCAGAGTAATTTGATCGTCTGAAGCCTTCTTCTCTCAGCTCGTCAAAGTCATTCTCCATCCAGCTTTGTTCCGTTGCTGGTGAGGAACTGCATTCCTTTGGAGGAGGAGTGGTGCTCTGCTTTTTAGAGTTTCCAGTTTTTCTGCTCTGTTTTTTCCCCATCTTTGTGGTTTTATCTACTTTTGGTCTTTGATGATGGTGATGTACAGATGGGTTTTTGGTGTGGATGTCCTTTCTGTTTGTTAGTTTTCCTTCTAACAGACAGGACCCTCAGCTGCAGGTCTGTTGGGAGTACCCGGCTGTGTGAGGTGTCAGTCTGCCCCTGCTGGGGGGTGCCTCCCAGTTAGGCTCCTCGGGTGTCAGGCGTCAGGGACCCACTTGAAGAGGCAGTCTGCCCATTCTCAGATCTCCAGCTGCGTGCTGGGAGAACCACTGCTTTCTTCAAAGCTGTCAGACAGGAACATTTAAGTCTGCAGAGGTTACTGCTGTTTTTTTGTTTGTCTGTGCCCTGCCCCCAGAGGTGGAGCCCACAGAGGCAGGCAGGCCTCCTTGAGCTGTGGTGGGCTCCACCCAGTTCGAGCTTCCCAGCTGCTTTGTTTACCTAAGCAAGCCTGGGCAATGGCAGGCGCCCCTCCCCCACCCTCGCTGCCGCCTGGCAGTTTGATCTCAGACTGCTGTGCTAGCAATCAGTGAGACTCCATGGGCGTAGGACCCTCCGTGCCATGTGCGGGATATAATCTCCTGGTGTGCCGTTTTTTAAGCCCGTTGGAAAAACGCAGTATTCAGGTGGGAATGACCCGATTTTCCAGGTGCTGTCTGTCACACCTTTCTTTGACTAGGAAAGGGAACTCCCTGACCCCTTGCGCTTCCCGAGTGAGGTAATGCCTCGCCCTGCTTCGGCTCGCACACGGTGTGTGCACCCACTGACCTGCGCCCACTGTCTGGCACTCCCTAGTGAGATGAACTCGGTACCTCAGATGGAAATGCAGAAATCAGCCATCTTCTGCGTCGCTCACGCTGGGAGCTGTAGACCGGAGCTGTTCCTATTCGCTCATCTTGGCTCTCCCCCCGCTCCAATATGCATATTAATAGAAGTTACCAATGTAGCATAGGAAAGGGACAATATTTGAAATTATAATAATTGAAAGCTTTTCCAGATTGACGAAAAATAACAATTCTTATAGCCTATAAGCAAAATAATTTCCAATCAAGATAATTAAAAGTAAATTTATACCAATCATATTTAATTAAAACTGACAACAGGTTTTTTTGTTTATCTTAAAGACAAATAAGAGGGAGAATTTAGCCAGGAGAAAGGGAAAAAGGAGGAGAGAGAAAGGGAGTGAGAAAGGGATAGAAGGAGGAAAAGGCAGAGAGAGAAGGAGAAGTGGAGAGAGAGAGAGATTAACTACAGAGAAATAATATTTGGACTGCAGCAGATATCTCAAAATCAACAAGAAAAGTCAGAAAATAAAGAATAAATTATACACTCAAAATGCTTAGAGAAAATAGGAGATCAAGAGTTCTATACACTGTTAAATTATTCTTCAAGAGTGAAGGGGAAGAGAAGATATATTCAAATAGGGCTTTTTGTTTCTCAGATTTTAAAAAGTCACTTAAATTACAATCAAGGATTTAATGTAGGAAGAAGAAAACTGTACTCAGAAGGTAGGATCAGGATCCATAAATGGGTGGTAAGAATGAGTATTGGTAAATATGTGGTAAACATGAAGTGAAATTACAAATAATGACCGTGTATGGTTTGAAAACAAAACAATTTTAGTATTAGAAATGAATTACATTGAAGAGGTTTCTAAGTTACTTTCCTTCTATGGAGTAGGGTTATAAAGATATTGATGAATATTAGACATTGTCAGGTTTGATTATACATATTAGAAATTTCAGGAAACCACTACAAAAAGCTAGAAATATCATGTGAAACTTCCAATAATTTAGAGGGGAAAAAATAGAATAAAGACATTTGAGTTCAATAGACGATAGCAAAAACAAAAGAATGTAAAACCTAAAAGTAAGGTGGCAGAAATAAAATACTAAAAATCATAGTAAGAGAAAATAGAATCAACTTAACAATTAAAACATGGAAATTCTATTATTGGATTACAAATTTTCAGCTATATGCAGTTTTAAAAGGCACATCTAAAACACAGTGACATGTTCGATTTGAAAGTAACAGAAGAAAAATGATGTACCTGACAAATATTAACAACAAGAAGCTGGAGTAAGTATATAACTCTCAGTGAGAACTGTTTAAGCAGAAAACATTACAGTATTAAGGATAAAGAGGGTCATTGCATAATGGCAAATATGAAAAAAACTCACAAGGGAGATACAATATAACAAGAGAACAGATACAGAAATTCATTTTCCTATTACTTATGCATGTTTAATTCTTAAAACGTTTAAAACCAAATTAGTCTTACTGAAATACACTTCCTTTTATTCTTTGACATCTCTCCTTGGAAGTTTAGAACACATTTCTCTCACTAAGCCTTCAAGTATCGATTTTTTTCCACCCCTTTTATAACCTCCTCTTTTGCTATTATGTGTTGTATTGCATATTGGGTTAGATGGGAACCCCCACAGGAGCTTTGTCTTTTATATGTTTTAAAGTGCCATGTACCCTTACAACTATTATAAATAAATCATCATCATCATCTTGGGATGAAAGTAAAACATAAAAATGTCAACCTTTCAAACGAAAATGAGTTATCTTCCTCTCTTTAACTTTACCTTAGAGATGCATCTTATAAAATTCTAGAAACTTTTCTAACAAGTATGCAGTTTAAGTTTAAAAAGAAAAAAAATGATGTTGTATCGGCCTAGGGTAAACAACCATTCTGGTTTGCCTGGTTTTAGCAGTGAATGCCCTATATCCCAGGAAAACCCTCAGTCCTAGGCAAGCTGGTTTGTTGGTTGCCCAATAATATCACTCTTCTTTTAAGACATCTAAAGCATATATATTTTATATCTTTTATAGCAAATTACATCTAAGAAAATGTTCAACCAGAAGGCAAAAAGTAGCCACAATGAAGAAAAATATTAACTTTTCTTAGTCAGAATCCTGTATTTCTATTAGAAAAGAAAATGTCTACTTTTATGTAGCCTAAGTATCTCTTTCAACTTCAATTGAATATAGGACATCTCATCAAGTTAAAAATTTGCAAAAAGGTAGAAAATGACTTTTTCTTCAAATTCATATTTGTCATTGAGCAGTCTCTGATCTTTCTGAAATTTTAAGTATCATAGAGAAAGTCACAATTCTTAATAGGTACTGAATTATCGGATGAGTTGAAGGAAATGAAGGAGTGGTGAAGCCAATCAGCAATTTCTAAAGCGATACTCCAAAAAGGTATCATAGCTTTGCATTTTCTGTATTTAACGGCTAATTTTTAGCCAATGAAATGGTTAAAATAGACTATGGAATGTACAGGTGAAGAGAACATGGATATTTAAATTATAATCTATTTCCATAAGCAAATTATAAAAACCTTTCTGCTCTCTGAATTATAAAGAAGTGTATTTTTCATATTTAATAACTTGTGAAATATACATTTTCTCATTTGCTCAAGATGATTTTGGGAGGCTAATCATGCTTTCTCAAAATGTTCATCCATTCACAGAACTGTATACTAAGTGGTCTGCATTTCCAAAGAGGAATAAAACATGACCCAACCTTCAAGGGGCTCATGTTCTGTTAGACGTGAAAAGAAAACAAATGAGTTTATTAATGTAGAATAAAATACAATTGTATATAGAAGGTGCCATTATTATAATGAGAAAGAAATTAAGGTATAAAACAAACACTTGACAAAAGATATGGTGCTTGAATTATATCTTGAATTCATTCAGTTTTTTGCTATGTACCATGCTCAGTACTAGCCATAAGTTGTAAAAATCAGAGGCTCCTAGCATCATGTAGAATACATTCTATTAAGAAAAAAAGACAATAAACATGTCACAAATAAATAAAATACAGTAATTACAGATGGTGGCAACTGTTATCAAAGAGATAAGTAGGTGATATGAGAGAGGCAACTGGAAGGAGTTGAGGGCTGTATAGGAGTTGTTCAGGCAAATGGGGTTACACTGGACAAGGGCATTCCAAGGGAAAGGATCCTTTTAAGCTGCCTGGTTCCCTTCTAAAGCACAGTTGGCACTTGACATATATGGTCATGAACATCTTTGCACTGTTCTTGGGAACTGTCTTTGAGAGCAAATATTAACCATTACATCCACTACATTCTAATTTGTCCCTAATCTTTCATTTTTCACCCTTTTGACTTTACATCTTTTATTTCCCTGTGAGTCTTATTTGTTTAAAAGCATTTTTCTGCCTGCAACTTCTTTGGTTTTTTTACTCTGATTCTTATTATTTTCCTATTATGGCCAGAGGTAAAGGGAGTCAGAGGGTAAGAGGTAAGTATCACAGAAGGCCAAGTCTTCTACAACTTCAGAAGTAACACCATGTAGAACAGGAAGAGCTAAAAAAAAAAATTAAAAATATATTTGGAGGGACCATGACATGATGGAAAGGGAAGGAAAGGAGAGGGGAGGGGAGGGGACACACCCAGGGACAATATTTTGCATCCTTCAATCTAATCAAGTCAACACTCAATATTAACCATCACATCTGAATAGCAGTGCTAAGAGATCCACAGTCTCACTGCTGTTTGTGGTTCTTTTAACTCTCTTCACTGCTAGTGTCTCAATTTATGGGGTAGGTGAGAAATCATATGGAGCTTGTTATTTTCTTTACATACTTTAAAAACCAGGTACATAATCTATTTAACATGAGATATCTTGGTTTGGTGCCCAATTATCCTTTCCTCTCATTTAGTGTTACACTAATTAGCTCAGCGCTATCATCCAACTGTCAGATCAGACTTAATTCAATTAATTTAATCTCCACCCAACACCCTTATATAAAAGTGAACAATAGCTTACTGACATTTTTTTCATCAATAATTTGTCATAGTGATTGCTCTATATTCAGGTGTAATACTCCTTACTTTGGAAGCGAAAAAAGAAGTACATGCTCAGATATGCAAATACCAATTTTCTGATAAATTCTGGCAAAAAGTGAACTCACATTAGTAATAAACTATTTCTATAAATAATCATTTATAGATTCTATAAAAATCATTTTTATCATATAACTTTTGTGTGTCTGCAGGAATATTTCATTTTGACTTTCTGAATGAAGTAGGATACTTTAGGTATATAAGATTTTTTTCCATCAAACTCAAAATTATTTTTAATGCATTTTCACTGGGCATTTAATACTATAACTATTTGCCCCGAATATTTCTTTATATGATATTTTAAATTTACATGTGACTAATCTGTGACATGATAGTTTAGTAGCCAATTGAATTTTGAAAGTTGCTGTTCTTTTAACAGTGGAAGGAACAGGCATAAGAGAAACATTCTGTACTAAGCAATTATGTGTGGGATGTATTTAAGAATATATAAAGTTATTGCTCTCAATGCAATTTTACTTCCATGTTCTGGAAAATTATTAATATATCTGTGGAAAAAGAGATTCATATTTTAAAATACTATCAAAGTTTTCCACTATTTGGTATGAATTTGTTCCCAAACATGCCCCAGTTCTCTTAGTGTATGTGGACATTTGCCAGGAAAATAAGTAGGAATGACTACTAAGATGACTACTATTTTGGTCCAGAGAGGAATGGGATTTGTGTATCTCCCAATGTTCTTTCTCTGTGTTTGGACAATTCTTGGCTTTTCTTGATTTACATAAATGTGCACCCAGGATTGGCTTCATGTAAAGAGAATGTAGAAGTCTCGCTAGTAGTTATTGTTTAAAGGTATTACCTCTGGTCCTGGCTTAAAGCTCTATAACTGGGAGAGCAGACCTTTGTGTCTCAATGGGAATAAAGTGAAAGCATGTGACAACGGGATAGACAGAGGAAGAGGACCAGTGTACCTGAGATGAGGAGGCTGGTTGTTCATGAATGAAGAACTTCATATCTACTCTAGATTTTTACTTTTAAAATTGATGTGTAGCTTTTACAAACTTTGACAAGATTTCTTACTATTGATATTAAAAAGGATAAAATATACTAATAAAGAAAACTTTAGATCTTCATGCCAGAAAACAATATCCTGTCCTAAAGTACAACTTCTGGAAGATAAATTATAGAAGTTTAGATTTAAAAGATTTACCATTTCTTATTCCAATATGATCTGATTGTTATGGGGGAATGGAAAAAAGGTGATTATCACTCTGGATAGATAAGAAAGTGCAAATCTAAGACGAATATTAGGTGAATATAGTTTAGTGATATAACTTATAGTTCCTGGCTACATTGTTTATAATAGAGTAAAAAAATGGCAATGCCCCAAATGTTCAATTGCAAGGTATCTGTTACAGGTACCTTGGTATTAGTTAGACATTAAGAAATACACAATTATTTAGAAAATGTTTAAAGTATATTTAATGAAGGAATCAAGTTATAAAAGAGTAATCTATAGATACATTATAAATATATTACGTAGGTGACCTGAGGATGTGCCACACACATTCCCCCTTCAAGGATTAGACTTGCTGCCCAGCTGTAGCAAGTATGGTGAGCAGACAGCTTCCAGCTGTCATTTTCTTCATGGTCTGCCTCAGCTGCAGAGAGAGCTGCTTTGCCTGACTTTACTCCCTGGATCACTCAGTGATTGACACAGGTCAGGGTATAAATGTTTAGCTATTTGGGACTGACCTAGGATACTCTAAAGGGTAGCAATCACTGTAGAGCTCCTTGTTGGGCTGGCTGAGACTTTGTTAGGCCTGACAAAGTTTGACTTCTTTCTCTACCCAAACGTGTATTTTCTTTCCCTTCCACAGATTAAGCCCCAAAAAACATCTTGCATCCCAAACTCCATCTGAGCATCTACTTCTAGAGAACCTATTTGTGGTACACAGAATAATGGCCCCTCAAGGATGTCCACATCTGAATTTCAGAAACCTGTAAATATGTTACCTGACATGGCAAAAAGGATTTTTCAGATGTGACTGAATTAAGAATCTTGATATGTGAATATTATCATGAATTATCTGGTGGCCCCAATGTAGTTATAAGGGTTCTTCTTAGAGGGAGAGAGAAGTTTCAGAGTCAGAAAAGTAGATATAGCAAAAGAAGAAGGGGTCAGAGTCAGAGAGAGATTTAAAGATGTTAATCTACCAGGTTCTTGTTTTGGTTTTTAAAATAAATTTTATTGTGTGTATTTATTTGTTATACAACAAATACAACAACATGTATACAACATGATGTTATGGGATACATATAGATAGTAAAATCATTACTATAGTGAGGCAAGTTAACATATACATCATCTCACATAGTTATCCTTCAATTAATTAATTAATTTTTTTGTGGCAAGAGCAGGTTAAATCTACTTATTTTGCAGATGGAGGAAGAGGCCAGGAGCTAAGGAATCCAGGCCATCTCTAGAAGATGGAAAAGACAAGGAAGCAGAGTCATCCCTAGAGGGATCCAGAGGGAACATGGCCCTGCTAACAACTTAATTTCAGTCGAGTGAAACTTATTTGGGACTTCTGACTTCAGAACTGTAAAATTATAAATTTATCTTGTCTTAAACCACTAAATAGATTTGTTACAGAAAAAAATAGGAAACTAATTCACCATCCAACAGCACATTTTGTTCAATCTGATATCATTTTGGTTAAAAATGTTTTTCACAGGAAAAAATACTGGGAGAATATACATTGTAGGATGTATAATAGTTATTACTTGGTAAGATTTTGCTCATGTCGTTTTCTAGATTATCTATAATAAATGTATTTTTTCTACAACAAATAAATTTGTAAAGAAGGAAGTGAATGGTTTCCATGAACTTTGGTCAAAATACTCAAAAGTAATGACGGAATATATGTACTCTATATCTTTTCTAAAGGAAAACTGAGAGAACACTATTAATTATCATGATAGAATAATCCTTTAGAGAGAGAACATGAGATCAGATTAGCTCAAATGGATGAAATAGCAACACGGTACATGCTGAATTAAGTTATTTATAAACATTGTTTAATTAGATTGTTCCTCTATTGATGGTGGTATTCACTTTGTTGTCGTTCTCTCTTTTCTTTTTTCACTGTTAACAATGCTACGATAAATATCCTTGCACTGAGATCTTTATCTACTCTCTCCTTAACACTTTTAGGATAGATTCTTGAGAGATTAATTCTGCCTAAATAATTTATATGTTTTAATTTCTAATAAGCGTCATCAGATTGCTCTTCAAAGGTGCCATTACTATTCAAATTTCCAGTAGTAAAGCATAGGAATACCCAGTCCCCACAGTGCCCTTTTAGATTTTTATAGATTGACACAAATGACATGACTAGGGCTTAGGGACCAGCCAGAAACTTGCTGCAAAGGTGACTTGAAACTTAACCCAAGATTGTTGGCTAAGAAGGTTTATATGTTCTCTGTTTCTGATCAAGGTTGATCCTGAGATCAGGAGTTTGGGCTGCGACTGCTGGGAACTAGCCTGATTCATACACTGGGCCAACATTCCAGTGTTATCTTCAGTTAGTTTCCTTAGTCATACTCCAACCACATTGAGACATACTCTCCTTGTCCTTTAATTGTTTATAATTTAATTTTCTTCTGCTTGAAATTTTGTCCATTATAAGCTATTTTTATATTTGTGAGAAAATGAAATCACAGAATTTCAAAATTTTGGGGACGAAGATACACAACCTTCCACCAAATCCAGTTTTCTGGTAAGCATTTACTGCTCTTATCCTTTAAGATCTAAACTTAAAACTGTATTTTCTCGGAAGCCTTTCCTCATTCTTTCAGCTGCTGTCATTCTTGCCTCTATTCAAATCTATGATGCTTCATTTGCACTTTTTGTTTTTTTGGCAATTTATTACAGTAAGTACTTTGAAATTTAGTGGTCTAGCCTGTTTGTGTAGCTAGAAAGGAATACTTGAGGCTGGGTAATTTATGAAGAAAAAAGGTTTATTTGGCTTACAGTTCTGCAGGCTGTACAGGAAGGATGGCATCAGCATCTGCTTCTAATGAGGGCTTCTGGAAGCTTCGACTCAGGATAGAAGTTGAAGGGGAGCTGGCATGTAGAGATCACATGGTGGAAAGTAAGAGAGAAGGAAAAAGAATAGGGAGGGAGGTAGCAGACTTTTAAACAATTAGATCTCTGGGAACTATTAGAACTGAGGAGAACTCACTCATTACCACTGAGATGGGACTAAACCATTCATGAGGGATTTGCCCCATGACCCAAACACCTTACACTAGGTCCCACCTTCAACATTGGGGATCAATTTAGATGTGAGATGGAGGGGACAATTGTCCAAACTATGTAAGTTTGTTATTTTTCCTAAAACAGTATCTTATAATAAATAGGAATATAAGTATGTGTTAAATAAAATATAAGCCTGTTAATTTTACAAATGTGAAACAATTTGCAGTTATGGCAAACAAACAAAACAACTGAATCTCATTAGTATGCATGAGATTCAGGCTTTGAGAAGTTTTCTCTGATGAAAAACAAAGGCAGAGAAAACCATCATAACTATATCCTGCAGAAGCAGGGGTACATTTATCTGGTCAGAAATTGCAATAATTTTTAATTGTTGTAAATTTTTGCTAGCAAATTAGATTTGCCAGCATAGGCTATAACAATTTGTTATAGGTTGAATTGTGTCCCTCAAAAAGATATGTCAAATCTTAATTTTCAGTACCATAATGTTACATTTTTGTAAATAGGGTTATTGCAGATGTAATTAAGTTGAGCTTGGGTTCCACTAGAGTAAGGCAGGCTCTTAATTTAATATAATTGGTGTTCTTATAAGAAAGAATAGACATAGAGACAGAGATGCACAGGGATGACACCATGTAATGACAGAGGGAGAGACTGCAGTGACACACCTACAGGCAAAGGAACATCAAGGGCTGCCAATATATTAGTCCATTTTCTGTTGCTTATAAAAATATCAGAAACTAGATAATTTATTTTAAAAAAGGATTCAATTTCTTAAAAATAGGGAGACTATTTTCACAGTATTGATTCTTCCTATCCATGAGCACAGAATGTTTTTCCATTTGTTTGTGTCTTCTCTTATTTCCTTGAGCAGTGATTTGTAGTTCTCCTTGAAGAGGCCCTTTACATTGCTTGTAAGTTGTATTCCTAGGTATTTTATTCTCTTAGTAGCAATTGTGAATGGGAGCTCATTCATGATTTGGCTCTTTGTTTGTCTGTTATTGGTGTATAGGAATGCTTGTTATTTTTGCACTTTGATTTTGTATCCTGAGACTTTGCTGAGGGTGCTTATCAGCTTAAGGAGATTTTGGGCTGAGACAATAGGGTTTTCTAAATATACAATCATGTCATCTGCAAGCAGAGACAATTTGACTTCCTCTCTTCCTATTTGAATACCGTTTATACTGCCCAAAGTAATTTATAGATTCAATGCTATCCCCATCAAGTTACCACTGACTTTCTTCACAGACTTGGAAAAAACTACTTTAAACTTCATATGGAACCAAAAAAGAGCCTGCATAGCCAAGACAGTCCTAAGCAAAAAGAAGAAAGCTGCAGGCATCACACTACCTGACGTGAAACTATACTACAAGGCTACAGTAACCAAAACAGCGTAGTTCTGGTATGAAAACAGATATATAGACCAATGGAACAGAACAGAGCCCTCAGAAATAACACCACACATCTACAACCATCTGATCTTTGACAAACCTGACACAAACAAGCAATGGGGAAAAGATTCCCTATTTAATAAATGGTGTTGGAAAAACTGGCTAGCCCTATGCAGAAAACTGAAACTGGACCCCTTCCTTACACCTTACACAAAAATCAACTCAAGATGGATTAAAGACTTAAATGTAAGACCTAAAACCATAAAAATCCTAGAAGAAAACTTGGGCAATACCATTCAAGACATAGGCATGGGCGAAGACTTCATGTCTAAAACACCAAAAGCAATGGCAACAAAAGCCAAAAATTGACAAATGGGACCTCATTAAACTAAAGAGCTTCTGCACAGCAAAAGAAACTATCATCAGAATGAACAGGCAACCTACAGAATGGGAGAAAATTTTTGCAATCTATTCATCTGACAAAGGGCTAATATCAGAGTCTACAAAGAACTTAAACACATTTACAAGAAAAAAAAAACATCAAAAATTGGGTGAAGGATATGAACAGACACTTCTCAAAAGAAGACATTTATGCAGCCAACAAACATATGAATAAAAGCTCATTATCACTGGTCATTAGAGGAATGCAGATCAAAAGCTCAATGAGATACCATCTCTCACCAGTTAGAATGACGATTATTAATAAGTCAGGAAACAACAGTTGCTGGAGAGGATGTGGAGAAAAAGAACACTTTTACACTCTTGGTGGGAGTGTAAATCAGTTCAACCATTGTGGAAGACAGTGTGGCAATTCCTCAAGGATCTAGAACTAGAAATACCCTTTGACCCAGCAATTCCATTACTAGGTATATACCCAAAGGGTTATAAATCATTCTACTATAAAGACACATGCACACATATGTTTATTGTTGCACTATTCACAATAGCAAAGACTTGGAACCAACCGAAATATCCATCAGTGATAGACTGGATAAAGAAAATGTGGCACATATACACCATGGAATACTATGCAGCCATAAAAAGGGATGAGTTCATGTCTTGCAGGGACATGGATGAAGCTGGAAACCATCATTCTTGGTAAACTATCACAAGAACAGAAAACCAAATACCACATGTTCTCACTCATAAGTGGGAGTTGAACAATGAGAACGCATGGACACAGGCAGGGGAACGTCACACACTGGGGCCTGTCAGCAGGTGGGGGGGTGTTAGGAGAGGGTTAGCATTAGGAGAAATATCTAATACAGGTGATGGGTTGATGGGTGCAGCAAACCACCATGGCATATGTATACCTATGTAACGAAACTGCACATTCTGCACGTGTAGCCCAGAATTTAAAGCAAAAAAAAAAAAAAAAGGCTAAAAAGTCCGGGCTGGGTGCTGTGGCTTACGCCTGTTATCCCAGCACTTTGGGAGGCTGAGGCAAGCAGATCACCTGAGGTTGGGAGCTCAAGATCAGCCTGGCCAATGTGGTGAAACCTTGTCTCTACTAAAACTACAAAAATTAGCCAGGCGTGATGGCGCGCACCTGTAATCCCAGATACTCAAGAGGCTGAGGCAGTGGAATCGCTTGAACCCAGGAGGTGGAGGTTGCAGTGAGCCGACATTAGGCCACTGCACTGCAGTCTGGGTGATAGAGGGGGACTCTGTCTCAAAAAAAAAAAAAAAAAACCCAGCATTGGGAGACTGCATCTTGTGAGAGTCTTCTTGCTAGTGGGGATTCTTTGTAGATTCCTAAGACAGCTCAGGGCATCATACGGTGAGGGGGCCGAACATGCTAATGTGTTTGCTCAGGTCTCTATTCCTCTTTTTATAATGCCACCAGTTTCACTCCCTTGAAAATCCATTAATACATTAACCCATTAATACATTAATCCTTGAACAGATTAATTCATTCATGAGGGCAGAGCCCTTATGACCAATTACCTCCTCAAGGCTCCACATCTCTATACTGCCACCTTGGGGATTAAGTTTTGACGTGCGCTTTGGAGGGAACAAACATTCAAACCATAGCAGCCAGCAACCACCAGAAGCTAGGAGAAAAGCACGGAATCAGTTCTCTCCCTCCAGGGGAAACCAACCCTGTCAACACCTTAATTTTGGACTTACAGGATTCAGAACGGTGAGAGATTAAATTTGGCTTTTGAGGTCCTCCAGTTTCTAGTAATTTGTTACACAGCCTGGAATTCTGATACACCATTGTTCTCCATTATCCATTTATCTCAGTAAAAGTTTTAAATTCAACACCTTTAAAAAGCTGGGTTGCAACTGGTATTTGAGAAAAGTTGAGAAGGTGAAACTATTATTTATGACTGCCTCTTCCAGCAGTGAGGAGAGAAGCCCCCTGAAGAGCCATGAGGAAAGTAGAACACAGACAAGTGTAGTATGTCCAGGCAAGAGGTGTATACAATGCCAGGTAGGAAAATAAGAGAGATAAAGCAGGGCATGAAGTCTAAGGTTCATGTAAATAATCAGCAACCAGGTGAACTAAAAAAATTGAAGCAGCAGTAAGATGTGGGTTGGTTAAAAGTATGGGTGAATCAGAGCTCTTCATCATTTAAGGAGCAAGTCAAAGTAACATGAGAATAGAAACTCAGAGTCAGAGTAATGAAGAAAGGAAAGGAATAACCCTGAAGCTGATGCTGTTTGCTCCCCTATACCCTCCCTTCCTTTATTCCTGTCTCAGATATTTCAGTTGTGAATAACTTTTGCCTAGAGGCGTATATGTTCTAGAGTCTAAAAACAAATAGCTGACTACTGTGGAGTCAACAGAATAGGGTGCACACACAATTTTCTGGCAGAGGTATTTCTTATATTGATCACTTAAACCAGTCTCTTCATAAAATATTAACATTACAAGCCTTGGTTAGAATATGTTAACTGCTAAGAGCCTGTGGTGAGACCTGAGTTCGTGTTGGACTATAACTTCAACATAATGCATTTTTTAAAAAATCAGTAAACACAAAGATACTTTTCCTTTTAACTACATAGGAAAATTCAGAATATCATTGTAGAACACCCTACAGTTATTGTACAGTAAATAAATACTTCTCATTTTATTCTGGCATCTGAAACTATACCTACATGTACATATATATATATACACACACATAAATACATATATATAAACATATAACAATTTCTCATGTCTCTAACTTTAGTTTTCAGCATTGAGAGTATAGTCAGTGTGATGTTTTTACCAGAGACTGTTGTAATCCCAAATGAGAAGGAAATATGTGGTGCTGTTGTGGATGAATACAGGCTGCTATAGTTGAGCATCAGAAAATAAATATACAGGGTGAGTTTAAGAAGAATTTTTAAGAGATATATTACTGCCCTAGAATAATGCTTGGGAGCTCATTTTCCAGTGTCAAAGTAGACATATGGCAGAAGATTCCTGAGAACATTTTTCCTATTTATATAAAATGGGATAAAGGATATTTAAATATAGCATTATCTAAGATTTCCTAATCTATTTATTAATTGATTTAATTACATTCTACAAATCTTCCAGATATAAATGTGATACAAAGAGACTCATATATTGTCTATACTCTAGGGCTATATATAGGGAAAAGACAGATATATGCATTCAACTGTAATTTATGGCAGAATGTGATGAGTCAATTATAGATTCAAAGCAAGATATGTATGTACAGATAAGAGCATAATTCTCTGTAAGTTATCAGAGGAATTTTCTTGGAAGAGAAGGGATTTGAATAATTGAACTGAGCCTTACAATTTAGGTAAGGTTTTGCTCCTCAAAGCTACGGAGAGAGTTTCATCAATGCCCCCTAGTCAATAAATCTATTGATCAGGTGAGTAGTCAGTCTAGTGTGGCTAGAGTATAGGGAACAGAGAGATAAGAGAGGAGAGGCACATGAGGTCAAGATCAAGGTCATGAAGGACCCTGGAATGCCAAAGCTAAAGTTTAGGTTTTTTTTTTTTTGAGACATGGTCTTGCTCTGTTGCCCAGGCTGGAGTGCAGTAGGGCAATCATGGCACACTGCAGCCTCAACCTCCTGGGTTCAGAAGATCCTCCCACCCAAGCCTCCTGAGTAGGTAGGTGTGGAAGTTCCGTCAGGGTTGTGGGAAAAATTGTAGAAAGATACAAACCTTCTTGGGAGGCTGGAAGGTTTTATAATAGTTTCGGTAAAAGATTTGGCTGAAGGCAGCTGAATTCTCTTAAAAGCTTAGGGTGTAGATACAAGGAATGTAAGGGAGTATATCTAAATAGCATGTTTACTCATGTGGTCCTAAGACTGACCTTTGATCATTTGAGGGTGACACTGCTCTCTCCAGGGGAGGGTGACCAGATTAATTACCCACAGGTGTGTTGACCCAAAGCCTTTGTCATTTAATCTATACTAAATAAATGCAAACTTCACCGGCTTATCAGCACGACACTGTGGAATCAGGCAGCAGAGACCCTTAGCTGTGCTGACAGGCGAAATATCTGTGTCAGTGTAAGTCTTTCATTCATCTCTGGGTCAGGGTCTGCAGGTCAGACCTGGCAGCTGGGACTATAGGCATGCATCAACATGCCCAGCTAATTTTTAAATATTCTGTAAAGATGAGGTCTCACTATGTTGCCTAGACTGGTCTAGACTGGTCTCAAACTACTGACTTAAAGTGATTCTATCTCCTTGACCTTCCAAAGTGCTGGGATTACATGCATGAACCACCACACCTATCTCAAGGCTAAAGTAGCTGGATGACATTCCTTAGGAAACATCAAGTCAATAAAAAATTTTCATGGGTGATACAGTTTTTTTTTTTTAAATCATGTTCTCCTCAATATGTCTACAATACAACTGTTTCTTTGTCTCATTACCCAGATGACTGATTATGAGTTTTGGTCTGCTTTCAGAGAGTTATCCTTCTTTCCCTATTTCTTGATAGCTTTTCTTTTCAGATTCTAACTTTTGACATTTGAAATATGAGCCTCTGAACTACAGTGTCTGTATTGAATTATTTGGTAAAGTCATAAACGTATTATTTGGTCAAGTCATAAACTTGAATTTGTATACGTCAGGAATTTGTTTTAAATCTTAGTTTTTTAAAAAGCTTACCATATGTAAAAATTTTGGCACTAGTGTCACCACTGTTCTTATAACATTAACTAAATTCTTCAAAATCAATCTGACTCATTTTTTACTTTAACCTAATTTCTAGTATGAGATCCACAGAGATCACTCAGCTGCCATCAAAATGTGATATAGGAATAAGATAACTGAATTGACATGTATTCCTTAGAGTAACTCTATCCACCATTTCTTTCTCCAAAAGAGTTTTGATAGCTTGTCAAACATTTTATTATGAAGAGTCATTACGTGACTAACTTCACCAAACTCCCTATCAGTACACATCCAATCAGGCTTAAAATAGAATTAGTGTTTTCCCAATTGTTTCTAGTGTTGTGAATAAGAATTGTTCACCTCAAGATATTCTGAGAGGTAACATGGTACAGTGGATTGAGGAACAAAGAGAAAGTTTTGAATCTAGACATCTATTTTTCATCATAGAATTTTCAGATAAATTTAGAGGATTTGACTTCACTTCTTTCTATAATATATTCTCTTGTCTAGGTCCTAAGCTTCCCTGATGGTATTTGGCATCTGTTTTTAAGAAAAGGATGAAGGCCAGTCACATTGGCTCACGACTGTAATCCCAGCACTTTGGGAGGCCCAGGCGGGCAGAGGACTTGAGGGCCTAAACCCGGCCAACATGACGAAACCCCATCTCTACTAAAAATACAAAACTTAGCCAGGCGTGGCAGTGCTCACCAGCTACTTGGGAGGTTGAGGCACAAGAATTGCTTGAACCCAGGAGGCAGAGGTTGCAGTGAGCTGAGATTGTGCCACTGCACTGTACTCCAGCCTGGGCAACAGAGCATCCAAGAGGATGCTGATGCTCTTGGTAAGATATTTATTGGACAAATACCTTATTTGTTCTCTCCTGCAGTTTTAAGTTCTTGCATCATGATTCCTATTACAGCTCCAAATTAAACAGAATTCCTCTTCACTTTTGTTAAACTGCTTGTCACACTTTGTCTTTGTTTTTAAGATGATAGATCTGTCAATGTGAAATGTTCCATATTACACTTCTGTTTCTTTAGGACAAAAATGAAATCCAAGCTATTTCTAAAGGAAGAAAATTGCTTCACTGCACTCTTTCTCTGTCTCTTTTATTCCTGACAATGAATACACAAATGTATGATTTCATAAAATACCCTTACCCAATTTTGAGGCTTATATATGTGTTTATTGATTTAATCTTAATTTTTTATTGGTAAACTTATTTAGCAGTTCAATTCCACTTTTTGAATATGCATAAAAAGAGGCAGATTCACCAACACAATTGAACACTACTCAATCCTTATTATCATTGGATAATTTCACTTAATTTCAACATACATCTCTATCTTTTAGAAACAAAATAATTTAAGATATATCAATGAGGACTTTAAAATTATATATGAATATAAAATGTTCAATATGAATTTGTTTTTCAGTTGCATGATTTTTATTAACTATTACAGTCAACTATCTATATCTGTTGGTTCTGCATTTATGAATTCAACCGAAGATAAAAAATATTTAAAAATATATAAAAAATACAGCAATAAAATAATACACATTTAAAAGAATGCAGCATAAAACTGTTTACATAGCATTTACATTGCATTAGATATTATAAGTAATCTAGAGATGATTTAAAGTATGTGGGAGGATGTAGATAGGTTATACGCAAATACTACACCATTTTATATAAGGGACTTCAGCATTGGCAGATTTTGGTATTCAAGGGGGAGTGCTGGAACAAATTTTCTGTGGATATGGAGGGATGACTTTACTTCTAAAGAGGTGAAACCTGGCCACTTTGCCTAGAACTTAGTGAGGGAAGTGAGGAGAGACAGAAGCTAGATGTGGGTAGGGGCAATGGTGTGCTCTTCATGCTTGATTTCTTATGCCTCAGAAGGAAGAACGTTTTAAAAGCTGGCTACCTGTAAGAATGAATTGGAAAACCAAAGAGACAAAAATACACAAGAAAACATGAAATGTCAACAAGAGTAAGAGGTGGTCAAATGTGGCCATTTGGTCCACTTAACTGAATTGTGGGTGAATACTGGAAACTAATTTGCAACCTTTGATGTAATTATCTATGCATTAATGTTACCCTAGACTTTTAAAAGAGCTAATTACAAACATTTTACATTTATGTAGTAATTAAATTCTTTATCTTTCCTTGTAGTTATGCATAAGCCAATTAAGTCATTTACTGAAGAGGTTAGATTGACTTTTATATCATCATTGAAATTGCTATGACTTATGACAGATTTGTCCTCTCCTTCTCAATGTCAATTTTAGAAACTTAAAATCCAATTAAATTGCTGACTTGAGAGTGGATTTTTGAAAAGTTTAGACACTCAGTTATTCAAAATATATTTAAGGCTCAGTAATAGAGAAGCACTTGATTTTCTTTGGATTTGAAGCAACTATTGTAAGAAAAATAGATTGTTCACAAGAGTTTGAACATTTCTTTTCCTGTAAGTATTTTTATTGTGTTTTATTATACTTGCTTGAAAACTTGATAACTTGTTCAGATTTCAGAATCTCATCACTATTTTCTTTCAGGGATGGAAATGCATTTCTATCAGGACATAAAAAAGTCTATGGGTTTGTCACCTTTGGGTAGGATTCATTGTCATCTTCTCTCAAAAATCTATGCAAATTCAAAACAAAAGATATCATCCTTTTAGGAGATGTTGTAATTCACTCTCTAAATGATTTACCTGTATTATATTTGAATCTGCCAATTTTTCTGCCTTCTAGAATAAAAATAATTAGACTGGTGGGATACTCTGTGATCTCTAATAATATTTGTTTAAGCTGGCTCTTGGATATAAAATGTCTATACATTTATATTTTTCAAAAGTTCTAAATAACTGAAAATTATCAGGGATAAGAGGATGCTATTACAAGTTGAAAGATTAGCATATCATATGGATTAAAAAACAGTGTGATGAAACTGGTATTACAGTGATTTGCCTCTCAAATATTCACCTGATGTTATTTAAAGACTTTGATGCTTACTGCAATGCTGTAACACATCGGACACTCAATTAAATCTTGTTCAAGAAATGAATGAACTTTGAGTAAAATCTTGTTCTTAATTTTTAAAGCTTTATTTATGTAGTATAATATTAAAATATTTTACTACATCATTAAAAACCCAGATGATTCTATTAGTTTGTGGACAAGATTTTTTCCATAATTAATTTCATTTTATGACACACACTGCAAAGTGATCATACCTGGAAGGTATAAAATAAATCCCAAATACTTAAAAAACTAGTTATGTTCCACAAAACATGTTTTGAACTAGTCTCAATAGTTTCTTTGAAATGTAAAATTTATTTACTCTACTATTTCAGAAGTTCCGTTAGTATTCTAAAGACTAAATTAGACAATATTTCTACTGTCTGAAAGGATCATAATGACAAAAATTTATGCTACCAATAATTTGGGAAAATATTATTTGTTAGAAAGAACCCTTATATTTAACTAGTATGGAAAGGGATATTCAATTACTTTCTGATCATAGATAAAGTATAATGGTGAAGTGTTTGTTCAATAATATGTCCCATTACATATTATTTTGTTTCTGTGAGGTTCTATTATATATTCTCTTTAGCACATGAAATCAGTTAAAATTTTAGAATAAATTGACTTTTCTCAAAAAAACCCCCACCAGATTACTCACACCATAGGACAAATTTAAAGCATTTTGTAGTTGAATAAGGCCTTAAAGATAATATAGCTTAACTTTTACCTTCTCTTCCCCTTTTCCTCTACCCACATTTTGCACGTAGGTAAATTGAGAATGAATGAAATTCAATGTTTTGAAGGTCCTACTACGTATAACTAGTGACCAGGAGAGGACCAGAGTCTTCTGACCTCCAATTTTTGTGGCTTTACCCACTGCACATTTCTGCTTCTTTCCAAAATTTGGGCCCTTAAATTATCAGTGTCTTAGGGTGAAATTCAAGCCCTCCCAAGCACAATTTTCCATTTAGTTTCCTTTTATCTTTGTATGAATAGTATGACAGGGAAGCCTGGTTGAGGATAAGGGACATTCACGAGGTTTAAGGGACGTGTTTAAGACTACATGTACTTAGCCTAAGGGACAGGACAATAAACAAAACCTAAGACCCTATAGTCAGTACATTTTTCACTAAATCAAAAAGCTTCTGGTATAAATGTGCATTCAAGCCAGAGCATATTGCCATGCTGGGGGAAGGAAGAGCATGGTTATGGCAAAAATATGTAAATGAGCACCTGCTGAAGACCACCAGAGCCATCTGCTCCTTGGAATCACGTACCCATTTACCAACCTCTTTTTGTTAGCTTTTCCCCTCAGTTGTTCAGGACATGAAGGGAGGACCACATTCTCTAATTATGAATTTTAAAACATTAGCAATAATTGAGATCATCTCATAAAATGAACTTGCCAAAGAAGTGCCTGCTTGATTTAGTGGACTAGTATCTTAAACTGCTTGGAGACCTATGTGCGAATCTTAAAGAAATTGTGGCCAAAAAAATACTTAAAGTTGACCCTATAGATTATCAGAATCAGAATGAGGTATTCATTCTAGCATTGGCTATATCTCTGATTTATGATTCTAGCATCCTTTAGAACCTCAACCAAATCCCATCAATGTACTCCACTAAATACCTTTCCTAGTTCGATTAGTGTCTATTAAAAAGTCTGTTAGTAGACTAGTCATTGATATTGACATTATAAAAATTGTGCGTAGCTGCATAGACAATTTGAAATATGCAGAAAACAAGAAAATGGAAATGAAAGAATAAAAGACACAAGTAATTACCACCTAGATAGAGTTGCTCATTTTAGGTATATATTTTTTCACTATATGTGAATATATATGTAAAATTTGTGAATAAATGAAAAATACAAATAACATCAGGTACGATTTATTTACATATATTCAAAATGTAACATTCTAGACATAAAAGTTTTATCATTTAACAATGTATTGTGAAAATGTACTGTGTCATATAATATTTTATAACATCATTTATCATTTTTGAATGGTGTAGATGAATTCTGGTTGATTTAATTATTCCCTTTTGTTTTATACTTGGGTTGCTAGCAGTATCTTTATTCTAATTAACTTTTATAAAAATCATTACACATATATCTTGGCACACATATCTAATTATTTCCTTAGAAAAATATTCTCAAAGTGGGAATTGTTGGGTCAAAGAGTATAAACCTTACTCCTAAAAGATATTTTTGAAGACTTATGTATATATGGTAAGACGTTTTAACCTAATTATTCTCATCATCATAGTCACCATTCCTGGACATTTATTATCTGCTGAATGCAGCTCACATTACATGGGTTTTCTTATTTATTTGGCACAACAAAATCCTTTGTGTTTACTATTATTATGCTCGATACTGAGATTTGGTGGAAGATAAATTTTAATAATTTTGTATATTTTTAAAGTGTATTTGACCTTGCCAGCACTCTATATCCTTATCTTTTATGCAAGCTGGTTTTGTAAGCCTTAACTTATTACTGTTAATAGTCCCCTGTACCTCCATAAATTTTTTTTTGAGACAGAGTCTCGCTCTGTTGCCCAGGCTGGAGTGCAGTAGCATGATCTTGGCTCACTGCAACCTCTGCCTCCCGGGTTCAAGTGATTCTTGTGCCTCAGCCTCCCAAGTACAGGCATGTACCACTATGCCCGGCTAATTTTTGTATTATTATTATTATTTTATTTTTTAGTAGAGACAGGGTTTTACCATGTTGGCCAGGCTGGTCTCAAACTCCTGACCTCAGGTGGTCCACCTGCCTAGGCCTCCCAAAGTGCTGGAATTACAGGCATGAGCCACCGCGCCTGGCTACCTCGATAGATTTTTATGTCCTAATGTAGAAGGGCATGAACTACAAAACTACTCTGCCAATTCACTCACTTACTTATAACAAGGACCTTTTTTTCCCACATAAAATTGTGAATACTACTTGCTACTATTCTTCCATAATTATCCTTTTGTTCTGGCTACTATCTCAAAGATAGGTAGATAATTTATAGCTGCACACATTACAAACCTGTACTTGCCATCATTCTCTCTTTGAATCTGACTCTGAAAAACAGGACTGGCTTCTAGAGGAAGTGGATGGGATTAATTATACCACCAAATAAAGAAGTACTATGGAGTAGAATTTGGGTGATGGTTAAGAACTGCCTATAGTGTGTATGACAATTTGTCATACTACATATACATATTACATATGTACATTACATGTGGGGGCCTAATTTGATGTAGCACATATTAAAGACTATGCAACAGCACTTTTTGTAGCAAATTACATCATATTAGCTGCTAATTCTTTCTTAACGAATGGTAAAAAAATTGGGCAAAAAATGAGTTCTGGAATATGGTATTTCAGTATAAAATCATGTATGCAAATTAATTCATTCTATTTTTAGTTTTTATGCTTCTCATTAGGTCTTCTTTTCCTCTCTGTTAATGTTAGGTATCTATACTTGTCAATGGACAAAAATGAATTTTTATCAGTGACTTCTTTAGCAATAATAATGTTTTAATAATAACTTCATTATGCTGCCTTTTCTTTATGTAGCTAAATAATGTGAAAATGGGTGTAATAAATAACATTCTTAAATACATGGGTAAGTTATAAAAAATATGTAGGTTAATTTAACTCTCTGTTCTCAATAATATTACTCATAACTGCAAGAAATATCACATTTTAAACACAATCTAAAAGAGAACTAAATAAATTTTCAATTAATTCTCTTAAGACTTGCCCTTTGATCAGCAAGCTTCCCCAATTAAAAATAAAAAAAATCCATAGCTATTAAATCCACAATTATATTTTGTGACTAACCATTTACGATATAATTTCACTACAAAGAACACTTTTCAAGTTATTTTCAACACTTTTAATAGAGCTCTAAACTTTTAATACGAGTAGTTTTTATCCAGACTATCCAGACTTGTTAACCAACTGTCACTGTGAGTGTAATGAAGGCTTCTATGGGTTTGGAGAGGGAGAATGTGCTGGATGAGCAATTTATCACTTAGCCTCACCAGCCAAAAGACACTTTGGCTCCCATCAAACCACTTTCAAGAGCCACATTGAAAATAACCAATTTGATAGTGCCACAGGTGTAGTAATTACATCTTTTAATTCTGTGTTTTAACTTTTTTTTTCAGCATTTTAGGTTTGATCAGGCTGCCTTCTCATTGGGGAGTGATTTCATTTCTCCCTCTCTTTTTAAAGTTTTCCTTCTAGGAATTGCATGTACCAGTAAATATTATGATGACCTCATTTCTTTTCTGAAACGAGGTTTTAATTAGCTTTATAGCAATAAAGGAAAATTTATTTTCACCACTTTTTATACACACCATTCACATATTTTTGATTTAGTACTGGGAACCCAGGGATATCATCTTATTTTCCCGAATTACTGATTGTTTAATTTTACTCAGTTTTTTAAAGGTAATATTTCCTATTTTATTAATTATTCAGGTACCAAAACCAGATACAACAGTTACAAATAAAGATGACTATGGACCAATATTCCATATGAATATAGACATATAAATTTTCAGAAATATAGCAGACTGAATGTAGCAACATATACAAATAATTATACCTCATGACCAAGTAGGATTTTTTCACAAATGCTATGATGGCTTAATATCCAAAAATCTACCAGTATGTTACATCATATTATTTATCGGAAGATTTTAGACCTTGAAAAGCTCTTATCAGAGTTCAGTTTAACATGCTTTCTGCTGAAACCTACTGGGCTTGAATCATCAGTTAACCTAATAATCTCTATGGTGGATCATCAGCTGTGTGGGACTTATATTTTCATATTTTCAGTAGTTGGTATAGTCATTGGAGAACTGCAGAAAAGTCAAAGTGGAATGGATTTTAGGAAATAATTTGGTTCTAACAATTTGTGGCCTGTTCCAAAGTAAGTTTTCCCCACTGTTCTCCAACCATATTTCTAAACTCTCCTGTTTTGTTGAAGTATTAAGAGGCCAACATTAATATATTTTTGTGGTCTTAATTCTTCCTATTACTCTCCGTTTAAATGTTTTAAACACAAAATTTGCACATAATTTGATACCAAACATTTTTAATATGACCTGTGAGACATTGTGTCTTACGGCCCCTACATGATAATGTGAAGGAGCTGGCTTGTACCAACTCGCAAGAGCTAAACTTTCAGAAATTTTGTGAGCCGGTTGTTAAACCCAGATATTATTTTAAGATAATTATATAAACTTAACATTAAATAGATTATATAACAAACATAGGTAATAAATATTTGAAACTCATCACTTCATAATTATTTGGCTATATTTTATTATTATCTTGAGGTTACTTAACTTATTGTGTCTGTGTCATGGAAATACCATTTAATGGAGTGTTACTGGCAGCTCTTTCCAATTCAGCATTTTATGATGATATGTTGATCTCTTAAAATTGGCCATGATGGGAATATTTCCACCACAGAAGTTGGCAAATGCTAAAAATCAGAACTTGATTTACTGTTTTGTTGACCGTATAGACGTAAGAAAGTGATAAAAGAAAATATATTATACGGCGCCTACACAATAGTGTGAAGGAGATGCTTTCTTAATAATACAGAGTAAACTTTTAAGTGTCATGTCTATTCCTGTCACATTGTGAATATCACAAAAAATAAAAAATATGTTTCCAGTTTGGGAAAACTATTCTATAATTCAACAAGGAAGGCCTTTATGTCATTGACCAACAAATAAGTTTCAGACGTATATCTTCATTTCACTTTTGGCTTATTAATGGAAATGAAAATATCAACCAACATTAATGTTAAAGCTACACTTGTTAATTGAAGTCATAGAACATAAGAGTTCAGCAAAAATCAATAAAATCACTCTGTGAGAACTAATTTGCTATATGGAATTTATAGCAGAGTATTATGCATTTCATTATTCTCTGTAAATTATTGGAAATGTGTGCTTTTTTTCCTCAGAACCAATTCAAAAATCAGGCATAAGAAACTGGGCATAAGAGCACACCACTATCCCTCCCTACATCTAATTCTTGTCTCACACTTCTCTCTAAGCTCTAGGCAAATTCGCCAGTTTTTACTTCTTTATTTTATAAATTATTTGATTGACACAATATTTGTACATATTTATGGGTACATGTGATATTTTGTTACATGCATAGAATATGTAATGATCAAGTCAGGGTATTTAGGATATTCATCACTTTGAGTATTTATCATTTCTATGTGTTGGGAGCATTTTAAGTCTACTCTTTGAACCATTTTGAAATATATAATACTTTGTTGTTAACTATAGTTGGTTACTATAGTCACCCTACTCTTCTATCAAATGGTGGAACTTATTCCTTCTATCTTTCTGTATGTTTGTACCCTTTAACCAACCACTCTTCACTCCCCTATCCACACAGTCTTTCAAACCTTTGTTAACTATTTTTCTATTCTTTACGTTCATGAGACTCATTTTTTTAACTCCCGCATATGAGTGAGAACGTGCCATGTTTGTCTTTCTGTGCCTGGCTTATTTCACTTAACATAATGACCTCCAGGTCCATCCACGTTGCTGCAAATGACATGATTTCATTAATTTTTTTTTAGGGCTGAATAGTTTTCCATTACGTATATATACCATATTTTCTTTCTTTTTTTTTATGAGACAGAGTCTTGCTCTGTTGCCCAGGCTGGAGTGCAGTGGTGCGATCTCGGCTCACTGCAGGCTCCACCTCCCGGGTTCACGCCAGTCTCCTGCCTAAGTCTCTGGAGTAGCTGGGACTACAGGCGCTGGGCACCATGCCCAACTAATTTTTTTTTTCTTTTTCTTTTTTTTTTTAACCGTGTTAACCAGGATGGTCTTGATCTCCTGACTTCGTGATCTGCCCGCCCCAAAGTGCTGGGATTACAGGCATGAGCCACTGCTCCTGGCCGTGTTTTCTTTATCTATTTGTCTGTTGATGGACACTTAGGCTGATTCTGTCTTTGGTATTGTGAATAGTATTGCAATAACAGGGGGTGAAGGTATTTTTTATATTCTGATTTTCCTTCCTTTGGGTAAATAACCAGTAATGGGTTAGTTCCAGGACCCTCAGCAATACCAAAATTCATGGATGCTCAAGTCCGTTATATAAAATGGTAGGTATTTGCATATAACCTACATACATTGTCTCATATAATTTAAATCATCTCTACATTATCTATAATACCTAATACAATGTAAGTTGTATGTAAACACTGTTGTATTATTTAGGGAATAAGAAAAAAGTCTGTACATATTCAGTACAGATGCAACCATTTATTTTTTTCTGAACGTGTTCAATCAATCCAAATTCATGAATACTTATGGATATGGAGGACTGACTGTATTAAGCTTCTTTTCACTTTCTTACACATTGCTCTCTCAGAAGAGATTCTCTTCTCTCCTTATCTGGCCAACATCTGCTCAGCCTTAACAACTTAAAATTTCAGCTTACGTCAGCATAAATACATCTTTATCATTGCAAACTTAAGAAAAAAAAAGCTATCCTTTTTTTTTGACTTTACACACTACTCAATTTCCACCATATTTTTTTGCAACTTTTCACAGCATCTTATTTTAAAAGCTATTTTTACTGTCTCCACATTCTCCCTTTTCATTTTTACTTTAATAAACTCCAAATGAACTGTTTTTTCCAACTTTGCAGCAAAATAGCTCTTGCATGTTGCCAATCTCTTGATAACTCCTTTGTCTTCATCTTCATCTTTCAGCAGCAGTAGATGGTTAACCATTATTGATTTCTTGGGTCACCTTATTGTCTTAACTTCTCTACTACTACACTTCAGTGGCTTCTACTTCTCATCCTACTTTTCTGGTTTCTTTTGTGACTGATTTCTGAACAATAGATGTCCCAGGGATTGAACTTTGGCTCTTTTTTCTTTCTCCATAGATAATTTTTTTTTCAATCCTGTGGCTCTGAATACCTGAATACCATCTACTTTTGACTGACTGTCAAATTTGTATCTTTAGCTCCAAACATCCCAGAACTCTAGGTTATATAATGTGCCACTTGTATCTATAAATTTAAACATCTAATAGGCATCCAAAATTTTACATGTACAAAACAAAGGAATTGGTTTCCACTACCCTCTCTCCTGAACTGCAAACTTTCTCAAGCCACAGACACAATATTTATCTACTAGGTATGTCCCTTAAATCCCATATGAAAGTCCACCCATAAAACATGTTAACATTACTAGCAAAACTAATCTAAAATTTTTAGCAGATTGTGTGAATTAGCCTCTAAGTATATCTCCAAAGAAGAACAATACCACACTCTCTTCCTGCAAGCCATGAGAAATAAATGGTGAGTGACAACATCTTTCAAAAATCATTTATTAACTGTTTTCTCTAAGACAGGGCTGCTCATAATCTTACTCACTGACAGAAATAAAATTATCAACCAACAAAATGTTAAAGTAAACGACAAACTCCTCCCTCACTTGGTTTCCTGACTTAAGGAGAAAGGGATAGTGTGGAGCAAGGGAAGATCCTAGAGCTTTTCTTCTTTGCAAAAGCAATATGATATCAAAAGTAATATCAAAACTTAAAAGTTGCAGTTTTAATGATTCTTATTATGTCCCTGTTTAACCACCTGATTTGGCAGGTGCAGAAGATGAATGCATTTTGGATAATGTTAGTGGATTATTATAAATGTCAAGCTGGTGGATTTCCTTGCTGAGGAAATTTTTACCAAAGGTGGTAAATAGTGGGTAGACACATTTTTAACCTTGGAAATAATGTTTAATCTTGCCCAATGGCTAAAAAAAAAAAAACCCTCCAGAATGAGTTTTATTACATTGAGCAAGGAGAATAATACAAATTCATAGTCTTGTCTCAGGGATTCATGAAAGGTATAGTCTGTGGGAACTAATTATCTCATCATCCTATAGGTTGTCACTTTGGTCCACTGATGACATTAGGCTGACAATACCTGGAGAATGAGAAGTTGTTTATGCCGAGATGCCTAGGTAGGACAAGTATGTATCAAAGGATAGGGAATTATAACCATGAAAATTAAATTCCTGCAGCCTCAGTGGAGCTTCTGGAAGACTAGTGAGTGAGAGTATACATTGAGATATGTTTTCCCAAGTGCAAGTGGTTCCACCTTGTATCACCTACTTTAAGAAAGAGGCACAATGCTTGTAGGAGCACTTCTTATTTTGATGACAACATGTAGACTTGTATAATTCAATGAGGCAAAAATTCAGTAAGTTACAGTAAAAATGTATATTTATTCATCAAATTTTGAGATAGAATAAAGGCTTTCTTTGTGCCTTTGATTTGCTTAGATTACTATTTGGTTAGCTTATTATTGTAGTTTTTCATAACCACATCCAGCTTTTATAAACTGGGTGAGTACTAGAAGTACTTTCAAAGAAATTTAAGTGTGGAGGTCTTTACAGAAATCCAGATTTTCTCCACTTTTATTATTATCTTATATGTAAATGATTATAAAGTAATTTAAGTTACTTGGACCTTTCCACATATTCAACTTAGTTTTTATAGAGTCAAATTCCTTTTTTACATACATATTTCACTAGCTTACATGATAGTTAACTAACTTATGTATTATAGATGAAAGCACAAACAGGTTTCATAATAAATATAATGGAACTTTGGGAAGCATATAATAATTCAGTGGGAGCAATGGTATATGGGTGTATGACAGCATTTGTTAATTCTGCAAGTAGGTGAAAGTTATGTGGAGATGGCTAAGAGGGTTGCTAGTTTATTATATTTATGTATACACTTATCAAACCTATCTGACTGATGATTTGAAGGACCACTCACCTTTAGAGGAACCAAGACCAGTAAAAGGGTGCTGTGCAAGCACTGTGCTTCTTAGCCCTTAAGACTCAGTAGATCCAATGGTGATCAGTTTGTTTGTGAACTATCAGGATACTATATGGGCTCTTACTTGATGAGCCCTATATTTTAGTGGTCCAATAAGCTACCTACTAGCAGGTTAATTAGTTGGACAGATTCTATCATTCCTCAAAAGACGTTTGTGTTGAATTGTAGATAGAGGGTAGAATGCTGGTTACCACAGGCTGGGAAGGGTAGTGAGTGTGGGGGAAAGTGAGGATGGTTACTGGGTCCAAAAATATAATACAATGAATAAAATCTGGTATTTGATATCACAACATAGTGATTACAGTCTACAAAAATACATTTAAAATAACTAAAAGAGTATAATTGGAATGCTTGTAACACAAAGAAATGATAAATGCTTGAGGTAATGAACACCCCATTTACTCTGATGTTATTATGTATTGTATGTCTGCAACTAAATATATCTCATATATTATATATATATTATATATATATATATATACACATATACACATGGTACGTACTCATAAAACTAAAAACTAGGTTGGGTGCAGTGGCTCACACCTGTAATCCCAGCACTTTGGGAGGCCGAGGTGGGTGGATTACCTGAGGTCAGGAGTTTGAGACCAGCCTGGCCAACATGGTGAAACCCATCTCTACTAAAAATACAAAAAATTAGCCAGGCATGGTGGTGGGCTCCTGTAATCCCAGCTACTTGGGAGGCTGAGGCAGGAGAATTGCTTGAACCCGGGAGGTGAAGGTTGCAATGAGCCGAGTTCGCACATCATTACACTACAGCCTGGGCAACAAGAGCGAAACTCTGTCTCAAAAACAGAACAAAACAAAACAAAACAACAACAATAAAAAACACTAAAAGCTAAAAAAGATATTTATTTTGGATTAAATGGGCTTAAATAGAATTACTGTAGTACATATCAGCAAAAGGATAGTGTTACCATGAGTGCTGAAGTGTTAACCTAGAGTATTAATTAAAAATAGGATATTGATACACAATACGGGCAGGAAGAAGTATGGATGAAACTCAACTGATTCTTTGGAAACTCACATGGTACTTGCAACAACCAGTGCTAGGGATTACGGAAAGACTGCTGCAACCCTCAGATCTTGGGAATGAAGCTATGATCACCATCTTTGAATCACCGTGATCATCATCCTGAAAGTACTAAAGAAGGTTTAAGCATCAATCAGAAAAACTGAATTTACAACTAGATGTAGAAACTGCAGATACCCTGGCTAGAAGATCATCTCTATATACTGTCTATACTGGGAAGCCAAAGGTGTGAACTTTATTTCTAAATTTAAATTAAAAAAAACTTTTTTGAGACAGAGTCTCCAGCTTCAGTCTCCAGGCTTAAGATTATTATTTACAAAGTGAACTTGGAGTTTTTCCCTTTCAATATCCTGTTAGGATTAAATATCTTTATACCCTAAAAAAATAAAAGTACATCTACTATGAAAAAAATCCCATGTCTACATTTTATTGTGCTTATTGATTTTAAATCAGCATAATATTCATTCAGTTAATACAATCTTCTCTGATTTAATTTGCATGATTTTATTTCTAGTGCATAAGATTGAACATGGAAAAGTAATTTTTTACATTTCTTCTTCTGCAAATTTTCTTTACAATTCTTAACATATTAAAGATATTACATATATTACAAATATTTTTATCCATTTTATTAGCCTCATTTTGATTGTTGACATTTTTTGCCATATAGAAAATTAATTTTTTAAAGTTAACACAACAATCTCTTCTTGGTACTCTTTCCTTTATCTTGGATCTTAGGCCTTGGTAAGACTGCCACCCCTCTTTATCCACTAATCACAAGTGAGTAATAACAGCTTTATTTTGTTGCTACATTTTGTATCACACTTTTGGCTTTTAGCTATTTCATGACTGGAAAAACAAATTCCCTATATTAAATTCCCCCTGCTTGAAATGCCTAGAATTTTTTTGGTACTTTTAGTTCATTGGAAAATCTCTGGAATTTATTTCTCTAAATAATATAAGAAAGTTAATCATTTTTCTAATGATTTGACCAGCTGTTACAAAAAGAGTTGTTTAATCATTCAGTCTTATACTGAGATTTAGAAATGCCTCTTTTAGCAAACACTAAATAAATCTGCTTCTGGAATTTCCATTCGTTCCATTAATATTTCCCCATATGTGTGTTCTACACAGTTTGTTAAGATCTTCCAATACCTGGTAACTTAAGATTGTAATCATTTGATGTAGTTTTCAAAATTGTCTATTGTTTTGTTCCATTCATATTATGTTATTATGTTGTTCTGTTATATTATTCTTTCAAAAATTGCTACCATTTTACCAAGTTTGACAGAGTCCTGAGGGTTATTTACAAAAATGGCATTATTGTGAAAAGAACTTTCTAATATCCTTTTTTTGCAGCTCAGAACATGAAATGCTTTCCATTTGTTTAAGTTCTATTTTAGACATTTGGTATAATTTTGTGATGTTTATTCTGTAGGTTTTTCACTTATTCTTAGATACTACATTTTTGCTAAAAAGCATAAAATATTTTATATTTTCTCCATCTTATTGGTATTTTAAGAAACTGTTATTTTAAAATGTACTTTATTTAAAAATCAAAGTACAAAAGTGTACTGAAAATAACATGAGGATGTATCACTTTCCTTTTCTGTTGCTTTATTTTCAAGATTCCTGTCATGTAAAATATTAAATCTCTCCCATATCTTTGGTCTTATTTTGTATTTTCTATTTGTCATATTTTCTCCTCCTTTATTGTTTGCTGCATTTTATATACCTCATTTTTCTTAAACATTAAAAAAGTGTTTATACAATTTTACAATTACCCTCCATTTTCTAGCACTGTCTTAAATTTCTTAGATTAGTTTTTAATCTATTTCTTTAACATACCATCTCTTTATTCACTCTATTCCTTTCTTTTTTTGTGTTGTTTGTCATTTCCATATCTGTTTTTCTTGTTTCTCAATATTTATTTCATACGTGTTATCTCCTTTTATTTTATGCTAAATTGAAGTATAATTTGTTGGCTAAATGTTATATCTCACCATTTCGCTTTTCAGTTAATTAGTACTTCAGTTGCTTCTGCCGTAATGGCTCAGGTACCCCAGCCATCTGAGCCAATCAATCAGCACGTGGCATTTTTCCGTCTGCAGGAACTGTTTCAAGAGAAGTTCAGGGAATATAAGCTCAAGCCTCTGAGTCACTGAGGGTGAGAAGTGTTCTTTCCTGCTGGACATGAATATTTCTTGCAGATGTCTTATGATTAAAGATGATATCAGCCTTAGAACAAAAGTGACACTGTGAATGGCAGCGAGAAGAAAGACAGAGAGAGACAGAGAGAGAAGAGAGAAAACAATCCCAGAGTAAACCAATCATGAATTATTCTCTGCCTCTGGAGTTTCATTTATGTGAGTCCATTGTGTCCTCATTGTTTAAGTTTTGCCACTCAAAGAGTCGTCCATAAACTAGCAGCATTGATATTGCCTGGGAACTTCCTAGAAATGAAGAGTCTTAGGTCCCATCTCTGGCCAACTAAATTACAGTCTACATTTTATCAGAATCCCAAGGTGATTTATATAGACATTAAAATTTGAGAAGCATTATCTAAAACTGTGGCTCTCAAAAAATAGTTTGTGTATTCCTGAAGCTTTTTATTGTAATTACATGGAGTCTATGAGGTCAAACCTGTATTCATAATTATAATAAGATATTATTTGCCATATCTAGAACACCTGATAGCACAATAATCAACATATTCTTACTAAAGAATAATGTTGAAGGGAGATCATAGACTAATACTGATTTTGAGGTTTTCTCCATCGTTATTCTATAGTGAACCTGCATTTTAATTTTTTTTTCAGCATCTCTTTTATTTTCTTCATATACCAGTGACCTGATTATACTTGGAAGGGCCCACTCTTAGTCCATGGGATTTAGGTATGTGTGACCTCTTGACCTTACTGCTATCTCTTCATAGATGGAGATGTAACCTGTCTGACTAACTCATTTAATTTTCTTGGCCACAGTGATTGATTCAGAAATATGAATCATGTTGGTGCCTTCAGAAGAGGTTTTGATGCTTGTTTTTCCTGGAAATATTGGGAAGTGAAAGCTCTCTTTGCATAAAGTTTACTTTTAAAAAAGATGATTTTAGCTAGTTTGCCAGGAGCTTCCTTTAGAGATGGCTTTCCTGTTATTGGTAGGTATAGAATTTAAATTTAAAATAATTTTTCCCAGAAACTTAAAGCATATTCTATGTTATTGCAGACTGAATTTATTTTGTGAAACAACGGCAAGATATGACATTAACTGACACAGTGAAAATTTATCAGTTCATATTCATTTCATTCTAGATACTGATATTGATTTTTATTAGTCCTAATAATTGGTAATCGTGAAACTATCATTTTTTCATAAGTATTTTCATAAGTATTTGAGTAAAGTTTGAGTAGACATCATAAATATAGATGACCACATACATTTTTGAATTGAAGGTTCTAGTGATCCTTTCTTATTTATTTTTCAATTCTCACTACTTAGCACACTGACTGTTTCACTGTCATTGCTGAAAATGATAAGGTAATTTTGAATATAGGCTTTGTAACTGCAAATGCTTCTTTTATTACACTGAGCTAATACGTTACTAATCTTGTAATATTTTTTCGAGTTGGCATATAGTGTTATAAGAATCCTTAACTATAATTTGATTTCCAAGGCTGCAAAGAATATTATGAATACCTTTATAGGAAAGAGTTTTCTTTAATTTAATAAATATTTATTGTCTACCTAATATATGCTGGTGAGTAAGATGCAATACACAATCTATATACTCAAAGAGAGCCTAGTTTGGTAGATAAGATGGACATACACATACTTTTAACTCTGTTATAAGAGCAGCAGATGTAAAACATGGAAGAAATGATTAACTTTATCTGTGATTATGTGAGAAATACAATTGAAGAATATCACAAATGGAGATAGGTGATTATAGGCAAAAGAAAGGCATGTTCAATTGCACCCAGTATTTGATGCACCAATGCTTGGAAGAACTATGGACAGTTTAGAATTGTTTGAAATAGGGATGGGAGAAGATGAGACTAAAGAGATTTGCTGAGTCCAGATCAGGATGGATCTTGCATGCCATACAAAGAAATTTAGACTTTATTTGGCTGACCAGTGTTACATAATTTTAAAGAAAATCCATTTGAAATATGTAACAAATCTCTCCTAAAACAATTTGAGATTATTGTAGTTTTTACATTCCTTCAGTGCAAATCATTATGTAGGCAAAGAGGTTCCTTTAAAATGTCTTGCAGAGGATAGAGATGCATTTTTGAAACAATGAGGAGGTAGATTAGATGACAGATATGAAAGCTTGACTTATGGCAATGGCTGCAAATGGGGAGTTCAACAGATTTGAGCAACTGGAGGGGTTGTTGGATCAACAGGACTTGGATAAATCAGGACTTTGATCTAACTTATTTATTTATATTTAAGTGAGAAGAAGAAAGCTTTAAAATATTGTTCCCTTAGGGCTCCATATATAATCAGTGGGATTTAGTTTTGCAATATATATTAATTGAATTTACAAATATAGCATCTATAGGCACTTTAGATCATTATATTTATAAACATATTAAATAAATGGGAAGGTGATACTGCCTGATAAAGTGAAATGATGAATTTATAGCTTTCCATTAGATTTTTCAAAAGGTTCCCACTTCACTTTAAATTAAATGTCATATTTATGTGTAATTTTATACTCCTTGAAGTCTAAGATCTATTGGTTTCAATTTTATTCATATAACAATAAGTTTGTTTTGGTGATACAAAATACTTTTTAGAACTTGACCATACCCTTTTTCCTGTTTTTCTTCTGTTCTTTAATTTACTTATATCTTTATCTAAATTGTAATATTAGCATTTTAAATTTTATAACTTGATTGGATAGATCAATACTTCCCAATTTCTTTTACATCATGGCACACCTAGAAAATGATATATACATGCAGTACTTGAAGGGCAGTAGATAAAGATGCTTACTTTTGGAGAGCACAAGCCGCATGCTCCAGCCTCCCATACTTTTATCAGAACACCCTGAAGCTAGAGGAAAACGCTGTCTCCTCACACTCACAGATGTAACTTATCCACATTGGTTGGAATGCTTTGAATTTTGAAATGGAACTTCAAGAGGTTGTGCTTATGGAATGGACACCCGTGTTGTTCAGCAAGAATTGTGATGGTGTATTGATAGACCACATAACAAAAATGTCAATTTGCTGAAGAAATAGTTGCTAGTGATCATGTGGAGATCTTGAAACCTGGTATACAGACAACTCAGGACAACCTACAGTCATTACTGAGGACATGAGTGAAAGCACATGTTTTATTGATGAAGACTCAGGAGTCTTTGATAGGATATTATAAATACTGCAATCCAATTTTTTTCACTTTATAAATGAGAACACTTGAGACAAAGGAATTGTGTGTCTTGACTAGAAAGTAAAAGTCTTGAATAGAGGGTAAATGACTGGACTTAAGCTTTTTGAAATCAGGGACATTTTTCTCTTTTGTTAATTACTATATTCTATTGCCTGGTAGAGTACATAGAACATGGCAGAAGTTTCAAAAATTTTATCGAGTGGATGAATGAATGAATGTATTGTCCAGGGACACATGGTTAGTTGGAGAGCCAAAATGAGACTTAAAATCTTCCATCTTCCAGCTCAATGCTTCGATCCACTGTGTATAACATAGTTATCAATATTCTATGAATAATTCATTTTGTGGCATAAGGCACAAAATGTCATGGACACATTCTAGAATTGAATATTTTAAGAATTTACCTTTCTTCTGTTTTGTAGCAGTTCCTGTCCATCATATTCATAAATAGAAAATAAAACATTTAGTTCACCATCAGGCTTATATTTATCTTAACAGATTTCTGTAAATACAGATAATTTAATAAACAACAAAGTTGGTCTTATATAAGCTATTACAAATTTTTTTCTCTTTAGTAGTTAGTATCTTTTTAATTTTCTTCAGTGGTTGAATATACTCAGGTTTACATTCATTTCCCATTAATTAGATGGTAAGAGACAAAACTTGCAATAAATTTTTACCAGTGTATCCTGTTTGCAGGCAATGGAAATCAGAGAAACACTGTTCCTGAAAGCTTCTGTCACTCAAGAATCCATGAAACATTCATGAACTTCACATCAGGTAAAGGTGTCCTTGTTTACATATTTGCAGATTTGCTTATGCATGCCCTCAACAAGATTTCACAAATGTTTATGATCCTATGACCATATTAATTATAAATCTGCATGTAGATACTAATGAAAATTTTACCTAACATGTTATTAGTCCATGACTCTTTTTCATGATAATTTATAGCAACCAAATTGGGAGAAGAAAGCTAAATTGAATTATTAATTATAATAAAATTCAATATGAAAGTTTCCATAAACTATGTCTTGAGAACCACCAGCAACTTGATAGATGAATGTGAATTATACTGTTCTCCCTTTCATTGCTTCTTCAGCCAGGCTGTAGTGTTTACAAAGCAGACACTAAAGTTGAGATTTAGCAATTGCCACGTTGTCTGTGACTTTTTTAGATACTGTGAAAAAAGGAAAGATTACAGAGTTTAGAGGAAGGGAAAAACTTGAATGATTTGTTTTAAAAACGCTTTGTTCTGAAAACCATGAGTTAGTAGGCTTGCGGTTAATACTAGTGAAAGAGTCTGGATTGCGTTATGAAAGGGGTGATTTATTCCCATACAGAGAAGGGTACATTGATTAATATGAGTTCCTATGTAATTACTTAGAATAAACTTTGCCAAAACCCCCTAGTTTTGTCATTTGGCAAGGTTTTGGTTGGCATAGCAGAGACAGTGTATCATGTGTTTAGCTAATCACTTAGTCTTTCACTACATATTTAAAGGCAAAATAGAGATATGCAGGCAACATGGTTCTAGAAATGAGCAAATTGTGAGCTTGTTATGCAAATGTAGCAAATGGTTCCTACATAGAAGTTGAGCAAATAATTGGCACTTTTGTGTTTAAAATATGTTAGTAACTTAAGACATAGAGGCATACTTATAAAGCTATCAACATTCATCTAGTCATATAATCTGAATAGAATTAGAATTCAGAAAAGTCTCTGATATGGTTTGATTATGTCTCTACCCAAATCTCATCTTGAATCATAGCTCCCATAATTCCCACTTGTTGTGGGAGGGACCCAGTTGGAGATCATTGAATCACTCGGGCAGTTTCTTCCATACTGTTTTCATGGTAGTGAATAAATCTCACGAAATCCGACGGTTTTATAAGGGGTTTCCCCTTTTGCTTGGCTCTATTGTCTCTTGCCTGCCACCATGTAAGACGTGCCTTTCACCTTCTGCCATGATTGTGAGGCCTCCCCAGCCACGTGGAACTGTGCATCTTTAAATCGTTTTTTTCTTTATAAATTACCCAGTCTTGGTTATGTCTTAATCAGCAATGTGAAAATGTACTAATATAGTAAATTGATACCAGGTAGTGGGGCACTGCTGTAAAGATACCCAAAAATATGGAAGTGACTTTGTAACTGGGTAACAGGCAGAAGTTGAAAGAGTTTGGAGGGCTCATAGGAAGACAGGAAAATGTAGGAAACTTTGGAAATTCCTAGAGACTTGTTGAATGGCTTGAACAAAATGCTGATAATAATATAGACAATGAAATGCAGGCTGAGGTGGTCTCAGATGGAAATGAGGAACTTGTTGGGAATTGGAGTAAAGGTGACTCTTGCTATGCTTTAGCAAAGAGATTGGTGGCATTTTGCCCCTACCCTAGAGATTTGTAGAACTTTGAACTTGAGAGAGACGATTTAGGGTATCTGGCAGAAGAAATTTCTAAGCAGCCAAGCATTCAAAAGGTAACAAAAGCATTCAATTTTAAAAGGGAAAGAGCATAAAAGTTTGGGAAATTTGCAGCCTGATGATATGATAGAAGATAAAAACCCATTTTCTGAGGAGAAATCCAAGCCTGCTGCAGAAATTTGCATAACTAATGAGAAGTCGCATTTTGTTTGTTTGTTTGTTTGTGATGGAGTCTTGCTCTGTCACCCAGGCTGGAGTGCAGTGGCGCAATCTTGGCTCACTGCAAACTCTGCCTCCTGGGTTTGTGCTAGTCTCCTGCCTTAGCCTCCTGAGTAGCTGGGACTACAGGCGCCTGCCACCATGCCCGGCTAATTTTTTGTATTTTTAGTAGAGACAGGGTTTCACCGTGTTAGCCAGGATGGTCTCTATCTCCTGACCTCATGATCTGCCTGCCTCAGCCTCCCAAAGTGCTGGGATTACAGGCGTGAGCCACCGCACCCGACCAGCTGCATGTTAATCATTAAGACAATGGGGAAAATGTCTCCTCAAAGGGCATGTCAGAGACCTTTGCAGCAGCCCCTCCCCTCACAAGTCCAGAGGCCTAGGAGGGAAAAATGGTTTCATGGGCTGGGCCCAGGGCCCTCCTGCTATGTGCAGCTTAAGGACTTGGTGCCCTGTGTCCCAGCCATTCTAACCATGGCTAGAAGGAGTAAAGATACAGTTCGGACTGTGGCTTCATAGGGTGCAAGCCCTAAGCCTTGACAGCTTCCATGTGGTGTTGAGCCTGCAGGTACACAGAAGTCAAGAATTGAGGTTTGGGAACCTTCGCCTAGATTTCAGAGGCTGTATGGGAACACCTGGATATCTAGGAAGAAGTTTGCTGCAGGAGCAGGGCCCTCATGGAGAACATCTGCTAGAGCAATGCGGAAGGGAAATGTGGGGTTGATGCCCTCACAAAGTCCCCACTGGGGCACTGCTTAGTGGAGCTATGAGAAGAGAGCCATGGTCCTCCAGACCCCAGAATGGTAGATCCACTGACAGCTTGTACTCTGCACCTGGAAAAGGTGCAGACACTCAAAGCAGCTGGAAGGGAGACTGTAAAGCCCCAGGGGCAGAGATGCCCAAGACCACGGGAACCTACCTCGTATATCAGCATGACCTGGATGTGAAACATGAAGTCAAAGGAGATCATTTTGAAGCTTTAAGATTTGACTGCCCCACTAGATTTCAGACTTGCATGGGGCCTTTAGCCCCTTCATTTTAGCCAGTTTCTCCCATTTGGAATGGCTATATTTATTCAATGTGTGCACCCCCATTGTATCTAGGAAGTAACTAACATGCTTTTGATTTTACAGGCTTATAGGCAGAAGGGACTTGCCTTGTCTCAGATGAGACTTTAGACTGTGGACTTTTGAGTTAATGCTGAAATGAGTTAAGACTTTGGGGGATTGTTGGCAAGGCATGATTTGTTTTGAAATGTGAGGACATGAAATTTGGTAGGAACCAGGGTGGAATGATATGGTTTGGTTGTGTCCCCACTCAAATGTCATCTTGAATTTTAGCTCCCATGATCTCCATATGTTGTGGGAGGGACCCAGTGTGAGATAATTTAATCATGGGGGCAGTTTTCTCCATACTGTTCTCGTGGTAGTGAATAAGTCTCATGAGATCTGATGATTTTATAAGGGGTTTCCCCCTTTGCTTGGCTGTCATTCTGTCTTGCCTGCTACCATGTAAGACATGCCTTTCACCTTCTGCCATGATTGTGAGGCCTCTCCAGCCACGTGAAACTGTGAGTCAAACAAGACTCTTTTTCTTTATAAATTATCCAGTCTCAGATATATCTTAACCAGCAGTATGAAAATGGACTAATACAGCCTATAAAGTGGGAAATACTGGACTGAATTAAGTGAGAAAGTATTTATATGAAACGTCCAGAATAGACAAATCCATACAGATAGAAAGTAGATTACAGATTGCTAAGGGGTGAGGGATGTGGGGAATGGGAAGTGACTACCAATTAATGATTTATTTTTGTAGTGACAAAAAATGTCTTGGAAGTAGATAATGGTGATGGTTGCACAACTTTGTCAATATATTAGGTTGGTGCAAGAGTAATTATGGTTTTTGCCATTAAAAGTAATTTGTCTACTCTGAACTTTTCACATAAATACTTTATCATTTAATTCAGTCCAGTATTTCCAACTTTAGAGACTGTATTAGTCTATTTTAACACTGCTGATTAAGATATACCTGAGACTTGGTCTTAATGGAATCAGTTTCACAGTTTCACTCTAAATGGCAAAAACTGTAATTACTTTTGTACCAAACTATACTAAAACCATTTAATTGTATACTTCAAAAGAGAATGATATGGTTTGTGAATCATATGTCAAAGAAATTAAAATGGCATTTATGGTTAATAATCTGGGAATAGAAGAAAAACTTATGAAGAACAGAAGGAAATGAGCACAGTAAGAATTTTTATTTTGCACGGGTGAAATTCTAGCTGCATTCTCATTAACTCATGCATTAAAAAATAAAAGTAGAAGTGTATTATCTTCATTATTATTTAGCATTGCTTTAGATATTCAGACTAAAATATATATTGTAAACATTCTAACATAATGTATAAATTATCTGAATACTGGGAAAGTGAAGACAATGTTATTAATATATTTGGTGTAGATAATTTGATTGCGTATATAGGACACAGAGGATTCAAAATGAAAACAATTAGATTTGAAATAATTCAGTGAGGGGCTGGATAAGAAAGAATTGTTAAAAATAATAGTTTTCCTATGTACTATCAAGAAACAAATATAACCTACTATGAAAAATGTAGCTCATTCACAATAATAATCTAAATTATAAAATACTTAGGAGTTATATCCATGAGATATGTTCAAAGATAAAGATATAAGTCTCAGAGAGTACATATTGTAGGAAATTGAATGAAAACAACTTCTAAAGAAGAAATACAAATTACTAATAGACATATAAAAATATTCAAATATACTAGTACTAAAAGAAATTAAAAAGTAAATAACAGTAAGATAGGACTGGCTAATATTAACAAGTCTAATAATAGCTAGTGTTTAAATGGTAGCTGGGAAATGGGACTTTTTGTTCATAGGCTCATGACTGGGATAGAAATTTCCGTTGTTTCTGAATGACAAGTTGCCGGTATCTGTCAAAAGCCTTAAAAATGTGTGTAAATTTTGACCCTGTAATCACTGTTTTCAGAATGTATCCCAAGGAAATAATTGCACAAATACTCAGACATGTAGAGACTGCTTTGCAGTATTTTTTCTAAAGGTAAAAATTTTAAACAATATTAAGTAGCATAAATGAGTTACAGCTGCAGCGACAATATTTTCCAAAACTAGCCATCACAGTATTTTCAGTCTCATATGCGCAACCTCAACCTTACCACACTCCCATTTAGAGTTTGAGTCTATTTTTCTTCCCCTTGAACCCAGGCAAGACTTTGTGACTCCCTCAATGAATAGACTATAATGAAAGTGATGTAGGGTGATTTTAAAGTTCGTCAAAAAAGGCAACATGACTTCCATTTGGCTCTCTCTTTTTTGGTGTATTTCTCCTTTGAAACCCAGCTACCATGTTTAAGAAGGCCCAGGTGATGTGGCAAGGTCACAAGTAAGTGTTGTAACAGACATCCCTAGCTTAGGTTCCTGCTAATAGCTAGCATCTGCTAGTAATACAAGAGATTTCAGATGATTTCAGCCTCCATTCTATTTTTTTTTTAAAGTTTTTAAGGCTACGAGAGAAGCACTAGGGTTCCACTAGGGAAAAGGGAAGATGGGGAGTATGTTGCCACTGTAGATTTCACAACTGATTCAAGCCTCCACTCTTTAAGCCACTACAGCTAGTTTAATAGAACAGAGACAAGTTGCTGAGTCTGCAAAATTGCAGAATTATGAGCAAAATAAATGTTGTTAAGTCACTATATTTTGTAATGGTTTATTACACAGCCATAGTAAATGAAATAATAACACATGTAAAAATGAAATTCTTGAGGCAATTTTAAATGAAAATATATACTAATATTTTTATAGCGTTTACAGAAAATGACAAGTACATAAGAGTATAAATAATTACATTCCATGTATGTGTGCACAAAAATACACATAAATACCCAACAGCCATTGTGTGTATGCACAGAAAAACATATTGATAAGTATATATCAAAATGTTAAGAGTGGTTATCTTCAAATGTTGGGAATATAGCGATGATTTATACTTAATTTTTATGCTTGCTCATCTTGCTTATCTTGCCATATTTTCTAACTTTTCTGCAAGTGGACATTGATCATTTGTTTAATAGAGACTAAATAAATTTGGACTTAAATTAAAAATCAACTGCTGAAGCATAAAATATAGAGGAACCTAGCTCAACAGTTGTTCATAAAAAAAGACAGGTGTTTTTTGCTTGTAAGTTCAAAACCAGCCAATAGCATGCTGTAACTGCCAAAATGTTAATGCAAACTTAGGTAGCAGTTAAAGAATTTAATTGTCCAGAGGACCAGAGGCAAAGTTCTCCTATATGACACATTGAGTAGATCACACTTTGAGGCACCAACTTTTTTTTTTTTTTAATTATACTTTAAGTTTTAGGGTACATGTGCACATTGTGCAGGTTAGTTACATATGTATACATGTGTAACTAACCTGCACAATGTGCACATGTACCCTAAAACTTTTAAGAAGAACAGCAACTGGGTTTCTTCCAGGAGGCTGCCCAGGATAGTGGTAAGGTCTGTAATGGAGTTATCAAAAAACAATGGAAAAAACAGAGAATTCTGTTGGAAAAGAGAAAATCTAACAGAGACAGACATGGAAACGTGGGTTAGTTTTCATCTGCATAATTTCAGAGAGTAAGAGTTAAACGGTAAATGAAAACTTCAAAGAGACAGATTTGGCTTAGCCTAAGACTATACTTTCAATTAAATTGAGCTATTCAACAATTGGTAGAACAGCCACAGAGCATAATGAGTCCTTGTCTCTGGTGTTCTTGAGATTCCCAAGTGTCAGGATGTTTAGGGAACAATGTGCTTCATGGGCAATTTAGCCAGGTATATTTAAAATCCTGTTCCTGCCAAAATCTACAAAAGTCTCTATGATAGGATCAGAGTTACAACAGTATACTATCTGGGTAGTGCTCTGTAAAGTCTCTCTTTAGCACACCTTTCCCTAAGAGCCTGATTTTCTGAATTCCCAGTCTTTGCTAATTAGCACAGATGAGCTAAGGTTGGCAGTGATTTTCTGAAAATTAAAGACTCATATTTCTGAAGATGATGTGTATCTTAATTAAGTCTCCTCATTAAAACTCCCTAGCTTCGATTGTCAGCGTCTGTCTTTACACAGCACACAGTAGACTCTTGCCCATTTCTTATGTAGTTTGATTAATGTAGACAGCTCGTCTTAGTTATTTCAGCCCCACAAAGGGAATTCTTAGGCCTTGTGGTCCAAATGGACTGAATGAAGATCTGCTTCTTATGTATTTCTTTAAAGTGGGCTTCCTGACATACCTGAAACTCTGTTTGGATGTTAATATGGGGTTTTATCAAGTTGTCTGAAGGAAAAAAATACACTTTTATCTTTTTCTACTAACAGTTATTAGGAACTGATTTAAACATAGCATTTGGATGAAAAATGACATCCTCTGTGAGTTTTGTTGGGACCCATCTAATCTTCCTACCATGCAAATCCTCACCTCTGGTTTTGCCCTCTCTTCAGATATAGCTAGCATGTATGGATTTCAGGTAGGGCTCGCATTCACTATGAAACTTACCACTTTACTAAGACATAGGCACAGATCTCTAAACCAATGATAGCTGAGCCAATTGGTCCTGTACCTCTCTTTCCACTTCCTTTTGGTCTTATAAACAAATAGAATGACTCTAGAGGTGTTATGGAATTAACAGCACACTCCCATAAAATATATAGTCCTATTACTTTGACTTTTATCTAGATACCTTCACATATGTGGACCAGAAGACAATCTTATGGTATCTAGAAAATGATTAAATTTGATTTTTAAACTGTACCTAAAATAAATTTAGATAATTCTTAACACTATAATTGAATATAAATCTTATATAATAGTGGGAGAGAAACTCTGTGTCTAATACTCAGGAGAATATAAAGATAATAGATATTTAAATGTTTTATTTCTTGGAAACAATGTATATCTAACAAAACAACTTAAAGCATTTGCTGTTGAAATTTAAAACGAAAAATTCTCATTTAAAATATATAAGATCAGAAGCAAAGAAAAATAAGAGATGTATTATTATATATATATATTACATCTGCCATTTACTGCCAATTGAGGCATAAATCACATTTATATAAAATTATTTTAAATTAAGGATAATGCATACAGCTAACTTTTGCTACACTGGTTGTGAAAAAACTCAAACACTTGGCAAATTGGTGAAATGTTCTTTTTCTTGCAGGAAGATTCATATAATGTTATGTGGGAGAGGAAGAGTTGCATTGTTTCCTCTTTGCCCCCTTGAATGAGATCCAGTCAATTGAATTTATCAGTTAATTCCTGCTAGAGACTTTTGTTCACATGGTTGGCAGCCCCTGAGTGCTATTACTTTTTATTGATTTAGCAGCAAATATATGTTCATCTTATTGACAAATCTGAATAAGATATGGAAACAAAAATGAACAACTAAAATCTCCCTAAAAATATAATGAAAATTCACACTTTAGCTTAATAATGTCAAGTATAAAGGATTAGAAAATGAATGTACTTATGGAACATGATGTTTCTTTCACTTTCAAGTGGAAGCATATATTTAAACATGTAGGTATTTGAATATTATATACTCACCTGCATTGTGGATTGATGGTTGGTTTTGGGAGAATCCAAAAGTTAGAGGTCAAATTTGTAGTTATTGCTAAGCATAGGTTGAGAAACCATGAACATGTTTTCAGATCCTGTCACCTTTTCCTCCTTTGCTCTACCTCTAGTCATCATATTCCATGGTAGGTTGTAGCAATGGTTGACCTTTATGGGCTTTGGAGGATGACAGCCTGGTTCCAATCTCAGTTCTGTCTCTTATCTGCTGTGTGACTTTGGACAAGGTACTTAACACTTTTACATTCCAGATTCTTTATCTTTAAAGTGGGGCTAACATTGCTACCTCATAGTTTTCTGAGGATTTAATAGATGAATGCAACTAAAGTGCTTAGTGAAAGGCCTGGCACCTAGTGGAGGATTTGATAATCATAGTTGTTGCCGCCATTATTACTTTAATAGTGTTTGGTGCACACAAAGGAAAGAAGAAGCAAGAGCAAATCTTGCTCTTTGCACAGATTTTGCTCTCCATTAGTTTATGTCTGATTGAGCAGGAATTTTCTTTTCCATGTATTCTGTAGTTGCTATTGTTCATTTTTATACATTTCAGCCTTCTTTTCAAGAGAATAATGTACCAGTTTTGAAGATTCACTACATAAAAGTGGCATCTGTCAGCTATATCCCTAAGAAACTGTTCTAATTTACAGGAAGCAGGTGTTTGACTACAATAATTTCTTCAGTCAGTGATGCGAAATTTTTTTTTCTAGTAAAAGTGTTTCAGAGAAACCAAAATAATTTCTTTCTTCTTAGAAAATAATCTATACATTATAGTTTCTTTCTTTTACAAAGTTTTTTATCTTTATTTTATTTCAATAGTTTTTGGGGTACAGGTGGTTTTTGGTTACATGGATAAGTTCTGTAGTAGTGATTTCTGAGTTTTTGGTGCACCCATCACCCAAGCAATGTACACCGTATCCAATACGTAGTCTTATCCCTGACCCCTTTCCCACTCTTCCCTACAAGTACCGAAAGCCCTTACATCCTCATGGCTTAGCTCCCACTTATAAGTGAGAACACACAATGTTTGGTTTTCCATTCCTGAGTTACTTCACTTAGAATAATGTCCTCCAGCTCCAAGTTGCTGCAAAGGCCATTATTACATTCTGTTTTATGGCTCTGTAGTATTCCATGGTGTCTACATACCACATTTTTTAATCCACTTGTTGGTTGATGAGCATTTAGGTTGGTTTCATATGTTTGTAATCGCAAATTCTGCTGCTAAAAACATGCTTGTGCATGTGGCTTTTTCATGTAATGACTTCTTTTTCTTTGGGTAGATACCCAGTAGTGGCATTGCTGGATCGAATGGTAGTTCTACATTTAGTTCTTTAAGGAATTTCCATACTGTTTTCCATCGTGATTGTACTAATTTACATTCCCACCAGCAGTGTAAAAGTGTTCCTTTTTCAGCACATCTGCACAAACATCTATTATCTTTTGATTTTTTAATTATGGCCATTCTTGCAGGAGTAAGGTGGTATCTCATTTTGGTTTTAATTTGCATTTCCTTGATAATTAGTGATGCTGAGCAGTTTTTCATGTTTGTTGGCTGTTTGTATATCTTTGCTTGAGAATTGGCTATTCATGTCCTTTGCCCACTTTTTGATGGGGTTCTTTGGTTTTTTCTTGCTTCTTTGTTTATGTTCCTTAATGTCATTTGGAGAAAGATTAAATAAAAGATTTAGGTTCAAATATAAACTTGTTGATAATATCTATGTGTCCCCAACTTGATAACTCAGCAAGATACTTTCAGGAGCTTTTAAAAATAAAGATTCCAGCCAGGTGCGGTGGCTCACACCTGTAATCCCAGCACTTTGGGAGGCCAAGGTGGATGGATCACCTGAGGTTAGGAGTTTGAGATCAGCCTGGCCAACTTGGTGAAACCCTGTCTCTACTAAAAATACAAAAATTAGCTGGGCGTGGTTGCTGCCGCCTGTAATCCCAGCTACTCAGGAGGCTGAGGCAGGAGAATCGCTTGAACCTGGGAGGTGGAGGTTGCAGTGAGCTGAGAATGCACCATTGCACTCCAGCCTGGGAGACAAGAGTGAAACTCCATCTCAAAACAAACAAACAACCAAACAAACAAAACACAAAATTAATAATAATAATAAATAAATAAAATAACACATAAAGATTCCCCTTACAACTTGGTCCATTGAGATTTGACTGGGTGCAGGAAGAGGTGAAGACCTGGTTACCATGTGGACTAGTGGACAGCTTATATTTTGAGCTGAAGGAGGCAGGTGAAAATGCCAGAAGAGCACTGAAGTTAAGAACTTGTGACGTCATAAGATCCCTGGACTTGGCACATCCTTCCCGTTTAAGTGATGCTCCGAGTTCCATCTGAACTGCTTTTAATTTCCTTAGGAAAAAATGGGCAAAGCTACACAGAACTAATTAGTGGTCCATTTGTGATGAAAAATTTTGCAACTGTGATCAACATGTCCCTTCCAAAGATAAGAATCCATGAGCTATGAGAGTATCTGCCTGCAGAGGCAGCGTGAGAGACCAGGGGCAAAAGATCAAGAACAGACAAATACCTTCTGTTTGACCAGTATTGTGAGTAAATAGGCCTGATTGAAATATCTGGCTTTAAAGGTACCTACTGCATTTTGAGAATGTGGATGACTTAGGGAGGGTTTACAGGATTATTTTATTAACAACACAGAGGGTTCATTTTATATAACCTTTTTAGCATTTTGAGGTCCTGTTCTGGCTTTCAAAGATGTTTTTATAATTCTAAGACCTGTATTTGAAGCCACAGGGCAGTAGCATAGCCTTTGTTTTGTGGTATTTGGAAAGAAACTGTACTTCTTTTAGATTTCCAAGTTTCAGAAAATGAAGGCTGATTATATATTCTAGTGTGCCTAGAGTTTTGGATTGCAAAAATAGTTACAATACTTTTCAGTAACTCTCATCAAATGGTGGAGTCTAGTTCTCCACTCTTTAAATCTGGGACTGACCTTATAACTTTCCTTAATACATCAAATATAATAAAAATGATGAGGTACAAGATGTACGAGTTATGAGCCCAGGCTTCAAGAGGTTTTAGGTTCAACTTTTGTTGCCTGTAGAATGCTATGGCTATCATGTGGAAGAGACAGCCCAGTGGATAATAAGACAAGCTGCACATTAGCTGACAACTGCCAGAGCTGCAAGCCTAGAATGATTCAGGAGCTATCTTAGATCATTCAGCCACCAACTGGCCTACATTCTGTCTATGAGCCCACAGAAAATCAGCCAAGCAGGCCCAAGCCGCAAAATCCTCCTAAGCGACCCATAGAATCATGAAATTTAAAAAAAATTATTGTTGTTTAAATCCAATGGCTAGTATGCTATGTAGCAAAAGCCATCTGATATGCCTGGGACAGTCTTAGCTTACACCTGTTGTCATAGAGTAATTATTGGCATTGCATCTTTTTAACAATTTTTCTTTTTTTTTTAAGTTCTGGGGTACATGTGCAGGTTGTGCAGGTTTGTTACATAGGTAAATGTGTGCCATGGTGGTTTGCGCACATATCAACCCATCACCTAGGTATTAAGCCCAGCATGCATTAGCTACTTTTTCTAATGCTCTCCTTCCCCCTGCCCACCTCCCACAGGCCCCAGTGTGTGATGTTCCCCTCCCTGTGTCCATGTGTTCTCATTGTTCAGCTCCCACGTACAAGTGAGAACATGCGGTGTTTGGTTTTCTGCTTCTGTGTTAGATTGCTGAGGATAGTGGATAATACATCCTTTTATTCTCAAACTATCCTTGTTTGAGTACGTTGTATAGTCAACTTCAGTAAGTAATACCACCATTTACTCATTTGCCAAACAAGTATTTCTTTTGTGAGTTGGATTGAGCAGAAGGCAAAATAACAGTGGCTCATCCTACTACAAGTCTCGTCTTACGTCGTTTTTTATTTTGTTTTTCAGATTTCACCTTTTTTAAAAAACTCCTTTTGAAATAGACAAATAGACTAATTCTTTCTTACAGGAGTTTTTCTGACAAGTGAAACAGTATCTTAGAATGAGATCTCATAATACCACCTCAGAGTAGCTTTGAAAATGATGAGATTTGCTCCCTATTTGATGTTGAATGATTACAAGACTTGAATTATGGGGATCAAAAAGTCAGTGCTGTTTTCAAAGAAATACTTTTGAGTAGCAGTACATGTGGAAAAAAAAAGCACAATGCAATTATTCTATTAATAAAGTGACCAGCACACAGTCGTATATTACAGTAGAAGCACATTTCACAATTGCTTTCTAAAGTAAATCAATATGTAAAATAATTCAAATAAAATGATACAAGCTACGCTTTGTTTTGTAATATATTTTTCTCCAAAGGCATAGACATAAAATTTATAAAATACGTATTTTGATGTTTATAAATTATCCGAAATACTTTCTTTGCTAAACAGGGCTAGCCATGTGCAAGACTGTGATATTGATTCAGAGAAGGACTGTGTGGTAGATAGAGCTCCCTCTCCCCTCTCCCCTCTCCCCTCCCCCCTCTCCCCTCTCCCCTCTCCCCTCTCCCCTCTTTCCACGGTCTCCCTCTGATGCCGAGCCGAAGCTGGACGGTACTGCTGCCATCTCAGCTCACTGCAACCTCCCTGCCCGATTCTCCTGCCTCAGCCTGCCGAGTGCCTGCGATTGCAGGCGTGCGCCGCCACGCCTGACTGGTTTTCGTATTTTTTTGGTGGAGACGGGGTTTCGATGTGTCGGCTGGGCTGGTCTCCAGCTCCTAACCGCGAGTGATCCGCCAGCCTCGGCCTCCCGAGGTGCCGGGATTGCAGACGGAGTCTCGTTAACTCAGTGCTCAATGGCGCCCAGGCTGGAGTGCAGTGGCGTGATCTCGGCTCGCTACAACCACCTCCCAGCCGCCTGCCTTGGCCTCCCTAAGTGCTGAGATTGCAGCCTCTGCCTGGCAGCCACCCCGTCTGGGAAGTGAGGAGCGTCTCCGCCTGACCGCCCATCGTCTGGGATGTGAGGAGCCCCTCTGCCTGGCTGCCCAGTCTGGAAAGTGAGGAGCGTCTCTGCCCGGCCGCCATCCCATCTAGGAAGTGAGGAGCGCCTCTTCCCGGCCGCCATCACATCTGGGAAGTGAGGAGCGTCTCTGCCCGGCCGCCCATCGTCTGAGATGTGGGGAGCACCTCTGCCCTGCCGCCCCGTCCGAGATGTGAGGAGTGTCTCTGCCCGGCCGCCCTGTCTGAGAAGTGAGGAGACCCTCTGCCTGGCAACCGCCCCGTCTGAGAAGTGAGGAGCCCCTCCGCCCGGCAGCCACCCCGTCTGAGAATTGAGGAGCATCCTCCCTCCTCGTCCGGGAGGGAGGTGGGGGGGTCAGCCCCCCGCCCAGCCAGCCGCCCCGTCCGGGAGGTGAGGGGCGCCTCTGCCCGGCCGCCCCTACCGGGAAGTGAGGAGCCCCTCTACCCGGCCAGCCGCCTCGTCCGGGAGGGAGGTGGGGGGGGTCAGCCCCCCGCCTGGCCAGCCGCCCCGTCCGGGAGGCGAGGGGTGCCTCTGCCCGGCCGCACCTACTGGGAAGTGAGGAGCCCCTCTGCCCGGCCAGCCGCCCCGTCCGGGAGGGAGGTGGGGGGGTCAGCCCCCCTCCCGGCCAGCCACCCCATCCGGGAGGGAGGTGGGGGGGCGCCTCTGCCCGGCCGCCCCTACTGGGAAGTGAGGAGCCCCTCTGCCCGGCCAGCCGCTCTGTCTGGGAGGGAGGTGGGGGGGTCAGCCCCCGGCCCGGCCAGCCGCCCCGTCCAGGAGGGAGGTAGGGGGGTTAGCCCCCCGCCTGGCCAGCCGCCCCGTCCGGGAGGTGAGGGGCGCCTCTGCCCGGCCGCCCCTTCTGGGAAGTGAGGAGCCCCTCTGCCCGGCCAGCCGCTCTGTCCGGGAGGGAGGTGGGGGGGTCAGCCCCCCGCCCGGCCAGCCGCCCCATCCGGGAGGGAGGTGGGGGGATCAGCCCCCCGCCCGGCCAGCCGCCCTGTCCGGGAGGTGAGGGGCGCCTCTGCCCGGCCACCCCTACCGGGAAGTGAGGAGCCCCTCTGCCCGGCCAGCCGCCCCGTCCGGGAGGGAGGTGGGGGGGTCAGCCCCCCGCTGGGCCAGCCGCCCCGTTGGGGAAGTGAGGGGTGCCTCTGCCCGGCCGCCCCTACTGGGAAGTGAGGAGCCCCTCTGCCCAGCCAGCCGCCCTGTCCGGGAGGGAGGTGGGGGGTCAGCCCCCCGCCCGGCCAGCCGCCCCGTCCGGGAGGGAGGTGGGGGGGGTCAGCCCCCCGCCCGGCCAGCCGCCCCGTCCGGGAGGTGAGGGGCGCTTCTGCCCGGCCGCCCCTACTGGGAAGTGAGGAGCTCCTCTGCCCGGCCACCACCCCATCTGGGAGGTGTACTCAACAGCTCATTGAGAACGGGCCATGAAGACAATGGCGGTTTTGTGGAATAGAAAGGGGGGAAAGGTGGGGAAAAGATTGAGAAATCGGATGGTTGCTGTGTCTGTGTAGAAAGAGGTAGACATGGGAGACTTTTCATTTTGTTCTGTACTAAGAAAAATTCTTCTGCCTTGGGATCCTGTTGATCTGTGACCTTACCCGCAACCCTGTGCTCTCTGAAACATGTGCTGTATCCACTCAGGGTTGAATGGATTAAGGGCGGTGCAAGATGTGCTTTGTTAAACAGATGCTTGAAGGCAGCATGTTCGTTAAGAGTCATCACCACTCCCTAATCTCAAGTACCCAGGGACACAAACACTGCGGAAGGCCGCAGGGTCCTCTGCCTAGGAAAACCAGAGAACTTTGTTCACTTGTTTATCTGCTGACCTTCCCTCCACTATTGTCCTGTGACCCTGCCAAATCCCCCTCTGCGAGAAACACCCAAGAATGATCAATAAAAAAGAAAAAAAAAGAAAAAAAGTTGGGACCGACTCAGGGGACTTGGGAAGAGAAATATTACTGGGTAAAATGTATCTGCCCTAAAGACATGAACTTTGACTCCATTTTGCTTCCAGTCATTTCTCTTTCACTGAGTCAGTTTGCTCTATCTGTTCATGGTGGGTTTGGATGGTGATTTACGAATTGCTAATATTGCCCCAATATGTTTCTTTACTCTAGAAGGATTACAAATAAAAACCTGAGATTTCTAAAAAAAAAAAAAAAAAAAAAAGACTGTGATATTGACAATTTAGGCCTTGGCTTTCTTCCCTTTATTTGGCATTCCTTGCCAAGTGGAACAAAACACACATTTCAGGGTAGGTAGGATTTGCTCTGTCTCTTCTTTCAACTGACAATATGACATACGCACATAGTAAACCTTTCAAACAGTACAAAGATAAACATTTATAGTAAAATATTAATTCTCCTCTCACTGTAAATTCTAAGTCCTGCAGTCCTCTCGGGAAGTAGCCTCTGCTGAGCTTCTTTTACATGCCTTTTCTATGCATATGAATATATATTTTAAATACATATAGATGGTATGTATCTTAAACATCAAAAAGAATCTCTTCTCGCCCCTTTCTTTGCGGAAGCACCATGGCGACGGGGACCCTGTACACATATCCTGAAAACTGGAGGGCTTTCAAGGCCCTCATTGCTGCTCAGTACAGCGGGGCTCAGGTTCATGTGCTGTCCGCACCACCCCACTTGCACTTTGGCCAAATCAACTGCACGCCTGAATTTCTCCGCAAATTTCCTGCCGGCAAGTTTCCAGCATTTGAGGGTGACGGTGGGTTCTGTGTGTTTGACAGCAATGCCATATGTGAGCAATGAGGAGCTGCGGGGAAGTACACCCGAAGCAGCAGCCTAGGTGGCGCAATGGGTGAGCTTTGCTGATAGTGGTAGAGTGCCCCCAGCCAGTGCCTGGGTGTTCCGCATCATGGGCATCATGCACCACAACAAGCAGGCCATTCAGAATGCAAAGGAGGAAGTGAGGCGAATTCTGGGGCTGCTGGACGCTTACTTGAAGAGGACTTTTCTGGTGGGCGAATGAGTGACTGGCTGTTATCAGAGTCGTCTGCACCCTGTTGTGGCTCTATAAGCAGGTCATAGAACCTTCTTTCCACCAAGCCTTTCCCAATTTTGTAATATATTTTATTGTATTTATAATATATATCATTATTATAATATATAATTTATATATAAAATATATGTTATATATCTATATATAATTTATATATAAAATATACGTTATTATATCTATATATAATTTATATATTATATATAATATGTAAAATATTTTGTAATATATTGTAAAATATTAAAGTAATATAATATATAATATATTTATTATATATATTATAACCGCTGGTTCCTCACCTGCATTAACCAGTCTCAGTTCTGGGCTGTCTTGGGGGAAGTGAAACTGTGTGAGAAGATGGCCCAGTTTGATGCTAAAAAGTTTGCCGAGAGCCAACCTAAAAAGGACACCCCGCGGAAAAAGCAGGGTTCACAGGAAGAGCAGCAGAGCCCCAGGCTGAGTGGAAGGAGGAGAAAAAGGCAGCTGCCCCTGCTCCAGAGGAGGAGATGGATGAATGTAAGCAGGTGCTGGCCGCTGAGCCTAAGGCCAAGGATCCCTCCGATCACCTGCCCAAGAGTACCTTTGTGTTGGGTGAATTTTTATTTTATATTGATTGATTGATTGATTGAGGCGGAGTCTCACTCTGTCACCCGGGCTGGAGTACAGTGAGTGGTGTGATCTCGGCTCAAGGCAACCTCCACCTCCCCGGTTCAAGCGATTCTCCTGCCTCAGCCTCCTGAGTAGCTGGGATTACAGTTGCCCGCCACTACGCCCAGCGAATGTTTTGTATTTTTAGTAGAGACGGGGTTTCACCATATTGGTCAGGCTGGTCTCGAACTCCTGACCTTGTGATTCACCAGCCTTGGCCTCCCAAAGTGCTGGGATTACAGGTGTGAGCCGCCGCACCCGGCTGTGTTGGATGAATTTAAACGGCAAGGACTCCGACAAGGACACACTCCTTGTGGCACTGCCATATTTCTGGGGGCACTTTGATGAGGATGGCTGGTCCCTGTGATACTCAGAGTATCGCATCCCTGAAGAACTCACTCAGATCTCCATGAGCTGCAATCTCATCACTGGAATGTTCCAGCGACTGGACAAGTTGAGGAAGAATGCCTTCACCAGTGTCATCCTCTTTGGAACCAACAGTAGCAGCTCCATTTCTAGAGCCTGGGTCTTCTGAGGCCAGGAGCTTGCCTTTCTGCTGAGTCCAAATTGGCAGGTGGACTATGAATCATACACATGGCAGAAACTGGATACTGGCAGTGAGGAGACGTAGATGCTGGTTCGAGAGTACTTTTCCTGGGAGGGGGCCTTCCAGCATGTTGGCCAAGCCTTCAATCGGGGCAAGATCTTCAAGTGAACGTCTCTTGCCAACGCCTACCTGCTTGCACCTGCCCCTTCAGGGAGACGGGGGTCATTAAAGGAAACTGAACATTGAAAAAAAAAGAGTCTCTTCTCTCCCACATGGCTTCCTTCCTTTGGACAACTTTCTTAATCTCTGCTTGTTTCAGATGCCTCATCGATATAAAATTAACATCACAGAATTAATTTGGAATTAATTTGTATTTTCAATAAAGCTCCTGGAAAGGTATCTGACACAAAACGGAGCACTTTGTGTTAGCTATTATTGTTATTTACACTTTTGCCCAAGATCTGGCATTGATAATGGACATAATTACACTTGGAATCCAAATTATTCCAAATTTTTTAAAAAGTTCTATAATACAGACTGTAGAGACAGGGTAATTAGCTGGGCATAGTGATGTCTGCCTGTGGTCCCAGCTACTTGGGAGGCTAAGGGAGGAGGATCTCCTGAGTCCAGGGGGTCGAGGTTGCAGTGAGCCGTGATTGTGTCACTGCACTCCAGCTTGGGTGACATGGCAAGACCTTGTCTCAAAAACAGCAACAACAACAACAACAACAACAACACACCAAAATCAAACAAAAAACAGACTGTAAAACACTTCATGAATACCCAGATTTGTGCTAAATTCAAAATAGGATTAAAAAATCCTTTAAGCATATGCTTAGACTATATAGCGTATTCACTACAGAGCAAAATGTACCTTTCCTTAGATACTTTTGCTTTAATTATAAATAGCAGAAGAAAATAAAGAAAAACACATAGGCTTTTTGTGGATTTCTTTGAATTTGTCCATTTGCTAATTTATTCATTCACTGTTCACTTCATCTGTATCTGACACAGACCTACATGAAAAAGAGGCAAATAAAATAGGCACAGTCTTTATTATCATGGAATTTGCAGGATGGGGGAGAAGACACTCCATAGTGAAATAATTATATATATGATATTGAAACAAAAGGTGAAATGCAAGGGGCGTGTTTGTGAGTGTGTGTGTGTGTGTGTGTGTGTGTGTGTAAGTATATGTATATAACCTGGTCTAGTCTTGGGTGTAGCAGAGGCATTTTCTTTGGAAGTCTGAAGGAAAAATATTTTGATCTAAGAATTTTATTTCCACCAAATTTGTCATTTAATTCTGAAAGGAATACAATTATTTTCTATTATTGAAAGGCTTATAAAATACACCACACCACTCATATGCTCGCCTAACACACATTGTTGGATGATATATTCCAATAGAACCTCTTTCTCATTCTCTCCTTTTCTTGACAAAGCCCTTTTTTCTTCCTGTTTGTACAGAAATACACAAAGTCAAAGTGGAGTTCTTCCAAAAGTTTTTGTTTTCTTACTTATAGAGTTTGTGTTAATTTATGCTAGTGTTTTAATTTTAGTGTATATTGTTACTAAGCATTTAATTTTATATACAATAATTATATATATATATAAATAAAAATGTTAGGCTTGTGGTATATCTATGAAAGTAAAAACAATGATCCGAGTTCACATAAAGTAACCATAATTTACTTGATCTGTCTCATACAGGTGCATATTTCAATATTACAAATGTAAACTTTTGCTATTAGACAATATACTGCAATGAATAAGCTTGTGCATACACAGGTTGAGTATACCTTATCTGAAATGCTTGGGACCAGAAGTGTTTTGTATTTTGTATTTTGGAAATTTGCATATGCCTAATGAAATATCTTGAGGAACCCAAGTCTATACACAAATTCATTTATGTTTCATATACACCTTCTATACATAGCCTGAAGGTAATCTTATACAACATTTTAAATAATTTTGTGCATGAAACAAAGTTTGTGTATCCTGAACCATCAGAAAGCAAAGATGTCACTGTCTCAGCCACATTTGTGAACAATCTGTGGTTGCCATCATTCCTGACTCTGAATTTATATGCTGCCAATAAGTAATCATTGTTTTACTCTTATTCCCACATAAGTACATAACAGTAAAATATGTGACATAGCCTTCATATAGTGAAAAAATGATGTGTTCAGGGTAACAAAGCAGTGCAGTAGCATCATCAGAACACTTGCTGTTGAACAACAGCAACAACAGACAACAGCAAACTTTCAGTCTCCACATAGGCATTCAAAAAATGTAGGATTTTAACCATTTCAGATTTTTTTTTATTCAAGATACTCAACCTATATATCATTTTTCACCTATGCAAGTATATGTGAGAAATATGTCATATGTTGGATTGTTGTGTGAAATATTTCTGCAATTTTGATAGTTACTGACAAATTTTTGTTCATTAGAATCACACCAGTGTCTATTCCAATCATCAATATATGAGGATACCTGTTTTCCCATAGCCTCACTGATGGAGTGTTTTCTTGAACTTTTCAGTTTTTGCCAGTGTGGTAAGATAAAATGGCACCTCAGAGTAGGCTTAATTCCTGTTTTTTCATTATTAGTTAGAGCATCTGTTTATGTTTAAAGACTGCTTGCATTTTTTTTTATTTCCATAACCTTTGCCCATTTTTCATTTTTTCTTATTTTTAGAGATTTATATATTCTAACAAGAGTCCATGTTTGTCTGTGACAGAATCATAAATATTTTTTCTGGGTTGCTCTTTGAATTTATTTATGGTATTTCTTGATGTGCAAAAAGGTTTTTCTTAAAGTTTCTTATGTGGTGAAAATTTTTTTTCATAATAGAACTGATTTATTTATAAAATAAACTTATTCTTACTGTACTTGGCCTGATTATTTGCATGAAGTGCAGCAAGAATAGTTATTTTTCACTTAGGCTTTTTAAATTGGCTTTGACAGAACTCTGTTCGATGAAGAATCTCAGATAAGACTTTTAAAAAGTTGAGCCTAGCCATGGGTTTGTACCCTCAAATACTTATGAGTTGGGCAAATTCCTATGTGGTGAAAATTATCCGTCTTTTCTGTGAGAGTTCTGAATCTCAAGTCATGGTTAGATCATCTTTTTCCACTCTAAGTTTATATAAAAGTTCTCCGTAGTTTCCTTCAGTACTTCAATAGTTTCTTTATTTTTATAATTGAATCTCTGCTTGTAGTTATTAGTTGTGAAGTGCATCAGAAAAGAATCCAACTCTAATTCTATTACAGATCACTAGAGCAGAAATCTGCGCGCAAGGGGAGTTTGGCTGTAGCTTTGAGGAGGGCTTCCAAGAAGCTGCAACCCAAAAGTAAAGGTCAACTGGATAGATAAACACCCTTGCAAACTCTCGAGTCAGCTTTGGGACATTTCGGTTTCTGAAAGTAGATAAAGGAAATCCCATGTTTATATTGCTCCAGCAGAAACAAAAGATAGATCATCTCTAGAGGAAAGTGACTCCATCTTAGGTCAAGTAAAATTATTTATGCAGCCAGTTTTGCAAATACAATGTCTGGAACATAAGAGTATCCAAGATATCCAGGCATATAAAGGGGAAAGACTAACTGAACAAAATCTAGCAGAAACAAGCATCAGAAAAGATTCACAGGGCTCCAGATACTGGATCTATCAAAACCCCTAAAATAACAATTTTACTCTGCTAAAGGACACATAATATAAACTAGAAAATCTGGCAGAGAACTGAAAACTATAAAATATTGAAATTTTAGGACTAAAGTATCATAGTCAAATTTGGAAATGATAAAAGTTTAGCAGCACATTAGGTACTGTTGAGAGTAGCATTTATTAATTATTAATAATACACTGGTTAGAAGAAGATACCCAGAATGAGCATGGGCACTTCAAAACAGAAAATAAGAGTTTAAGATATGTAAGTGGAATTATTTAGAGAGAGAAGAGAGGTAATGCAAATTTAAGAGAAATACAAGAAAATGTTAAAAGCAGCTGAATTTAAAGAAGACAGATGAACTTAAAAGCAGCAATGATCACTGGCAAGTAACTTCTTGCCAGGAAAAGAATGCCAATCAAAATACTTTATTGAGTGAAAAATTTCACTGAGAATGAAAATGAAATATATAAATTTTTGGATGAACAATAACTGTGAACATTTGTAATCAGTAACACAGCACTAAAGGAAACACTAAAGGGTCTTCAAGCAGAAAAAAAACTCCAGATGAAAATGTGCAGGAGGAAAGAAGAAACAATGGAAATTGAAATTGTGTGGTTCAAACCACTTTAATTTCCATTTTTATTTTAGTCGAATTTCTGTAATTAGGTTATTTCTGTCTCACTGACTTTTTTTTTTCATGATTTCTTTGGCAATTCCCTACGTAGATCCTCAAGAAAGTTTGTAGAGACAATATTTCTAGAATTATTGTACATTACATTTGTAGGGCAGCTTGTCCTACAAAATGTGGCTTCATACTTTATATCCTGGTTTTAATAAAGCCTGAGCTTATGCTTTCTCTTTTAATTATCTTTTAGATATTGCTCAATACTATTCTGGTATTTTCTATAGCTGCAGAGAAATTTGAATCCTACCTTATTTTTTCCTCCTATTTGTTTCTGTATTGTTAAAGTCTAATAACTTAACTAGATTGTAGCTCAGTATTAATCATTCTGGGTCACTTCTGTAGCTGACAGTGTGTTCTTCTAGTATGTGTACTTAATAAAATTTTTCTAGAATTATATAAATATTTATTCATTTGTTCAAGACTCCCATTATTATTTTGCCTGTCTTCTATATTTATTACAGTTCCTATTTGTGTCTGCGTCTCCATTCTTCACGCTTGACACTTAAACTTTTACACTCTGTGCCCCCTACTATATCTTTTTATATGTTTCTGCTCTCCTTTGCATTCCTTCAAATTTTGTCTTCATTTTTGCATTTTTTTTCTTTCTTTCTACTTCTGTCCCAAGTTCTAACAGATCACATTTTATTTCTTCTGTTGTTTCACTCACTATCCTTGTTCTGGATTCCTGTATTTCTGTTTTTGACTTCCTTTACAACATGAATGGCTTCATTTAATATTTTAAAAAATTATGACAAAATAACTAGCACAGTTTGCATATTGCTTATGACTTTACTTTCTGAATGTTCTTCGTCTATTGTTAACATTCATTGCTATTTTCCACATTTTAAAAGCATCTTCTAAATGCTTTATTTCTGTGAGCCATCTTTCTCTGATTTTTGGTGCTTTGGTTGGCTTTTATTTTTATAATGCTGTCCAAAATCTTAATTTTATTCTGAGTCAGAACTTTACTATGTGAATTTTTATAAATACTCAATTCGAATTTATCTATCATTTCATTCCATGTATTTATGGAGAGCTTACTGTATATCAGTGTTCTTTGCTTTCTCAGCATTTATAAGATTAGAAAAGGGAAAAATTAAATAAATGCATCCAATACAGTGTGTGCTAAGTACTATGAGAGAAGAAATATAGGATATTATGAAAGCACATTAAGAATATTAAACATTTATGTTCTTCTAATATATTATTACACAAATCCTACATTTTTGGAAGCATAAAAAATTCTATCCTTAGCAAACTAATGCAGGAACAGAAAACCAAATACTTCATATTCTCACTTATAAATGGGAGCTAAATGGTAAGAACTCCTGGACACAAGGGGGCCTATTGGAGGGTGGAAGGTGGGAGGAGAGGAGGATCATGAAAAATAACTAGTGGGCACTAGGTTTAATACCTCGGTGATGAAATAATCTGCAGAACAGATCCCCATGACACATGTTTACCTATGTAACAGACCTGCACATGTACTCCTGAACTTAAAAGTTAAAAAATAATTGGGGCAACAGTAGTCCCAATTTATTTTATGGACAAATAAAAACAAAATAACAGCCAAAAATTATCTCATAAATTTCTAATGTTTGGAAGAATCAAGAAACTATTTCTAGAGAAAGGAATGTCTAAACTGAGATTCAAATCAAAGAGTGTTCCAGGCTAAAGTCACTGTTCATTATGGTATATAAAAACAAGAGAGAACAAGAGAGCTAGGTATTGACAGATGAGTTCCATTGCTTTGTTTCTATTTTATCAATCCATAAATAGAATTTATCTATTAAACCCCAAATGTTAGAGGAACAAATTGTATTTTAAATAGGGTTTATTATCTCCTTTTAGAGCTATTCTCAGAGGCAGGAGAAAGATGAAAATGCATCTTTTAAAAATATTCTCTTTCTGTAAGAAATTTTAGATTAAATAGTTAATATTCAGAGTTAGAAGATTTCAGGTAACAAGATATTTTGGCTGACATTCCAAGAAGAATTTGGAAAATGCTTCCTTTGGAAAAACCCTTGTTAGTTAATGTCATTGCTCTTAATTTTAGTAACTACCTTATTGTGCATCATTTACCAACATGATCCTGCCAGTCTTTGTCTGCCTAACACTTGTACTAGCCAAACTTTGAAGTTTAAAATATCTGTAGAATGAAGTGAAGGCAGCTGTTGAGTGCCTTCAGTATTATCCCTTTGAAAGTAGTGTTTTAGGTCCTCATTCATGGATTCTTGCAGTAAATTGCACATTTCACACTACAGGCTGCTATTAATCCTTTTATTTTCTTTAACAATTATCACCTCCATAAGACTGCATTAATTTCCCCAGTATTTCTCTTCTGTACTACAAAATTCTAAAAGGAATGGCAGCATTTTCACCTGATGGGTTAAGAGTTGCCAGCTAATTTCTACTATTATGAAATCCATATGACAAATTTGCAGCATGACAGCTGCTGGACAGCATTCAGGCTGGCCTGTTGGGTCCTAGTTTATTTCTTTGTGTAGAGAACTAACCTATCATACTTATGCCACAAATGTCAAAGTCTTGTTATAATTAAATCCTTATAGTATTTCTTTTTATGTGTGAAAATGAAAACATATTTGGGCAACTGTAAATGCATGCTTTTTATTTTTAGAATTGAAACTCAGGTTGTTTATTTAATTTGTCTGGCAAAGAAAAAACTGTGAGGAGGAAAACAGAACCACAAATTCATGGTCTCTTTCTCATTCATCCTGAGTTTCCAAGTATAATCCTTTTTGTAACTGAGGGCACACACCCAGAGAGTCTAGAAATTTGCAAATTATTATAAACTGCAAGTAGTAATGCGAATCCTTCTTAGTCAGAATAAGAGAATAATCTGACAAATATGAGTTAAGCTGTTTTAAAAACTAATCCTGTTTTTTCTTTTTCAAAGCATGTGGGTGAATAAAGAAAAGCTAAAGAGGCTAATATTTTATTCCAAGATCCTCTAGGGTCAAACTGGAAATGACAGAAGGGATAAAAATGGGGGGTGGGGGGAATGACTCTTTGGCTGAGTTAGCTTTCTGTTTCAGAGCCTAGTAGATGTTTAAAGCTCTTCCTTTCATGTGCACTTTCATAGATTCTCGTCATGCAGGTAATGCAGTTTTCTCTGCCAGGCCTTCTACCTTCCTACTACCCACTTCCTGGTTTTCTGGTGGTCTGCTTTACTTAAACTTTCTCTGTGTATCCAGCATAGCGTGGTGTTTAAGATAACTGAACTGGGGTGCTGGAGTTCAAATCCTGATTCTACTGCTTACTAGTTGTGTGACCTTGCACAAGTTATTTAATATCCCTTGCTTCATTTTCTCTATCTGAAAATGGGGATGATAATAAGTAGAACTAATTTCATTGATATGCTGAGAGGAAACTTTCTATCTAAATACCTATCAGATCATCTGATCTATCCATTCCATAGAACCATGGTGTAGGTATTTATTATCATTATTTTCCCTATAGAGCATCTACAATGGCTTCTGTTGAGTTTTCTCTCACATGTTCCACTACAAGTCCATTGGAAACACTCATGCCTTTTTTTACCACAAGCAAGCACAGGATGTAAGTAATGCCTAGCATGGCAGTAACCTCTCTTTTGCTCATTTTGCACCACTGGCACAGCTGTCTGGTGTCTCTGCCCATTAGATTTTCCAGTCAATCATGCCCCACCTAACTTCAGGAGACACATGTTTTCTGAGCAGCCTCACTTAAGACTGTCTGTGATTAACATTAAAAGAATGAAACTGGATGCCTACTTATTACTATATACAAAAATTACCTAGAGGTGGATTAGAGACTTAAATGTAAGACGTCAAACTATAAAAATCCTAGAAGAAAACCTAGAAAATGCCCTTCTCAGTATTGGCCTTGGCAAAGAATTTATGACTAAGTCAGAAAAAGAACAGGATCATGTCCTTTGCAGGGGCATGGATGGAGCTGGAGGCCATTATCTTTAGAAAACTAACACAGGAAATGGAAAACCAAATACAACATGTTCTCACTTATAAGTGCAGGTAAATGATGAGAACATATTAACACATAGAGGGGAACAACACATACTGGGGCCTTTTGGAGGGTGGAGGTTGGGAGCAGAGAGAGGACCAGGAGAAATAACTAATGGGTACAAGGCTTAATACCTGTGTGATGAAATAATCTGTACAACAAACCCCCATGACACAAGTTTACCTATGTAATAAACCTGTGCATGTATCCTTGAACTTAAAATAAAGGGTAAAAAAAAAATTTATGGCTAAGTCTCCAAAAGCATTTGTAATAAAAATAAAAATTGATAAGTGAGACCCAATTAAACTAAAGAGATTCTGCATTGCAAGAGAAACTATCAAGGAAGTTAACAGATGTATTCTCAAACTATGTGTCCAACAAAGGTTTAATATCTAGAATCTATAAGGAACTTCAACAAATCAATGAACAATAAGCAAGTAACCCCATTAAAAAGTGAGCAAAGGACATGAACAGACATTTCTCATAAGGGGACATACAAATGCCAACAAACATGAAAAAATGTTCATCATCATTAACCATCAGATAAATCAAAATCAAAATCAAAATGAGATACCATCTCGTGGCAGTCAGGATGGATTTGTTTAAAAGGCCAAAAAATAGCAGATGTTGGTGAGACTGTGGAGAAAAGAAGACACTGTTGGTGGGCATGTAAGTTAAGTTAGTTCAGCCACTGTTTTTGAAGATTTCTCAAAGAACTAAAGGTTGAACTACCATTCAACCCAACAATCCCATTACTGCATAAATCCCCAAAGGTAAATAAATCGCCCTACCAAAAGGACACATGCATCCATATGTTCATCACAAGTCACAATATCAAAAATGTGGAATCAACCCAGGTACCCATCTATGGTGCACTGAATAAAGAAAATGTGGTTCATATACACCATGGAATACTGTGCAGCCATATGACAAAATCATGTCCTTTGCAGGAATGTGGGTGCAGCTAGAGGCCATTATCCTAAGTGAACTAATGCAGACACATAAAACCAAATGTACCATGTTGTCACTAATAAGTGGGAGCTAGACTGGGTGTGGTGGCTCACACCTGTAATCCCAGCACTTTGGGAGGCCAAGGCGGGTGGATTACGAGGTCAGGAGATCGAGACCATCCTGGCTAACACGGTGAAACCCTGTCTCTACTAAAAATACAAAAAATAGCCGGGTATGGTGGCGGGTGCCTGTAGTTACAGCTACTCGGGAGGCTGTGGCAGGAGAATGGCATGAACCCGGAAGGTGGAGCTTGCAGTGAGCTGAGATTGCGCCACTGCACTCCAGCCTGGGTGACGGAGCAAGACTCTGTCTCAAAAAAAAAAAAAAAAAAAAAAAGGTGGGAGCTAAACACTGGTACACATGGAAATAAAAATGGGAATAATAGACGCTGGGGACTACTAGAGGGGGAATAAAGATAGAAGGGAAAGGGCTGAGAAGCTACTTACTGGGTACTATGCTCATTACCTGGGTGACAGGTTCAGTGATTCCCCAAACCTCAGCATCATGCAGTATACCTTTCCAACAAACCTGTGCATGCACCTTCTGAATCTAAGATAAAAGTCGGAAAATTTAAAACATTTTAAAAAGTCTGATAAAAGGATTAATTTTAGAAACAAGCCCCACATGATACCGGAAGCCAGTGGAATGTGCCGAAAATTACGCTTATTAGAAATGGAGAAGAAAAATCTGTCATTATTTCCAGATGACATAATTGCATACATAAAAATCCAACATAGTAAGACATTAGAATTGAGAAATATATTTAAATTTTTGTTGCTTTCACTGGAAAGAGTATCCATTATAATATTTAATTGATATGGTGATTGTGGAAATCCATAAAATGTGTTTCATGAAGAACTGTTTTTTTTTTTTTTTTTTTTTTTTTTTTTTTTTTTTTTTTGAGATGGAGTCTCACTCTTTTTCACCCAGGCTGGAGTGCAGTGGCATGATCTTGGCTCACTGCAACCTCTGCCTCTCAGCTTCAAGCGATTCTCCTGCCTCAGCCTCCCAAGAAGCTGGGACTACACGCATGTGCCACCACGCCCGGCCAATTTTTGTATTTTTATTGGAGATGGGGTTTCACCATGTTGGCCAGGCTGTTCTCAAACTCCTGACCTCCACCCGTCTCGGCCTCCCAGAGTACTGGGATTACAGGCATGGGCCACCACTCCCTGCCTATTGGTTATTTTTTAAGTTTTAAATTATGAATTTGTTTACTTTATCAGATAAAGGTCTATTGAGATTTTGGAATTGAGTTTTTAAAAGAATTTTTCCAATTTCTTTACATTTTCAAGCTTACTGATGTAAAGTTTATATTATTTTTTAATGTTTGTGGGTTATGTAATATTGCCTCGTTTCCATCCATATTTTCCCTCTGTTTTTTTTTTTTTTTTTTTTTTTTTTTTTGAGTTGTTACCAGAGGTTCATCATTCTGTTAGTCTTTTTATGGAGCATGATTGTAATGTTCTTTATTTTGTTTATTTTATGTTTGTTTTCCATTTCATTGATTTTTTGTTTTAGTTTTATTACTTTCTTTTTTCTGTTGTATGAGTTTTAGTGTGTTGTTCTTTCCCTGAATTAAAAATTATTTTATTTTTAATAGACAAATAATAATAGTATATATTTATGGAGTACAGAGTGATGTTTTAATACATGCATACATTGTGGAATGATCAAGCAAGGCTAATTAACATACAAATCACCTCACACACCATTTCTTTATGGTGAGAAATATTTAAATTTCCCTATATTTAGCAATTTTGAAATATACAATACATTATTATTAACTATGGTCACCATGCTATACAATAAATCATCAGAACTTGTTTATCCTAATTGAAAATTTGTACTCTTTGATCAACATCTCTCCCCACCCCCATCTATCTCAACCTCGCCAGCCTCTGGCAATCACCATTCCACTCTCTACTTCCATATGTTTGTCTAGGTTTTCACCTTTTCTTGAAATATGGTTTGTCTTATATTAGTGTCAGCTTGTTATTTTTGATAGCCTTTACATGACTTATTTTTAAAAATCCTTTTTCTTTTAACTGTCCTTTATCTTTTCGTACTTAGTATGTATCCCTTGTAAACAGTGTAGTTTGGTTTTGTGTTTCTATCCAGCCTGACAATCTTTTAAAAACATTTGAAGTATATAGTCAATTTAATCTTCACATGATCAATATAAGCATTGATGTATGGGGGATTTAAATCCACTAGTGTAGTTTCCCCCCTATTTTTCATTCCAGTTTTTCTTTTAGTATGTGTACTGCCAAAGTGAGCATTCCCCTGTTTTTCTATTTGGTTTTGTTCATTTATTTTCTTCTTTCTTATTTTCTTTTAGAATAACTCACATAATTTCTAAGGATTCCTTTGTTCTTCTATTAGCTTTACATTATACACATATATTTATTATACTTATTCTTAGAAGTCTCCACAGTTCACTTTTTTTTCTTTTTCTTTTTCTTTTTTTTTTTTTTTTGAGACGGAGTCTCATTCTGTTGCCCAGGCTGGGGTACAGTGGCGTGATCTTGGCTCACTGCAACCTCTGTCTCCTGGGTTCAAGAGCTTCTCCTGCCTCAGCCTCCCGAGTAGCTGGGACTACATGCACCCACCACAATGCCTGGCTAATTTTGGTATTGTTAGTAGAGACCGGGTTTTACCATGCTGGCCAGGCTGGTCTCGGTCTCCTGACCTCAGGTGACCCACTCACCTCAGCCTCCCAAAGTACTGGGATTGCAGGCATTAGCCACCATGCCCGGCCCACAGTTCGCTTTTTATTTATATTTTTACCACTTTCTGGACAATATAATAACCTTATATTTTAATTCTATTTGTCTAAGTCCTGAGCTTCGTGCTACTGTTTTCATATATTTTAATTATATACATATACACATACAAATATAAATGTATACATATATGCAAATCTACACACACACACACGTTTATATATTTATTATATTTTATTATATTTATTATTATATATTTATATATTTATTTATTTATTTATACACAGAAACATACTTCAAACTCCACAAGATGTTATTCAGAACGGTGAATATGCATTTAGATTTATCCTCATTTCTATTCCAAACTTTCCAAAGGTATTCACCCTTTTACATTACTGTACTTCTACATCCTGAAATACCTTATTATATCTTTTATTACAGTGTTCCTTGAAATGACTTTTCTCAGATATTTCTCTGGAAATTTCCTCATCTGACCGTAATTTTAAGGGTATTTTTTTTACTGGCTGTAGGAGTTAAGATTGGCTTTTCTTCCCCCAGTACTTTAAAGCTGTCATTTTATCATCTTCCAACTTACATTATGTCAGCTCAAGTGAGTTCTCAGTCTTATTGTCTGTCATTCCTATTAAAGTAACGTCCTTTTTGCCCCTCTACCTTCTTTCAAGTTTTTCTTTCTTTTTCAGCAAGTGTACAGCCAACGTGTCTATGTGTGTTTTTTATTTATTCTCTTTGATCTTAAAGCTTTTTGATATCTTTTACAGGTTTGATGTTGTTGTCTGGTTTTATCTGCCCAATATATTTTCAAATATTGTTTCTTTCTGTTCCTTTCTGAACTCCAATTATATGCATTAGATATTTTCAATTATGAAACTCATTTTCTTTATATATTTTAAAATTATTTTTCTAACTTTGTGTTTCAATCTGTTTATTTTTCTACTTAACTGTTTCCTAGTTAATAATCTTTTTTGTAGTGTCTGATCATTAATGAAACATAGCTATTAAATTTATAATTTGATTTATTGCATTTTTTATTTTCTAAAATTTCCAATGGGTTATTTTAATTAGTTTGTTTCTGAGCAAAGTTTTCCATTTTCTTATCTATTTCTTTAACATGATGAGTTATTTTAAAGCTCCTGTCTGGTGAAAAGTTATAGAGGCTAGAGATGATGTTTTCTTCCTCCAGAGAGGATCTAATTTTCTAGTAGGCAAGATCACCTTTATCCATATATGAATTGAAATAATTTCAGAATTTTTAAGAACTATTTAAATTCCAGTTTGCCCCTACACTAGAGAACAGCCCTGTCAAGATCTTAACTGAAAGCATTAAGTGTTTCCCATAGACCTCTTCCTACTTGGAGAATCCCAAATTCCAATTTTTATAACCCCAGAATTAAAAGAGTGTCAAAATCTCTGCATAGTTTTTGAGTTTTTTTTTAAAAAAAGGCATTGTTTTTTCTTATTTTCTTGACTTTCCCTCTTATGCCTGTTCAGATCAGTTGTCTGAAAATACCTCCAGAGGAAATTGTATTAGTATGTTACACTCACTTCTTTGTGGTTCCCATTACCTCAGATCTTGGTCTCTCAGATAATGACTGCCTTGGCAGCCTTGTTAACAAATAGCTTTCCAATTGACTATAAAGTTGAAAATACTCATGTAAAATTTTAATTTCTGTAACCTCACAGAATAGTCTCCAGCTAAGCTCTCTTTAAACATTTATTATTCAAAGGGAAAATACTTTGTTAAATTAATCAGCTATTTTATATTTATGGGCAGAACAAATGCGTAATGTCTTAAAACTGAACTTTGGGATTGTCTTATCAAAAATAGTGTTAACAACTTTAAAAATAGTATCAAGTCCTAGCATAGTTTTTCTTATAGCAAATTTAATATTAGCTAATAATTATTAGATGCCTGCTATATGCCAGGTATCATCCTGTATATTTCCCCTAGAATTCATCTTCCACTGAAGTACTATGTGCGATGTACTATTATTTTACAGAGAAGGAACAGAAGCGCAGATAACTTAAGGCATTTGTCCAAGGTCACACAGTAAGTGACAGAACTAAGTTTTGGTTCTAATCCTAAGCCAGTTTACCACTTACCTATAGGCATGTGAAATCATTAGTAGTAAACTCACAGCCACTAATATTCAGTCCATATAACGTACTTTCTCTTCTAAGTCTTTGTTGTAAAGATTTTATTGTAAGTTGTATGAATGCTTGGTGTGTTTGTGATTAAGTATAAAAATCTTGCCATTTTAAATTGATTTTATATATGTTACAATATAGTGAAACTTAGAATCATAATTGTCTGTTACATTTAAGTATAAATGGAAATGTTTAGAGGTGAAAATGTTATATTTTAGATTAGAAAATATACTACTAAGAAATTTCAAAATTGAAAACTTGAAGTTCTGCTTAGGCTGTCTGTATATTATATGTTCTCGTGCAAATCTCTTAAATTTTCAGAATACCTTTCTGCATAAGTATTTAATATTGGGATAATAACTAGTGCTTCACAGAGTTTTTCTGAGGACTAAATGATTCACATGCATAAAAATTTTATGGAAAACAATGTATTTATTAGTTTCTCAGTAGCTTTTATTTTTTATCATAATGATTTTTATTATTGTATATTTAAAAAGGGCATGTGCCTACTAAGGTAAGAGCTTAGGTAAAATAAAAGCTTAACTAAGAGTTACTCTATCACACATTTGTTATTTTTAATAGAAACACCATTATAAAAGCCTGTTCAGCTTCCACTTTAGGTTTGATGCACTGAAAAGTTTAGACTGAAAGTTTTTCACTCTGGGATGGATATATAGTTCAAAAGTATAGAAAGTTTTCATAAGTTTGAGCCATATTATTTATAGACCGACTTAAATTTGTGACTCAAGAAATACTAGTGAAATGTGAACAGTTGGAAATAAAATGTCTAAAAAATGGTCAATAGCAAAAATATATTTTAAGCGAGTGTAACAATCACTCTTATCTTTAATGTAATGATGGATTTACTAGATAAGGGAATACTAGAATCAATGTACCTTCTATTATAAATTCAATAAATTGTTTCATGAAATGCCATATAGCACAGCACAAAAAAATCAATTTAAAATATCACTATTTAAATGGTATTTATTTAAAAGTCAAAAAAGGTCAGAGGAAAAAGAGATCAGATACAAAAGCTACTCTAAGTTTGGTTGGTAAGTAGTCTTTCCACCTTCTGTGCTTTCTGGCACTTTACATAAACTTTTATTATAGCATCAGTATAGTGAAGGATCGTTATTTGTTGTTTTTCTCTCCGACTACACTACAGATCTTTCAAATCAGAGAACCATACTTATTCATCTCTGGATTCTCAATGCTTAATAAATGCCTCTGAGAAAAAGAATATTGTACATGAAGATTTGGTTTTGATTAATGTTTTTTTTTTCTTAGATGAGGAGGAGCTAACAATATAGAAGTCATTATAGGTAAGAGGGAGAGGCCTGCAGTTACTTCATTTGCAAAACAGATGATTGAACTATAGTCAATGTTTCCAAAGTTTTTGTTTTATTTTGAAAATAATTCTATAAGATTATCTTTCTTCATTGTAATATCTTGGGTACAGTGTTAAGGAACAAGGTTATAGAGGTGGAGTTCTCCCCAAAAGCCTACTCTGCCAGTAAAGCACAGGGGATCTGCTAAGGCAAGAGCTTAGGTTAGATAAGAGCTCGCCTATGAGTTGTGCAGTTGTAAATCTGACCACATGAAATATTCTATTACTTGTTTAAAAGAAAAAAATGCATTTGAAACAAATTGTTTTTGACTTTTCAGTATGCACCTATCTTTAAAATAAAAATGCCATAGTAAAACAATTAATTGGTTCAGTAGGATTTATGTTGAGTAAATATTTCATAAAATCTGTCAGTGCATGTTAGTATTAATGCAAAGTTGCCTCACATATGATAACTTCAGGTATATAACTACTTTGACTGCCAGCTGACCATAGTTTATTATATATTTTGAGGAACATTAGCAGCTCCCTGCTAAAAGTATAAACATGGAGAAAGTAGGGCAGAAACCACGGGGCTAAATGAATCTGCAATCGAACTTTATTATGAGAGAATTTTTGAGAATCCTAAAAAGAAATAATGTAAAGAATATATTCACTATTATGTCTAAAAGTAGATGTTGTATGCTGAGAAAATTACTCACTCAAAAATTTGTAGAAGCTCTAGTAATTATCCCATACCAGAAAAATATATTTCAGATGTTTTGATTTGTTTGTCTGTTTATTAAAACATTTTTCTAAAAGGAATTATTAGACAAAAACTTGCTTGTTTCGAAATACCAAAACTAAGACAAAGAATTCAGGTTTTGGACCTTTATTTCTTAATTTTTTTAAGAGACAGGGTCTCACTGTGTTGCCCAGGCTGGCCTTGAACTCCTGTGCTCAAGTGATCCTCCTGCCTCGCCCTCCAGAGTTGCTGGGATTGCAGTTACACACCACCATGCCCAGCCAGGTGTTGCTTTTAAAAACTTTTCCATAAGTATAAATTTTCATGAATTAAGACTAATGTCTTCTACATTCTTAATATAAAGTTGTAAGATGCATAGAATAGCAGTTAAGGAATGGTAAAAGAAAATGAGGATAGTACTTACCAATGTACAAGAAGTCATCTAAAACCAAAGTAAGCCATAAGAAATATTGAAATTTTAATTTTAAGATGAAATATTTATAGGTACATTTCCAATATGCCATAGGTGGGGGGAAAGGATCCTTAATTAACTACTTGAAGATTGTCACCTGACAGTGACAAACTCCTACCAAAGATCCTAATTACTGTAAAAAGACTTGAAGTGGTAGCTTTTCAAAAATGTTAATTCAGGAACCAGTAAATAACAAAGAAGAATTATTGCTTATCAAAACTAGCTTTGAACAGTTGATAAAACTTGTCTAGAGTTTTACAAATCATTGAATCAATGGGCTGAGTAGGAAGAGAAAAACATGTCACTGACGATTTAAGAGAAACATATTCTAGTATTTCCTTATACGGGAAGAACTAAAAAGTCATTGGGATTTATTTTCTGTATATTTGATGTTCATGTAAAACTTCTAGGCACTAACCAACCAAGTCCCAGACGTTCAGTAGTATGGACTTTGCAGCAGAGTACAGACAGAAAATGTAAAGTTAAAAGAAGTGGCAGGGGAAGAAAAACAAAAAGGAAAGATGAATAAATTTTAAAAAGTAAGTGGCACATATACACCATGGAATACTATGCAGTCATAAAAAAGGATGGGTTCATGTCCTTTGCAGGGATGTGGATGAAGCTGGAAACCATCATTCTCAAAAAACTAACACAGGAACAGAAAACCAAATACCACATGTTGTCACTCATAAGTGGGAGTTGAATAATGAGAACACATGGACACAGGGAGGGGAATATCACACACCAGGGCCTATCGGGGGTGGGGGATTAGGGGAGAGAGAGCATTAGAAGAAATACTTAATGTAGATGACGGGTTGATGGGTGCAGCAAACCACCATGGCACATGTATACCTATCTACCAAACCTGCACATTCTGCACATGTATCCCAGAACTTAAAGTATAATAAAAAAGGTGAGCATTAAAAAGGAACTCTTTGAAGTACATTTTATACATTAACAAGTGGCTTTTACACCATGAAATACTAACGTTTATATTACCTCATTTAATTCTTATATTTTAAATCTAATAAATCAAGTCTTAGAGGTGCTCAAAATTCAACAACTGAAAAGCTTAAGCTATTTTGAAAACTATCTGCTCAGATGTTTTCTTAGTTGTTAAAAATAATGGGAACCATTTTCCACTAAGCAAGTACTGTTGAACTCTTACTCAGATAGTTAATAAAATAAGGCTACAATGATAAGAGAGGGCACACAGAGACTGTTGCAAGTTACACAAGTAGTGATGCATATATGGTATTCTTGGAACAACACTGATAATGATGGTTGTGCCTGAACTGAATATAAAATATTCTCAGAGTTACTTTATAAGTGAGATTAGAATACAGATAGGTTTATCTATTTACTTAAACTCAAACACGATTTGCCATCTTGGCTTTAGAGTTAAAATTTTGAGAAACAGAATATTGTCTCTCTACTTTGCCTTTACATTGTGGAGAACAAAGTGATATTAAATAATATGTATATAATAAATTAGTATTTTCTTAATTATGCTCATAACTATAGCAACTACAGTCCCCTGAATATAATGATGGTGCATAGCCAAAATCTGCAATAACAAAGCTATTTAATTTGTAGTCTCCCAAACCAATGTAAATAAAAGTATCTAGCAATTTCAGTAATCTTCATTTAAATGGTAAAGTAGGTAAAATTAGTCTTTAATGATACTCTAAATTCCATCTTATTTACTTTATTCCGGTTCAAAGGAATAGTATGCTATTTTGTCAATAAGAAGCACATTTTTCATATTTTAACATCTCTGAAATTGAGATACCACTTTAAGTCAATATGATAAAAAAAATTATCATTGTCATGGTTAACTTGCATTTTTTTTCTTGGTGGTATGCAAATGACTAGTATGTTTTATAATAAATGGTATCCTGGATTTAGTGAAATTAGGAAAATTAGTTATAAGGCATAGAATTCACAAAAAATGTCTCCCTAGAGATATGTCTGAATATCCAATAATATTTAGATTGAAAACTGCAGGCCTTACTCCTCTTAGGGATGTACAGATATAAAGTTTCAAAATTAAAAATGTCAAATAAACTAATGTTAGAATCACAAAGAACTATTTACTAAGGTAGACTTTCAGTCACTGTGATAAGTGGTGTTAAATATATTTTTTGTCATGACCTATTTCTGGCACCATTGAAATCTGTTACAGTTGCTTCAATCTTAACTTTTAGACTCTTTGGCTACATGACTATGGCCAAAGATTTAGCCTCTTTTAATCACAATTTCTTTATCTAAAAAATGGACATATTCAATCTAACTCATAGGACCATGAAGAGAATTACATGAGATGGCAGATATAAAGAAGTAGCACATATACACCATGGAATACTATGCAGCCATAAAAAAGAATGAGTTCATGTCCTTTGCAGGGACATGGATGAAGCTGGAAACCATCATCCTCAGCAAACTAACACAGGAACAGAAAACCAAACACTACATGTTCTCACTCATAAGTGGGAGTTGAACAATGAGAACACATGGACACAGGCAGAGGAACATCACACACTGGGGACTGTTGGGGGTTGGGGGAAAGGGGAGGGAGATTATTACGACAAATACCTAATGCATGCGGGGCTTAAAACCTAGATGACGGGTTGATAGGTGCAGCAAACCACCATGGTACATGTATACCTATGTAACAAACCTGCACGTTCTGCACATGTATCCCAGAACTTAAAGTAAAATAATTTTTTAAAAGAAACAGCACAGTTCCTATCACATAAATGGTATAAGCTTTTCTTAAAATGTAGCCTTGAAATAAATGATTCTGAAAACTGAAATTTGTCAGAGGTAGTAGGAAGTATTCCTGATGACTGGGTTAGCTTGACAGCAGATCAGGTTGATAAAGTATGTTTGAACTAAACACTGTTAAAGTAGTCTCGAGGATGAATGTCCTCTGCTCATTTTAGTACATGATTAGCAGGACACAACAGGATGAAGGATGAAAAACAAAACTCCTGTTATGAAGTGACTGCATTCATCAATCAAAGGTCTATGCCAGAGTCTCTCAAACAGAAGGGGGGAGCATCATGTTGGGGGCACCACACTGTGAGATGGGCAATGCAGTTAAATACCAAAATACTTTTCACATCATTTAACACCAGGTGGCTCTAAGCATAATCTTGCATAGGTAGGTAGGTAGGTAGGTAACTACCTCAGACATTTCCTAAGACTTTCTTAGAGTTTGAAATCTGTAGCACTAGACTCACTTTGGCTTAAATACATGATTTCTAAAAGGCCACTGCACAAATGTACAATGAACACACAGATAGAAGAGATATTTTCTTGACAGTTTAGTATAAATTAGCATGTCAGATTGTATAGAGAAGGAAACAGAAACCACACCAAATAAGGTTGATGGAGATGAGAAAAATTTAGAGTCTCAGGACAAGGAGGGAAAAAACTCTAGCAGCAGGAAAACAAAGTGAATGATCTGGACAGATGGAAGCATCTAACTGCTTTGTTATTGGGAAAAGAATAAATATAAAGTTGACGTTCTAAACAACAAGAACTAGACTGGTATTTCATTGCTCTGTCTCCAGTTCCTGGCAGGGAACATGGCACAAAATGGGCTTTCAATAAATACTTGTTAAATAAAAAAAGGGATGAATGAGACATTTAAAAAATATATTTTAACTGTCTCTATAATTGCTAAAATTTCAAAGAGTGTAAAGTAAGTTTCATTTTTGCATACTTATGTAAAACAAGAGCATCACAAAACATAGGTGAATCATGTTGTATCAGGCATATGCTGATTTTCAAAAACCGTAAGGTGACCTGTAAGACATTTAAACCTATGTAGTAAACAAATGACTTAAGATGTCAGGTTCTTTTTTTATTTTTTATTTTTTTACTGACACAAAAAGAGCATTTCTTTGGTTTTGAAATGCATTTGTGTGAATTGATGTTGGGGATGGGGGCAGAGCAAAAACAAGATGCAGCCTCCTATTTTTTCTTAATAATTGCAATTTTTATTTTAGATATGGGGTACATGTGCTGGTTTGTTATATGGGTATATTGCATGATTTTGAGGTTTAGATGGCAGGTTCTTGAATGCATGGACCATGCTGTTTTTAATCTTTGTAAACCCAGTGTTCATCACAGTGCATGACATATGATAGGTATTCAATAAATGATGGTTAAATTAATGGGATTTTAATATACACAGTTAATCATCCAAAAGCTTTGTGCATATTTTGTCTAATAATCCAGAAAATTGACAGTATAGTTACTGTGCAGACATAGTCAATGGCATGCCTCTCATCTATTGATGTGTTATAATTCGGTTCTTTTAATTGTGCTTATGTTTTTACTGTGTTGTATTTTCTGAATGAGAATATGTTTGCTCTTTTGCCAAATTTTTTCTCATCCATATTTACATGTATACTGACAAATTAATGTATTTCAGTGGCCTTATGTTTCTGTTGAACAGCCATGAGATGTTTTATTTGCAGAATCTGTGTATTTTAAGATACCATTCTGTCTCAGAGATGCCAATTTTTTGTGTAAACAAAAATGAGAAAATGAGATTAAACACGGGTAAAATAAAAGAGAGTCTGTAGAGTTTTCTCAGAATATATATTTTAGTCTCTTCCTGGAGATTCTGATTTAGTTTTGCAGGGGAGTGAGGGTTGAGGAAATTAGAATATACTGTGTAGTTTCAGTCTGAATGTACACATACACACACACCTTATAACCACCTCAGTTTTAACACTATGAATCTTATCAGGGTGGGGCTAATTGCAATCTGGAAAGGTGCCCATGCTTCAGAAACCTTCCCACCACCACAGTTTGATTTAATCCATGTGCTTCCATTCTCAAACCAGCAGTGAATTCACAATCTATTAATATTTACAAATATTTATTTGTGATTTAAAAATCTTAAAAAATGGTAATTAACCCCATAGTAATTGTTATTGAATCTTCTCAAGGAGATTACTTCTACACTCATTATCTTGTTTTCAAGTTCATCTGAGAAAATACAATGAATTTAAAGGAAGAAATAGCGAGAATTGCATCAAAATGTGGAAGCCAATGTCAACTGGTGAAGATCTAACTGGTACATTTTCGTTAACAGACTTCCTTTTAATCTAATTATGCCTTTCAGGTTAAAAAAAATCTCACAGAAGTTTTAGTTCCTTTTTTTTTTTTTTTTTTTTTTGCAAAAGAAAAAACATTTTATTGTGTGGCTGAGAGATAGTGTTTTTCAAATTATAGGAGAACAAAGATCCTTTTGGTAAACTACATAAAATTTATTCCTTTACAATACTGGCTATAACCCATACTTCCCCTCTTTTACTTTTTATTCTATAAAAGCCAGGATAAATTAAGTGGCAAGAGCAAAATTGCAATAATATGAGTTATTTTTAAAGCAGAAAATGACTCAATTATTAATTGCTTCAAGGAACTAAGATGGTCATTGTAACAAAGATGTTAACAGCATTGTAAAAGATAACAAATTTAGACAACAAGAGGATTAGATATTAACTTCTTATAGAATATTTGGAATATAGCATTGCAAAATATTTTATAGAAAAATGTGGTGTTATTACATTTACTGAGAACACAGAATTATCTACAGTTCTGGATTTTAATTAATTTTGATTGTTTTAGAGATAGGAATAAATGGAAGGAATAACTCCAGTGCCTAGCGTGGTACCAGGTACAAAGTTAGTGAAAAATATATATTTGTTGAATAAATTTGCAATGAAATATTTTTGGCAGGTTATAAATGTTACAGACAGATATGGATATTAAAAATCCCACATCTTTATCTCCCATTTATTGTAATCTGCACCAGTCTTTTCTTTAATTCTTTACTCTTTGCTCATGAATTAGAAATGAAGCAGAGACATTGGAAGTTTGATATTTTCACAGGGATTTAATGCTAATATTTTGATATTGGCCAACTTGGGGGCCAATATTCTAATCCTTATAGAGAAGTTGTATTAGTTCTAATGATGATTAGTTTAAAAGTTTTCTTCAATGATGAAACAGTGTCTTCAATATAAAAGACACACAAGTGTGGCTGGCAAGATGGCCAAATAAAAACAGCTCTGGTCTGCAGCTCCCAGCCAGATCAGCACAGAAGGCGGGTGATTTCTGCATTTCCAACTGAGGTACCTGGCTCATCTCACTGGGACTGGCTAGACAGTGGGTACAACGAACCGAGGCAGGGTGGGGCATCACCTCACCCAGGAAGTGCAAGGGGTCAGGGAACTCCCTCTCCTAGCCAAGGGAAGCTATGAGGGACTGTGCCTTGAGTAATGGTGCACTCCTGCCCAGATACTCTGCTTTTCCCACAGTCTTCACAACCTGCAGACCAGGAGATTCCCTCAGGTGCCTATGCTACCAGGGCCCTGGGTTTCAAGCACAAAACAGGGAGGCCATTTGCGCAGACACCGAACTAGCTGCAGGAGTTTATTTTCATACCCCAGTGGTGCCTGGAATGCCAGTGAGAGAGAACGGTTCACTCCCCTGGAAAGGGGGCTGAAGCCAGGAAGCCAAATGGTCTAGCTCAGTGGATCTCACCCCCACAGATCCCAACAAGCTAAGATCCACTGGCTTGAAATTCTTGCTGCCAGCACAGCAGTCTGAAGTCAACCTGGGATGCTCAAGCTTGGTAGGGAGAGGCGTGTCCACCATTACTGAGGCTTGAGTAGGCAGTTTTCCCCTCACAGTGTAAACAAAGCTGCCAGGAAGTTTGGACTGGGCAGAGCCCATCCCAGACCAGCAAAGCTGCCGTAGCAAGACTGCCTCTCTAGATTCCTTCTCTCTGGGCAGGACATCTCTGAAGGAAAGGCAGCAGCCCCAGTTAGGGGCTTATAGATAAAACTCTCATCTCCCTGGGACAGAGTGCCTGGGGGGAAGGGTCAGCTGTGGGTGCAGCTTCAGCAGACTTAAGCATTCCTGCCTGCCGGCTCTGAAGAGTGAGCGGATCTCCCAGCACAGTGCTCCAGCTCTGCAGAAGGACAGACTGCCTCCTCAAGTGGGTCCCTGACCCCCATGCCTCCTGACTGGGAGACACCTCTCAGCAGGGGTTGACAGACACCCCATACAGGAGAGCTCCAGCTGACATCTTGTGGGTGCCCCTCTGGGACGAAGCTTCCAGAGGAAGGAACAGGCAGCAGTCTTGCTGTTCTGAAGCCTCCAATGATGATACCCAGACAAACAGGAGTGGACCTCCAGCAAACTCCAGCAAACCTGCAGAAGAGGGGCCTGACTGTTAGAAGGAAAACTAACAAACAGAAAGAAATAGCATCAACAATATCAAAAAGGATGTTCACATAGAAACCCAATCCAAAGGTCACCAACATCAAAGACCAAAGTCCGATAAATCCATGAAGATGAGGAAAAACCAGCACAAAAAGGCTGAAAATTCCAAAAACCAGAATGCCTCTTCTCCTCCAAAGGATCACAACTCCTTGCCAGCAAGGGAGCAAAACTGGATGGAGAATGAGTTTGACGAATTGACAGAAGTAGGCTTCAGAAGGTGGGTAATAACAAACTCCTCCGAGCTAAAGGAGCATGTTCTAACCCAATGCAAGGAAGCTAATAACCTTGATACAAGGTTAGAGGAATTGCTAACTACAATAACCAGTTTAGAGAAGAACATAAATGACCTGATGGAGCTGAAAAACACAGCAGGAGAACTTCGTGAAGCATACACAAGGATCAATAGTCGAATCAATTAAGTGGAAGAAAGGATATCAGAGATTGAATATCAACTTAATGAAATAAAACGTGAAGACAAGATTGGAGAAAAAAGAACGAAAAGGAAGGAACAAAGCCTCCAAGAAACATGGGACTATGTGAAAAGACCAAATCTAAGTTTGATTGGTGTACCTGAAAGTGACAGGGAGAATGGAAGCAAGGTGGAAAACACTCTTCAGGATATTATCCAGGAGGAATTCCCCAACCTAGCAAGATAGGCCAACATTCAAATTCAGGAAATACAGAGAACACCACAAAGATACTCCTTAAGAAGAGCAACCCCAAGACACATAATCATCAGATTCAGTAAGGTTGAAATGAAGGAAAAAATGTTAAGGGCAGCCAGAGAGAAAGGTTGGGTTACCCAAAGAGGGAAACCCATCAGACTAACAGTGGATCTTTCTGCAGAAACCCTACAAGCCAGAAGAGAGTGGGGGCCAATATTCAACATTCTTAAAGAAAATAATTTTCAACCCAGAATTTAATATCCAGCGAAACTAAGCTTCATAAGCGAAGGAGAAATAAAATCCTTTACAGACAAGCAAATGCTGAGAGATTTTTTCACCACCAGGCCTGCCTTACCAGAGTTCATGAAAGAAGCACTAAATATGGAAAGGAAAAACTGGTGCCAGCCACTGCAAAAACATACCAAATTGTAAAGACCATCGACATTATGAAGAAACTACATCAGCTAACAGGCAAAATAACCAGCTAGCATCATAATGACAGGGTCAAATTCACACATAACAATATTAACCTTAAATGTAAATGGGCTAAATGCCCCAATTAAAAGACACAGACTGGCAAATTGAATAAAGAGACAAGACCCATTGGTGTGCTGTATTTGGGAGACCCATCTCATGTGCAAAGACACTCATGGGCTCAAAATAAAAAGAAAAATGGAGGAAGATTTACCAAGCAAATGGAAAGCAAAAAAAATCAGGGGTCGCAATACTAGTCTCTGATAAAACAGAATTTAAACCAACAAAGATAAAAAAAGACAAGGGCATTACATAATGGTAAAGGGATCAATGCAACAAGAAGAGCTAACTATCCTAAATATATATGCACCCAATACAGGAACACTCAGAATCATTAAGCAAGTTCTTAGAGACCTACAAAGAGAATTAGACTCCCAAACAATAATAATGGGAGACTTTAACCCCCCACTGTCAATATTAGACAGATCAACACAACAGAAAATTAACAAGGATATTCAGGAATTGAACTCAGCTCTGGACCAAGTGGACCTAATAGACATCTACAGAACTCTCCACCCCAAGTCAACAGAATATACATCCTTCTCAGCACCACGTCACACTTATTCTAAAATCAACCACATAATTGGAAGTAAAACACTCCTCAGCAAATGCAAAAGAATGGAAATCATAGCAAACAGTCTCTCAGACCACAGTATAATCAAATTAGAACTCAGGATTAAGAAACTCACTCAAAACCACACAACTACATAAAAACTGAACAACCTGCTTCTGTATGATTACTGGGTAAGTAACGAAATTAAGGCAGAAATAAATAAGTTCTTTGAAACCAATGACAGCAAAGACACAATGTACCAGAATCTTTGGGTCACAGCTACAGCAGTGTTTAGAGGGAAATTTATGGCACTGAATGCCCACTGGAGAAAGTGGGAAAGATCTAAAATCGACACCCTAACATCACAATTAAAAGAACTAGAGAAGCAAGAGCAAACAAATTCAAAAGCTAGCAGAAGACAAGAAATAACTAAGATCAGAGCAGAACTGAAGGAGGTAGAGACACGGAAAACCCTTCAAAAAATCAATGAATCCAGGAGCTGGTTTTTTGAAAAGATTAACAGATAGACCGCTAGCTACACTAATAAAGAAGAAAAGAGAGAAGAGTCAAATAGATACAATAAAAATGATAAAGGGGATATCACCACTGATCCCACAGAAATACAAACTACTATCAGAGAATAGTGTAAACACTTCTATGCAAATAAACTAGAAAATCTAGAAGAAATGGATAAATTCCTGGACACATTCATCCTCCCAAGATTAAACCAGGAATTAGTCGAATTCCTGAGTAGACCAATAACAAGTTCTGAAATTGAGGCAGTAATTAATAGCCTACCAACCCAAAAAAGTCAAGGACCAGATGGATTCACAGCTGAATTCTACCAGAGGTACAAAGAGGAGCTGGTACATTGCTTTTGAAACTATTCCAAACAATACAAAAAGAGGGACTCCTCCCTAAATCAATTTATGAAGCCAGTATCATCCTGATACCAAAACCTGGCAGAGACACAACCATAAAAGTAAATTTCAGGCCAATATCCCTGATGAACATTGATGTGAAAATCCTCAATAAAATACTGGCAAACCGAATCCAGCAGCACATCAAAAAGCTTATCCACTGTGATCAAGTCAAGGCAATGGCAACAAAAGCTAAAATTGACAAATGGGATCTAACTAAACAAAAGAGCTTCCACACAGCAAAAGAGACTATCAACAGAGTGAACAGGCAACCTACAAAATAGGAGAAAATTTTTGCAATCTATCCATCTGACAAAGGGCTAATATCCAGAATCTACAAGGAAGAGAGAGAAAGAGAGAGGATGTCAAGGTCATTGAGAGCATGCATTTACCAAACCAGTGATTAGCAAGATCATTTTGTATGCTCTAACTTGCTAAGAGAGTTTTACCTCATTATTCCAAATGCATTATTTCCAAAGTCTACAAACATCCAAGCTATATATGTAAACATATTTGTCCAGTGAGTTCTTTGAAATTGAAGGTGTTTGTGGAAACTGAGGTCATTAATGATTTATAAGTGATTTTGTTATTGATTTTATTTGGAAGCCCTTAAATGAATAATTTATCAATTAATATAGAGTGAGTAGGAGGTAAGGTGTGGCTTGGGTGTGCATCAGAATTATTATGCAATTTGAGAGTTTCTGCAAAATTCCTTAGTGGTTCTGATTAATTCTTCCTTTGGTGAGCAGAAGAGGAAGGATTTGAAAATGATGTTTTTCAAATTACAACTCCCTTACGCACATCAATATTCTAATTATAAAGACAACAGTCTGAAGTGAGAAGATGCTTTACGAAATACAATTGGTTCAGAAATAACACTGCTTATTTCTGCTTCCAGCTGGGAACTACTACTCTAAATGATTCTTCCACATTGACAAGGCTTCAGAAAGTTTCTTCATAGCTGGTTCCGTGGGCAGTATGTGCTAAGGCAGTTATAGTTTTCCATTATCTAAATGTTAAGAAAGACTCATGGCTCATGATTAGTGTCATAATTTTCTATCTCATATTCAGATAAGCAGAACAATATTCTTGGAAGGCATATGATGTCATGATTTCATCTTAAAAAATCTAAAAGTATTTCATATAGCTTGCAGAAATAATGTTGTCTTACCTATGATGGGATATGACAATAAATCAATAAAACAAATTTTATTGTCTGATTTTTAGAGATTTTTTTCTCTTGTGATTGTATCTCTATAGCTCTGGATATTCAGGGATGTGAGAAGTGTTAAGGATAATTTACCCTGTCCTTAACAGTTTTCAATACACACACATCAGAGAAATCATACGGAAACATCGCTTTTACTTTATAATGAGGAAACTGAGGCTCAGAGATCTTTCATGCACTAATTCCTATTTCATTGTTATTTATGCTAAAGTATGACACTATCGTTTTTATTTGACATCCTGTACAAATGTAGTTACACTTAGCTTAATGATAAGGAGACATTCTGGGAAATGCATTGTTAGGCAATTTTGCCACTTTGCAAACATCATAGCATGTACTTACACAAACCCAGATCATATAGCCTAAGTGTGTAGTAACACACTTCGATTATATGTTATAGCCTATTGCTCCTAGACTACACAGCTGCACAGTATTTTAGTGTATTGAATACTGTAGGCAACTGTAACACAGTAAGTATCTAAACATATCTAAATATAGAAAAATTATAATAAAATATGGTATAAAAGATAAGAAATGTTACCCTTATATAGGGCACTTACCATGAATAGAGCTTGAAGGCCTGGAATTTGCTCTGGGTGAGTTGTGAATGAGTGGTGAGTGAATGTGAAGGCCTAAGACATTGCTTTGCAGGTCTGTAGACTTTATAAACACACTAAATTTATTTAAATTTTTTTCTTTCTTCAACAACAAATTAACCTTAGCTTACTGCAACTTTTTTGCTTTATAAAATTTTTTAAGTTTTCAAAACTTTGTGACTCTTTTGTAATAACACTTAGCTTAAAACACAAGCCATTGTGTAGATACACAAAAATATTTCCTTTCTTTATATCTGTATTCTATAATCTTTTTACTATTTAACTTTTTAAAAAACTTTTTAAAGTTTTTGTTAAAAACTAAGGCGTGTGCACACACCCGCTCATCTGCGTGCGCATAACACACACACACACACACACACTAGCCTAGGCCTATCCATGGGTCGAGATCATCAGTGTCACTCACTTCAACCACTTGTCACACTAGAAGGCCTTCAGGGCCAATAAAACACATAGAACTGTAATCTTCTATGATAACAACAGCTTCTTCTGACATGCCTTCTGAAAGACCTACCTGAAGTTGTTTTATCATTAACATTTTTTAATAAATAGGAGGAGTATAGTAAATACAAAATCAATAATAGTGGTTTATTATTATAAAATATTATGTGTTGTATATAATTATATGTGCTAGACTTTTATACAACTGGCAGTGCAGTGGGTTTTTTCACACCAGCATCACCATAAACCTGTGAGTCATGCATTGTGCTGTGACATTACGATGGCTATCATGTCACTACACAATAGGAATTTTTGAGCGCCATTAAAATCTTATGGGACCACTGTCTTATATGTAGTCCGTCATTGACCAAAACATCATTATGTGACTCATGACTGTACCTGGGCATGAATAGCTGTATCTGTGAGAAAATAGAGAGTATTTTAGTTACATTTATCTCTTCTTACCTGATTTAAATTTTATTTTTGTAATTATGTCTCCCTGCTGCACTAAGAGTTGTATAGTCAACCCTCTAGATTCATATGCTCCATATATATATGTAGAGAGAGAGAGAGAGTGAGAGAGAGAGAGAGAGTGAGAGAGTGAGAGAGAGAGAGAGAGAGAGCGAGAGAGAGAGAGATGGAGTCTCGCTCTGTTGCCCAGGCTGGAATGCAGTGACGTGATCTTGGCTCACTGCAACCTCTGCCTCCCGGGTTCAAGCGATTCTCCTGCCTCTGCCTCCCCAGCAGCTGGGACTACAGGTGCGCACCATCATGCCCAGCTAATTTTTGTATTTTTAGTAGAGATGGGGTTTCACCATATTGGCCAGACTGGTCTCGAATTCCTGACCTTGTGATCCACCAGCCTCTGCCTCCCAAAGTGCTGGAATTGCAGGCGTGAGCCACCAGGCCCAGCAAACTTTTTTTTGTTTGTTTGTTACATAGATTAGAGGTTTCTATGTTGCCCAGGCTGGCCTCGAATGCCTAGCCTTGCCTCCTTATGCATCAGGACAACAGTCCTGAGCCATCGTGGCTCCCATGAAATATTTAAATATTATTTCTCTTGCAAACTTGGATGACCATTGATACTAGGGGCTAGTTTTATTTTTTTATCTCTAATACCTAACATCACAAATTCTCATTCAATTTACCCAATAAATTAGCTGATTATATGCAAACTGATTATTGCCATCCTGTTAAATTTTGTGATGATGTAAGGAAAAAATAAATATATACTTTATATGAATATGGAATTGTGCAGGCATAGGGATACTTCTCTATCATTGAAACTATTTTACTATGCAAAACATAGTTTCATTTAATAAGTATTTACTATGTGTCCACTATATTCTTAGCCCCAAACTAGGTGTTGCTGTATTAGTAAGGACAGCATGTGAAGCATGTTATTTTTCTTCACTGCCTCCAAGTGGAATCTATAATAAAACCAAAGCCATACTTGAGTTATTTCAGAGAAATACTATTTAGAAAGACAGTTCCATATTTTCAGGCAACTTAGCAGGTCAGATGCCTTCGAGTTCTTTGCATGGCTGAGTTAAAGAGCTGGAACGTATATAAAAGCTTAGTGAACTGTGTTTGCAATTTCACTGAACAGCCATTAGTAATACCTCACTTTGTTGGGTTTCAAGCGTAACCACTGTAGTGATCTCTTATGATTAAATTGCAATTCTGCTGAACTGCATGAGTAAAGATGGACATGAAGTTGGTATGGCATCTATGGGTTACAGCTTGGCTATAATGTTTGTCCACATGAAGTCTCTCCCTTTATATGTATCACACCCAAATGTACAATTAAACTAGAATGTAAGATTGAATTATTTTGAGGAAGGAAACTAACGGCTAATAAAACAGAACTTCTACCTATGATTAAACCATTCCCAAGCCACTCTTTACTGGTACAAAATTTCCCTTAAAAAAGCCAAAGCTTTTAAATGTATTATATTGATAAGCTAACCCTATTAATCAATAAGAAACTTTTTTTTATAAAGTCAATGAACCACTAAAAGCATTTGAAAATGTCAATGAAAGTGAAAATTTTTAAGGCACAAATTCTCTAATTACTACTGAAACCCTAATTAACAGGAAATTATGGAAGTCTAAATAGCACTTGCCGATTCATCATCTGGGACATGTTTTCCCCTGGCTACATTTGCTGCCACTGCTGGATGAACAGTCAATAATTATTATTTGGTATCACACATTTCATAGAAACTGTCAGAACATTCAATTAGTCAGGAATGATAAAATGGCAACAAAAGTGTTAGGAATAATGAATTGGTGATATAAGTCATCAATGTGTGATACATGTATTTTTTAAAATTTTCATAGTCTACTGGTTATTAAATGTAATCATGACTGGTAAAAGCAGATGAACTGTGATTTAGGGACTCAAAAATGTTTAACTCTCACTTGAAAATGAACTCACATTCGTTTGATTATCTTGGTCCTCGCTACACAATAAATCATTACAGAATAGAACCCTCTGCATGAAAATCTCTAAATCTGGGGCCATTGTCTGAAGGCATTTATTACAGAAAGTTGTACAAATGCCTCAGCTATAATATGATTTCACAGCATGAATGCCATGAACAGCAAGTCTCCAGAGATGCTGTAAAATGTTTGTGGCAGCTGAGTTCTAAGGTTAGAGAGCTCTAAGTTTAGACACAATTGATTGGAAAATGTCAGCTTTTCATAGAACGTTTAGACTTTGGCACACAACTTAAGTGGTTAAAGAATGTTAAAAATAATTTTAGTTAAAAATCATTTTTTCAGTTCCTGCAAATAAATATATAAGTGACAACCAAAAAGTGACTCCAAACATCTCTATTATTATCAGCACACCCTTTTGTATTTTTCTGTTTAGTAAAGTCACACATATACAGCTGTATAGCTGTAATTTAGACTGTGCTGCTCCTAAAAATAGGACACTGCAATTCTCATTTTGAAAAACTCTCAAGCTTACCAGCCATACCTATTGAAATCATTAATTAGTAAGAAGTGATGATCCGTTATGCTCCATTTCACCTTTGACTGTTGAAATCACCCCCTAGAGGTAATCACATTATAGTGATGGATGAAGTATTTGGGAAATTTCTGTGATCCAGAGCTACTGGGAAGCAAAAGAATATTTTACAAGTGTGTAACCAAAGAAGAGTGGTTTAACATAGTATTTCTCATCTTCTAATTCATATTACATTGACTAGAGGAAGATAACTGCTCATTTATGAATTCTTGAAGGTGGTGACATCTGACATATATCTGAAATGGGAGACTGAATTTAATATCCATAATTAAGTGTCAACATTCATACTTCACTCTCATGCTTGGCAACATTACACTGACAATACAGAAGAGTGGTACAGAACTTGCTGTTATGTAGCAGATTTTTAAATGAGCATATTTCAAAGCTCCCCATGAAGTAATGAATTAGAAATTGGCTTTGAATTCAACTTGATTGGCAGCTATTATTTGGTACATAGATCTCATGAGACAGTAGTATGTAGTTATACAATAGCTACCAGGAACTCTGCATGACATTACATGGTGGTGATATTAAAAATAATTCTTAGGTTTTCTATTTAAATCAAAATTTTTTGAGGGTTTACTTCATGTTTATGATGTAAAGTTAGAGTCTTCCAACACTGCTGTAGAGAATGCAGAATTCAGGATAGAGCGGATGTGTTTTTGACCCTATCCAAGGGGATTTATTACTGACGATACTAGGAGGATCTCATTGTACCAAGGCTTCATTTATAATAAAGTCCCACGGCATGGATCCTGTGGATAACATTACAGTATAGTTTCAGGTTTCTGGGAAAGAGCAGAGCAATTAGATATAGAAGAAAGAGTCACTTTTAACATGGTGTTTGGTTATGCACAGTAATTTCTTGTTAGAAAAGTCAATTGAGCTCAGCTATTTTGAGTATATTACAGGTACTTGATAAATAATGGTTCCACATTAACAACTTTGAGGTGTATCAGGCTGTAGCATATTTAGAACTCTGCTTCTGAGAGAGGCAAGAAGGTAGTGTTATAAGATTTCTCAATTATTTTCCTTGGTGCAATCTCAAAAGATTAGCCTTCTACTCTAAAAATATTCACTTACTTTCATTATGCAGGTATCATTCATAAATCTGAGTTCTCCTTGTGTTTTTATTAACTTACATTTTAATTTTACTTTGGCCTCCAATACCTCCTGTCTCCATCCACTGAAGTGCAAAGTGCTACTTTTTTTTTTTTTATATTATGGGACATTACTTCATTTAATTGTTATTAGATAGTCCTGAAATTCTTTGAGCCTGAGTTTCTTCATTTGAAATGTCATAATAATGACTAGCTATATTTTCAAAATAGAATAGATTACAGCATATACAATTTTCTAGCACAGAAGAGGTGCTATTCTCTTTCAGCATCTATTTCCTCTGTGTCACTTTCACTCTTTTATACAATTTAATTATATTCCCCTTCAAACTTATTTTTTAGAGATTAATGAAGCTCATGTCCTCATATGAAAATTTCTGCAAATTCTTGATTTTAGCTACTTCTTGTCCTTTCTTCAAACTTTATGTTGTCTTTCTTCAGGCATGCCATCAGAATTGCACTCAAGTCTGGCTTTTTAATCAACTCCTCTGATGTTTTCTATCTCAAAGGGAAAGCAAAATCATATTAAAACTGGAGCAAATAATGACTTGCTCACTATTACTGTGTCTCTTACCATGCAAGAATTGAGGTTTGATGGGAACAGTATCTGTGATGTTCATGGCTATATCTTCTTAGTCATCAGTATTATTCTCACCTGTACTGTGGCAGATAGGTACAAAGGGGTGACAGAAAGATGCATTGGGCCAAATGTCCCAGTGGTCTTAAGCAGTCATTGTTCGTGAAGGCTTGACATTAGTGTTAAGTTTGATTGAACAACATATTACAATTACTTCCACTAAGATAATAAGAAAGCCTGTTCAAATATATGGTGCATATATTTATTCCTTTATAACATATCTTAAATCCTTCCTTTTGCTTTCCATCCCTAGTGACAACAGTCTTGGGTATACATGTTTTTTTTTATTTGATGCATGAATTACAAAATTTGTTTTCTAACTAGCTTTCATTTCTCTAGTCCTACTCCCTTTTACTAATTGTATATACATCACTGTATTAATTTTCATAAAATACAATTTTTCCCTTATGCTGCTTCCATGCTCATACATCCTTGTCAGTTTCCTCCGGATTTCAGCACAGTTTTCAAGAATTTTTACTCAGTGGCAGATGGGAAGGAACTGGAAGATCCTGAGAGCAAAGAATTAAACAACTCTCCTCAAATCCCATCCTGTATCTTTAAAATTCAAATTAATTTTTTATACCTTTCCCTTTTTTCCAAAAATTTGATTTTAGTCTGACAAAGACTCTATCCTAGAACAAAGTTTATTCAGGCTTTTCTGAGCCTGCTTTTGAACTAGGTACTGTCTTTGGCTTGCTTAGCCCAATTTTGGCAGTAATCCTTTTCATGTCTCCTTTCAGTAATTTTCCACCCACTGACGACCTCCCTCTTCTTATTGGTTTTAAGTCCCCAGCTGTCTTTGCTGTATTTGCAATTGAGCCCTATCTCTCCCTTATTGTGATAGTCATGACACTTATCAGTCATATTGCATAAAATCTCCCTTACCATTTTAGCAAGCGTCAGAATAATTTTTATTTAACAGCGGGGAGTGCCAATCATGTTAACCCACACCCTGGGAGAGAGGAGTTGAATATAACACGGGTTTGACCAGTCACAGTGTTTTTCTCAACTGCAGTTCTCTTAGTGAAGTAATATGGGTGTGAGCCCTAAGCCACTCAGTACCATGTCCTGCTACCACAATATAGAGAAGGTGATATTAGATAATGAAGATGTCACATGGACAGAAACAGGGTCGAAGACCAGCTGCTCTCAAGTCCTTGTTTACAGTTCTCCTTAAGGTCAGCTCTATTTGTGCCCTACCTGGTTGTGTAAGCCAATAATTTGCCTTTTCTTTTTCTTAAGTACACTCAACAAGGTTTCAGTTTCTTAAAGCTAAAATGTTTTGACAGACATATTCACTCAAATGATACTTTTCATCTACCCTCTTTTATTATTTATCTATAATCTTAATTCCTTGATTACATTATGTATAGTTATGCCTTGTGTAAACCCACAGAACTTAGGCTTTTAATAAATATTTACTAATTTCTCTAATTTTTCCATATGCTTTGAAATTAAGAAATTACACAATTTGTAATTTATGGAAATTTAATGTTCTAATCCATCCATCCATTCATTTTCCATGAGATCATAATGTGTGTATTACTCTGTTCATTTTCTTTAATTCTTTATTTCACTGAACAATATCTTGTGAGCATCATTGTGTCAACTAATAACATTTTATCACATAAATACTGCAACTTATATAATCCTCTATTTTAAATTATCTAGATTGTTCCCAAAGATTCCCTATGCAAAACACAACCAAATAAAACAAACTCAAATTTTTAGGTTTTCTTATTAGCACATTTCTTACATGCTTTGTTATTTTCTGAGGATATATACATTTTGGATATATACATTTTTTTAAAAGTCTTTTTCTGAGGGGATATTTTGCTAAATAACTCTTCAGAAATATTGTTCAAATTTATACTTCTAAAAGGATTAATTAACCAATCTTTAATTTTTTTCTGGAAAACCGAAACTGTTGTTTTTGTTGTTTATAGTTAATTGCATAAGTGTTTTTTGGATTTTTAAATTAAACTTGTTCTTTGTTTAATTTTTATTCCTTCATGTATAAAATTGTGTTTATCTCATTTATGTGTCATTCTATTGTAGCTATCTTTTTCATTTATTTAATTTTTTTTTTTTTTTTTTTTTTTTTTTTTTTTTTTTGAGACGGAGTCTCTGTCGCCCAGGCTGGAGTTCAGTGGCGCGATCTTGGCTCACTGCAAGCTCCGCCTCCCGGGTTCACGCCATTCTCCTGCCTCAGCCTCCCAAGTAGCTGGGACTACAGACGCCCGCTGCCACGCCCGGCTAATTTTTGTATTATTTAGTACAGACGGGGTTTCACCATGTTGTCCAGGCTGGTCTCAAACTCCTGACTTCGTGATCCGCCCGCCTTGGCCTCCCAAAGTGCTAGGCTTACAGGCGTGAGCCGCTGCGCCCGGCGCTATCTTTTTCTAATTGATTTATTAGAACTACTGACATTAAGGAGGTTAGCATTTGTCACTGGTGATGATTATAATGATATTTTGGAGTTATTAGCCCTTTTACTTTTTCTTTCATATATACTGAAAACTTTTGTTAAATTTTGTTTGCATTTAACTTTTAATGAGATGTATTTAGAAAATTCATCCATTTTGATCATCATTTTTCTATTACTGTTAATGTTGGCCAGTTCCTATATTTTGGGTCTTATTCATAGAATTTCTACTTGAAATACAGTGGAAGAAATAGTTCTACTTTTTAAAATGATTAACCAAATATATTTTGTTTTTTATAAATGCATGTATTATATATATTTACATTTAAAGTTCTAGATTATCTATAAAGATATATATTATACAAAGCTTTGTCTTACAATTTTGTTTAATTGAATATATGCCATGCGGTAGCAATTTGACAGTGTTTGAACTTCCCGGAAAAGGTTAGAAGTCAAGGTTAATGAGTAGCAAATTAATGTAATATTAAAATGTTAAGAAAGCCCTGTAGAAAGCCATTCTATACATTTGTTATGAATGATCAATTTTTCATTAAATTCTTTAAGTGATTTCAATACGTTTTTGGTACAAAACCAACTGCTTTTCTTAATATTTGCCAGAAGATGGTGCTATATTAATAAAGTATAATCTTTTCAGTGTTCTAGGAAATACAGATAAATATTGTTGAAGTATTAAAATAAAAGCAGCTCCTAAGGCTTGACAAATAACTCTCTAATGATAATGCTCATTTTGTATGCCTATATCTTAAAAAGTTTGTTATGCATTTGGAGGTGAAAGGAATAAAAAGTATCATTTTTTGCTCATATTTTTATTGTTTTTTTCTTTTCAAGTCATAAGACAATTTGGGTATAAAAAAAGTTGCTCATTAGTGGTTTTTAAAACTAGAGATACCTAACAAATTTGAAATAATTTTAAAGTCATATGCTCACACAAAACATACACATACACACCAATAACTTCTGTGCTGGGTCTGAAAAAAATGGAACAAAAGAAAACAAAACCAAAACTTAAAATTGTGATGATTCCATTTAACTAGCCACAAAAGTAGCTTGTATATTTATATTTTTTATATTTAAAAATAGTCAGCATTCATCCTAGAGGCATATTTACATTGCATTTTATTTACAGCAAGACACAGTCTTTCATCAGAAGTCCTGCAAGCATCCCTTCAACCACTGATTTAATGTCATTAAATATAGATGTCTTTTAAAAGGCAGTTAATTTAGTATAAGGGGAAATGCCTCAATGTGTGCTAATAATGAGACTTTGTTCAGCATAAAAAATGAACCTTAATAAACGCCTTTCCTTCTACATTGCCCTGGCTCCAGAATTTTCTAATGAGTAGCAACAGGAGCTCAGCAACCACTAAGGCCTGTTAACCTGACTGTAATTGTGTCTAATAAGTAGACAGACCAGAATATTCATCAGAAGTTCAATTGAGGTATTCAGTATTACCTTACCAATTCTTACTAATGACTGGGAAACAAATTATGTGTTTTGAACTTGTTCATGAAGCAATGGTTTAGATTCTGTGGGGAAGAAAGAACCATGGACATAGTATAAAACTTTACTAATGAGCAGAAATAACATTGGTACATATGTTACTTTGTTTTATTTTTGATGTGATCCTTTCAGTGCCTTCCAAATCTATACAAATACATAGTTGAGCAACAGTTCACTCTTTTTTTTTTCTTTTACTTTAAGTTCTGAGATACATGTGCAGAACGTGCAGGTTTGTTACATAGGTATACATGTGCCACAGTGGTTTGCTGCACCCGTCAACCCGTCATCTAGGTTTTAAGCCCCGCATACATTAGGTATTTGTCCTAATGCTCTCCCTCCCCTTGCCCTCCACCTCCCTGGCAGGCCCTGGTGTGTGATGTTCCCCTCCTTTTGTCCATATGTTCTCATTGTGCAGCTCCCACTTATGAGTGAGAACATGTGGTGTTTGGTTTTCTGTTCCTGTGTTAGTTTGCTGATAATGATGGTTTCCAGCTTCATCCATGTCCCTGCAAAGGACACGAACTCATACTTTTTTATGGCTCCACAGTCTTTTCTTTATAGTACATAGCTGGATAGTTACTCATTATGTTTATTGAGTTCCTTCTATGGGCAGAATATCTGTAAAGTATTCAGAACTAAAGGAGACTTTTTAAAGTAAATAGAAAGCAATGCTTTTGAGAAATAGCCACTTAATTAGTGAGATTGAATCAACATATTCAGGCAAGCAGTAGAAAAAAAAAACCCCACATTTTATAGAACTAAGTAATATAATGTAAAATAATCGTGGGATGGATTAGTGCCTGTTTGATTTCTGATCAATGCTTTTGTTAGAATGTTTTTTTAAGAAAAGCCTAAATATGCTGTTTAAGACTGATAAAAATTTTACCATATAGATACTATTATCGTTACTTTTTGATAAATGAAGAAACGAAATCCTACAGAGGTTGACTAATCTACCCACTCACACAGCTAATAGGCCATGGGACAGGATTTGGATTTAGATCCATTCTGTCTCCAGAGCCTGAGCACTCTCCACTATGCCAAACAGAACTCCAAAACCCTTTCAAGACACACCTGGCTCCAAGCTTGAGCTCACACTCATTTTGTCTGTCTCCTAAAGTGAAATGTTAGGTTGCCTGTCTTGACTCTCTTCAGATAAAAATCCCTCAGAAAATTTTTTAGAGTCAGAGTTGAGATTGATTTCTGTGATTCATTTGTCACTGTGAAAAGAGATTAGGGCTGAAAGAAAGTGACTCATATGATGGCTCATGTTCACTGCAGCATGACTGGCAGCTTCTAGAACAGAAAAACAGACTTCTCCTTTTCTTTGGGGAGTAAGCAGCACAGGGAAATTTTATTCAGTAAAGCTGATGACAATTTTCCTTTAAATTGGACACGAATTCTCCTAGGAACACTGCATAGTAATATTCCTATGCCCATAAAATTTCAAGATAATCTTTTCGAAAAAGAAGTGCATTCTTTTTTTGGCAACTGTTTACATTATTTTTTATCTCATCTAATAATTTCTACAAAATTATATTACACTAGGCTTTTAGAAAAGAGAATTTGCTCTCTAAAGACTCTGAAAACAGAACAATGAAATATCCCTTCCCTTAATTCAACCCATTCCTTCTAGTATTACTGATTAAATAAGTTAGTTCTCAATTGTCCTCAGATTGTATATGTGATTTGAAATTTCTTTAGAATTTACTAGTTTGTTAATTATTTCTAAATGGATATATTATTATTAGAAAGTGTCTTATTTATTTTATCTAGACTAGTTTTGATTCCTAGTTTCTAATAGATGAAGCCAAAACCAGTTTGAGGTAATAATTCATGATTACTCTAGAAACTATATCTAAGTCATTGACCAAACTATCTGTTAATCAAGTTATAGTTAAGAAATGCAGAGGCTTTTCAAGTAATGAATAAATCTGTATTGAAAGACAGTAACTCTGAGGAGTTGAAACAAAACTTTGGAGTCAGATAAAACTGAGCACAAATCACAGTGATAAGTTAGATGTTACTTAAATTCCCTCAGCTTTGTTTTCTTCTGATCAGTTTCTCTAAAAAAATTTTTTTTTAATTAAATGGGATTACATATGTGTGTGGGGGGTATTGTATCTACATTATTTAGCTTACTATTTGGTACTTAGTAAGTGCTCAGATGGTAACTTGTTTTATTTTTTTTTCTTTTGATGTTTTTCAAGTCTTCATCCCCAGTCCTTTCATTAAAGATGTGCTCAGTTTCTTATATTACGTAGAGAATGGCCAATTATCTATTGTCAGGATAATGCTGTCTAACAAACAACTAAAACATTCAGTGACATACAGCAATAGATGTTTTTGCTTACCAGTCCTTGATTTGGTGACCTAGTCTTGGCAGAACGCATTTCTATTGCTGGGAACAGGATTCTTTAGGACTATTTCATTTGGGTCATCTTGTCTCTGATTCGCATGTTCTCTCAACCTTCAGCTAATCCATCCTGGACTGGTTCTCTTCCAAGAAAGAGTATGAGGAAGTGGGCAAGGTTATTGAGGCTGAGGTTTGGATGGCCAAATTCTCTACCTCATGAAGGAAGAAGCTGAAAAGTCACAGGACGAAAGATGTGGACAGAGAAAAAGGTAGAGAATTGGGGCTATTTTTACAATTAAACTTCCATAAATATAAGAAGATGAGGTGGGACTTCTTGAAGAAGATGTTTTATTAGGGTTCTTCAGAGAGACAGAACTAATAATATATATTGTGACCTTATATATTGTTTATATCTTATATATTATTGGTTCTGTCTCTCTGGAGAACCCTGTTTAATAGAACATTTCTTTGAAGAAGTCCCTTTTTCTTAGCCACCTCATTTTACAGATAGACAGATAGAGATAGAGATGTAGGAGAGGGGATTTATTAGGGGAATTTACTCAGGTGATTATGGAGGCTGAGAAGTCCCATAATAAATAAGCTGGAGATCTAGGGAAGATGGTGGCTTGGGCAAGTCCAAGTTCAGAAGCCTCAAAACCAGGAAAGCCAAAGGTGTAGCTCTCAGGCTGAAGCTGAAGGCCTGAGAACCTGGGAGACCATTGGTGCCAGTTCCAGAGTTCAACGGATGGAGAACCTGGAGTTCTGAGGTCCAAAGGCAGGAATAAAAGAGTGTCCCAGCTCCAGGAGAGAGAACGAGAGAGAGAGAGAGAGAGGAGAGAGAGAGAGAGAAGAGAGAGAGAGAGAGGAGACAGAGAGAGAGGAGACAGAGAGAAGAGAGAGAATTTGCTTTTTCTTTGCCCTTTTTGTTCTATTCCAGCCCTCAGCCAAGTGGAATGGATGGTGCTTGCTCATGTTGGGTGAGGGTGGATCTTCCTTACTCAGTCCACTGATTTAAAAATGAATCTCTTCTGGAAACATCTTCAGAGACATTCCGAGAAATAATGATTTTACAGCTATCTCAGTATGTCTTTATCTAGTCAATCTGACACCTGAAATTAACCATTAAAGATGCAAATCAGTTTTTTGAAATTTTTTACATCTGTTACTTCAGAGTTCTCAAGACTTTTAGCTCCAGAATTATTAGAGGGAATTACTTTTTATATAAATAATAATAATAATGGCTAATCATTATTGACTATATAATGTGTGTTAGATATGTTGGTGTTTCACATGCCTTTTCTTATTTAAATTTCACAGTGGCTCTTCAGAGTAGATATTGTTATTGCCTCTATTTTAGAGGATAGTGAGTCTTAGAGAAATAAATTGTGTATTCATGGTGAGATGGCTAATAAGCAGCAGAATCAAGATTTGAAGCCACGTTAGTTAGACTATAGAAATCGCTCTGCAAAGGAGCTTGCGATGAGCCGAGATCACCCCACTGCCCTCCAGCCTGGGCAACAGAGCGAGACTCCGTCTCAAAAAAAAAAGAAAGCAAAAAAAAAGAAAAGAAAAAGAAATTGCTCTGCAAATACCCTTCTTTATTAATTTTATTTATTGGCTCTTGCATCTGTCAGCCGAAAGAAAGAAAGAAGCAAACACTGCCTAGTTAGGTAATTTTTACTTTGTATTAAATACAAATAAATTAGTTCATGTCAGAAGCAATAATTTTGATACATAATTATTTTATGTCTAATTACCACACAAGGTAAGCTGGAAAATACCTTGGAGGGCTCTTTCCTACCTTCTGCCTTCAGTGCCTGTATTCTAATTGGTAGCCCTGCTCCCATGACAGAATGAACCAATTAGCTAAATTTCCATCCAGCTTCTTGCTAAAATGTCAGAAGTAAAACAGGATTCATTTAAAGGTACACAATAATAAATGTTGTCTATTTAAAATAAGGCACCATAGCCTATATTTTAATTTAGAAGACTGAAATGATTATTATCCTTGAAATTTTAACAGGTTCTCAGTATTTTCCTCATTTTATTTAATGTTGTGATGTGTAATATCACCTGAGTCATGGAGGCATTTTTGGAGAGTTTCTGAGCACATGAAATCACCTTCACACAGAATAAATATAATTGGCTTGAATGCGTATGCACAATATATAAATGGACAGGGTAACTGTTAATCTAAATACCCTTCAAATCATCCTTGGTTTCTCTTTTTGTTTGATTTCCATTGCCTCTCCCCCTCCTTCTGGTGCCATTTTCTTAGTATTTGGTTGTAAATGTATACATACATTCTCTTTAATTTTTCCTCTTTTTTTTTTCCCATTGTCCCTGGCCCTGTCTTGGTTCTGATTTTCATGATCTTTCCTTTATGGTGATGCAATAATGTTCTATAAGATTTTCTTGTCTTTAGTGGCTCTTGTCTTTTCTTGTCTTTACTGCCTCACCAACGGTGACACTAATTAAAATGTCAAGAAAAATATCCCCAATTTTCCTATTTTAACATGGCTTTAAGTACTCTTATTACTGGTTACCCTCATTTTTCTAGAATTGTCCCTCAGATTATTAGGTATCTTGTAGAGGTATGTCTGATGGAAAAATCCCTTTTCCAGTACAATCAACTTTCGGTGACAATAGGACAGGACGAGGGAAGTAGAGCTAGGAAAGGAAAGAATGACTTGACATATAATTCTAATTAGGTATACAAGGTAATGACTGTCACTTGCCATACCATGATGGAGGGAACAGGCAAATATAAGTAGTCAATGTTAAGAACAGATGGATGTGTGTATTATCTGTAATTTTCAAAGAGAATTCTTGATTATCCATTTGAGGTTTTGTGAAGCTCAGCTTTAGTACTGTCTTTTATACTGTTGGTGATTTTAGTACAAAATGTCAAAATTTGGTTTGGTGATATTTATTTATTTATTTATTTATTTATTTTTATTTTTTTGAGGCAGAGTCTTGCTCTATCACCCAGACTGGAGTGCAGTGGCGTGATCTTGGCTCACTGCAACCTCCGCCTCCCGGGTTCAAGCAATTCTCCTGCCTCAGCATCCCGAGTTGCTGGGACTACAGGTGCCCACCACCATGCCTGGCTAATTTTTATATTTTTAGTGGAGACAGGGTTTCACCATGCTGGCCAGACTGGTCTCGAACTCCTGACCTCATGATCTGCCTGCCTCGGCCTCCCAAAATGCTGGGATTACAGGAGTCAGCCACCGTGCCTGGCAAGGTGGTATATATTTAAAGCTTAAAAATATCCATGAACTTTGACCCCAAACTCTACTTCTAATGATTTATCCTATGAAAATAATTGAAGATGTTTACAAATATGTACAAATAAGACATTTATCACAGAATTATGAACTAAATAAATTTTTGAGAAATTTTATTTAAGATTTTGGGAAATAGCTTAAATATACAACAGTATGGAATTGGTTAAGTGAATGTTGGTACACCTAATGCAGTGGACAAGCATTAAAATTTATATTATAGGATATTTAACTTTAGAGGGGGAAATAATCATAAAGCTTTGTTATGAACATAAAAGAGCAGATTAAACAACTGTATTTTTGTGAGAATTTAAATATATATGTATATACATGAAGAATCCTGAAAGTCTATATACAAAAATGTTCTTAGTGATTATCATTGTGAGCGAGATTATCCAAAATATTAATTTTCTTCTTGGTGTTTTTCTATATTTGAAAATATTCTTCGAGGTTTACATTTGCAACCAAAAGAAAACCTATATGTTTTGTGTTTTAAATTATTGATTGTTTTATGTTGTCTTCCTAATGAATACCATTTTTTTCTTTGCTTGTGCTTATCTATTGATTTTGATGAAGAATTGTTTTCTTTTAAAACGTACCTATGTGTTGCTACTAATTATTTGAATGACAGTACTACCATTTAATTATTAACACAATACATTTAAGTAGTAATATTAGCATATGGCATTTAAGTAATATCATTAAGATGGAAATTATTCCCAGAAAACACAAAGATGTCAGGAATAGAGAATAGCTGCAGAAGTCATAATAATGCTGCAGAGGGCTTCTTAGCTAGCCTCCCAAGTCTCCCATCAATATCTGAAAAATCAATTTTCTTACTCTCAGATTTCTTCTCAGTCTTAACACTAAGACTGGCTTGAAACTGGATGAGTTCAGAGGTTTTGGAGGATTACCTTAACAGAGTAAGTTTATCCAGTTGGTAATATGTGAATGTTTACAAAAGTGTATTCATAAACTTAAAATCATAAAACTGAACAGAAAAGTTTGATATTTATGAATTTATAGACAAGTTATTAATTAACTCTGTTTATTCAGTTAGAATATTCACATGGGGAAAGTTTCCAGGATATTCTAGTCGTTCTCAGTGCCACTCCAAACAAAGGAACAACAGCAAGGTAATTTTATCAGGTTATGATTGTGAGACAGGAAAATTCCCTTGACCCCCTCACGGGACTTGTGACTGGGGTGGCTTGTTTACTTGGCAGCCTCACTCAAACCCCTTGCAGGAGGGGGAGCACACAAGTGAGTGGGTGCAGGAGCTGGGACAAGTGCCTTTGGGTGCTGGCAGGAAAAAACCCTGTACCAACCCGTGGCAGTGTGTTGGGGTAGTCCATGACCTCTGGAGTCCCAGAGGGTGTGTGTTACAAACAATGCTGTTTTAGCTTTGCTGTCTGCTGATTGCTTAAGTTTAAACTGCTCAGTGACTAGTCAATGTGATAGCCTTTTTGGGTTCTTGCACCCAGTGCATCCCAAATTCTTGTCCAGCGTCTAGGAAGAATCAGGTCACACGAATGCATTGAAGGGTGGCATAAGTGTAGGATTGTATTGAGTGATGGAAGTGGTTCTTAGTGGGGTGGGGAGCTGGAAAGGGGATGGAGAGGGAAGATAACCTGCCCCTGGAGTTTGGCCATCCCTAGTCTCCAATGTCCAGCTGCCTCTTCTCCTCTTGCCATTCAGACACTTCCCTTCTCTTCTCTTCTTCTCTGCTGTGCTGCTCTGTTCCTCTGCCAGTGGAGTTTAGGGTGTTTATGAGTACACGTTGAGGGGTGTTGTGAACCAGGATGGTTTTGGAAAAGGCAACATTTAGGCAGGAAAATAGGAGTGCATGTTCTCATTTATGGCCACGGGTCCAGGCTTGACAGTGGAGCCCTTGCCAGGGACCCCACCCTGTTCAGCCTAGTATTTCCCTGCCTCCTTTCTGTATCAATTGTAGTTACATCTAAAGATGTATTAAGCTTGAAACAAGGTTAGTGGCTTATAAGAGGACTCTGGAACTAAGATTGTGAGAATTGCAGGCAGCAAGAAAAAGCATGGCTGCCAAGGATGCTGTTCAGCTTTACTAACTTTTCAGGAGACAGTTAAGAAAATAGCAAGATAACTATTAGATATGCAAAGCCACTGAAGCCACAACTTCTGATAAATCCTTGATATTAAAGTATTTTTGAATAGATTTGAGAGGCAAGTCTATATTTCTTTAGAAATTTGGTTTAAATTACTCATTCGAACAATTATTTTTTAGAAATAGGAGAGTCAAATTAACATAACTGAATTCTTAACTAGGTTAAACCAAGGTGTAATTGTACATTACTATCAACACGTAAGTAAAAATCCTAATTTGTTACATAAGGAAGCTTTATTAATTCTGGTAACATCTCATCATCCATGATTAACTTACCATATTAAAGTGATCAGACATACAATTATGCTAAACACATAAAATTCTGGGTAAGTTTTCTTGTTTTTATTATTCTCAGCTATTAAAATGCAAAAGAAAATAAAATATTTTAAATTTTATTATCTCAAAGCATATAGTCTAATGTTTTTGTAACATTTTTGAACACTCATAATTGAAACTCATATTAAATAGGGAAATAACCATGGGCATTTAAACAAATTTTCACAGTAAAAAGTTTAAAATACAAATGTCTTTATACTGTACTATAAATGACCGTAGTTCTCTAGATATATGACCCCTTAATGGTATTGTACCATGATATTCAAGTATTCAAGTAAGTGTTTATGTGTACAGTATTAGAAAACTAATCAAAATAATACAATGTTTATTCTTACGCAGGCACAAGGTAAGATCCAGCAACCCTTCCAAAACTTCTTAAGACCAAGCTATTCCATTATTCATTGAAGAGGAAAATTGTGAACTTCCAGTTTGGACTCCATATGGGTGAATAGAGGCTATTAAATGGAATTAAAACTTTCATCAAACTGTAATCAAATGATATAAATTGCTAAAAATTATATAATGAGGGTCAGAAGTCCCATTACACTCATTTTCCTTTTAAAGCTATAATATTAGTCTTTCATATTCAATATCCTGCTAACAAGAAGAAAAAATTCATGAGACTAGTGTGCATCTAGTATGCTTGGGCTTAAACAAGTTTCTATGGCAAGCAACACTCTCCGTTATTTCAGCATTTTCTCTACCACAACCAGATGGGCAGCTTTGCCCTCCACTGTCCCTGCTGCCCTCCTTGAGCTCTCAGCTAGCTCATGCCACTTTTTAATATCCTCCCATGGGCACCGACACATTCTATCACCCATCGTTCAATTAAAATGTAATCTAATGAGCTACCTTTATCTATAAGACTCAGTTGCCTATTGTAGATTATATTTCACATTTTTACAGGGAATAAATGGACAATTATTATACCATTTATATAATCATTAATGATTCTATTTTTCAAAGTCCAAATAGTGTCAGACCAAGAGGAAAGATCTTTTCATATATTCATTCATTTAATAGATACACACACACACACACACACACACACACACACACACACGAATTTAGGAATTAAGCACCTCTTGTATATCGGGCCCAGTGCTACTATTGAGAATGCATCGAGGAACAAAGCCACACTATTCCTGCCCTTTGGTAGCTCAGTTTCTGGAGTGATGGAGGCATTAATCAAATAATATAAGAATAAACATGTAATTTATAACTGGGTTAAGTGCAATAACAAAGAACTTAGTTGTGCTATGACAGGATATAATTGGAAATTTGACCTAATTAGGGGCATGATGACTGAACTAAGAGAAGAATATGTAGATGTTCACTAGGCAAAGGAGGGGGATGGGGGAATGAAAATACTCTAGGTAGAGGCACCAGAAAGGGCAAAATCCCTTTGAGGAGTGCATGTGTACGAATCACTTCTGCTTCAAGCTCTCTGAGAGCTGGAGCCAGAGGTTATGGTGGCATTCTTTCCCTTTACATCCCACCATTTTCCCACACATGGCACCAACTCACCAGCTTGGTCAATGAATCTATGCCATAAGACTGAGGGGCAAGATGAAAAAAGCAATGCAAAACAAAACAAACAACAAACAGAATAAGCCAAGTTATTCGAGAAGTAACTATGATAAATAAAATGTGCAATTTCCTAGCTTCTTTAGGTAAAGATCTTTAACAATTTAAGCACTTATAATGTGATGCTGTTTATTTCTAATGATTTGGCAATAAATCAATTAGATGGTGTACTCTAAAAGATTTTTAAATTTCTGAAGCAAAGATCTATTTAACCTATATGGAATTTAGATATTATTGATAATATGATGATTAGCATAAATATTTTTGGATACTTAATATTGCTTTGACATTTTCACACATCAATTTCTCTGCATAAACAAGTTTTTATATAGATAACATAAAAAATAAAGAAAAAAGGCTAGAAAAGTCTTATGGCCACAGTAGTTAATTTTCTGACAAACTAGTTTTCTTTATCTGTCAAATGCTTTTTTTCTTTTTTGGAGTATTATGCTCCAAATAAATGGTAGAACTTGATAGTGATTATTTCCTCATGCCAGACCTGGAATGCTATCACATTTACAGGTGAGACAGTCCAGAGTCCAAGTCAGAAAGCAATGCATTTTAATCTTGAAAAGCAGGTAGTTTCTGGAAAAAGATAATCAGTAGTAATTCTTTAGGCAAGATAAGAAAGATAAGGAAAAGAAAGAAAAAAAAAACACAAATGCTTTTCCACTGTGGAAATACTCTAGTGGACAGGCAGATGTTTCCATCTGGGATGTGTGTGTGTGTGTGTGTGTGTGTGTGTGTGTATCTATCTATCTATCTATCTATCTATCACTACATTTTCTGGTGGTGATACTATATGTAGTATCAATAACCTGCCATGTTATTTCTCACTATAATTATATATATTCCTTCTCCCCAGGAAATAACGTAGCAGGTTATTGATACTACATACAATATCACTACCAGATACTATATACTACATACAACATAACTTTTATCTTCTGGGTCTGAAGATAAAAGTGATAACCATAATTATTTTTACCCTAATTAATGTTTTATGTCTTACCAAAAGGTAAAATCACTTTATAGATAATAGCATGAAGTTCAAGGCTGCCTCAGTTCTAATCCTAGGACATTGATAAAATTATGTAATTATTTTAAATATTGTAAATCTTTATCTGTAAAATGGAAGTATTACCTCTTAGGGGAGTTGAAAGAATAAAATGATATAGGCTACATATACATACATATACATAAATATATTTTTACATATATGAAGTATTATATTATCATATATAGTATAAATACCTTATAAAATATATACAGGTACGTATACACAAATTTATGTTTCTGTACTTATCAAGTGCAATATAATGATGCATAGAAAAAAGACAAAATCTGACATCATAATCAGATTAATGATAAGAATATTTTTGATTTCCCATAACATAAGCCTTACGTAACCTAAAACATGGTGACACAAATTATCAACAACTACACCAAAAAGATTCCTCACTATTTCTTGTACCGTTACTGTTTTTGGCTTGGAAACAGGTCTCTCATAGCCTTCCTCTCTGGGCTGCTCATGTGTTCATGCTTTCTTGGCCCTGCTATTTATTTCCTAATAGATGGCTGTCTCCCTGAACCTAGCAGTCTTTCACAGGGACTCCCACAAGCTTGTATCCCAATATTGGATCCAAACTCTACCATTCTTCCCTGGATTTTAACTGAAACCAGGCAGTCATTCCTAAGGAATCAGTGATAAAGGCTGGGATGTAATTGAAAGGAAGAACAATGTATAGAATGTTTTCCTCAGATTCCCTTGTAAGTTCTGCTCCCTCTTCTAGCTAGGGTTAGGAGGTTTTCTCTTTATCACATTCAAAATGTTGGTTACCTCCTTGCCCAAGAATCCTGGCCAAATCAAACTCCTGCTCTTGAATAGAAAAAGACTTTCTACTTAGTCCTGCCTAAAGCATGCTTCTCGAATACATCAATCTGATTTTTTCCAAGGTATTTGACTCTGGGAATATCTATTCCCTTCAGGGGAAACCTCATACTGGACTCTGGGTATATGGTCTGGTCATGTGGTTCTAACATGACAGTCACATAAAATCTGGTCAGCCAGTCTTAAAAACACCATGTGTATTAATCATAACCAGGCCAGGTATGGATTGCCAAGCTCAGTTCAGTTCATTTTCATTGTCTTCTCATTAAAGGTTAACCATGTTTTAGGATTATAGCAAATTATTTTGGCATACACCCCACAATGGGTCATAAATTTAGATATGTTTAGGGGTTTGACAAATAATATAAATGCAGAAGTTGTGTAGGACAATGGTTCTCAAAATGTAGTCCTGGGACCAGCAGCATCAACATCAATCACCTGGGAACTTATAAAAATGCACATTCTCAGGCCCCACTGAATACCCAGCAGATCAAACACTTGGGGAGGGGCCCAGTAATATGTTTTAACAATCCCCACTGGTGATTCTGACTCATGCTTAAGTTTGAGAACCCCTGGTATCAAATAATGGGGAGTAGTGGCTGACAGTAAACTAGAAAGTGCTAATGCATTAGAATCTAAGGTCAACAAACTGAGTTGCCCCAAAAAAAACACCACATCTGAGAGGAGAATTTATCCCATGGAACATGAGTTTATGCATGCAGATTAACAGGATTTGATACCTTTAATTTCTAGAATGCCTCAGATTTTAGTTGGTTAAGTTTGAACTGTCTAGAAAACACCTTCCCTGTGGTTATCCGTCTTGCTGTGTTCAATTATTGCTCTCTAAATAGCACAGTCTTAACCATTCAGAACATTTGGAGTCAATGGGACATTCTCATAAAATAAGAATAGTAGACCATATTTGCACATTCCATGGAATGGAATGACCTGTCTCAATCAATTTTCTTATTGAATTGAAAATCTATAAAACTCATAAAAAGTCTTGCTGAACATGTAGTCCAACATGTTTGCTTTATAGATAAAGAAAATGAGGCTGGGAGAGGCTGGGCAACATGCTGAAGATCAAACGGTGAATTGATGTAAAGGAGTTTATGTAGTGGTTATCAGAAGAAATCAAATGCATATATACTACACATTGGAAGAGCTATATTCTCTTTGAAATTAATATTCAAATTTATAAATTATGAGTATATAGCATATATGAAACAAAAATTCTCAATATAAATGCATATGTGAAATTATAATCAAGGCCAGGGTGAAAATTATTCAATCTTTACTTTATGAAAAAGTGGTATGTATGAGGAATTCTTTAAGTATTCCTATTATAATTAATACATTTGAATATGTGCAGCATGCAGCATGACAAAATAACTCAGTTTTATTTTCTCTGCCTTGATTCTTTTATCCATGGATCATAGGTTAGAATGCCATATATATTTGAAGCTCCTTTCACTAAATGACAGATTTATAAGAGAAGGGTTCTTGTTTGCCAGGTTCCTGTAGTATCCCACTTTTCAGAGTTCCTGGCACACTGTCAGTTTTCAATAAACAGTTGTTGAACAAATGAAAGCAAAGACAAGCTATTTATTTTTCTTGCCTACTCACATCCCTTTTTCTGAAATTATGCTCGTTTAGCCTTAGCTGAGTATATGGCAGAACCTGTATTTCAACCCTTTCCACGATGACTGATGGAATGCATACCTGAGAGAGCCAGGGATAAATATGGCCAATTACTTCCCTGTCTGGAAAATATGCAATTGGGACATGGAGGCTTCATGAGGCTGTGTTCAGCACTTGAACTGGGTGACTATTAGACTGGCTGTTTTCTGTGAATTTTTTATGGTCAAGTGATGATTAATCACTTATAATCTCTCAGGTCATAAGAATACTGCAGTCAATAAAACGTGCCTTTATGCTTGTATTTATAAGAATGTATAGATTATAAAAAATAATTTCATAAATCATGTTAAGAAGAAATTCGTGTTATGAAGAAAAATAAAGCAGGGTAAAATGATAGATATTTCGGTAGGGCAGTTGGGGACTGACTCTTGAGCTGGTAACATTTGATCAGAGACTTGAATGAAATGAGGAGCAAATCATATGGAGAGTTGGAAGGATAATGATCTAGGCAGAAAAACATCAAGCACAAACACTTGAAAGCACAAAGACTTGGTGGAGTGAAGTGAGTGAGACAGACTATAATAGGAGATGAGACTAGAGGCATATTTAGGAGTGGGATTGGAGTACCAAAATAAGGACTTCAGAAATTATTCTAAGAGCATGATTAAATATTTGAAGGTTTTAAAAAGAGGTGTGACTTATGTTGTGAAAAGGTGGTTCTGGTTGTTAAATAAATGGAAACAGAAACAAATTAAGGTGCTAATGCTGGTGAAGAATAAGATAATCGCTTAGATTTAGGTGGTAGTGGTTGATATGGTTTGGCTCTGTGTCCCCACCCAAATCTCATGTCAAATTATAATCTCCAGTGTTGAAAAGGGGGCCTGGTGGGAGGAAATCGGATCATGGGGCAGACGTCCCTCTTGCTGTTTCATGATAGTGAGTGAGTTCTCATGAGATCAGGTTGTTTAAAAGTGTGTGGCACCTCCCCCTTTGCTCTCTCTCTCTTGTGTTCTACCATATGAAGATGGTGCCTGCTTCAGCTTCTCCTTCTGCCAAGAGTTTAAGTTTCCTGGGGCCTTCCCAGAAGCAGAAGCCTGTACAGCTTGTAGAACATGGGGGAAGTCTGCCCCATGATCCAATTTTCTCCCACCAGGCCATTTTTTCAACATTGGAGATTATAATTTGACAAGAGATTTGGGTGGGGACACAGAGCCAAACCATATCAACCACTATCGCCTAAATCTAAGCCATTATCTTATTCTTCACCATCGTTAGCACCTTAATTTGTTTCTGTTTCCATTTATAAGCCACAGGGGTGGAGTTGCCCAAGTCCTTTGGAGCCCACCCCTTTGCATCAGTGTGGCCTGGATGTGAGGCATGGAGTCAAAGGAGATTATTTCAGAGCCTTAAGACTTAATGACTGCCCTGCTGGGTTTCAGTCTTGCATGGAGTCTGTGGCCCCTTGGTTTTGGCCAATTTTTCTTTTTTGTAATGGGAGCATTTACTCAATGACTGTACCCTTATTGTATCTTAGAATTAATTAACTTTTTTTTAATTTTACAGATTCATAGGCAGAAGGGACTTGCCTTGTCTTAGATGAGACTTTGGACTTGGACTGTTGAGTTAATATTGGAATAAGTAAAGACTTTGAGGGATTGTTGGGAAGCCGTGATTGTGTTTTGAAGCATGAAAAGGACATGAGATCTGAGAAGGGCCAGGCACAGATTAATATGGTTTTGGCTCTGTGCCCCCACACAAATCTCATGTCAAATTGTAATCCTCATTGTTGAAGGGGGGCCTGGTGGTAGGAGATTAGATCATGGGGTGGACCTCCCTTTTGCTTTCATTGTTATATTGAGTGAATTATCACTAGATCTGGTTGTTTAAAACTGTGTAGCACCTCCCTCTTTGCTCTCACTCTCTCTGTCCTTTTCTGACATGTGAAGACGGTCCCTGCTTTTCTTTTGCCTTCTGCCATGATTGTAAGTTTCCTGAGGCTGCCTAGATGCAAAAGTCTGTACAGTCCACAGAATTGTGAGACAATTAAACCTCTTTACTTCATAAATTACCCAGTTCCAGGTATGTCTTTATAGCAGTATGAGTATGGAATAATACAGTGGTGGATGTGCTAATGCCTAGATTCGAGATATATGTGAAAGTAGAGCTGAGAGGATTTACTGATAGTTTAGATGTGAAGTGTTAGCTAAAGAGATTTACTGGGTGAATCTGCTAAGTGAATATGATGTCATTTATGGTAATGAGAACACTTGGGGAAAAACAAGTTAGTAGGAGGTTGAAGTGGGCAACAGAATCAAGAGTTTGGTTTTGGGCGTGCTAAATTTAGGATGCCTATTAGACATGGAAATGAATATATTAAGTAGATACCAGGATATGTGTCTAGAGTTCAGCAGAGTGATTTATCAAGGCAGTTTTACTGGATTAGCGGAGACAAAAGGATGTTTGAGGTGAGATCAAGAATGAAGAAGAAGAAAGGAAGTAAAGACAATGGGTATATAGACAACTGGTACAAAGAGTTTTTTTGAAAGGAGATGGAGAGAGGTTACAAGCCATAAGGTGATTGTGGGTCTAAAGAATTTTTAAGATGGAATATTTTAAAACATTATAACTTGAATATATGTACAACTATGGGAATAATTTTGAAGAGTATAGGAAAATGATGACATGAGAGAGGGGATAATTGTTAGACTGATATCCTTGAGAGGATATCCTTGAGATGAAGGGGTTGACTATAGACAGGGAACAATTTATCCACACTAACAAGAATGGAGTCAGTATATATGCGGACAGACACAGGACAGTTGGAGGACAGTTGGTCAGTATGATGGTAGAGGAACATATGCTTTTCTAATTGCTTTTATTTTTTAGTGAAATATGAGGTAAGTTTATCAGTTGAGAGTAAGGTATGAGAAGGTGTTGGAGGTTTCTAGATAGATGAGGTATAACATTGTCTCCTCCAAGTATGTAAGAGCAAATTAACTAGGAAAATATCTTGTGCACAAGAGAAGACTGAAGGAAGAAGAAACCTAAAATCTAGAAAGAAGATCAAGTGTTACAAGAGAGACAGAGAGGGTAACCTTTGTTCTAGCCCCACAAAAGGCTCATTATACCATTTGCCGTTGGCAATGTCTCTGTTGCATAAATCCATTTCCCCTCCCTGCATTTTTTTTCTGAAGCTGGTTTGAAAATCGCTTGCAATCATTATTGATTCTTGATGAAGACACTGCATAAAGATAGAAGATATTATCATCATATACTAATAAAATTGTATTTGGTTCCTGGCAGTTCCTCTGAAGTCTTCAAAGCCTTTCCCTCTCAGTCAGTGAAAATCATCACCTCATAAAGGCAGGAAAAAAAAGTTATTTTCATCTTTAGAATTAAGTCCTGGAAGACACAGACTGAAGTTTATGTCATTAAAAGGTGATTTTGAAGAACATGAGATCAGTCAGTGGCAGTTTGTTTCTTAATCCCCTTTCCTCTCTATACTAGATAAAGATTCTACTGTCCCAGAATGATGGAGAAAATTGGGTATGTGTAGTTCCAAACTTTTTATAAGCCATGGCATTCCTAAAAATTTAAAATATTTGCAAAGGCAGCAGGCGAAGAGCATTCAACAACAGGCCATAGCCAGCCACTCCAAAGAATGAGAGGATCAAAACCTTATTACACTTGCACATTGTATGCTTATATCAAAATATTATGTGTACCCCATAAATACATACAACTATTATGTATCTATAATAATTTAAAATTTTAAAAATTAAAAAATCTAATTACACCTGTAAGCCATTTCCAGCACAGGTGCACTGTGGTACAACTGTAGGGAAGTTCTGGTAGAAGAAAGGGGAGGGCACAGATACTGGTACCAGTCCATTGGGGAGTTCTGAAAAGACTGAGTTCTAATTCTTACATATAAACTTCTGGCCTGAAGATTGTGATTCTTTAAAAACAAAAAAGAGGGGGAGGTCAGGAAGGGGGAAGAGAGAAAAAGAGAGAGAAAGAAAAAACACTTTATGAACTTATGAAAAGATAAGAGAGTATGGTTTCTTGTTCTTACTTCCTCCTCTCCAGCTGCCTCTATTTCAGGATTAGACAAAAGAGGCTTTCCTTCCTTTCAGGAAGAACATCGATATGTACTATACGTTGCCAGTGAAAGGAGAGAAATGAGAGCTGTAGATAATGTGTGAAATCAACTAGCCCTCAGGTGTGGCATAATATCAGCTTTAGAAATTTGCTGAATAAGTTGAATGGCTGAAACTTTAATGACTAGTGTAACTTAAAAAGTCCTGATTGGGAATGTCCTGTATCTTTGATTTGCTTCTGTTGACATGGATTTGAGCCTCTTGTTGTTGAGTATGACTTTTTATTTTGGGGTGATTTAAATGAATTCATACAGCATTTGAAACCTCCCCAATTTATTAATTATCTTTACAATGGAAATTTTAGTTTCTTTCCTGAGATGGTTTCTCTGGGCTATGAAGTAATTCAGGTAAAAATTGTGAGTATTAAGAGAGATAAGTGCACATGCTGCTGCCAGTGCTGGAAATAAACGTCTTTCAAGGTCCATGATCAGTAAGAGAGAGAAGGGGGCTTTGGGGGAATGAGACTTCCCTAAATAACTTGCACTGGGTGGCCCAAAATAAATCACATCACATGACCGTGTGAAAGTCAAGTAAGAAAGAAAAATAATTGAGTCATTACAATATTGGTCCCAATTTGGAGATGATAACTGTCCTAAGAATTAAATCTACTTAGTACATAGATTCATCAGAGAAAAATCTTGATTGTAGATAAAAGACAACAAATTCAACAAGTAAATAGGAAGAAAAATTTATATGCCTATTAATTTGTATTGATTTCTTATAGTATGTGAATTAGAAACTTGACTAATTTTATATGTAGCAATTTTTTTTTTTTTTGAGATGGAGTCTTGCTCTGTCGCCCAGGCTAGAGTGCAGTGGCACGATCTCGGCTCACTGCCAGCTCTGCCTCCCAGGTTCACGCCATTCTCCTGCCTCAGCCTCCCAAGTAGCTGGGACTACAGGCACCCACCACCATGCCAGGCTAATGTTTTGTATTTTTTTTTTTTTAGTAGAGACAGGGTTTCACCGTGTTAGCCAGGATGGTCTCGATCTCCTGACCTCATGATCTGCCTACCTCAGCCTCCCAAAGTGCTGGGATTACAAGCATGAGCCACCACACCCGGCCAAAATTTTTTTAAAAGTGATGGACCTTGGGAGGAATGTAATTGTGATTTCCAGGAGTGTGGGATACAAGACTGAGGTTCAGACATACATGCTGGTGTATAGTGAGGTGATACAGGAAGAAGAAACATGTGTATTTGGATCTTTATCATAAGCAGAAGCTGAAATACGTTTAGAGAAGAATATTCAAGATTCTTTAATCTTGCTGTTCAAAATGTATTCAATTTTTTTGAGAAACTTGAAGTTTTTGTCATATTTTCCCATTAATGATTAAAATAAGAAATGAAATTTAGAAATGTTTTTATATGCAGTCTATCTAGATAAACTGCAGTAATTTAACTGTCTGTTTTTCTAACCTGTGAATAATCTGTAATAGCATGTCTAGTGTTCTGTTAATTTGGTGTGAAGATGTAGACAGCCTTCTGTTCTTTTGTTTACAGAGTCTCTTAACTTTGTGGCTCCCCTGGCACTAATTTATTTTTTTGCTAAAAGGTAACAGAGTTACAAGTGCAAACATTTATTTAATTTGTTTAGATTTATAAAAACCATGCCCATGCTCTAGGCCTTTGGGGGCATGAACCAGATAAGAACATATGGTGTAATCTATTATTTTCTCAACTCTAGTTATGTGGAAAGGCATTGTTTAAATGTCAATGAGGAAATTTCAGATTGCCCGTCTTAGAACAGTGACTTCTTGGATAATGCTTAGGTAAATTTAATGAAGGTACATTTTATTTTCTTTAAATAATTCACCAAGACCACAATATTCAATCTTTTTAGAGTAGGAGGATTTGTTCAGAATTCCCTTCTACTCTAGGAAATTCAACTAACCTTTTAGTTATTGCTGTTGGGCACATCATTTTAAAAAAATCTTTGCAGTATACTCTGAGTAAATTTACAATATATTCAGATTGCTACCAGTCATGATTTTTTTCCAGCACCAATAGTCTTAATTCCTAAATGAAAAGTAATTTTTTAAAATGTGACAAGTCAGAGAATATATTTTTAAAGAGCACAGTTTTATCTACATTAAGTTTATATTTCCATGATTACTGTTGGCAGAATGGTTATAATTATTTTAGATAGTATAAAAGTGACTTCTGAACAGGGAAAGAAGGGATGGGTCATGACAAGCCAAAGTTTCAGAAAACAAAAAATTATTTATTTATTTACGTATTTATGTATTTATTTATTTATTTATTTATTTATTTTTACCAGAAGCCAAGCCCAGAAAATATGGGTTTAAGGTTTGCCTATATGTCCAATACAAGAGAAAAAAGAACATTCCACTTCTTTAGAAGGTTCTACTTTGATCTCCTGGTAAGTGGTTGAGAACAATTCTGAAATGTTGGTTGATTTTTTTTCAAGTCTTCCAAGTTGCTAATGTTGTTCATGTGTGTGAACACACACACACACACAGACAAACACACACACACTCTTCCAGGGTATTCTTCAGTGGCTGGGTGAGTGAATTGTTTTTTTCTCTCAATTTATATCTTAACTTTTTTTTTTTTTTTTTTGAGACAGAGTTTTGCTCTTGTTGCCCAGGCTGGAGTGCAATGGTGCAATCTCCACTCACTGCAACCTCTCCGCCTCCCAGGTTCAAGCAATTCTCCTGTGTCAGCCTCCCAGGTAGCTGGGATTACAAGCATGTGCCACCATGCCTGGCTAATTTTGTTGTATTTGGTAGAGACGGGGTTTCACCATGCTGGTCAGGCTGGTCTCAAACTCCTGACCTCAGGTAATCCACCTGTCTTGGCCTCCCAAAGTGCTGGGATTATGGGCGTGCACCACCACCCCTGGCCTATATCTGAACTTTTATTGCTGTTTTTGTCAGAAAGTCTTTGCTGAACTTTTGGGGTACTCATATTTTAGGGATCTGTACTATTTTAACTAGTAAACACCACCAAGAATCTCATGTGTCAGGATTACATTATCCTTCCTCTGCATTCTTAGACAGGTCGACATGGCCTACTGGTGATTTTTGAAGAGATCTTCTATTTGGCAAAAAACTACATATGTCCAATACTGTTAAAACAGAGCGTAAAAAAATGTAATCCCTGCACTTTGGGAGGCTGAGGAGGGTGGATCACTAGGTCAGCAGCTCGAGACCAGCCAGACCAACATGGTGAAACCCCGTCTCTACTAAAAATACAAAAAAAATTAGCTAGGCGTGGTAGCGGGCACCTGTAATCTCAGTAACTTCGGAGGCTGAGGCAGGAAAATAGCTTGAAACCGGAAGGCAGAGATTGCAGTGAGCCGAGATTGTGCCACTGCACTCTAGCCTGGGCAATAAGAGCAAAACTCCATCTCAAAAAAAAAAAAAAAAGTGATACAGCTTGGAGAACTGGAGGATCAACTCTTTGAAAATTGGCCTACAGACATTTTTCTCATGCAAAAACCAAAACTATTAACGTTTAGAAAACAGCATTTGGTTGAATTAAGAAAAGAAAATTATGAAAGAATATGTAGAGATATTTATTTTAAAGAAACTAGAATGGATGTTTACTGTTTCTAGTGGTTCATATGTTGTATATCATTTACTACTAATGCTTTTCTTAGTCTATTAATTTGGATAATAGACTTAAATACCTGAGGTTTAATAATGAATTTCCTATGGGTTCAAAATATTTCATTCTAGGCAGTTACTTGCTCAGTATTTCACAGCAAAAGAAAGACAGCTCTAAGTGCTCATGCGTCCTAAGCAGTGTCTCCAGCTTCTATCTCCTCCTGAGGCCCCAGATTTTCAGTGATCACTTCCACTTGGCCATTAGGTGGAGAACAAAAACTCAGTAAATTAATAATGGAGCTAATCATTTTGAATCTACTCTTACAATTTTGTGTATTTCCCATCTCACAAAATATATACTTTGTTTTTTCCTCCTTCTCACCACCATATTAAACAATAACAAACCTTTTTGATTCTGCCTCCTCATTATCTCTCAGATACAGTCAGTAGCCATACTGCCTCTATTTTTTTTCTTACTCCAAGATTGTAGCAACATATCCCTACTTTCTTTTCCTGCCATTAATTTGCAATCTTCCAGTTTGTCAAAGTAATTTTGTGAAACGTCAATCTGAACCCGATATGATGTGCTTACAATGCTTCAATGGCTCTCTGTTGCCCCCGTTATGACAACAAAACACCTTAGCACAGGACACAAAGCCATTGGTGATCTAGCCTTTGCTTACTCTCTACTCTCACTAATTTCATACATAGCTCAGCAGAAGTCATTAGAAGGATGGTTTATGTTACTATGATGCTGTCTCCTCGACCTTATATGGAAGATAGCTTTACAGTGAGTGTCTAAGGTAGCCAGTGTTCTAGTTATTAAGAAAAAATAGGAGGTACCTAAACATCTCAGTCAAAATTTGAGGGTGAGATACCTTTGCCTAGTGGTATTCCGTTGTGTAATAAAGAATTCTTTAGCATTAAAGGACATTTGCAGGCACTCATGGTAGTGAATATTTGAGTTGCTTCATTTAGCAATTATGAAAAAGCTGCTATGAACATTCTGTTGATTTTCAGTAGGTTGAAGTTTTTATTTTGCTCAGGAAATACCTAGGACTGGAAGTGCTGGGTAATAGTATAAACCTAACGTTTAGCTTTGTAAGAAATTGACAGTCCTTTCCCAAGGTAGTTTACACCCCTTCCAGGAATTTATGAGTTCTAATGACTCTGTATCTTCCAATTTTTGGTGTTACGTTATTTTAATTTTAGGGCTGTTGGACATTATTTATTAATATCTTATTGTAGTTTTAATTTGTATTTCTCTAAAGACTGATTGAGCACCTTTTCATGTGCTTTTTGGCAATCATATTTCTTCTTTAAGTGTCTGTTCCAGCCTTTTTCCTATTTTTTATGGAGTAGATTGCTTTTATATTGCCAAGTGGTAGGATCTATCTATCTATCATCTATCTAAAGTGAATGTGTTTGTCAGTTAGATGTTTTGCACATATTTCTTCCAGTCTGTGGTTTGCCTATCTATTGTCTTCATTGTGTCTTTTTCGATGAACATACATTTTTAATTTTAATGAAATACAATTTAGCATTTAAAAAAATTTATGTCTTTGCTTTCTGTGTCCAGTCTAACAAATCAAGATTTAATGGTAAGCCATAAAGGTATTCTTCTGTGTTTTCCTCAAGAAGCTTTAGGGCTTTAGCTTTAAAATTTAGGTTTATGATCCATCTCAAGATAATTTTTATATGTGATATAAAATAGTGGTTGAGTCTCACCTTTTTTCCACATGAATATTCAATTATCTCAGAACCGTTTGCTGAAAAGACTTTCCCAATTTAATTACTTTGGGACCTCTATTGAAAATCAATTGAATGAGATTTCTGCTTCTGCCTGGCACGTAGAAAAATGGAAAGAGTGCCCTGTCCATTCTAACAACTATAAGTAGCTAAATAAACCAAAAAATCTTAACTTTTTGAGCCTATCAAAGAGCTGAAGTAGCAGGACAATCAAGTAACATGAAATAAAGGTGGAAATGACCCCTCCAGGGATAATGGCATATACAGAGTGGCTTATGTGTGGCTGAGTGTGGGAGAAAGAATGGCTACCAGGTAAGTGGTAAGAATCAGTTAAAAATGTAACATATTATTTGAGGCCAAGTGTGGGCTGGAATGTCAGATCATAATTTGTCACAGATATCTGTTGCTAGGTCTCATGAAATTTCACCCAGAGCATACACAACTTAGTGTATAGTTAAATAGTGAGAGAACCCTATGCAAAATTTCTGCACCTCCTTTTTTCTATTCTGCAGACTCTAGCCAACTTAATGGCTCAGAACTGTAGTCCTTGTTTCCCCAGCTAAGCAGAATCCTTGTGCTCTGTTTGGGTTTCACCTCTCTGCACTGCAGTCTAGAAAGTGTTTCCAGGAAGAGTGATTGTTAGGCTTACTTACGTATTTTCCTATCTGTACTCCTGTTCCCTGTATGCTGTCCTCTGAAAAGAATTGCCTTATATATTTCATAGTTTTACACTTGTTTTTGGCCAGAGGACTAGTCTGACACCAGTTACACTTTCATGGCCAGAGAATGTTCTTTTCAAGATCTTCTGCTTGTTAGTAAAAAAAGATAGATGCACAAACATTCAAACACACAATACAAACACAGAGAAAAAGTTTTTTAAAAGTGAGTTGATTAAGTAAATTTCAATATTTTCTTAATAAACCACATCAAAGATGGATTCTGAATTTGAGAACTTTCTCTTTAACAATGGTTTCATTTTTATATATTTAACTTCGCTTTATCTCTTTATACTACATATTCTCTGCCTTATGGCCTTACTTTTCCTTTTCTCTTGATAAAGTATTTTTAAATGCATAGCAATAGCCAATGAGAGAGACGACTAGTCCAGGGTCCATCTCCCAGAGTGTAATGGACCCCAGTTTATATAAGCAATTTGAGTAAAAATCTGTTGCATAATTCACAGGCTTTTTGTGAGGTATAGTGATTTTCTGATGATAATTTATAATTATGGGTGGAGAAATATTTAGATATTTCTTTATTGTTCAATCAGTGAACAAGAAATTTTTTTGAAGTGTCCAGGCACCATCTCTTCCTGTTCAGGTCCAGAAATAATCCTTTTTGGTTTTTATTTTCAAAAGTACTATTCATGCCCAATTTAATTTCTGTTACTATCCCATGATAAGATAGTTAACAATGCTTTTCGATCTCACAATGCTATGGCTCTTTGAAATGTACTTGTATTGAAATAATATAGGCCTTTTTTGCTTCTGTAGTTAGTTTGTTATTTCTATTCATGTAAGGCTGATTACTCAGTAACAATGATGCTCTATTATGTATTGTGCTGCCCATAGACACTGGCTTCCAATGGTTCCCTCAAAGACTGTTGCTGTGTTCAATTCATAATGACCACAATTGCCGGTCTTACCCAGAGTATGCAGGGAAATCTGAATAATAATTGATTTTCACATTAAATTATTATTGAAAATTTTCTAGTATAATTGTAGAGCAATGCAACCTTCAAACATGTATTCTTTTGGCTGTAATCATTACGTTCACTACATTTCTAGAAGGTGATCTTTCAATGTGGACTGGACCTCCGCCTTCCACATATGGCATCCAGTGGGTTAGGTAGGCAAGAGGGAGGGAGAAAGAGTAGTACCATTAGTTCAAGGAGTATCCATGTGTGTCTGGCATAGCCTAAGACTGACCCAGGAGCTTATAAGCTATGACATTTATCAGGAAAAGAAAGAACCAAAGAAAGATTGATGTTATGTGCATGAGTCTCTAAAGCTTTTGCAGAAGGCAGTGCTTGAAATGTGGCACAAAGCCTGCTACTAAAGGGCTAGCGTGATCTCCTTGAGTGTTAGCAGAAAGCGGATGTATGGTAAAAGTCATCTGCTACCCTCCAGGCACCACTGGACTAGAGGTGACACTATGGTTGGAACAAGGGCGAGAGCTAATGAATGAGTCCACATATGTCACATGCGTGACTTGAGCCCAAGGCTCAATGATGGTCCATCAGCAGCCCAGAGCCTTTAACTCATCTTATCTCCAATGTGAGTGAGAATCACCCAAATTAATGTGCCCACACCATTATGGTAGCTCAATTCTATGAGATCCCATGGAATAAATACCTTACCAAACAGCTGGAACAATTTTTTTGCTAGGCTGTCTTTACAGGTCTGAGGCTCAACCATGATATCCAGAAAGACCACATAGGTTGAGTGAGTCCTAGAGCTTCTCGGGGCATCCAGTTGAGTCTATGTACTGAATAGAGGGTCGCAAAATGTCCCAAGTGAAAAATCAGGTGCTAGGATTTATGTCTATGCTCAGTCTGGACTACACTTAGATGGCACTGGTGGCCCCAAACCATGCCAGGCATAGGAGAGGGACTTAGAAAATTTTGAGGAAGGTACTTGGAAGGATGCATTTCTTGAGGTGTGGGGCCTAAGGCAGAGACCTAATGTTCAGATATAAAGGCAGTACTGAGGCAGACCTGAGTTAAAATGCCTAGAACATCCAAACTTTCAAAGTGGTTTAATGAAATAATTTTTTAAGTGGAGATAATCCAAGTTGATCTAATTAAGAATGAATTGTATTCTTTTTAGTTTCAGTGTGACTGTATTTTAAGTACTCATAATAATTTGAGAATTAATAAAGCTCTATATATGCACATATGAACTGATCCTTTTACTTGAAACTTCATAAATTAGTGATGTCTCCTGAATAAACAAAAGAAAGAACACTAAGGAATATTATATGTGAGAAAATGGTTTTCTTCCATGATATTATCCACAAAAGTTGTATAGCATAAAGCAGTGCATTAATTTATTTGTCCTAAATTAATTCTCTTGAGTTTGAAGAAATAGGAAAGAAGGGCTAGTATTCCTGAATTTGTGCAACAGATATGGGATTACACTATCCCTGTGCTCTATATGTTCAGAAGTTTCAAGGAGCCGCAGTTTTCTGGAACTATTCACAACTCTGTACAGCATGTCTTGTGTATTTCTATATTCTGGAAAAATTGTTTTTTAAAGTTAATAAGATAATTTTACAAAACCCTTGATTTCTAACCTTTCTGAATGTTAGAGATTGCATATTGCTAAGAATAAAAAAATTATCATAATATTTATCCTTGGCTAGAATATAAAATTTTTCTCTTTCAAGGTCTTTTAATTTTAGAAAGATGGAAAAGCCTGAAATCTTTAGTTAGCTTTGAACTACAAGGATTCTTGGGTTTGTAGCTACCATTTAAATAACGTGAAATCACATAAATCCTGCATCTATGTGGAGGATAAATAAATAAACTGGCAAAGGTAAAAAAAAAATCAGTGAATCTAATTAAATACTATTCACAGAAACCAAACCAAACTAGCAAAAAAACCTACAAGAATATATATAGACACCAGTAGATATTTGAAATAAATTAAACTTCTCCAACCCTGCACGTAAGGAATAAATTGAGTGAAATTGATGGTGTATTTGGCCATAGATTAAGATGAACTGAAATTTTTAAAGTTCAAAATTCCTCAGTCTAAATGAGTTTGATGCTTGTCAGAAGTCATTAAGAAAATCCAACTAATTCTAGTGATCTCTTAAACCTTAAAAACATTACAGCTGTACCCACTGTCCCTGAAATATGAAATATACATTTCTATATAAAGTACAAGCAAATAATTTACAATGATTATGAATTAGAAAATGCAAGAAACTTTTCAAGTAAGAGATCTGACTCATTAAATTATTCCTGAGCTCAAGTGGAGCAAGACTCCTGGATCTATACATATTGGTTATGTACCCCAGAAACCTGAAATGTTTTTTAAAGTTACCTCACACCTTTTAATCTAATTATCTCAATTCCATTTCTCATACATACATTTCTTATGCTTCCATAGGAATTTTAGGAAATATTGAGGATCCAGTAGTCTTATAAACCATGATTTCTCAACCTTAGTGCTACTGATATTCAGTGCTGGATAAGTCTTTGTTGGGGGGCTGTCCTGTGCATTGTAGAATGATTAACAGTGTTCCTAGTTTCTACTCACTAGATGGTAATAGTGCCCTGGCCTTCTTCCCCTCATTATGACAACCAAAAATGTCAGGAAACATTGCCAAATATCCCCTAGGAGGCAAAATTCCTCCTGGTTGCGAATAAATGCTATGCATTACAATTATACAGGATTTAGCTTCATTGTCGACAAGGAGCAACTGCAGAATTTTTCTGCTTCCCCAGAAAGTCAAATACTTTAATATATGGGAAGAACAAAGAAAGATATAATTGTACACATTCCACTGATTATATCCATAATGCATAGAAGTAAAAAGCTTAAGACTGACTGCAGCACACAAATATGTATCATTTAATCCAAGTATCATCCTGCACACTGCAGTTGTTTGTTTCTTACTAAGTTTGAATTAGTTGCCAGCATTTACAATTAGACTATTTCACTGAAAAACCAACCAATTACTGAAATAATTATGACTTCTCTTGAAAATTAAGTTCTAGCAAAATTGTGCCCCAGTTCTCAAAAGAATAACTCACTAGATGTTGCCTTCTTTAGATAGGACATGTGTTCTCTGTTTTATCACACCTGACCTATTTTTAAAATTTGCATTACATTACCTACATAGTCTTATGATGACTTGAATTTAAAACTTCAATAAGTCAGAAAATTTAATGTTGAATCAAAAGCTCAATTAACTTTAAGGAATACAGTCTAAGCTCTAAAAATAAAGAAGAAAAAGAAGAGTATTAGTGGAGAGGAGCAATTGGTATGAGGAAGAGAAAGAATGATTCATTATTTTCTGCAATCCAATGGAACTGGGTGTTACATGTTGCTATAGATTTTAGCAATTAATTCACTTGTGATAAAATTCTTCGAACTTTTCAAAAGGAGTTTTGAATTTAAATGAGTACAATAACAGACAATATAAAAATAGTATTATCTGTCTTTCTTCTATCTTGAGTTAATTTTTGTATAAAGAAGGGGTCCAGTTTTAATTTTCGGCATATGGCTAGCCAGTTATCCCAGCACCATTTATTGAATAGGGAATCGTTTCCCCATTGTTTTTGTCAGGTTTGTGGAAGATCAGATAGTTGTAGGTGTGCGGTCCTATTTTGGGGTTCTCTATTCTGTTCCAATGGTTTATGTATCTGTTCTTATATCAGTACCATGCTATTTTGGTTACTGTAGTGCTTAACAAACTAATGCAAGAACAGAAAACCAAATACCACATGTTCTCACTTATAAGTGGTAGCTAAATGATGAGAACACACACACACAGAGGGAAACAACACACATTAGGGCCTTTCGGAAGGTGGAGGGTGGGAGGAGGGAAAGGATCAGAAAAATAAATAATGGGTACTAGGCTTAATACCTGAGTGATTAAATAATCTGTGCAACAAACCCCCATGACACACGTTTACTCATGTAACAAGCCTGCACATGTACCCCTGAACTTAAAAATTAACAAAAATTAAAATAGCATTATCTGGATTCATTCATAGTATTGAAAAGATCAGATGAATCAAGTTGTGGGCCAGAGACACATTCAAGTAAGTAGAACGATGGGTCAATCTTCATGGCACCTTAGGAATATGCATTATTCTCTGAAAATGTATAGGGATGCTTATATTAGGAATGTATATTCTCTAGCTAGTAATAAATACAGTACAAATTACCATGAACAATAAGTCATCTCCTTTTGTTATTTTATTTTAGATTCCAGTTGTGAAAAAAAATTGTGCCTAAAGAATATAGTCCCTTTATAGAATTGTTTTGAAACCTACCACAGGTATTTCTACACAGGTAGGTATAAAGTTGTACCTTGGGGGCTATGGAGTATAGTTTGGTTTCATTAGTTCCATTTTTTATTAGTACTACCCTGGAAAAATGCCTTCCAAATTACCATAAGCAGAGATCTTTTAGAGACTCAAATTGACACAGGGTGATTGTTCCAAATAAGCATAAATGTAGTATTTAGAGAAAAATTTTAAATATAATTCTTTATGGATACAAGAATTCTGGGAAAATGATTCCGTGTCTTTGAGAGGCGATTCTGTTGCAACTTTTCAAATAAATATAAATTCTTATCTATAAAATACATATTAGTCGCTGGATGCGTTTTACTTTTACTTAGCACACGCTGTTTGGAATAATTTTAAAAATACTTTGTTATTTGCATGTAGTTATAAAATGTAAGCAAATAAAATATATATTAAAATATTTCAAAATATTAATATTTAAAAATAATTGAAAGCAGAAGTAGTCAGTAATAGTTGGTAAATCACCAGTTCATTGTAAGTGAAAAAATATTTAAAGTAAGAACACTGTTTACCATCCATAAGAGTTTTTGCTTTATTTGTCTTAAAAATCAGAGATATTGGGAGTAACCCATAAAACTTTTAGTCAGAAGAAAGAAATATTACAGTTCCTTTTTGGAGTCAAATAAGACACTGCAGTAAGAATCAATGTTTCAATAATTTTTAATGTATGCAGATTTTATAGATAACCCAGAAAAATAATATTATCATTTAGAGTAGTTCTATAATACTTATAATGTATAGTAGAATGAAGGCTCTGTATTTTTTTTTATTAGAAGTTTTAGTTATGAGAGACCTCATACATAGAAAAAAGGCATAGTATTCTAATCTGGTACTTTCGTTTTTCCCCTCCAATATGTTAGTATTAGTTGACAGTAGATTCTCCCTAGCTAATGTTAACTTAAATATAAATAAATAAGGGTTTTTTTTTTAATTTAGCAATAACTTGAAGGTAGTCCGCAGGTGACCTTAGCTTGGTTCATTGGTGTCTGGGCTGTTAATTTCTTTGGATGGTGATTAATCACTCAGGCATTTAAGGCGTAACAAAAAGGAAAATACAGTGCTAGTCACATTTCTTCCTTTTTATTAAGAATGTAAAAGGCTTTTTAGTTTTCCTCTTGTGTCCCATAAGCACCATGTCACATGATGTTCCTGGCCACAAAGGACATTAGAAAATTGAATATTTGTATTTATCAACTTTTACAGTAATAGGCAAACAGGGAGGTTGGGAAGAAGTATTGACCACAATCTATGCCTAAATAATAATTTAGTTTAATTTGATTATGAAATGATATATCATATAAATGGAATTGAAGATTAAATGTTTTTAAGAACTTAGTTTTCTCTAGTTTACTGCAATCACAATTCTAGCAGGGTTTGTCTGGGGGAAATTGACAAGTTATTTCTAATGTTTTCACGGAAAATCAAAGGCCATGAATAACCAAGGCACCCTTGAGCAAGAACAAAGCTGGAAGATTTATATACCAGATATAAGATTTATTATTTGATAATAATAGTTAAGACTAAAGTATTAACAGAAGGATAGACAAATTGAGCAATGGAGTAGAATAACTGTTTCAGAAATCACATGTATAAGATCGTTTGATTTATAACAAAGATGACATGGCAGTGCAGAGGGAAAAGAGTGGTCATTTTCATACATGGTGCTGGGTTAGTTAAAGGTCTAGGTAAGTGGCAATTCCCTACCTATACCATACAAAGCAAATCATTTCAGGGTGGACTGTAGGTTTAACAGGAAATAGAAAACAATAAAGCTTTCAGAAACTATTAGAATCTCTCTCTCTTTCTTGGTTTCTCTTCAAATTTCTTTCTATCTCTCTGCCTCTCGTCTTTATGGAGTACCTGAAAATTGTCCCTAACCATTTTGTTAGGAGAAACTAGATTTAGATCCTTGGAAGTTGTATCATTAATTGCTTGTGTTATGAGAGTTGGGTAGGTCTGAGAGGAATGAGAGTATAAAGTGAGTCTCTAAAATCAGCCTATTGATTGCATGTAGGGAAGTTGCCATCCACCTCCCTGCTTTTACTCCCATTCCATGGTTAAGGAATTATACAGAAGGAGATTTTGTAGTACTTGTGCAGCATCAGTTGGTAACAGATGTCTGAAGCAGTCATTTGTTTAAATAATCCAAGCTTTTATGACCGACGGCTTAATTTAAGCAATGTGTTGAAAATAACGTTTATTTCTGGCCACTGCTCTTCGTGGTCAGGATACAAATGTATGGATTTTTCAAGTGCCTGTTTTTCCAGAGATTTTCTTAAGCAAATACCATGAATTTTCCAATAGAATAAATACTTGAAGTTTAAACGGGTAAATAATGAAATCTTCGTCCCTCAAAGAGGGATTCTAGGAAAAAGTGCAAGATGGAAAATGTTGGGTGTTGTTTCAGGTGACAAGGCTAAACTGCTATGATTTTAGGGACAGGGAGAAATTCCTTCTGGGCTGAGGGATCAGAAGTGATTTTGTGGAGAACTGACATTTTAATAGGAATAGGTAGTCAGAATTTAGAACTACAGAGATGTAGTTTGAGGCATTCCTGGGCAGTGAAAAGACCATGAGCCCAGTGATACAGGTATGAAATCAATATATTCTAGTCATCAAATATAATGTAAATAATCAGTAAGCTGATTAAAATGATTATAGGGAAAACCCATAGCTTACAGTAACAAAATTACAGAAATAAATGGGAATGAATTTAATAAAGAGGAAGGGTTTAAACTATCTACAACCAAATGCCAACCTGGAATTTCTGTGATTAAACTGCTGAAAAAAAGTACAGGTTTGCACCATTCACGATTGTTAAAACATGATAAACTATTTATAAATCATTCTCTCAACACCATGCCTGTTAAATAGAATCCTCGATACAAAAATTCCATACGTAAAATAAATATCACAATGAAAATTACACATAATCTTGTATAGTACATGTGTTTAAATTAGTGTGACTATGAACTGTAGTTTCTCTGATAAGAAATCATCCAGAAATGCTCAAAGTAAAAGTAGGTTGCATGGGACAAATACGCATTTTATATTGTCTGACACTCATCCCTGCAGTAATTTAATTTTATCTTATATGAAGTAGGTCATTTTGTACAGATATAAACTTTCTGTTGTGTACTGTTCTCCCTTGACACCCATGTTATATTGACATTGTAATTTTTTCTGTAGTTCTTAGCAGTTTTTATGCCACCTCAATTTGTAAAATCACGAGGTTTTACCCATATTACAAATAAGTAATAGCAATGATTACCTAGTCACCTAAACTTGTCTATTTTTAATACCCACAGGTATAAAAAGAAATTTTTCTTTCTGTATTTCATTCAGAAGCATGTTATATGGACACATTTATTTATACCTAGCATTATATCAATCTTGTTTTCTGTAAAGCTTTATGAAGTAGGTCAAACAGGAAAGTAAACTTGCTAAGTATGAAGATAATATATATTGGTTTAGCAGAGACTGAATAATATGGAACCTCATCTATCTCGTTGCTAACTTATTTTTTTTTTACTTTTAGCTTTTCCCATCATTGTTAGATAAACACAACTAGGATAGAAGAATTCTGATGTTGACATCTTATAACCAGGCCAGATAGATGCAGTTTATTAGAACTACGTGGAAAAATAGAATAGGTTGGTCAGAACTTATCTTGGAGGCAGAGTCTGGCATAGACGAAGATGTCATTTGGAGTTTAGGATTTCGTACACTGTCCTCTTGGTCCTTCTATTCTTTTTGAGAAGCCATTAATAGGCCAGAAGATAGATATAATTAGAAAATTAGAATTGGATGAGCGCAGCATGTAAATAGAATTTTGTGTATATAGGAGTAAGACACATCCAAATTCCTGAAACTGTTGTATTCTTGAGTAGCTTTTTGTTTTGCTTTGGTTCAATAATTTTCCTTTTTCTTTGCATATTTTTTAGTGTACATTTCACTTACTCATCTCTAAACTCTTTCTGAGAACAATAAATTTATTTCAAATATATTTTAACTTTGAGAATATATCTTTGGAACCCCTCTTTCTCATCATTCTGGGATTTCGTTTGTCTCTCCATGAGGCATCCTTGGTGTTCTGGATCTTTTCTTGATTTACTTCTTCATTTTGTTAAAATATATCCTTTAGAAGCTTCCTGTTAAACGATACAAGGGAGATTAATCTTTTGAGAACTTGAGAATTGCATATTTTAAAATGTACATATTCTACCTTCATATGAGATTGAGAGTACAGTTCAGTATGGAATTCCAAGTTGAAAATTGAGAATATAGTGACTGAAAGCATGCTACGTTGGCTCCATTGTCTTTTTTCTAGTGTGACTGTGGAGGAATCCAATGACATTTCTTCCCTAAACTTTGGTAACAGCATTCCTTGTCATGAATCTTTTCTCATCTCTCTTACTGAACACTTGGTGAGTATTCTAAGGAGAAATCTCATATCCTTCAGATATCCCTCTAGAAGGTTTTGAAATTATTTTCTTTATAATATACTCCTCTTATTTTTTTCTGAAACTGTACTTATTCAGCTATGGCACATGCTGAATTGGATCCAATTGCCATTCTACTTGCATTTTTCTTTTTCTCTCATTTATCAAAGATTTTCCTCAACCGTATCTCAGCTGCAACTCTTGAATATTATTTTTCTCCAATCATTATTTTCTCCAGTCATTATAAGAAAAGTCAGGAATACTGTACTTTTCTTACCAAACTAAATAGACAGTGACTTCGAAAATATTTAACAATTTATTAGTTAGAATAGTTTGTCTTAGGTGAGTTTCCCTACAAGCAGAGTTTGAGGAGGGATTTTCATTCAAGGTGCTTATGGAGGGTGCACTCTCTGGAGAAAGAGAATGAAGGAAGTATCCTAGGTCAGGAGGAGCTAAGCAAGGTTGCCCTTTGTTGAAGTCCAGCTTCAGTCTGATCCCCTGAGAAGCTTTCGATAGGAATTATGCATGAACATGGTTTCCATCTTGAGGCAAGTGGGCCTATCAATTAGTCAATAGTTAATGTGGAAGAAGGTCAGAGGGAATGTACAACTAAGGCCATTTCCTGAATAAAGAAAATCTGTAGTTAGCAGCCAACATTCACAGTGGCAGTGGTATGCATAGGCCTGCCTGATCAAGGAGATCTGCATGGGGCAACAACAACATCTATTACATGTCTTTACCATTTGAAAGCATTGAATATATTCATCAGGCACACCTAACAGCAAACTGTTTTATATGGCTTATCGGATAGCTTGATACAAATGAAGGTGTTACATTTCATCTCGAGTTTGATTTTGCAAAAACTTTAATAAGGAAGATGGTCTTCAGTCTTAATAAAAGCAAAATTAAAATATTTAGTATACTATATGCAGTGTATCTACATAATTCGGCAAACTGTAACTTATACTCTTTTAGATCTTGCTAAGGAGTCTGGATATAGGGAAAATGGCTGAGTCTTCAAAAACTTTTTTTAAACAAAATTCAATTTATTTGTTGGTTTGCTCAAAAGTGATTTTTTGGTTTGATCATTTTGCTTTGAACTTACTAGTTGTTTATGCTTGACTACCAGCCATATTGCAACTCAGAAGTGGGTAATAATCCAAGATCAGAATAAGTGACTCAAACACAGCAGCCAAGATGCTACCCAAAGGGAGTAGCCATTAAGCCTTTCATTTACCCTCAGATATTCATAAAGCATTATGACTGTCCTAAGTACTGGAGATTCAGATGTAAAATACATAGTCCTGATTTCAAGAAGTTTATTAGAGTATATGTGTGTGGAGGGGTGAGGAGATGCCAGTTAACAAGCATAATTGAATAGTGTAAGTGCTGTCATGTGTGCTATAGACCTAGAGAGTGTCAGCAGCTCACCCAAAATGTGAGTAGGAAGTTAGAAAACACAGCAATAAAAAATTAACCTCGATTTTGAGTTTTAAAGCATGTGTATAATTTTATCAAGTGAAATTGTAGTTTTGGGCAATGGGTGTTATACTGGACCAACAGGAATCACTAAAGAATTTTGAGCAGGAGAATGTCATGGTAATATTTCTACTTTAGAAATAAAAGGTATTTTCTTAATTTAATCTATGTACATTAAAAGGAAATTCTAGGAACATGGTGTCTGAACTCAGATCTGTGAAGTCCTCTCTTTTAAACTCTTCTTGGAGAAAGACCATAGCCATGATGGAGCGGGAAAATTGATGTTAACTGGTATTAAGTAACTTTACTAGGTACCCTTAGTTGTGGTTTTCTTTATTACTAGCCTGTTTGGGTTCCTAGGGCTTCTCTAATTGGTGTCTTAGTCAGTTTGCACTGGTATAACAGAATACCATAAACTGGGTAGCTTAAACAACAAACACTTATTTCTCACAGTTCTGGAGCTGCAAGTCCAAGATCAGGGTGACAGTATAATTAGGTTCTTGGTGAGGGCCCTCTTCCTGTTTTACAGACAACTCCTTTTTTGCTGTATTCTCAAACTGCAGAGAGAGAGAGAGAGTTCTGGTCTCTTTTCCTCTTCTTATGAGGATCCTAATCCATCATGAGGGCACCATCCTCATGATTTTGTTGAAGTTGATTACCTTCAAAGGCCCCTTCTCCAAATACCAATATATTGGGGGTTAGGGCTTCAACATATGAATTTGTTGGGGGACATAAGTATTCAGTCCAAAATAACTAGTTTTGAAAAGTTCTGTCATCATCTCTTCAAATATTTCTTCTACTCTTTTATATCTCCCTCCTCCTTCTGAATCTCCAGTTATACATATATTAGAACCTCTACCAATTTTCATGCTAATTTCTGTAATGCATTTCAAAAAATTACTTTAGATATTTTCCTTTGACCATTTTTACAACTAATATACAGCAGATTACTAAATTGTGGTGTAGTCACACAATTTAGTACTATCCAAAAATGAAATGAGTAAACAATAGCCATCACAGCCCTTATGTCAAGATTTTGAGATTTAACCCGAACTTACCCCATACAGTTGTTGTATGCACACAAAAATACATATAGTATAATTTCATGTGTATAAAGCTCAAGAATGAACAAAGTTAAAAACAGTAAATTTGTTTGATTATTCATAGGTGGTACAATGAAGAGAAATGAATAGAAATAATATGCATGGGGTGATGGGGGGTGCTGCTAAAGGGATATGATGGAGATGGGCACACAACTGGCTTTAAAGAAAGATCCATTCCTTAACCAGAGGAATATCAGTGTTGCTATGTAGGTGTTCATTATATTATTCTTATTGAAATGAATAGAAATAGTTTAAACATTATTTTGGCTATATGACATATTTTCTCCACACAATTAAAGAAAACAAAGAAACTGAGGGGCCAGTATGTTGGGTTTCTTGTGTGAAAGGTAGATAGAAATGAGTGAGCCCAGCTGTGCTAGAGGACTGTGAAGAGGAGGAAGAGAAGGAAACTTTCAGAAGGAATGAGTTACAAAGTACAGAGGCGTCATGTACAATGGTTTGCACAATGAAATAGAAAGTGAGAACACTGACTCCATCACTTGAGATGGGTAAAGAGGGAATAAATATCCTTTGAAAATGCTATGGAAACAGCCATGTCATTGGGAGTATGTTTTGAAAGCTTAAGTCAGTGGTATGAGCAGGCACAACATAGGAGGGTAATATTTTGGAAAACCATAGATGGGAGGTACAAACTAGTTGTGAAATGAGATAAACACGTTCAGTCCTGAAATCTTTGGCAGGAAAGTGTGCAATTGCCCTGTGTTTAGATTGAGGAAAGGCGTCTATTTCTGCCTATTATAGTCAGATCAAATAATAGAAAAAATGACCACAAAATGAGTGGTTCTGTCTGTGGGGAAGGATGAGTTTCGGGCCAGTTTCTAAGCTGATGAGTTTAGCCCTTTGACTTGGGTATTTATTCCTCATGGTCCTAATGGCCTCATGGTGCTAGTGAGGACCTATTTCTGATAGTGGTGTTTTTCTTTGAATTTGTAATCAATGCACATACAATGACCTTAAATAATTTATGTTGGGAAGTTGGGGGCAAAGGGAGAGAGAGCATTAGGACAAATATCTTGGCATGTGGGGCTTAAAACCTAGATGATGGGTTGATAGGTGCAGCAAACCACCATGGCACATGTATACCTGTGTAACAAACCTGCACATTCAGCACATGTATCCCAGAACTTAAAGTAAAATAAAAATAAAAATAAAAAATTAATAATTTATGTTATCTCAGTTCTGATCTAAGCTATGTGGGCCTCTCTAAGCACATAGATGATTTGCATACTCTTTTGCCCTTTCATAGCTCTTTGTTTGAAAAAGGAGGTTGGGGGAGGTAGATCATTGATAAAAGTCTCTCCTACCTCTTTGCTTGGCTAAATCTTGCCCACCCTTCATTCGGGTTCTAGTTTATATGTGACTTCATGAGGGAAGTCAACCTTCATCTCTCATGTCTGATTTTGACACTCCTCTTGTGTCCTCTAGTATTCCGTCCTCTGTCAGAACGCTAATCAAACTCAACTGTCATTGCTGGCTGAATGATATTTCAATGTTTAGTGAAAATCCTCTAGATAACTTAAAATATCCTTTTTCAGTAGCCATGAACTTTAGCAGCTCCAGGAAACATTGTTGTCAAATATTTTATTAATGCCCATCTTTGAACAATGCTGTATTAGGACAACTTTCTCATATACCACTTGAGAAGTTTTTCTTTTATGATTGACAGCTGAAGCCTGACAAGGGCCAGCCAACCAGTCAACACTGACTCATTTAGAGAACAACTTCATCTTAAACTGTTGAGAAGCAGAGGTGACAGCAATGTGTTTCCACACTATTAATATGTTAAGAGAAAGCAAGTAGGATTTTTACCCCAGCTAAGACAATAAAACTAAAATACTGAAACTGTCAGGCTGAGCTAAGCAGGAATAGCCTGGGTCAGTATTTGGTGATGTCTCTGAGGAATACCTTCTGTAGAATAGCTATTTTAAGAAATAAATCAGTAACATGAGTATCTATGAGTCAGTTCTGCACTAGCCTTCTGGTTCAGAAAATGCCATACCAATGGAAATGGTGTCTTAACAATGATTCTTACTTTTGGTCTGTTATACTTGTGATTATTATTCCTCACAGGAGACTTTCCCATGCAGGGTAAATCATTTTCTGCAGTCCTAGAAGCTGGTGGATTCAAACTGAAACCTTTTAGGAGCAAGTGGTTTACAATTCAGTGAATACGAGCAAAATTTGTAATTCATCCTCTTCCTCCACTCTCCCAACACCTTATGAAGGTGTTCTAAAGTAGGAAGGCTGGGCAGGAAAGGCCACTGTCTCATGCCAGAAAGGTAGGGGTATCATATACTAATTATAAATGCCTAACAAATGCTGAGAAGGAACAAACTTCACTAAGCTGCATTTTTGATATCTTGGGGGAAAATAAAGTGGAAGTGAGCTTTCCTCCAAAAAGAGTGAACAGAGCAGTTTTAAAATAACCAAATACTTATTAAGACATCAAAAATGGTGGTATATGAACAAATGTGTCAAGTAGCAATTATTTTGTGTGAAGGGGGCAAAATATTATATGTAAGTGTTTAAAATTGTCATTCTCCTCATTCAGGAAGATTTCTGTATTTGTCTTCTTAACTCTTGAGTTTTGTTGTTGCTAATATTGGATGAAGAGGAGACAAAATGATTGGATCTAGAGGAGCACCGACAAGCAAATGACAGGTAATGAAAGAGTCCTTTCAAGGAGGATGGAGAAATGTTGGCACATATTCTAAGCTGAAAAAGACTCCTCTGATGGATGTCAAGCAGAGAAGAGATTCTCTGCATGTTTGGAGCAGTGGGCAGGAGTGGAGGAGGAATACCTGCATAGACAGGGAAGTGTGAGAAAATATGCATGCCAGAAAGTAAGGGATGTAGCAATAGAGAGATTTGACAGCAGCTGCTCGAATGCATAGATAGTTTGAAAGACACACCATTAATAGCGTCACTGTAGACTGCAGTTAAGATGTCTTTTTAATGCATTTTGAATGTCAGATTGATGAGTTTCAGTTTGTGTGCTTGTTCATAAATCAACACTTTGCTGAGACTGGCTTAGAGGAAGTACACTTATATTCAGGGATGATATTCAAAACAACATATATGAACACAGACCAATAAGACAGTTGCCTGACCAATTAGGATGGAGGCCAGCCTTCATGCAAAATGGTGTGTAGCCACTCACGATGAGTCTTAAATTTCAGGTTACCATTGTGAGCTCTTAAAGAACAGTATTGTTCTTAGTTACTTTAAACAGAGTCAAACAAAATAATGAATGCTTTTATTATATATATCACATGATCCATATTATCATTTTTCACAATCGTTAAAAATTTGAGGCCACAGAATTAAATGAAACTCCATTAAACCTTAGGGCTATAAAGCTATAGTAGGGGACTTCATATAATTGAGAAAAAAAATTAAAGAAGCTAGAGACACAGAAAGTAAGGCTTAAATATTTTAACCTTGATCTTGATTATTTTTCCAATATTAAAAAAAGCAAAAAAAAGTTAAAGTTATTAGAAATATAATCATTAGGCTAGTTCAATAGCAAATGAAGATTTACCAACTTTTGTTATTTTATATAAGTTCTATAGCCTTTAAATAAGGAGAAATTGCTTTAGATTTTGCTTAATATAAAGATTTAGAAGAAAATAATTTTCTCATTATTAGCCAATAACAAATCTGATAACTCTTAAAAGCTAAATCATTTGGAATAGAAACTTCTCATATGGTATTGCAATGGGTTTTCTAACACCGTAAAATGTAATATTAGTAAAATAAATTTTGAGATATAATGATGGCCATCATGTTTTTCTGGAACAAATTTGCAAATTAATTTTATGGTAGAATAGGAGTAACTAATAAAGTAGTAAGAATCACTAAAAAATTTATGGTTATTTATAACACCATTTTGTACTATTTTCTTTCTTTCTTTCTTTCTTTCTTTCCTTTTTTTTTTTTTTTTTTTTTTTTGAGACATAGTTTTGCTCTGTTGCCCAGGCTGGAGTGCAATGGCACAATGTCGGCTCACTGTAACCTCCGCCTCCCAGGTTGAAACGATTCTCCTGCCTCAGCCTCCTGAGTAGCTGGGACTACAGGCATGTGCCACCATGCCCTGTTAATTTTGTATTTTTAGTAGAGACGAGGTTTCCTCATGTTGGTCAGGCTGGTCTCAAACTCCTGACCTCAGATGATCTGCCTGCCTCGGCCTCCCAAAGTGTTGGGATTACAGGCATGAGCCACCATGCCCGGCCTGTACTATTTTCTTCAGAGACACTAGGTTCAGTGGATTAACATAGATGTTTTGGGCTTGTACTGTTTGCCGTGAATCTTACTAAAATTTAATTTATTTTAATAAGGAAATAGTGGTATTACAATTTACAACTTTTTTTGTAGAATGGTAGAAAAATATTTCTAAAAAATACTTTATGGCAAATTACAAATAAGGATGGGCTGTTTTAAAGGTAAAATATAATTGGAGGAAACCAATTTAATATTTTTTTCTAAAAAAAAATTTTTTGTTTCTCTATATTCATGTCTGAGCTCTAAAATTCTGTGGATATATAATTTGGCCCTAAGTTGTAACTAATTGATCATTGTAAAAGAGCGGAAAACAATGACAGGGAAATAACTTTAGACACTTGCTAACATTTATATAGATTTGGTTATTTTGCCAAATTTCACAATTTGTTGTAATCTCAAGGAACATGTAACTGAAATTTGCACAAGCCACCACTGTATGATGTGTAGGTAAAGTGAACTGTTAGGTGTGGCAGAGAGAGCAATTCTCCACAACGCTGTCTTCAGTAGGTTAAGGTAAACAACTCTGAAATCCACAAACACTGTAGCTATAAAAAGAAATTTCCTTATATAGCAAGAATATAAGACAACATTCAGTTCATTTTATGTTTCTACTTACCTTCTCTCATGTATATTTATATAATACTGTTTGGATGTTGTCCCCTCCAAATATGATGAAATGTGATCCCCAAAGTTAGAGGTGGGGCCTGGAGGAACATGTTGGGTCATGGGGGCGGATCCCTCCTGAATGGCTTGCTGCCCTTTTCATACCCACCTCTTGTTTGTTCCCTGTCTCTCCATGTGATGCACCTGCTTCCCCCTTCACCTTCTGTGGTGACTGGAAGATTCCTAGGCCCTCACCAGAGGCTGAGCAGATGTTGGTGCCATGCTTGTACAGTCTACGGAACCATGAGCTAAAATAAACCTTTTTTCTTTATAAATTACTCAGTCTCAGGTATTCGTTTACAGTAATGCATATGAACTAACACAGTATATAAACAGCAATGAAAGACATTTTTGATTACATTACATTTTGATATTACATTATTGATTCTCTTCTAAGCCACAGTAAAGCTCTCACCCTATTAAATACTGTTAGTTACTTGCTGGCTCCAGACCTCAAGCGATATGTTGAAGTCCGGTCATACTTTTATTCTTATATTTAATTACTAATTTTTTTTTGATCAAGTCCAGGCATTAGGGGTAGCATAATGAAAATAATAGATCATTAACTTTCATTTCCATTGAAGACAGGTAATTTCTAAGAACAACATTGACCTTGACTAAAATTAATGCAGAATACAAGTCTGATGAGTATTACTTGCTCCATAAAGTAAGATTTTCAAGAGTCTTAACATTTCTAAATTCAATTCCCAGATTCTCTTCAATCTCAATCTTAAATCAAATTCTAACTATAGACTAGGCATACTGGCTCACATCTGTGATCCTAGCACTTTAGGAGGCTGAGGTGGGAGGATTGTTTGAGTCCAGGAGTTTGAGACCAGCCTGGGAAACAAAGTCAGACCCCATCTCTATAAAACATTTTTTAAAATAAAAATAAATAAAAATAAACAATTCTAATTTTAAACCAAACTCTAATAATTTTATGGTTTTATGAAATTAACAAAGTGGCAAGTCAACTCCTTCATCATCAATTCAAACTGAGATCTCTTGCCAAATTTATTTTATGGCTTGAAAATTTGGACCATTACTTGGATAGTTTTGGTGAGGTGGGAACTCCTAGGATAGAGTCTGAGCCCCCTAGATGGGTCATATGGAAAACTCAGTCTTCCCTTTCCCTCCTAGAATATTCTTCCTCCCTGTTAAAATTCGGCCTCATTTTCCTACTCAGTAACTTTCAAGGAGATGATTGAGTCCCATATATCTTTGGTTATAGACTTTGGTTATAGCTTTTGGTCCCAAATGAGGGGAAATGGCTCTAGTGCCTATGACTGTTTCCTGCCCCTACAAATAGGAAACAGCTATTAAAGAGAAGAAGACTTTGTTCTTCCTCTATCTTTTACATCTTTTTCTTTTTTATAAATACATTCTATAACTAAGAAATTCATTCTCCCCTTAATGCTTATATGCTGCCACAGGGAAGAGAAGATCATTGCAGGTAGTTAATAACTGGCATTTCTTTTATAATATAGCTCTCAGATAGAGTTTTCTGACTGGAAAATGAAATAAATTTATTTCTTATTGATAAAAGGATTTTCACTTATTTCATATAACTGACACAAATATGAACAATCTCTATTTTACAATAAGTTGTAATCTTGCTATGCATAGTTAGCAATTTTGCCAGCATGCATAAAAACAATATAGGAGGCATATGTATACATTCAATGTACTCTAAAAATGTGAAGAAATAGATATCACTAAAAGTGAAAATTATATGCTAGCATAATGCCAGCAATATCCTAAGTCCTACACTATGCTTCTGGAAAGCTTGGTCTGGAAATACCACAGTTCAGTATGGTCGTAGGAGGCAGGGGTAGTTAGAAGAGTCAGAGTCAAAAGCAAAAAGACAAACACAAATCAAAACCACAATGAGATACCATCTCATGCCAGTTAGAATGGCAATCATTAAAAAGTCAGGAAACAACAGATTCTGGCAAGGATGTGGAGAAATAAGAATGCTTTTACACTGTTGATGAGAGTGCAAATTAGTTCAACCATGTGGAAGACAGTGTGGTGATTCCTCAAGGATCTGGAACCAGAAGTACCATTTGACCCAGCAATCCCAGTACTGGGTATATACCCAAAGGATTATAAATCATTCTACTATAAAGACACATGCACACATATGTTTATTGCAGCACTATTTACAATAGCAAAGGCTTGGAACCAACCCAAATGCCCATCAATGATAGACTGGATAAAGAAAATGTGGTACATATACACCATGGAATACTATGCAGCCATAAAAAAGAATGAGTTCATGTCCTTTGCAGGGACATGGATGAAGCTGGAAACCATCATTCTCAGCAAACTAACATAGAAACAGAAAACCAAACACCACATGTTCTCACTCATAAGTGGGAGTTGAGGAATGAGAACACATGGACACAGGGAGGGGAACCTCACAGACTGGGGCCTGTCATGGGGTGGGGATCAAGATGAGGAAGAGCATTAGGACAAACACCTAATGCATGGGGGGCTTAAAACTTAGATGATGGGTTGATGGGTGCAGCAAACCACCATGGCACATGTATACATATGTAACAAACCAGCACATTCTACATATGTATCCCAGAACTTAGAGTAAAAAAAAAAAAAAAAAAAAAAAGCAAAAAGCAGAAAGCAGTGGGTTGTTGAAAAAGTTTGGAAAGAGAATCTGCTGAGACTACTTGGGTTTGGGCAAGGCAGACTGTAGGCCTTCAAATACTTAAAGATGCTCTATTTCTAGATATCCTTGGAGCAGTCTTCAAGTAGTTGCCACTGTTGAGATACTTTACATATAAACTTTTTGCTAGGTCAGCTCTCTTTAGTAATGTTTTCATTTAGATACACTCAGTCAATACATTTATTTAAATACATTTGAAGATGATAATTCCACCTTGACCAAGTATGTGTGCAGCCACCAAAAACAGTGTCATTGAAACATCACTCACACCTAAGTTTTGCTTGATTTACATAGAATTCACCTGTAAGCATGGTTGAATTAATCTGAGAGGTTACTATCTCAACAATTTGTTAGGTAGATTGTTACTAACTAAAATGAACAATGTATTTTGAAGAGCTTAATATTTAAACCATTTTAGACATGAACAAAAGTGTTTTTTTTTTTTCTGAAGTACTTAAGGCAATGCTAGGAGTGAAGAGTTAGAATAGCAATACATATATCCAGGTGTATGGAGAACCTGGAAGCCAGAGTTTGCATTAAATAACTCTCTTTGAAGCAAGGAAGCTTGTGAAACTGGATGTATTGTTTAAATAAATGGGTTTTAAAAATCTTACGCAAACAGGCACCTAGCAAATGGAAGGTCTTGCCATGGAGGGGGCTTTCTGGCTCCAACAGGATGCAAACCCATAGTGTTGCCTACGAGATGCCACAGCTGTGAACAGGTGAGCAAGAATAAGAAAGATAACCTGGGGTGAAAGAATTAGAAATAGGAGATAACTGAAAAAACTTAGAAAGGACTAAGGAAACATGAATGCTAAAAGCAGGTAAAATGACAAGGCCAGGGGATGAGTGTAAGTGGCCACAATCAGTATCTATACTGTGCAAACAGAATTCTGCATGAGTACCGGTCACTGAAGCCCTTTCCTCTTTCTCCTCATTCATGAGCATCACTAACTCTGTACCTACAGCCATAGTAACCTGTCTTGGCGATGAATAACAGTTGTATTGATTCTCACAGACTCCTTTTTTGCACAGCAACATATTTGGCCACATCTAGATCTAATATAATGCAAAGTCAACCAATTAAATAACAAATATTTTAGTCAAATCAGCCTTTTAACATTGGATAAATCAGGGATTTTGAAGCTCTTCAGGTCTATAACACATGTAGCTATTTCTTGGGATTTTTTTCTGCTAATTCTAGAATAGGCAAAGGACATGCAATTACAAAAAGGTCTTTTAAGGATACACAGACATTCTGCAGAAATATTGTAGGTTTGGTTCTAGACCACTGCATTAAGGAAATATCTCCATCAGATGAGACATGACATTTTTTAGTTTCCTTGACATATAAAAGTTATGTTTACATAATACTGCAGTCTATTAAGTGTGTAATAGCATTACGTCTAAAGACAAAATGTACATACTTTAATTTAAAAATGCTCCATTGCCAAAAATGCTAACAAGCATCTGAGCCTTTAGTGAGTCCTAGTGTTTTTGCTGGTGGAAGGTCTTGCCTGAATGCTGATGGCTGCTGACTGATCAGGTGATGGTTACTGAAGGTTTGGGTGGCTGTGGCAATTTCTTAAAATAAGACAACAATGAAGTTTGCTGCATCAATTAACTGTTATTTTAATGAATGGTTTCTCTGCAATGCGTGATATTGTTTGTTAACATTTTACCCCCACAGTAGAAGTTTCAAAATAGGAGTCAAACCTTTCAACCCTGTCTGTATTTAGTAACTAAGTTTATGTAATATTCTAAAACTTTAATTGAAATTTCAACAATGTTCATAGCGTCTTCACCAGGAGTAGTTTCCATCTTAATAAACCACTTCCGTATGTTTATTGCGGCACTATTCACAATAGCAAAGACTTGGAACCAACCCAAATGTCCAACAATGATAGACTGGATTAAGAAAATGTGGCACATATACACCATGGAATACTATGCAGCCATAAAAAAGGATAAGTCCATGTCCTTTGTAGGGACATGGATGAAGCTGGAAACCATCATTCTCAGCAAACTATTGCAAAGACAAAAAACCAAACACCGCATATTCTCACTCATAGGTGGGAATTGAACAATGAGAACACTTGGACACAGGAAGGGGAACATGACACACCGGGGCCTGTTGTGGGGTGGGGCGACGGGGGAGGGATAGCATTAGGAGATATACCTAATGTAAATGACGAGTTAATGGGTGCAGCACACCAACATGGCACATGTATACATATGCTACAAACCTGCACATTGTGCACATATAAAATTAAAAAAAAAAAACACTTTCTTTGCCCATCTATAAGAAGCAACTCCTCATTTGTTAAAGTTTTATCCTGAGATTACAGCAATTAAGTCACATCTTCAGGCTCTGCTTTTAACTTCAGTTTTCTTGCCATTTCTACAACATCTGTAGTTACTTCTTCCACCAAAGTCTTAAACTCCTCAAAATCTTTTATAGGATTTGGGACCAACTTTTTCCAGATGCCTGTTAATGTTAATATTTTGACCTTCTCCAATGAATCACAAATGTTCTTAATGGCAGCTAGAATGGTGGATACTTTCTAGAAGATTTTAAATTTACTTTGCTCAGACCCATCATAGGAAGCACTGTTTATGGTAGCTATAGCCTTACAAAATGTATTTGTTAAATAAGACTTGAAAGTTGAAAATATCCTTTGATCCATGGGCTGCAGAATGGATGTCATATTAGCAGGCATGAAAACAACATTAACTTCCTTGTACATCTCCATCAGAGCTCTTGTTTGACTAGACACATTGTCAGTGAGCAGTAGTATCTTGAAATAAATTTTTCTTTCTGAGCAGTAGGTCTCAACAGGGCTTTAAAAATTCAGTAAGCCATGGCTTTGTTGTTCCATTTACAGAGCACAGGCAGAGTTGATTTAGTATAATTCTGAAGGACCCTAGGATTTTCAGAATGATAAATTAGCATTGGCTTCAACTTAAAGTCACCATTTGCATTGGTCCCTAACAAGAGGGGCATCATGTCCTTTGAAGCTTTGAAGCCAGGCATTGAGTTCTCTTCTCTAGCTATCAAAGTCCTAGATGGCATCTTATTTTAAGAGAAGATTATTTTGTCTGTATTGAAAAATCTGCTGTTATGTGTAGCCACCTTCATCAATTGTCTTAGCTACATCTTGTGGATAAGTTGTGATTTATATTCTACATTAGCACTTACTGCTTCACTTTGCACTTCTATGTTATAGAGACAGCTTCTTTTTCTAAACTTCACAAATCAAGGTGTGGTAGTTTCAGACATTTCTTTTGCAGCTTCCTCATCTCTGTTAGACATCATAGAATTGATGAAAGTTAGGGTCTGGGTCTGGATTAGGCTTTGGCTTAACAAAATGTTGTGGCTAATTTTATTTTCTATCCAGACCACTAAAACTGTCCCCATACCAGCAGTAATACTGTATTACTTTTGTGTTAGTCCATTGTCATACTACTATGAAGAAATACCCAAGACAGGTAATTTATAAAGAAAAAGTGGTGTAATGGACTCACAGTTCCACATGGCTAGGGAGGCCTCACAATCATGGCAGAAGACAAAGGAGGAGCAAAGGCACATCTTAAATGGCAGCAGGAAATAAAACATGTGCAGGGGAACTGCCCTTTATAAAACCATCAGATCTTGTGAGACTTATTCACTATCATGAGAACAGCATGGGAAAATCAATCCCCATCGTTCAATTACCTTCCACTGGGTCTCTCCTATGACATGTGATGATTATGGGAGCTACAGTTCAAGATGAGATTTGGGTAGGGACACAGCCAAACCATATCATTCCACCTCTGCCTCTCCCAAATCTCATGTCCTCACATTTCAAACAAATCACGCCTTCCCAACAGTCCACCAAAGTCTTAACTCATTTTAGCAGTAACTCAAAAGTCCACAATCCAAAGTCTCATCTGAGACAAGGCAAGTCCCTTCTGCCTATGAGCCTGCAAAATCAAAAGCAATTAATTACTTCCCAGATACAATGGAGGTATAGGCATTGGGTAAATATGCTTATTCCAGATGGGAGAAATTGGCCAAAGCAAAGGGGCTACAAGTCCCATGCAAGTCTAAAAGCCAGCAGGGCAGTCAAACTTAAAGCTCCAAAATTATCTCTGACTGCATGTCTCACATACATGTCACACTTATGCAAGAGGTGAGTTCCCATGCCCACAGTGGTGGGCAGCTCCAACCCTGTGGCTTTGCAGCATATAGCCCCCCTCCTCGTTGCTTTCATGGGCTGGCATTGAATGCCTCTGGCTTTTCTATGTGCATGGTGCAAGCTGTTGTTTGATCTACCATTCTGGGGTCTGGAGGATGGTGGCCCTCTTCTCACAGCTCTACTAGGCAGTGTCCTAGTGAGGATTCTGTGTGAGGGCCCATACCCTACATTTCCTTTCCACACTGTCCTAACAGAGGTTCTCTATGAGGGCTCCACCCCTGCAGCACATCTCTGTCTGGACATCCAGGTGTTTCCATACATTCTCTGAAATCTAGGCAGAGGTTCCCAAACCTCAATTCTTGACTTCTGCATACCTGCAGGCTCAACACCATATGGAAGTTGCCAAGTCTTGGGTCTTGCACCCTCTAAAGCTATGGCTTGAGTTGTATCTTGGTCCCTTTTAACCACCGGCTGGAGCAGCGGTACACAGGGCCACAAGTCCCTGGGCTGCACAGAGCAGTGGGACCCTGGGATGGGCCCACAAAACCATTTTTCTCTCCAAGGCCTCTGGTCCCATCATAGGAGGGGCTTCCAGGAAGGTGTCTAATATGCCCTGGAGACATTTTCCCCATTGTTTTGGTGATTAACATTTGACTCTTTCTTACTTATGCAGATTTCTGCAGCAGGCTTCAATTTCTTCTCAGAAAATGTTTTTTTTTCTATCACATCATCAAGCTGTAAATTTTCCAAACTCTTATGCTCTGCTTCCCTTTAAATGTAAGTTCCATTCCAAACCATGTCTTTGTAAATGAGTAAAACTGAATGCTTTTAAGAGCACCCAAGTCACATCTTGAATGCTTTGCTGCTTACAAATTTCTTCTGCGCGATACCCTAAATCATCTCTCTCAAGTTCAAAGTTCCACAGATCTCTAGGGCAGTGGCAAAATGCCAGTCTCTTTGCTAAAGCATAAGAAGAGTCACCTTTGCTCTAGTTCCCAACAAGTTCCTCATCTCCATCTCAGGCCACCTCGGCCTGTACTTTATTGTCCATATCACTATTAACATATTGGTCAAAGCCATTCAGAACTCTAGGAAGTTCCAAACTTTCCCATGTCTTCCTGTCTTCTGAGCCCTCCAAGTCTCTAGGAAGTTCCAAACTTCCCCACATTTTCTTGTCTTCTTCTGATTCCTTCAAACTGTTTCAACCTCTGCCTGTTACCCAGTTCTACGGATGCTTCCATATTTTCCGGTATCCTTATAGCAGCACCCCACTCTACCAGTACCAATTTACTGTATTAGTCCATTTTCATACTATTATGAAGAAATACCTGAAACTGGGTAATTTATAAAGAAAAAAAGGTTTAATGGACTCACAGCTGCACACAGCTGGGGAGGCCTCACAATCATGGTGGAAGGCGATGGAGGAGCAAAGGCACGTCTTACATGGTGGCAGGCAAGAGAGCATGTACAGGGGAACTGCCCTTAATAAAACCATCAGATCTCATGAGACTTATTCATTATCATAAGAATAGCATGGGAAAACCTGATCCCATGATTCAATTACCTCCCACTAGGGATTATGGAAGCTACAATTTAAGATGAGATTTGCATGGGGACACAGTCAAACTATATCAAATTTCTTATCATTCATGCATTCACTGGAGTAGCACTTTCAATTTCCTTCAAAAACTTTTCCTTTGCATTCATAACTTGGCTAAATGTTCGGCACAACAGGCTTATCTTTTAGCCTGTGTCAGCTTTCAACAAGCATTAATCACTTAGTTTGATTATTTATCACTAAGCTTTTGATATAAAAATGAGGGACATGCCACTCTTTTTTTCACCTGAACACTTGGAGGCCATTGTATGATTATTAATTTTCCTTATTTCAATATTGTTGTGTCTCAGGGAATAGGGAGGCCCATGGATATGGATCTACATGGGGTAATAGCCAGTAGGTGAAGCAGTCATAACACACACAACATTTATCAATTAAATTTGCCACTGTATATGGGTATGGTTCCTGGCACCCTAAAACAATTATAATAGTAACCTAAAAGATCACTGATCACAGATCACCATAACAGATATAATAACAATAAAAAATTTGAAATAATTTGAGATTTACCAAAATGTGACACAGAGACATGAAGTGAGTACGTGTTGCTGGAAAAGTGGAGCTGATAGACTTGCTTGATGCAGGGTAGCCACAAACCTTCAACGTTTAAAAAGTGCAATATCTGCCAAGTGTAATAAAGTGAAGTGCAATAAAATGAGGAATGCCTGTACATGAAATATACTCCAGCCATTATCCCTTTTTTTGCACACTAGGTGATGGTATTATTGTTGTATTTCCAGCCTTTTCTCTATTTTCCCAGCAAAACTGACAAATAGTGGTGTAAAATTTCAGGGGCATGGTGACTGTGTTTTGTTAAGAACATCTTTGTAGGAAACCAGCCTTCTGTTCTTGGGAAATATTGAACATAGAATTGCTAGAGCTCAGAGCTAGAGTGATTCAAAGATTACCTAGCCTAGTTCTTATATTACTGGTGCTCATTCTTCTCCCTGGCATTTTTATCAATTTTGTATTTATTTGATTCCACCAGCAGACACTTACAGCACTATAAAGAGTACAATCATAGGTTGCCTAACAAAGGAGCTAGTTTCTGAGAAATGTGTTATCAGGTGATTTTGTCATTGTTTGGAAACCATTGACTGTACTTGCACAACTCTAAATGGTATAGCCTACTACCTACATAGGCTATATGGCATAGCCTACTGCTCCTGGATACAAACCTGCACAGCATGTTACTGTACTGAATACTGTAGGCAATTATAATACAGTGATGAGTATTTGCATATCTAAACATATCTAAGCATAAAAAAGGTACAGTAAAAATATAGTGTAAAAGATTAAAAAAAAGTAGACTTGTGTAGGGGACTTACCAGGACTGGAAGTTGTTCTGGGTGTGTCAGTGAGTGGATGGTAAGTGAATGTGAAGGCATAGAACATGACTGTTTACTACTATAGATATTTTAAATAATGTACACCTAGGCTATGCTAAATTCATAATTTTTTCCCTTCCTCAATAATAAATTAACTTTAGCCTACTGTAACTTTTTACTTTATAAACTTTTAACTTTTTCAACGTTTTTACTCTGTGGTTATAACACAGCTTAAAACACAAAACATATTGTACAGTTGTACAAAATTTTTTTAATAATCTTACTCTATAAGCATTTTTATTTAAAAAAAAAATTTTTTTTTTACTTTTTAAACTATTTTAAAAAACCAAGACACAATAGCTGGCACAGTGGCATGTGCCTGTAGTCCCAGCTACTCCAAAGGCTGAGGCGGGAGGATTGCTTGAGGTCAGGAGTTCAGTCTGGACAACATAGCAAGACTCCATCTTTATTGTAATAAGAAACCTCACCCAGCTACTTGAAAGGCTGAGGCAGTGGGAGTATCACTTGAGCTCAAGAATTTGAGCCTGTAATGAGCTATGATTATGACAGACTGCATTCTATCCTAGGCAACAGAGGGAGACTCTGTCTGTGAAACAAACACAGTAGCCTAGGCCTACACCGGGTCAGAATCATCAATATCACTGTCTTTCACCTCCTTATCTTGTCTCACTGGAAGGTCTTCAGGGGCAATAACATGCATGGAGCTGTCATCTCCTATGCTAACAATGCCTTCTTCTGGAATATCCCTGAATGACCTGCCTGAGACTGTTTTAAGATTAACTTAAAAAAATAAGTAGAAGGTGTCTACTCTAAAATAATGATGAGATGTATAGTATAGTAAATACATAAACCAGTAACATAGTCATTTAGTATCATCAAATGATATGGCTTGGCTGTGACCCACCCAAAATCTCATCTTGAATTGTAATAATCACCACGTGTCAAGGGTGGGACCAGGTGGAGATAATTGAATCATGGGTCAGTTTCCGCCGTTCTGTTCTCGTGATAGTGAGTGAGTTCTTAGAAGATCTGATGGTTTTATAAGGGGCTTCCCCCTTGGCTTGGCTGTTATTCTCTGATTCTTTCTCCTGCCACACTGTGAAGAGGCGCCTTCTGCCATGATTGTAAGTTTCCTGAGGCCTCCCCCAGCCATGAGGAACTGTGAGTCAATTAAATCTCTTTTCTTTATAAATTATCCAGTTTGGGATATGTTTTTATTAGAAGCATTAGAACAGACTGATACACCTAGTATTATGTACTGTACATAATTATATGTGCTATGCTTTTATACAACTAGTAGTGCAGTAGGTTTGTTTACACAAGCATCCCCACAAACATGTGAGTAATGTGTTGTGCTATGACATTGCGACAGCTACTGCATCACTAGGAGATAGGAACTTTTCAGCTCCATTTTAATCTTATAGGACCACAGTTGTATATATGGTCTGTCATTGATTGAAACATTGCTATGTGGTACATAACTGTACGTTTATTGCCCAAAAAGTAATGTCCCTTCAAACCACTCCCAAATTAGTTTCATTAAGCTTATGTAAGTCTCAGTCATAATACCTCCAAAGATCACAAGTGACTATGATATACTCTGTGTGGTTGTATCCTTTTCTTCCTTTCCTTATATTTATACCCACAATTTACTTATTCCAATATTTAAATGTATGTCATGAAACCATCAATATAGGGTTGTGGAATGGGGAATGGCTACATTCTTTAAGTGGCACCCAGTTCACTGTAATTTTAAATGATTAAATGATCATAATAACAAGTTAAGTGTATGTGTTTAAGAGTATAAAAAGTTAAGTTGTGGATAATCTGCATTCAGTGTTATTAAAGGTAGAAGACAGGGTTGTGAAATTTTAAAAAGCAGGATAAAAGTATTCAAGAGAAATGAAGTGTAATAAGGAGTAATCTAAAATGATTACAGATAAATCAGTGCTTAAAGATTGAAAATCATCTCTATGAGATGACTCAAGAATCAGAAAATTACTTTGGATGTTGGTAGAGTTGGCAAAATGACATATCTATATCCTACTTGGTCAGGTTTCACTATCTAATGTCTATTAGTAAATTAATTATTTTTACAACTAGAAATTCAACTAAGTATTTAAAAGCTAAGGATATAGGAAGAATTACAGACTGATAGAGAAGATGGGAGAAAAGAAAGAACAGAATAAAGAGGGGAAAAGAGAGAAAAGAGAGGGAAGAGGTAGGGCTGGGGGCAGTGGCTCACGCCTGTAATCCCAGCACTTTGGGAAGCTGAGGTGGGAGGATCACCTGATGTCAGGAGTTCGAGACCAGCCTGACCAACATGGAGAAACCCTGTCTCTATTAAAAACACAAAATCAGTCAGGCGTGGTGGCACATGCCTGTAATCCCAGCTACTCGGGAGGCTGAGGCAGGAGAATTGCTTGAACCCGGGAGGCGGAGGTTGCGGTGAGCCAAGATAGTGCCATTGCACTCCAGCCTGGGCAACAAGAGCGAAGCTCCATCTCAAAAAAAAAAAAAAAAAAAAAAATGAGAGGGAAGAGCAGAAAAGAAGAGAGGAGGGAGAGAGAGAAGAAAGAAAGATTGTGGGTACAGGATGCCGAATAACTTGATTTATAGTCACTCAAATCTTTTTAAAGATCAAATGGACCAAACAAAATAAATACAACAACAAAAGTCTGATGAGTGTTTAAGGTTTGTACTTTTAAAATGTTTATTCTTGAGTTTTGCATTCACATCTAGAGGAAAAGTCACAAGGCCCAGAACTAGCTATCAATTCCTAAAATAATTAAAAAGCCTGTAAGTATACATCACCCGGTAAACTCTCAGGGAATTGGTCTCTCTAATTTTTCTCAGCTAATTTTGGTGCTGAATTAACATTTTCCTGAGCTTCTGTGTGGAAATGCCATCTGCTCTATAAATGTAAAGCATGTAGAAATGCTCTTCAGTCATTCCCAATGAGCCCCTACCTCATTATATATATTTATTATATATACACATATATATTTATTACACATATACACATTATATTTATTATATATACACATATATGTGTGTGTATATATTTATATACACATTTATATATTTATTATATATACACATATGTGTGTGTGTGTGTGTATATATATATATATTTATTTATTTATTTATTTTTGAGACGGGGTCTCAATCTGTCACACAGGCTGGAGTGCAGTGTTGCTATCTCAGCTCACTGCAACCTCTGCCTCCTGGGCTTAAGCCATCCTCTGAAGTCAGCCTCCTGAATAGCTGGGACTTCAGGCATGCACCACCACACCCAGCTAATTTTTTTAATTTTTGTAGAGTCAGGGTCTCACTTTGTTTCCTGGGCTGGTCTCTTGGGCTCAAGTGATCCTCCTGCCTCCACCTCCCGCCTCCACCTCCCAAAGTGCTGGGATTACAGGCATGAGCCACTGTGCTCGACCCCTACCTCATTAATGAATCATTAAAGAAAATTATTTATTTTTTCTCTATTAGGAAAGGGGCATTATAAAGAGGGAAAAAATAATGAAAATAACATTTCAGAAATGCAGTTATTGATTTACTTACTATACTATGATAACCTTTGAGTTAAAGATAAACAAATAATGTAACTAACTGGGAGCATTTTCTTTGGGTTAAGACTTTTACTATCATTTAGAAATCAAAGTTTGTTGGACCGTGGACAAAAATTAGTGGACTGAGGCTGTCCTTCATAACTTCTTAGTTTCTGCTGTCTCTTCTTCATTAAATGAGGTGTCCTCTCCCTCCTGCCAGACACTGGCTACTCTAATGCTTCCAAGGCAATTCTACACCACTTTTGTAGGACTTATGTGACTGTAGTGTATTATCTGCCTTTGTGTCCAGTTGCACTAGGCTGACAGCTCCTTGAGGACAGTACCTGCTTGTTTATGATTATATATTTAATAACTTTAACCACTGTCCAGTGAAGGCAAAGTCCCCACTTCTGGGATGCAGGTTACACCACATAATAGCAGAGTGTCAGTGAATTTTTCATAGAATAACTTGCCCCAACCCAACTTACACAAATCATGCCATAATTTATTAACTATTTATTGGGCACCTGCTTGAGTCAAGCACTCTTCCTGGGACTGAGGACAGATTTGTAAATGAAACTGACCATGTCCCTGACCTCATGCAACGTGAATTCTAGTAGGAAGACATATGAATAAATAAAGATACAGTTATACCAGTATAAGAATAAATAGAAGGCAGAATAAAAATGTAAATTGTAATGAGGGTAGTATTTCAGTTAGATGGTCAGTTTAAGTTGAATGATCATATTTTTCTGGATTTCTGAATGTACCTTCTTACTTAAGGCTTTGGCCTGCCTGTCTTATTAGGTGCCAAGTTCCACATATTTGGTCTAGAATTTTCTATTGTTTCCTTTTGACTTTCCTTTGGCTAGGACCACCTTTAGCTATAAGACAAACCCCCATCACATCTATTTTGAGCTGTCTTCAGAACACCATATATCTAAATGGAAGGGGAAGGGGCTCCAATGATGAAGTATATAGTGGCAACCCGTTTGTGGATCTACCCAGTACCTCTTCTCTTTTTCTGAGACCTCCACTTCTCTTTTAGGGACAATCTTTACATTCCATTTAAGTATGGCTTCTCTTAAGAATTGACACCATTCTATCTAATCCCTGTGCCAGTCACAGAGTGGGGCAATTATACAAGCTAAGATAATCACAGTAATCTATCTTTCTGATTACAGTGATTAGTGTGAAGATGGGCATTTAGCTCAAACTAGGCCAGAATTCTTGTTCAGGATTTTAAAAGTAGAACAAGTAGGTAAGAATGTCTTTTTTCTCTGATCACAGAGTCCTAGGGTGTTATGTTATTAAAGTTATTCAGAAAACAGAATCCATTCTAGGTATTCCTGTTGTTATGGGGTTTTAATATGGAGAACTAGGAGTTTACACTTATTGGAAGAGCTGAGGAGTTAAGGTTGGAGAAACCACCACTGTCTTTTTCCACTGTGGAACTGCAGCTCTTCCAGAATTAGGGATAGTCTCTAGGAATTTCCCACCAATTGCTGCAGTCTGCTGCAGTAAAGTGGCAAATCAGGGTGCTGATGTGAGTCTTACTATGTTCATCTGTGCTCTTTCTCTCCCACCTTCCAAATTTTGTTTGAGTGCTTCTCATTCCAAAGTTAACACCCATACTATACAACAAAGGAGATTCTTGGAAATGTATTTCCTAGTTTTTCTTCTATGTTACAGAGTCCTCAGAAGGGAAGATAGTGTTAATGTAGAATTGATAACACAGAATGCACCACTGCTGTGATCCTTATATCTTGGCTGGCCATTACCCCTCCACTTGGAAATGAAAAAGATAAACTAAGTGAAGCAGTGAGAAGAGAAAAAGGGAGAGGAAGGTAAGACAGAGACGGGGAGGGAGAAACCCAAGTGTATATGTTTAATCAGGAAATAGTTTCTATTATTTTAGGAGGGATGGCTAAGTCTTTAGAGTTTATTTTAATGTATAGATTACCCCCACTTTTAATTTTTTATTATACTTTATTTATTGAATAAATCCAGTTGATTTTGACCTTTGGGCTTTCCCAGATTCTTGGGTCTATTGCATTCCCATGAGATAGTTTAACATGCTTCCCTGTCCTTTGTGTTAGAAATTGGATCTAGAGGTCGGATTCCAGTTATGTTGAATTTGTTTGGCAAAACTACTTCATAGCTTTTAATTGTGTTCTTTCAGGAGACAAAATCTTTGTTTGTCTTTTTGTTATGGTAGTATAGATGTTCAATGTCTATCACATTGACTCCATTAAGAATATGTATGACCGGGCATGGTGGCTCTTGCCTGTTATCCCAGCACTTTGGGAGGCTGAGGCAGGTGGATCACCTGAGGTCAGGAGTTCGAGACCAGCCTGGCCAGCATGGCAAAGCCCTATTTCTACTAAAAAAAAAAAAAAAATACAAAAATTAGCCCAGCATGGTGGCTCATGCCTGTAATCCCAGCTACTCGGGAGGCTGAGGCAGGACACTTGCCTGAACCCAGGGGGCAGAGGTTGCCGTGAGCTAAGATTGCACCATTGCCCTCCAGCCTGGGCAACAGAGCAAGACTCAATCTCAAAAAGAAAAAAAAAAGAATATTTATTTGTTCATATGGTAATTTCTTAAAGGAAAACTTCTCATATAAGAAAGGAAAATATGTAATAACAAAAATTAATTTCCTGCAATCTTCCAAAGGAGAATAATATATTTTAAAAGTATAAATTTTAAAGTTCTATTTTTAAAACACCTCAGCAAGAGAAATATTGTATATAGTCATACACACATGTATAATTAAGACCATATCAGAAAACCTATACATAAGATGCTCTCATTAATCCTTCATTATTATTTATTTGATCTTAATTTTCACATTCTAAATTTTAGTTCCTTAATAACTAGTAGCGAATCTATGATAGAAAATTGTCTGGAAGATCTAATGACCTAATGGCAATGATAGCCTAGAGAGAGAAATTTTTTCTTTCACTGTAAGTATTTATTGCATTCAATACACCCAAAGGTGAATATGTTTGAACACACAGAACATTTTTGTATTCAATAAATATGTATTTCAACAAACAGCCCAATAAAACAGTTTTCCAAAAGCGCTCTACACAAAGTCTTAATTTCATTAAAGGAACACCTTTGTGTTTAAACCACTCAAGGCAATGTTACCAATATAGAGGATTTTGACTATTTAAGTTGATATAAAACTTAATTTGGCGGCAAGTTTTTTTAACATAATTTGAATATTCGTCCCTGCCCAAATCTCATGTTGAAATGTAATCCCTAGCCAGTGTTGGAGGTGAGGCTTGGTGGGAGGTGTTTGAATTATGGGGGTGGATCCCTCATGCATGGCTTGGGCCTTCCCCTTGGTGCTAAGTGAAATCTAGCTCATTTAAAAGTGTGTGGCACCTCACCCACCACTCTCTCTCTCTCTTGCTCCTGCTTTTGCTATGTGATGTGCCAGGTTCCTCTTTGCCTTCAACCATGAGTAACAGCTCCCTGAGGCCTCCCCAGAAGCAGAGTAATGCTGGTGCCATTCTTACACAGCCTGCAGAACCGTGAGCCAATTAAACCTCTTTTCTTTATAAATTGCCCAGTATCAAGTATTTCTTTACAACAATGCAAGAACAGCCTAACTACAGTGCACATGGAGAATTTATTGCAAACTATGTGGTATACAGACTATTTTTGTTTTTGTCACTCAGTGACATTCAATCATCTCTTAAATCATCCACAGACAAGAAATTGTGGCGGTAGTCAATGATCGTAATTAAAAGCAAGGATCCTACTTTCAGGACAGTGGCATCAAGTATACCACTTTGAAAGTGATTTTTTTTGGTTTGAGATTTTTGTAATGATTGCATGTTTACATCCTAAAATTATTCCATATGGCTTGTAGGAAACAAACATGCCATTTAGGTCTGCTGTAGCCTTATTTAAAGGTTTCCCTCTCAACACTACAGTATATAGCAAAGAAAAAAACCAGACCACTAACAGAACATCTCACTATCTGTTGATATTCAGAGGAGCAAAGCTTGAAAAGGGTTTTGAAAAGGATGTTAGAAAGCAAGAATTTCTAGAACATATGATGACTAGCCTATATAGTTGAGTGCTTATAAATCACCTAAATGTATATTGAAGTGTTTAGAGAGATTGACTTTTATTTAACTTCTTGTTAAGAATTATCTAAATCAAAGATCAAGCTGTAAGATGATGACAAATTTATCTACTAGTGAATCTTATTTATATAGCAGAGCAATAGCACATTTAAGAACTTGTAAATTTAGATTCTCCTCAGATGTGAAGACGTTAACACTACGCTATGATTCAACAATTAGCACATTACAAATATGTTACTTTTCAGATATTTGGATGCAATAACATTTTTTGACATTTGAACACTAGTAAATTTTTGTCATAAAGTACTTATTTCAGAATAATTTAAATTTTAAAAATGTGGTACTCTCACTTCTGCTTTTTTTTCTCCTTTTGTGGACAAAAACACAAAATATGAATTGATTTATGTTTAAAAGTTGAAAATAACACCTACGTAGGTGCTAATCAGCAGGTTTTGCTTTCTACTTCTTGTGAACAAGAAAAGAGAGCTTTAACTCAGTACTCGCACATCTTCAAGTTTTTGAATTATTCACTGGGCTAGAGCTTCATGCTCTGGCTGAGCTGACATTTCAGGTAAGCTTCTCAAGGGAAGTGTGCTTCCTAGAGACAAGGAGATTTATATAAGCACACGACAATAAAGCATGGGTAAGTACAACCTAGGCAACCCATGTGTGGGTGCCATTCATTTGAGTTAAACAGTTACTAAAAGTATTTACTGCCTTGTGAATAGAAAACAAGACACTTGAGTTGGATGAAAATATCATCTGTCTGAATATCATAAACAGAATTTGAAGCTACATGGACTAACAAGTCTGTCCTGAACTGAGTTTCTGGGTGGAAGAGTCTAATTGAAACAATTGTTGACTTTTTATTAGGTAATGAATATATTTGTTTTTAAGCTTAGATTTCAATTTGTTATATGGTTTGCTTAATAAAGTCCCAAATATTTTTATGATATAAACTACCTCTTTCAAAAAAGAAATAGATTAAAAAAATTAAAAAACCAAAGGGATTTAACTTGTAGTGCTAAGCTGAGAAATTATTTTTCTATTATGTTTAAGATAATATAATTTACTAAAATTTGATTTGGATATATTTCTTCAGGAATAAAACTCATATATGAAGCAAGATACTGAAAGAATATAATGTAGACATCAATCTAAATAAATGGAAAAAGTTTAAAAATTATTTCTTTGTATTAACATATGATCAAAATTGACAGTTTGACATAGCCAAAGAATTAACCAACTCAATTACTAATCAGTGAAATAGACAAATTGTTCTCAGATACAGTCTGAAATCTATTAATAAATTCTGTGGTCATAAGTTATCACATACTTTCCATATGAATTTTCAAGCTCCGAATCAATGAGTAAGATTATCACACCATGTTTGTGACAATCAACAATTTAAAATGGAGAATAAGATAACAATATAGGCTTGATTAAAAGGGCTTAGCCATAGATATTATGAAAACAGGCAATGTGTGACTGCTTTAAAGCAACATACATATGTCTGAGGATTCTCAGCAGGGATTACGCCTGGGTTTAGCACCATTTTCAAGTATTTCAGCAAAATAACATTGGAGTGAATGGAATAATAACTTGTGTTTTAGGAATAAAATAGTTACCTTATTGCATTATATTGCTTCCCTTCAGTGCTTGTTATCATAGGGGAAAAAAACAAAAACAAAAACAAAATTTGGGCTTTGGCCCAATTCCAAATCCATTTTTTGCTGAAACAAAAATACTTTGTTATGGAATGGATTTTAGTATGTTGACAAAACAAGCAAACAAAAATCTAGAACAATATCATCTCTGGTCACATAGCAAGTCTCAACAAATCACAGACATGAGCAATATCACTAAATAATGCAAATTTTCTTTAACACAAGTTATCATGGAAAGGGGCAGCTCAGGAACAGAGTGAAAAGATAAAAATTAAATCCTAGAAAAATGTACATGTGCTGCTCTGAGATGCAGAGTAAAGAGCTGAAATTATTTCCCAATATTTTGACTTCACCTGACAAAACCATCTAGCCAAAAAAAGAGAATTAGAGGGTGAAAGAGAGAGACAATTCATTGTAATATTCTGTTCACTACTAAGAGTCAAAAGTGAAAACAGCAATTTTAGTCTCCTGTAATTTTGAGGAGTAGTATACTAGTATACTTTATTTTTCTCTATGTAATAGATTCTCTGCATGCACTGAACAATTCCATTAGAAAAATGTTAAAAATAAATGGTATAAATTGCATATTATTATTATTCCTGTATTTATGCTAACAGAGTTGTTATTGAGTATGGATTTTTTTGGTCTGTGACTATAATCATCTATGATTTCTTTCTTTTTGACAAGAGTCCAAGGACAATTTGATGCCACCATTTCTTCTGGATCAGTTACCATTAGTGACCTATAAATATAGTGAAATAAGTTACTATTACCCTGAGGCAGCAAGGATTTTAGGACTCAGACTCCGTCTTTCTGCCCTTCGTCCTATCTCACCTTAGTGGAACGGAATGCCTCAGTACATTTTGTGACAACCTATATAGCTTGATGGGTTAGTTTGCTCACTGGGTAATACAGTTACAATAATTTATACCTCATATTGTCCTACAAATGCCCTGGCTCTGGGCTCCACTCTACTTAATACTTCTTCACAGAAACTTTCAAGGCCAAAATGTATCTTAAGATATTCATAAGCAACCCTTACCAAAAATGATTGTACAAATATTCATTTGGGGTGAGGGATTATCTAGGTTTCTTTTTTTTTTTTTACCTTTTCAAAAAAAATTGTCTCATTGTGATTGCAGTGAAGTTAAAAGTTGTTATCCAGTTGGTGCTAGCTATCACAATGAAAAGATTTTATTTCGGATCTGGATCATTTCCATTCCAATAAATAAATCAACAAGCACATTTTCGTGTCTCTGTCTTTTTAAGTGTGCATGCCACAATTTTGCTAGGGTTGCTTAGCAACCACAAAGTAGTGAGCTAGCAGGATTGAAGAGTGCAATAAAATAAGCAGTTATATTTATGTACTTACATTGAGAGGGATCACGTTGGTATGGTCAGCCTACAGGCCTATGAAATTTACAGCATTCATTGTTAAAATTGTGGGCCAGTTTTACAATAGTTATCTTTAGTCATCAAGTCCAATTGCATTACAGTGCTGAGGAATACCATCTGCTGGTTTCTTACGTAGTTATTCACTATATTACCACTCAGGCTTTGTAAAGATTTCAATGAGCAGTTTACTCTTAAAATAGATGGTATATAAGAAAGATTTAAGTAGAGTTCCCAAGCATCCTTTTTCAACATTTTAAAACTTACGGCAGGATTTGGTTTGTTTTTCTTCCTTCTGTTTGTTTCATGAATTCTATCTTAATGGTTTAACTGGAAAACACTTAGTGAATGTAATATGTTTTAAGAGACACAACTGAAATTTTTGTCTATATAAAGTCAAAGGAATAAAATATCCAGCTCACTTACAGTAGCAAGTATGCTACAAATATATGCTAATTGAATAGCCATAAGTTTAATTACTTTTGATCAGAAAATTCTCCCTTATTTACATTAAGGAATACACATTGAAAGCTTTAGAAGAACATGGTCTAAATGCTATAAATGGGTCTGCTTTGTGGGCCACTAAGAAGGCCATTTATTCAATCATCTTTCTTTTTAAATTATACTTTAAGTTCTGGGATACACGTGCAGGACATGCAGGTTTTATTACATAGGTATACATGTGCCATGGTGGTTGCTGAACCTATCAACCCATCATCTACATTAGGTATTTCTCCTAATGCTATTCCTCCCCTTCCCCCTAACCCCCGACAGGCCCCGGTGGGTGATGTTCCCCTCCCTGTGCCCATATGTTCTCATTGTTCAACTCCCACTTATGAGTGATAACATACGGTGTTTGGTTCTCTGTTCCTGTGTTAGTTTGGTGAGAATGATGGTTTCCAGCTCCATCCGTGTCCCTACAAAGGACATGAACTCATTCTTTTTTATGGCTGCATAGTATTCCATGGTGTATATGTGCCACATTTTCTTTATCCAGTCTATCATTGCTGGGCATCTGGGTTGGTTCCAAGTCTTTGCCATTGTGAACAGTGCTGCAATAGACATATGTGTGCATGTGTCTTTATAGTAGAATGATTTATAATCCTTTGGGTATATACCCAATAATGGGATTGCTGGGGCAAATGATATTTCTGGTTCTAGATCCTTGAGGAATCACCACACTGTCTTCCACCATGGTTGAACTAATTTACACTCCCACCAAGAGTATAAAAGCGTTCTTATTTCTCCACATCCTCTCCAGCATCTGTTGTTTCCTGACTTTTTAATGATTACCATTCTAACTGGCGTAAGATGGTATCTCATTGTGGTTTTGATTTGCATTTCTCTAATGACCAGTGATGATGAGCTTTTTTTCATATGTTTGTTGGCCGCAGAAATGTCTTCTTTGAGAAGTGTCTGTTCATATCCTTCACCCACTTTCTGATGGGGTTGTTTTTTTACTTGTAAATTTGTTTAAGTTCCTTGTAGATTCTGGATATTAGCCCTTTGTCAGATGTAGATAGATTGTAAAAATTTTCTCCCATTCTATAGGTTGCCTGTTCACTCTGAGGATAGTTTCTTTTACTGTGCAGAAGCTTTTTAGTTTAATTAGATCCCAGTTGTTAATTTTGACTTTTGTTGCCATTGCTTTTGTTGTTTTAGTCATGAAGTCTTTGCCCATGCCTATGTCCTGAATGGTATTGCCTAGGTTTTCTTCTAGGGTTTTTATGGCTTTAGGTCTTACGTTTAAGTCTTTAATCCATCTTGACTTAATTTTTGTATAAGGTGTAAGGAAGGGTCCAGTTTCAGTTTTATGCATTTGACTAACCAGTTTTCCAAACATCATTTATTAAATAGGGAATCCTTTCCCCATTGCTTGTCTTTGTCAGATTTGTCAAAGATCAGATGGTTGTAGATGTGTGGTGTTATTTCTGAGGCCTCTGTTCTGTTCCATTGGTCTATATATCTGTTTTGGTACCAGTACTATGCTGTTTTGGTTACTATAGCCTTGTAGTATAGTTTGAAGTCAGGTAGTGTGATGCCTCCAGCTTTGTTCTTTTTGCTTAGGATGGTCTTGGCTATATGGGCTCTTTTTTGGTTCCATATGAAATTTAAAGTAGTTTTTTCTAATTCTTTGAAGAACGTCAGTGGTAGCTTGGGGAATAGCACTGAATCTATAAATTAGGCAGTATGGGCCTTTTCACGATATTGATTCTTCCCATCCATGAGCATGGAATGTTTTTCCATTTGTTTGTGTCCTCTCTTATTTCCTTGAGCAGTAGGTTTGTAGTTCTCCTTGAAGAGGTCCTTCACATCCCTTGTAAGGTGTATTCCAAGGTATTTTACTCACTTTGTAGCAATTGTGAATGGGCGTTCGTGCATGATTTAGCTCTCTGTTTGTCTATTATTGGTGTATAGGAATGCTTGTGATTTTTGCACATTGATTTTGTATCCTGAGATTTTGCTGAAGTTGCTTCTCAGCTTAAGGAGTTTTTGGGCTGAGACGATCGGGTTTTCTAAATATACAATCATGTCATCTGCAAACCGAGATAATTTGACTTCCTTGTTTCCTATTTGAATACCCTTTATATCTTTTTCTTGCCTGATTGCCCTGGGCAGAACTTCCAATACTATGTTGAATAGTCGTGGTGACAGAAGGCATCCTTGTCTTATATCGATTTTCAAAGGGAATGCTTCCAGCATTTCGCCCCTCCCCCCACAAAGCTTTTGCGTCCCAGGTCAATTTCAGACTGCTGTGCTGGCAGCAAGAATTTCAAGCCAGTGGATCTTAGCTTGCTGGGCTCCGTGAGAGTGGGATCCGCTGAGCTAGACACTTGGCTCCCTGGCTTCAGCCCTTTTTCCAGGGGAGTGAACGGTTCTGTCTCGCTGCCGTTCCAGGTGCCACTGGGGTATGAAAAAAAAACTCCTGCATCCAGTTTGGTGTCTACCCAAACGGCCACCCAGTTTTGTGCTTGAAATCAAGGGCCCTTGTGGTATAGGCACCCGAGGGAATCTCCTGGTCTGTGGGTGGTGAAGACCATGCGAAAAGTGTAGTATCCGGGCCGGAATGCTCCGTTCCTCATGGCACAGTCCCTCATGGCTTCCCTTGGCTAGGGGAGGTAGTTCCCCGACCGCTTTCGCTTCCCGGGTGAGGTGACACCCCAGCCTGCTTCTGCTCGCCCTCCATGGGATGCACCCACTGTATAACCAGTCCCAGTGAGATGAACCGGTACCTCAGTTGGAGATGCAGAAATCACCTGCCTTCTGCGTTGGTCTCGCTGGGTGCTGTACACTGGAGCTGTTCCTATTTGGCCATCTTGCCCAGGAACCTCTCAATCATCGTTTAGAAGCTTATTATTTGTTATTATACACTGACCTGATCATTAAGGGAAGAAAAAAAGTTTTTTTGTTTTTTTTTTTTTTTGCCATCCGGAAAGTCACAATATAGTGAAAGTGCTAATATTGATATATTTTAAACAGGTGCTATTGTGGAGGTGCATACCCAACAGTTTGATAATGTAGAGGAAGTGATAGCTTTGTCTGGTGGAATCTGGGTCGACCTCACAGAGGAGCTGTTATTTGTTCTGGATATTGAACAGTGACAAGGATTCAGTGGGAGAGAAAGAGGCGAGGGTAAGTACACTCAATGACACTGAGTGCATTTTCCTGTGGATGGGTAATGGGGAGCTGGGCTCAGAAGCAGGCACATTCAGGGGACAACCACTCTGCCCCAGCTGTCTGGAAGTGATACTGGGTCATGTGGAATTGGAAGACATACCACCATAGAGGTAAATTTAGTCCAGCTGGTTTTGCAAAGAAATTTATTCTGGAAAATTTAGAGTGTTTTAGGCCATTTATGCATTTCTATTAAAAAAAACCTGAGATTGGGTAATTTATAAAGAAAAGAGGTTTAATTGGCTCATGGTTCTGCAGGCTGTATAGGCACGTCACTGACATCTTTCGGCTTCTGGGGAGGCCTCAGGGATCTTTTGACTCATGGCGGAAGATGAAGCAGGAACAGGCACATCACATGGCAAAAGCAGGAGCAAGAGACAGAGAGTGGTGGGAGGGAAGTGCCACTTACCTTTAAATGACCAGATCTCAGGAGAACTCACTCACCATCTGGAGGACAGCACCAAACCATGAAGGATCCACCCCCATGATCTAATTGCCTCCCACCAGGCCCCACAGGGCATTACATTTCAACATAAGATTTAAGTGGGAACAAATATCACAGCTATTTCACAGAAACAGTCAACATAAATAATAGGTCTAAAGGGCCTAAGTTTTCTCTAGGCTTCTATCCAACTTGTGGGCTTTCCTGCAAGTCTTATTTGTGTATCACCAACTACACAAATAGGCTGAATACTTACACAAAAGGATTTGTACTTCATACAATTTCTGAAATTCGATTTGGAAAGAATTTCCCATATTGGGTGCCAGACTTCTTATTGCCACAGCTGTCATCAACTCCAGCAAGGAATCTTTCTAAAATCTATCAACTTCCCCATCTCACATTTCGCCCTCCACAAACTCCCCATGGCATCTAGTTAAAAAAATATGTAGCTAATAGCATATTAGAAACTTAGTAAGACGTGAAAATCTTTTTTTTTCTTATTACAAATTTCTTGAACTGTTGTCAGAAAACAACATATTTGGGTTTTCTGGGGGGTGTCAGTCATCTGATATCCCCCAAACAACATGTTGTTTGGATATGTGTGTGTGTGTGTGTGTGTGTGTGTGTGTATGTGTATACACACACATACATACATATATACACACACACACACACATATATATATGTATGTATCAGCCAACTTGGAAAGTCAGATTTAATTCTTCTGTGGTTATTTGACTTTCCAGGTTTACTATTTCTCGTGTCCCAGTAAAGTTTGGAAACAACATCACTGTCACTGGGCACTGAGGGTATATTCAGAGTAACATAGCTCGACCAAACTGGATATGTGAACAATCAAATAGAACAGATCCGTGTAAGACAGAGAGTCATCTGAAAGCTATTGATATGGCAAAATGAAGCCAGGCAACTGCAAGCAATTGAGCAGAATAAAATCCATGACAAGAATACCGTGAAGTATTTCACTACTTGACTCTTAGTGACACTACCATTTATTCCTGGGAAGTGACAGAAACAGGTGAATCACCAACAGATTCCTTTAAACAAATGTAACATGAAACCGGAGTCAAGAAACAGAGCCATGAGCAGTACGACTGCAGCCACATGTGTTATTTTAGCCTCACTCCTATACCACGGAAGCCCTTTTACCATCAATGGTAATTTTGTCAATTTGCTAGCAAAGGTCAAAAATAGAATATTGGCATAGCCTTATGAGTTCTAAAAGAGGAGCTTTAGGAAGAAAGCAGGTGGCTTTATACACTACTCTGAGTAATTCATGTTTCCCAGTTTGAATCCTACGTCTGAGAAGGAAATGGATATGGCATCTGTTCTCTCACGTGTTTAATTTTTTATTAAACTTTTTTGGTTTGAGATAATTGTAGACTTACACTAATAAGAAATAATACAGAAATCTTACCTATTTTTTACCCAGTTTCCCCCAAAGGTAACATCAAGCAAGTCTGTAGTACAATATAACACTCAGGACACTGACATGGACACTATCAACAAAGAGCATTTCTATCACCATAGGAGTCCTCCTGTTAACTTTTGATAGCCAAACTGCCTTTCCCTCTGCCCCAGCCCCATTTTAACCCTTGACAATCACTAATATGTTTTCTAGTTTTATATTTTTGTCACCTCATGAATATTACATAAATGGAATCATACAGCATGTGTGGTTTTTCACTGATCATAATTATCTGAAGATTCATCCAGGTTGTTGAATGTATCAATAGTTCTATTCCATAGTATGAATGTACCATTGTTTGTGTAAGCATTGAAAGACATCTTAGTTTCTTCCAAGTTTTAGTAATTATGAGTAAATCTGCTATAAACACTTGTGTACAGGGTATTGTGTGGACATATGTTTTCAACTCATTAGGGTAAGTGCCAAGGAGTGTGAATGTTAGATTGTATGGTGTGAGTATGCTTGTTTTGTAAACTGTCTTTCAAATTGGCTGTGCCATTTTGCATTCCAACCAGTGATGAACAGGAGCTCCTGTTGTTCTACATCCTTACCAGCATTTGATGTTGCCAGTGTTTTATCTTAGCCATTCTAATAGATATGTAGTGGTATCTCATTGTTTTAATTTGCAATTCTCTAATTACATATAATGTTGTGTGTCTTTTCATATGCTTATTTTCCATCTGTATGCCTTCTTTGGTGAGATGTCTGTCCGGATGTTTTACTAATTTTTAACTGCATTGTTTGTTTTCTTATAGCTGAGTTTTAAGAGTTCTTTGTATATTTTGGTTATCAGTCCTTTATCAGATATGGGTTTTGCCAAGATTTTCTCACAATTTGTCATTTGACTTTTTATTCTAATACTGTCTTTCACAGAGCCATTTTTAATTTTAATGAAGTCCAACTTGAGAATTTTATCTTTCATGATTATGCTTTCAGTGTTTTATCTAAAAAATCATCGCCAAACCCAAGGTCACCTACTGTTTTTCCTACGTTATTTTCTAGGAGTTTTATACTTTTCTGTCTTGCATGTAAGTCTCTGACCCATTTTGACCTAATTTTTTGAAAGGTATAAGGCTGTGTCTCAATTCAGTTTTTTTGCATGTGAATATACAGTTTTTCCAGCACTATTTGTTGAAATGACTATCCTTTATCCACTGAATTTCATTTGCTCCTTTGTCAATAATCAGTTGTCTCATTAATCATGGAATAGATATCTCTATTCTTTCATGAACACCTCACTTACTTGAACTGTAGCTTTATAGTAAGTCTTAGAGTCGTGTAGTGTCAGTACTATGATTTTGTTCATCTCCTTCAATATTGCATTGGCTATTCTTGCTTTTCCATATAAACTTCTGCTTTTCTCTATAAACTTTTGAATCAATGTATCAGTCTCTACAAACTCTCTTTTTAAACTGATTTCTTGGATACCTTTCTGCGACCCCATTACTGGCTGGTGAATGTAGAAGTCCAGTATCACCACTAGGCCTTTGTTAACATCTGAGTTATACTTGGACTCCTCATTATTGTTATGTAAAGGTGAAAGTTTTGTTCCCCATTCGGTCTTTACTGGCATCGTTATGGTGTGTTATTGTTAATGCTGGGTGTTAGTGAAGGTCCTGGTTTTTTTGTTTTTGTTTTTGTTTTTTGATGGAGTCTTGCCTTGTTGCCCAGGCTGGAGTGCAGCGGCACAATCTTGGCCCACTGCAAGCTCCATCTCTCAGGTTCATGCCATTCTCCTCCCTCAGCCTCCTGAGTAGCTGGGACTACAGGCACCCACCACCATGCCTGGCTAACTTTTTGTATTTTTAGTAGAGACAGGGTTTCACCTTGTTAGCCAGGATGGTCTCGATCTCCTGACCTCATGATCCGCCCGTCTCGGCCTCCCAAAGTGCTGGGATTACAGGTGTGAGCCACCGTGCCCGGTCCCAAGGTCCTGGCTTTTAACTGAGTCTTCTCTGATACCATTCTGGGATATGTGTTGAGGTGCTCATTACAGTCTCATGAATGTGGATGTTTAAGATCTGTACTCAGTCTTTGACGTGGAAAAAGGGTTAACATGAGGTTAAAAGAAAACACAGGGATCTTTCCACCATGTTGTTCCTCGGGTTTTGAGGTCCCTAGGCATTCTTCTTTCTTCTTTTTACCTTTCAGAATCTTCTTATGTTTGTTTTATATGTATGTTTTTACGTCCAGAGTTTAAGATGTACTTATCAGGAGGAATAGGGAAATGAATGTCCACTCTATCATATCCTGGAAGAGGAAGTCTCTCTCTATCTCTGTGTGTGTTGAAAATGCTACATATTTATCAGTTGAGAGACAAAGAAGGACTAGATTAGGGAGGGCATTGTGTGCCAGGGAATTCCAAATAATAATCAAAAGAAACCATTGGAGAATTTTGGAAAAGAGAACTGATGTGACCAAGTAGTATTTTATTGATTTTTTTTTTTTTGGATACAGTTTTAGTCTGTAGGAGCAGTTAGAAGGAGAAGTAACAGGAGGTCAATTAGAAAACTGTTACAGTAACTACATTGGAGTATTTGGGATGGTGAGAAAAGAAAAGAAAGATTGAGTTCACATTATATTTTATTATTAACAGCAACAACAAACATGTGCTGTGGAGATGCTGTGAGCAAGGTGATGGCAGAGATAATGGACATAAAAGATGAAGAAGACGTGGGGTCCTTTTTCAACGAGTTGAAGTCTAGCAGAAAAGAGATGCATATAAGAATAATGGAAAACTTGTAACAGGTCAAGAGATTGAATTGTGAGCTGACAGAGAAAGTGATGACATAGTTCAAAAATGAAAAAGTGTGGGAAAAGAGTAGTTTTTAAGAGGAAGATCAAGTTTTAGATGTGTTGATTTTAATGTGAAGTGAAATATCCTAATGCAGATTCTCTGAAAGCAGTTGATTGATGAAAGACTGGAATTTAAGTAGAAGTAATGATCAGAATTAATGTACAGCTTTAATAGAAAATTTTTCCTCAAAGGCAATTTTGTAGAAGCTCTTGATATGATAATTTTAAAACAGAATAGCCCTACACCACGATTTATTGGAACTTTGAATAGAACCCATCATAGGGTGGAAAGAGCATGGATTTTGGAATCAGGATTAGCTAAGTTTAAACTCCAAACGTTGCTTACTAGTATTTGATCTTAGAGCTTCAATTTCATCTGTCAGATGGGATTCTATTACTAAGTAATTAATGTTATTCTGTGGCTTATATAACATGTGAGTTAAAATGCCTGACACATAGAAAGAACTTACAGGTATTAATCCTCTTCCCCTTTATTGACCTTAGGTTTGTTTTGGAAGCAAATACCACATTGAAAATTCATTTTAAGTTCTTTGAGAAATCTCCAAACTTCTTTCCACAGTGTCTGAACTAATTTACAATTCCCCCAATAGTGTATAACCCATGTAACAAACCTGCACATGTACCCCCTACATCTAAAATAAAAGTTGAAGAAAAAACCCAAAAAACAAAAAACTCCACAAAATTTGTACTGTGCGTTTTATACTGTCTTTGATGCAGTTCCTTTTTTTTTTTTTTTCACCATTGATTATAGTTTCAAACCTAAACATAAGAGTGAAAATTTTATTCACTGTTTTTGGCCATTAATTACTCATTATATGACAATGTCAACCTACACAATTTAGCAATATCAATGTCAAATACATTACTTACAATTATTTGAAAGTAATCTGCATATAACACAGCAAAATTTTTGTCAAAGCTGAGAGTTGATAACTCAAAGAACTTTGTGCCAAGATGTCAGATGAGCTAATAGCTTGAGCAAGAGGTACTCAAAGAAGGCTTTTATGAGATGGAGGATATTTATATTGTCTTTATTTTCTCTGTCTCATCACCTCTCACCCTCCCTTCAATCCAGTAAATCAGGCTTTTATCCTGTTACTGATTGACACTGTTTGAGATCATCAAACACTCACATTCTCTTCTACATTTCCCAACTTCCAATACCATGTCATTGGATTTTGGTCAATGGGCACGGAAATGATGTAAACAATTTTCAGACAAGGTCTTTAACAATATGCCATTCTCTCTCTCACTCTCTTCCTTTACTGTAACAAACTTGGAGGCCATTTGTTTAAAATGGCATTATACAAGATGAGTGAGGGCTGCCAAACCGGATAAGAGTTCAATGATTGACCCCTGGACATGGCATGTTTAACAAATAAACCTTTATTGGGTTAAGCCACTGATATTTGGGGGTGTATTTGTTACAACACTGTATCTTGACCACCATTCCCTAATACGTGTTCTCACAATCCCACCAATTCAGCTCTTATTAAAATCATCAGTGCCTTCCATCTTCTGTCCTCATCTTATTGACTTCTTGGTGTTCAGCAGTTACTCGCTGTCTCCTTTAACCACTTTTCTTTTGACCTTCACAACAGCACTCCTTCTCAGCTTCCTTTGCTCTGCTCCTTTTATGGTCACCCTGTAAGTGCTAGAATATCCCTAGTCTTGGTCCTTTATTATCTCTTCTTACATTAATATCCAGTCCCATAGCTTTAAGTAACAGCTCTATGTCTATGACTTTCACATTTGTTTCTCTAAGTAATACCTTCATATCAGTTCTAAACTGGTATAACCAACTTCTTACTTGAAATCTCTGCTTGCATGTCAAAGTTAATATTGACATAGGAAGTCTTTAGTTTTGTCCAACAAAATCTTTTTCTTCCTAGTTCTTCCTGTCTCATACAATGGCTCCACCACCCACTCATTTACACAAACCAAAAACCTAGAGGTCATTCATTGATTGAGCTCTTCGTCCACATCACCACTCAGTCTATGTCCCATCCTTTATGAAATGGCCATACTCATGACCATATTCACTGCTGTCATCCCGTTAGAGACTACTGTCTTTCTCACCTATCTTGCTATGGTTTCTCTCAACTGTTCTCATTGCTTCTCTTAGTTGGCTATAGTCCATTTTTCATTCTCTAGCCAGGCTACTCTTTTTAATGTATAAGTAAATTCATGCCATTCTCTTTATTAAGATTCTACAGTTATAAACTACCAGACTTAAAACTGCATTTCCTTATGATCTTCAGGTCTCTGACCATTTTAATTCTATCTACCTCTCCAACTTCACCTCCCCCTTAATCCTGTTTACCCCCGTACTCCAGCCATACTACATCTTTCTTTTTCCCAAACACACTTAGCTCCTTTTTTTTCTTCCTAGATTTTTCCCAGTCACCTTCTTTCTGTGTCAGGCTCCTTGAGGTTATTCACATTTCAGACACCAGTTTCACTTGCTCAGAAAGTGCCCCAGATGCTTTTATGTTTACTTTCTTTTCCTAATGTTTTCATAGTCTTCACAACACTAATAATTATGTAAATTTATCTTGTTCATTTAGATATTAATATATCTATATTACTTCTTTCTTGTTTCCCTCCACTATGGTCTGAATGTGTCCCCCTCCCTCCCGAAATTTATTTTTGAGACTTAGTCCTCAATATGGTATTAAGAGTTGGCCTTTGAGAAATGATTAGGTCATGAGGGGATTAATGGGATTAATGTCCTCACAAATGGGATTAATGTCCTTACAAAAGAGGTCTGAAAGAGCTTGTTTATTGCTTCCCCTTTGACCATGTGAGGATGAAGCAAGAAAGCAAGATCTATAAAGCAGCCCTCACCAGACACCAAATCTGCTGGCACCATGATCTTGGACTTTCAAGCCTCCAGAACTGAGAGAACTACATATCTCTTGTTTATAAATTACCCAGTCTAAAGTATTTTGTTATAGCAGCCCAAATGGACTAAGAAACTGGTACTGAGAAGTGGGGGTGTTGATAAATATATACATATATATACCTAAAAATGTGGAGGTGGCTTTGGAACTGGGTAATTGATAAAGGTTGGAAGAGTTTTGGAGTGCATGCTAGAGAAAGCCTATATTGATGTGAACAGGCTGTAAAGGGCAAATCTGGTGGGGGCTCAGAACCAAAAGAAAGTTGTAGAGAAACCCTCAGTATTCTAGACATTACCTAAGAGGTAGTGAACAGAATACTGGTAGAAATATGAACAGTAAAGGCTATTCTGATAAGGTTTCAGATGGAAATGTGGAACAAATTATTGGAAACTGAAGGAAAGGCAATTATTGTTTTAGAGTTGCAAATAATTTGGCTGATTGTGTTTATGTCCTGGTGTTTTCTGGAAGGAGAAACTTGAGTGATGAAATAGGATATTTGGCAGAAGAAAGATCTAAGCAAAATGTTGAGGGAGCAGCTTGGCTTCTCTTAACTGCTTATAGTAAAATGCTAGAAGAGAGAGGTAATTTAAGGACATAACTTATAAGCGAAAGGAAAGCAGAACTTAAAGATTTGGAAAATTCTCAGCCTTCTCAGCCTATCTTGTAAGAAATGAGAAAGAATGTTTGAAAGAGTACACCAAGAGTGTGGATAAAGAAATCAGTATTGATCATCCCTGTGCTATTCATTAAGACAATTAAAAAGTTATCCTCAAGGCATTTTGGAGATCTTTAGGGCTGCCATTCTCTTCACAGAGTCAAAGTTCCAAAACGTTGAGAACAGAATGGTTTCAAAGGAGGGACATAGAGTGCCTGTGGGACCTCAGGGCTCACTGCCAAGCATTGACTAAAGTCTCTGCTCCCTGAATTCAGGTGCAGTGCTCCCTGCCCAACCACCCCAGGTGTGGCTCCAGTGGGCCCAGGTGTGGCATGAGCCAGAGTAGCTGTCCCTTTGGAGGAAGAGGTGATAAAACTTGGCCACATCCACATGGTGCCAACTCTTCCAGTGTACATAGTGCAAGAGCTGTGGGGGTATATTTGCCTCCACCTAGATTTCAAAGGATGCCCTAGAGAGCCTCAGGACCCAGACAGAGACTATCCACAGGGGTAGACTTACTGCAGAGCTCCCCTACTAGGACAGTGTCTAATGGTGCTGTAGGAGCAAGGTCACCACAGAGAACCCCTACTTTGACAATATCTAGTGGAGCAGTGGGAAGTGGAGCTGCCTCCAAAACTCCAAAATAGTAGTGCATGCAACTTTAGCCTGGAAGAGCCACATGCACCTGACAGCAACCTGGCAAACCAAGGAATGGGACTGCCTGGAGTCTTAGGGACCAAACCCTGCTCCAATTTATCTGGAAAGCAAGACATAAAGATAAGATATATTCTCAAGTTTTAAGATTTAATGTTATTTGCTTTGCTGGATTTTGGACCTACTTGAGATCTATTACTCTTCTCTTCTATTTCTCCCTTTTGGGAGTATCTATCCTACTCCTATGTATTCCATGTATCTAATCTCATGTATTCCATATGTGGGAATGTCTATCCTAGGCCTGTCCATTGTCTCACAATTATATTTTGGAAGCACATAACTTGTTTGATTTCATGGGTTCCCGCTGGAGAACAAATTGTGTCAGGATGGATCATACCTTGAGTCCCACACAAATCTGATTTAGATGATATTTAGATAAAACTCTGGACTTTAGACTTTGGATTTAATGTTGAAATGAGTTAAGATGTTGGGGTGATGGGATGGAATAAATGTATTTTGCATGTGAGAAGGACATGAACTTGGGATGTTCAATTATGGAATTGCTGTAGTCTGAATGTGTCCTCTCAAATTCATATGTTAAAACCTAATCCCCAATGTGGTATTAAGAGATAAGGCCTTTGGGAGATGATTAGGTCATGAGGACTCTGCCATCATTAATAGGATTAGTGCCCTTATAAAAGATGCCTGACAGAGTTTGTTCAACCTTTCTTCTTCTACCATGTGAGGATGCAGCAAGAAGGCACTATCTCTGAAACAGTGTTTACCAGATACTGAATGTGCTGGTGCTTTGATCTTGGACTTCCCAGCCTCCAGACCTGGGAGCAATCAATTTCTATCATTGATAAATTACCTAGTCTAAGGTACTTTATGTTAGCAGCATGAATGAACCAAGACACCGCTTGCCTGCCTTTTCCACTGATGTATCCCAGTTCCTGAAATACTGCTTAACACATAAGTAGTACTCAATAAATTGATATGTAAATTAATGAAAGATTGAATGAGTAAATGTCATTATCTTTGGCAGAAGGGGTTTAGCATATTAACCTATCCATGGGCTATATTTTGAGCCTTCAATTTTCCTCTTTAAGATAATTGTTTCTTATTCATGTCAAGTAATATTAATTGTTGTGGTGGGAACACTTAATCACATTATCAGTAGCCTTCTCTGCTATGGGCAAAAATAAGTACTTTCCTTCTTTGTGTCTTCTCATGTTTTCAGGCTGTACTATCATGGGTTTTCTGACATTAGAAATCTCAGGGAATCTTATCACATAGCTGCTTACTGGCAGGGAAAATTTGTCAATACACCCCAACAGGAGATACTCTGTAAGAACCATAAGCACCTTGCATTCTTGTCCTCAGGTGACTAATTCCTGAATTGTGCATGAAAGAGTGTTAAATCACTCCAAACAAAGGAACTCTGTTTAGCTAGGAATCTTGTGTGTTCCATAATTAAAGCTTCTTTCTTAAGTCTTTTTTTCTATGTGATTTCTATCCAATATTTACTAAAAAAGAAAAAATGCTTAGAAAATGAATACAACAAATCTGAATGGTCTTCCCCTTGTTGTAAAAATAGATCTTTATTATTTTGCCATTTCCTTTCAGGAATTTTTTTTTTACACTGAAAATGAAATACTCAGTAAGAGATGAATAAGCCTAATAGATATTGGGAAAAGGAGGTAAAACATTTTCTGGGATGAATGACTTTATTGCTTTACTATATATTGTTTAGAAGAATGTATATATTCTACTCCTCTGGACAGGGAGAGAACAATGCTGTGACTCATGCATATTTTTCCTAATATCTCTCTCTAACAAATGCTTGTTTGTTTGTTTGATGACCTTTGCTGAGAGCTTTTGATAATAAGGTTAAGAATTAAGACATCATCATACAGTAGTGCACAGATGGGCTTCAGCTGATACTTCAGAAAAATAATATCTTCATCCTCCAGCTATTTTTCCATAAATCCAGGCCACCTTTCAGTTTTACAAATAACTTACTTTTAATGCTACTGCTACTTTTTGCCATGATTAAAAATTGTCCTACTATTCCTGTCCTCTGAGTAATTGTATAAATAAAAAGTACAAGGTGAAGCAACTGAAATCTCATAAGGGCAATAGTTTTCCCAGATCAAACATGCTGAGTTTTTTAAGGGTCACTTTAAGTTTCTGGCAAGCTTCTTTACATTGCACCATCACGAGTCTGAAAATGAATTAGCTGCTGCATTGAGTCACCTCAGGAAATTAAGTTTCTGTGTTTGTGCTATCTCTGGGACTTGAGCAGTAGGTTTCATTTTAGTTAGAAGGAAACTATACTACCAGAAATAAGGTTCTCCCTACCATTTTTTCCCCCAGAGCTATTTCAGGTGATCAAAAATAATAAACCAGGAAAGAAAATAAAACTACCAATATCAACCAAGGCTATAAAGAAATTAGAGGAAATTATCAAATTGGTCAGCAAGACTGAAAACAAAATGTTTGAACCTTGTCCAGTCTCAATTTTGTGTATGTATGAATGTGTGTGTGTATGTGTATGTGTGTGTACTGAATATCTCTATCATACATGCAAATTTGATTTTTGAAAGTGGCAGAATCACCAAAAATCTTTATAATTTGTGTTTAGAAATTCCACTTTAGACTGTCCTACTCTTTTCCAAATCTCTATCAACCTACACCCTTAGCTGTGTGGCATCTTTTTAACATGTGGAAAAACTTTTAATTCTGCTCTTGTGCTTCAGGATTAAAATGCAAAAACATATTAATTTAGGCCAAAATAATAATATAAAGTAGTGTATATTAACATTAAAAACACATAAGGATAAAGGATTTCACATGTGTTTGATGGCAATTATATGATGAATATATTAACAATAGTGTTTTCTTATTTTGTCCTAATGATATTAAGATGAGAGGTTAAGTAACTTTTCTAAGATTGCGGAGTCAGAATTGTTGGAATAAGAAATCAAAGCTAGATCTATTGCACTACAATGGCCCTGGGCCTTGTATTATTACTTTGTTTCGCATGGATAGAAAATATGGAATAGCTGTTGGAGGAAGAAGAGAGAAGATTACTGAACTAAAGTTAAGCTTTTGATGCTTTACAATTTTAAATAAATGTTGTTATTCACTGAAGCTATAATTACATATTGCAGGCAAATTTTGGATATTTTAAGAAGTCTTAGGAACTCTTTAAAATATTGTATATATATAATTGATTATGGATATGTTGATATATATGATATATATCATTGTATAAAATATATATATCATCACATAAAATCTGATATATATCATATAGCATCAATGATATAGATATCATTTATTTAAAATAACTGTGGGTATGTGATCCATTGAGAGATAAAGTTTTTAAACTGTAATTTGTCTTTCAGATTTTAATGCAACTTGTTACACAAGATGATCCCAAACATATATTTGACTTTTATTTTCAGAAAAGCTTAATACATAGTTTTGAATATGGTAAGTGCTCAATAGTTCACTCTTTTTTTCACCAACTATTGCCCTTGCACACACATACATTTTCATATATTATTTTAATAATTTATTTAGTAGGGTGTTTATATACATATATGCATTTTTCTACCCTGTTGTAATATATTTCTCCACTAGTGTGTCTATACCTGATCTCAGAGATCAGGTTGTATCCTTTTCATTGATGCTTCCTTACTCATTTTATTTTCCTTTTGAATCCTCATCATACTTGTCATTACTGGTTTAACATCCATCTTTTTTGCAGAAAGTCATTTCCTTGAAAGCAAGGCCATGACTATCTTGTTCACTGATATATCATCAGCCTCTAACAAAATGAAGATAGATAGTAGGAATTTAAGAAGTATTTAATGAATTGAATTTGTATTGAAATTCAGTATTTCCCTTGTAGAATGTAACTGTCCCTGGGATGAGTGACATTAAGTTATGTTCGATTAAAACTATACATTTTCTCTCTCTTTTTTTTTTTAAGATGGAGTCTCGCTCTGTCTCCCAGGCTGGAGTGCAATGGTGCAATCTTGGCTCACTGCAACCTCCACCTCCTGGATTCAAGCGATTCTCCTGCTTCAGCCTCCTGAGTAGCTGGGATTACAGGCGCCCACCACCATGCCCTGCTAATTTTTATATTTTTAGTAGAGACGGGGTTTCACCATGTTGGCCAGTCTGGTTTCAAACTCTTGACCTCAGGTGATCTGCCCACCTCGGCCTCCCAAAGTGCTGGGATTACAGGTGTGAGCCACCGCACCCGGCCCATATTTTCAAACAATATCCTAGAAGCCAGTGGTGAACAAGTAAGTGATCTATAAATGATATAAAGATGTTTCAGAAAGTAAGTTGCTGAAATTTCAGTTGTGCTTAGGACTAACTTGTGCTTATAATGCTATTTATTATCTTGGAAAATATTTTTGAGACCACATATCTTCCAGGCATTCTGTTAATGGTAAGGATTGAGAGAAAAATAAGATAGACTAATTAATGGATTGAACTCTTCAGGAAGATTGGGAAACCTCTGTGAAGATGCATATTACTTAGACCAGAGGTTTCCACATTTTGGATTATGTATATTCACAGAATATTTAGAAAAAGTCTGGGTCTCTTTACATATTTAAAAATTGCCATTAAGATTTTGTCATATGTTTTAAAAAATAAATAATGTGATTTAAGGCATATTTTAAACGTTATCTCTTAAAAAATTACCTAGAACCTTTACCTTTTAAATTTCAGTAGAATCTAAATACCACAGCACTTAAATTTTTTTATTTTATTTTATTTTATTTTATTTTATTTTATTTTATTTTAAGTTCCGGGATACATGTGCAGGACATCATGTACCATGGTGGTTTGCTGCACCTATCAACTTATCCCCTAAGTATTAAGCCCCGCATGTGTTAGCTATTTATCCTGATGCTCTTCCTCCACCTCCCCGCTATGACAGGCCCCAGTGTGTGTTATTTTCCTCCTTGTGTTCATGTGTTCTCATTGTTCAGCTCCCACTTATAAGAGAGGACAGGCAGTGTTTGGTTTTCTGTTCCTGCATTCATTTGCTGAGGGTAATGGCATCCAGCTCCATCCATGTCCCTGCAAAGGACATGATCTGATTTATTCTTATGGCTGCATAATATTCCATGGTGTATATGTATCACATTTTCTTTATCCAGTCTATCACTGATGGGCATTTGGGTTGATTCCATGTCTTTGCTATTGTGAATAATGCTGCAATAAAAATATGCATGCATGTATCTTTGTAATAGAATGATTTATATTCCTTTGGGTATATACCCAGTAATGGGATTACCACAGCACTTTTATATGCACAACTAGCCATTTAAAAATTCTTTAGCAAACTCTTCTTTCAATACAAATGTTAAATAATGTCTTTCATTCTTAAATTTTATTGACATTTCATTTGCCTTAGATAATTTTATAAGAAAGTAATATACATTTATATATTTTTTGAGTTAAGGTCTCACTATGTTGCACAGGCTAGAGTGCAGTGGCATGATCATGGCTCACTGCAGCCTCAACCTCCCAGGCTCAAGCAGTCCTCCCATCTCAGCCTCCCAAGTAGCTGAGACCACAGGCACACACCACCACAACCAGCTAATTTTTAAATTTTTTATAGAGATGGGTTCTTACTGTATTTCCAGGATGGTCTAGAACTCCTGGGATAAAGCAATGCTTCCATCTCAGCCTCATTAAGTGCTAGGATTACATTACGTTCTATGACCCCAAGATTCTGAGTGCTAAAATGTTTCTCCTAGACTGAGTTATATTTGTAATTATAATTAATACACAATTGATCAAAGTAACATATATAAAACATGATAAGTATAAATGTATAAAATAAAAATTTTTAAATTTATGTGTATAATATAAAGTACAATTTTTGTTATAAATGCAACTATTAATTTTTAAAAGGGACTATATTTTTTACATAGTTCATTCATATGCTCAAAAATAATTTTTTCTTGGCCATAATTAAAAAATAAAAAACATAATAAATGTTAGCATGAATGTGATAAAAAAGGAACACTTTTACACTGCTGGTGGAAATGTAAATTAGTACATCCACTGTGCAAAACAGTAGGGAGATCCCTCAAAGAACTAAAAGTAGAACTACCATTCCCCAAAGTAGAACTACTGGCAATCCCATTACTGGGTATCTACCCAAAGGAAAAGAAGTCATTATATGAAGAAGACAAATGTACATGCATGTTTATGGCAGCACAATTTACAATAGCAAAAATATGGACCCAGTCTGAATGCCCATCAATCAAAGAGTGGATAAAGAAAATGGGGTATATATACACCATAGAATACTACTCAGCCATAAAACAGAATGGTAATAGTGGCTTTTGCAGTAACTTGGATGGAGTTGGGGGCCATTATTTTAAGTGAAGTAACTCAGGAATTGAAAACCAAATATTGTATGTTTTCACTTATAAGTGGGAACTAAGCTATGAGGATGCAAAAGCATAAAAATAATATAATGGACTTTGGGGATTTGTGGGGAAGGGAAGGAGGGGAATGAGAGATAAAAGACTATATATGGGGTCTGTATATTGGGTACAGTGTATACTGCTTGTGTGATGGGTGCACCAAAATCTCAGAAATCACCACTAAAGAACTTATCCATGTAACCTAAAACCACCTGTTCCCCAAAAGCTATTGAAATAAAAAATTTTTTAAAAGATTATTTTTTAATGTTATAATAAGACAGGATTGAAAATCAAATCTATTCCTATTTTTCATCTTTTAAAATAGATGAATACATTGAGAAATGTTTTCTACATAAATTAGGAAATTTATTATACATACATCACACATTTTTCTGAATTACTTTTTTTTTTTTTTTTTTTTTTTTTTGAGACGGAGTCTCGCTCAGTCGCCCAGGCTGGAGTGCAGTGGCGCGATCTCGGCTCACTGACCTTGTGATCCACCCGCCTCGGCCTCCCAAAGTGCTGGGATTACAGGCGTGAGCCACCGCGCCCGGCCCTGAATTACTTTTAAGTTGTTATTATTTTTGATGCTGTATCAGCTGATGATTCAATTATGTCTTGCATATTCGATGTAAGCAAAGAGTAGAATACAATATGACTTATAAATGACACCCTGAAAGTAGACTCAACCTCTTCCTTAATTTCTGGAAAGAATATAAAAATAATTCACCAAAAATTATTCACCATTAATTGTCATTTTACTTTTACTTTGTCATTTACAATTGTACCTTGTTTAACCTGATTTTCTCAGGAAAGGTTAGAAAAATCCAAGTATTGTTAATTTCAACATAACTTTCCTAATAAAATAGCTTTGGTAAGACTCTTTTATTTTAATGTTTTGAATGAATTATTATCAAACCTTTGGAGTTGCTGATTTTGTTTATTTAATTTATGGGAAATATTCGCCATAAATCCTCATTGGAAAAGCCACTTATCTTTGTCAAACTCATCAATCAAATCAAAATTACTTCTTCTCACAAAAATTCCAACTTCATTTCTCATTTTAAATAAACATGTTAATATATTTCCTTGTGACAATCATCTTGAGTCTGAATTCTAAGATGAATAGATGGATAAGGTCTAAACTTTGTCTTGAGTAGGTCGTACCCTAGATGAAATAAGGTTCTATTGCTTTTAACATGTCTTACCAATGTTCCTCCTGTTTTTTATTCACAGGATTGTCCCACAGGATAAATGCATGAAAAAAGTTGGAAAAGAGAAATTGAGTTACATCCTAATGGTAGTGTTTTCTCAGGCAGATCAATTTTAGAAAGACAACATTGACTTGGAAAACTGAAGAGTAATTATTCTAAAACGGTTTTAACAGTTTACTCCTTTTATGTTTGCAAACTTCCAGGATTAGTGAGTTGCATAAAGTCACATAATTTATTGCGCTGGTGCAAAAGTAACTGTGGTTTTTGCCATTAACAAAACCACAATTACTTTTGCATCAGCCTAATATAAATGAATAAATTAATATTAGAACACAGGTCTAATTAAAAGGTTCTGCTGTGTTGTGTCCTGTGATAACACAGAAAACAATCAAATGGATAATTACAGAAAAATTTTGGATATAAAATTAGCAGGTAATTTTCTCCCTCCTTTCCTTCCATCTTTCCATCCTTCTTTGCTTCCTTTGCTTTCTTCTTTTCCTTTGTTTTTTGTTTCTCTCTCTCTCTTTTTTTTTTTTTTTGCAATTTGGAGAAGGAAGTACTTTAAAAGAAAAGTTAAAAGGCAGACATAGATAGCATGAAGCCTAATTGCAAGATCTTTTTCAAACATGTTAGTTTTAGGAAATAGCACCTGAATTTAAGTCCCTTAAAATTGTCTATGTCTTCACGTCCAAGTCTCTATATTTGCAGGGCTGTGTACAATCTAGACTGAACATGCTTGACCTAAAAACAGAAGTAATACCTGGGACAAAGCACGATGTCCACCACAGTCTTCTCTCTTTAGTGTGTTAAGATAGAGTTGATTCCCAGAGTAGCCTGCCATCACTAACTCTGAGGGATGGTGGGCTAATTTTGATAGAAGGAGCAGAGGTGGTAGTTAGGAGGAAGATGACTCATCATCATTGTATCAGCAGGCATTGATGACTGGAAATATCAGGGGGCACAGCCTGAAAGAGAATGGCTTAATTGGAATCGATAGTGGGATCTTGGAAATCAATACATATGCACTGAACAGAAAATGGTATGCTATAATCTACTATACACTGTATGTGAAACCCAAGCTCCAAATTTTGCAGCCCATGCAATGTCCAGTGAAATTTCTCTTAGTTACATTATAATTGCAATGTACGTGTATTTGAGGGGAAAAAAAGTGAAAGAAAAAGTAACTAAAGTGGAAATGCAAAACTTTGTTTTTATTAATGTTAAAATTTATTTTGATCAACTTGCTATTCTTAAAATTGACCAATCTTCTTCCCTTCCTTGCCTCTTCCATGGTTTATAGGATTATTTTTCAGGGCTGATCAGTTGGTGTTACCTGTGACTACTATGCTTAATGCTATCTGGCTTCTAACTTTAAGCACTGAAAAAAAGTCCTTCATATTTCTCAGTGTGTGATTGAACTGAGATGACCATCCTAAGCCTCCTCATTACATAAATCCTTACCTTCTCCAGAAGCAACAAATGGAGATGAGAATAGCATATGTTACTTCTCAGCCATATTCCATAGCCTTTTCTCCAAGATATTTTTCCAAAGTTGCCCCTTTTCTGAATCCCTTGCAAGCAAACAAACAACAAAACAATGGGTAATAAAATAATTGTTTAACTTTCATTTATATGCTCTGAGATTGATGTGATTTTCATAAATAACTATATTAAAAGACAAATGGGAGTGGTGATTTTGTGAAGAGCCCATGCCTCTGCCCATGGAATATGTGGCTTGGCCTGGAGCTCTTATTTTACTTATATATTTCTAAGCAGAATTATTCAAGAATGTCTCTTATTACAGGTCTTGAAACTTGGACAGCCAACAGAAAGGAAGCTAATAAATAAATTTGTCAGAACATGATTCTCAGTTTCGCTTATTTTGAATTAAAGGTAACCTGGAAAATGGATTAGGAAAACAGCCTATAATCAGAGGAGTGACCCCAGTGAGACCCTGTCATTAAAACTTTAGTGTTGAGCCTGCAAACCTCTGTTCCTCTGATTAGGCAATTTACTCCATTTCCACCTTTCTGTCTGCCAAAACATTTAGTGGCAAAACATTTCCTAATTCTCTAGACTCATAAAATGTTGTTTTGAAAAAAAGTAAAACAGAATGGATTACCTTTTTAAGCTATCTATCATAATGTAATCAGAAAACATGAGGGATTAATAGATAATATTGTAAAGAGGCAAAGGCAGCAGATGTTATTTAGATGAGCAGAAGGTCACAGACCTCTGTTGAGGATTGAAAGCTTGAGGTACGTGCCTTTGTTCCTCAGTGTGTGTGGATCAGAGTGATTACTGATATCAGTTAGCAACATGGTGGAGGGGACAAACTGGGGCTGCATTTTCACTATGTTTATTATTGCTCAAGGTCAAAAAGTGACTGTGTAGTGCCTCAGTGTTTACATCTTTGTGTTATCAATATTTTTTCTATTACCTTACAAGTTTATTTTGATGCTGTAATGATGAGACAGTGTTTTGAAAAGTACTAAATAAAGAGTATTCTCCAACTTTTAAATTCTGACTTTGATATTTTAAAACTATAACAGAGTTTCAAAACATATGGAGGAAAAACCCAAATAGAACTCAAAAGAGAAATGGACAAATCCATAATTTCCATCATTATTAGGGATTTCAACATTCCTCTTCCAGTAATTAATAAAACAAGCAGAAAGAAGTTTAGAAAAACTATAGAAGACTTGTACATACTATTAACCAAATTGGCCCAGTCCTCCAATAGTGGGAATAAAATGAAATACTAAAATAGTCAAACAAAAGGAAGACAGGACAAGAGTTGAACAAGGATAAAGAATAGGTGTGACAAATGATACAAATAACAATCTGGTAAAGTGAAAACCAGCCATATCAATAATATAGTAAAGGAAAATAGTCTAAATAGAACGGAAATGTTTAAGATTTGAAGACTGGATATAAACCAAGCCTCAATGTGATGATATATATAAGAAAGATATTATAAACATAAAGATATAAAAAATTAAAAATAAAAGTATGAAAATCTATATGATACAAACACTAACCATAAGAATGCTGGAGTGGCATATTATATCAGACAAAGACAGAGAGTATTAAAGTAGATATAGAAGAACATTACATACTGATAAAAGAAAATGCCAATTAGGTCAAGTTATTGATGGTATTTATCAGACTTTCAATATTCTTCCAAATATATGTGTGTGTATATATATATATATATATATGCACACACATATATATACATACACACTCATATATATTATATATATATATATACACACACACACACACACACATATATTCATTTGTATTGGGTACATATACTCCTTGACTTATGATGGGATTACATCCTGACAAACCAGTAAGTCAAAAATATCATAATTTAAAATGTATTTGATATTCTGATAAATAAATTAAGTGAAAAAATCTAAGTCAAATCATCATAAGTAGGAGACCACCAATATAAATAATTTGCAATTCAATAAAGAGACAAACACCCAAATAAAATGGTGCAAGATTAGAATATGCATTGTACAAAAGAGTTACAGGAATGTCTAAAATTACATTAAATAATGCTCAATATCACTAGTTATCAAAGAAATATAAGTCAAAATCACAATGAGTTAATGTTTCATATTCTCTGGAATAGATATAACTAAAAAAATTGACAGTGCATGTGCAGGTGAGGAGCCAGAGGAACTGAAATACCTTATATATTGCTGTTGGTGGTATAAAAACACTTTAGAAAAAAGTTTAGTAACACTTGGCAAGTTAAAAATACTGTTATCATGTGACCTAGCAATTCCTAGTTATTTGCTCAAGAGAAATGAACATATAAGTTCATAGAAGCAGGATTATTTATAACACAGTGTAGTCTCAAACTGGAACCATCAAAGTGACCATTAACAAGTGATTGAATGTATTAATTGCTTTACATTCATACAGTAGGGTACATCTCTACAATAATAACTACTCATATACTCAACAAATAGGAGGGATTTCACAGACATTGTGGTGAGTGGAAACATTCAATCACAAAAGATTGCATACTTTGTGATTTCATTTAAATGAAGTGCTTAAACTGCTGAAACTAAACTACAGCATGTCATGTTACAAGAACTTTAGTGCCAACATGTAGAGGCTTTCCATTAGCTAAAAATGGGCATCTATCTGGGATAATATCTGCAATAGATTGCAAACATATCAAGTATGTTTACATATAAGACTTTAAAATGACAACAAAAATAATTTGTTCATAATTTGGAGAAGGCTAAGGAGCAAACTTGTGAATGCTTGTAAACAAAAGAGAAAGTATCAAGCACTTATTCTGCCTTTCCTATATCATCTGTACTATATAATTACTAAGAGGCAGTTCCTTTTCACAGAAGTGTTATAGCTAATACATAAAGAAAACGTGATGGAATTTGACAGTGACCATTTTGAAACCAGTACAGAAATAATACATCTTGACACTGAGCATCGGTGAGTGGTAATATCAAACACAGGCAAACAGAAGACAGCCAGATGTTATATTACTCATGGTGGATCTGTGCCCTGACATGTATGAAGTATCCTTGACACCAAAAATAATAAATCTGAATCAGTGCCACCTCTCTATCTATCAATTTACAAAAAATATAGGTAACAGAGGACATGTTAGATGACACCAGAGGAGGGCTGTCAGAAAAATTTAAACTGTGGGAAACTACAAGAAAAATACTGTTTCTTCCATTTGTAGATTGCAAGAATAAAAGAATGGTAGAGAAAATTTATAGATTAATAGAGACTTAAGAGATATTTCTGTTATTTGCCATGTATGGCATTTAGTTGGATTATGATTTGAACAAATGCTATGTTAAAATTCTATGAGGCAATCAGAACAATCAGGAAATACGAATGCTGGTGAATTAAAAAATGTTTGTGAATTTTTAAATTTTTCCAAGTATATTATGATTATATATTAAAAATGTTCTTAGTTTCTAGAAAAAATACTAAAATACTTATAGATATTATGTTATTTTATATTATGTTAGGGATTTGCTTCAGAATAATTTGGTAAGTGGTGTTCTTGTGGTGCTGGTTATAGATGAAACAAGATTGTCTATCAGCTGCCAATTATTAAATCTTGGTTAATAGGTACTTTGGGGTCTTTTATACAATTTTCTTTACTACTGTATATAATTGAAATTTTTCACAGTAAAGGGATTTAAAAAAAGAAGTAAAGTGTCACTCTATTCCTCAAGTTAGGCATGGATTTTGGTTGGCGGATCACTGAGCACCATCAAAGCAAAGTGGTAGCTGGTAATAGCTTATACAACGATCTAATGCTAAGTGAACGTCCAACAGATACTTGCAGGTTTTATTCTCATTACATTTTGCATTACATAGTTCTCATATCCAGTTTATCATTCATAGAGATCTGATCTTAATTTTTTAAAATGTGTTTTGCAGTTGTTGCTATTTCAAAGATCACAGATGACATAAATGCCCAACTTACTTCTTCTTAGTAATCAGTCTAGTCATGAACATGGTTTCTTGAAATAAAATTTTACCCATTTTAGTAAGACATTCTGTTCATTCTGACTTAATAGCATTTTTGTCTTTATATGATCTTGAAATGTAAATGTCATCTAAGAGTTTACCCAGGCAATCTCGTTGACTACACCCTGTAAGACAACATAAGCCAAGTGAAGAAATCATTTCAGGAACATTCAAAAAGGTTAACTGTAAAGATTCAAGATGACTGAAATGCTGTATTTGGTTATTTACTTTTGGGCAGGGAGGAGGATGATGGTAGACATGTAGGAGGTTTCATAACTGAGACCCAGCAATGATCAGATATTTGATAAATAATTGTAGAGTGGAGGAGTTAAATACAGGATATCTAACAGTGCAATATATTAAGGAGACAGTGAATATAAACATAAATATCTGTTGGGGTTTTATTTAGATGCTCCTCAATTGTTTCAATAAATATATTGAAATGAATGAAATTAGCATGATCATTGTGAATACTATGGTGGAGTGAAAAGTTGATTACATTTGCTTGAGGAATGGTCAGGAGTTAAGAAGGTGTATTCTGAATAGACTAAAATAACCTAATGGGTCAATTTCTCAACCAAGAATATATATTTTCTATAGATATTTATTAAGTTTATTTATAAATACCTACTCCTAAATCTATTATCATTGTGAAACTTTTAAAAATTACCTCAGGCAGAACGAGTGTTTTTCCTTTGATCCCTCAAACATAATTGCTAATTTCTATTTAGCCTTATTCTATTTTGTCTTACATGCTATTTACTATCTTACCAAGCAAAGATGAATTCCTTGTATGTGTAATAGATTTCTTCAATACTGTACTAAGTGTCTGAGGAAATAAATTTAATCAAAGAAATTTCATACATGTGAAAATAACTTAAAATTTTAAGGTCTCCAGAAAGGAGATTCTACAGATTCTCTTAAAGTAAATGAAATAGCTAATGTCTGTTTATCTAGCTATCTTGTTTACACTGATGTTCAATAACAGTTGGCAACTATTTAAGAGCCTGTGAGGGAGGCTGCTAGTTGCCTACTAACCATCTATCTCTTCTTTTTCAGTAACTGAACTCCTGTGTTATTTTGGATGGCAATGTGCCCAGTAGTTAGCAAGTACAGCTATAGTTTTCTCTTGCATAAATAGGATTTGCATGGAATTTAAGTAAAATTCTGATACAGCATCTGAGAAAACTCACTTCATTCTTCCTCCTTCGTGGACTGTAGATGATGGTTGGAGCTCCAAATATACCTGTAAGGTAAACTTGAGGACAGAAGCCAGATGCTAAGGATGGAGGAGCAAAAAGATAGGAGACTGGATTCCAGCTTATATTGCAGAGTTACCATACCTGATCTTGATCACCTACTGCTAAATTTTGTGTATATGAGAGAAAAATGGACAGTAAGTTTAAGGCATTGTGTTGGCAGGGAGGAAGGGTTTGACTACCAGCTGAATGCAATTCCTGTATAATACTCCTCACATGTATTTTAAGATATAGTAAATCAATTATACTTTTCTTATAATGATTACTTCCAGCTCTTTAAACCTTAACTTGATGATTAATTCACTGGCGATTAGCATTTCTAGGACTATTGCAGAATCTATCCAAATTTTCCATTTTGAAGATGGCTCTATAAAAGACATAAAAATACCACGAGGCCTTCATGTAGAGGGAAGAAATGTGTAAAATTATATGATGAGAATTTCTTTCATTATTATAATATGGATATATAGTTATGTTATTTGCCATTCAGGAATACAAGAAACATTGTGTAACTCTTAAAGACTGAAAGAAAAACTAATGCAACAGTTTTGAAGATAATAACATCAAAAGTAACTATGCAATTTCTCTAAATATGCATTAAGCTTTAAAGAGTGAAAATGAATGAAATGAATTTGGCTCCTGGTTGCAAATCTCATATATACATATATACATATATATATATTTTATTTATTTTTTTTTTTCCAAATTGGAGTCAGATGTTTCTAAATATCTCATGGAATATTCCCAAAGATTTTTACATGTGTAGTTTTTTGTTGTAGTTTGAAGTTAGTTATTTTTCTAATATTGGATGAAATTAAACTACATTCTGGGCATACATAATTCAGATTTTAAGAAAATTAATTCAGTTTAGCCAGTCTATAGATTAGTTGGCATTTAATACATTTTATAAAATAATCTGTTACAGTTTATGCAAAGCATAAAAGAGTAAATAAAATGAAGATAAGGGAGTTTGGGAAAGAAACATTTCTATGCACTTGAGATGATAAAAAATAAATTTAGAAAAGAATCAGCTTCATCAGTAATGCCTGTTTAAAATGATTTGCTTTTTAAGTTCCGAAGTTCACTATAAAGGGTCTTTGAAGAGGCAGTAAAATCTGTTATTGATTTTCATATTTTTAACAAAGATGACATGGTTCTATTAGTGGTCATGCTTTTCAATTTGTGTGTTTAAACATACTTTAACCCCCTATTTAATGTAAGTCTCTTAGGCTTCATTTTTTCCACTTGCAAAGTAGTTCTCAGAACAATCCTTCTGAACCTGCCTCAGCAACGATTCTGAGAGTATTTGGTTTTTCTCTGGTAGGTAGTATTGGTGATTTTGCTACTTAAATGAAAATATCTTTTATTTTCCTAAAAATATTGGTCTAAAGTCTTTGGACTGGAAGGAGTGGATAAAATGAGAATTGAAGTTGACAGCTGGTGACCTAAGGGGATTCATGACTGTCTGCAAACTACAGGAAGGAGTCCTCCTACAGAACAAATATAGATGAACTTAATGTTTTCTTGCAGTTTGTTTTTTGTTTCCAGTCTTCAAAGTTGAAAAAGTTTTGTGTATTCCAATAGCAAAGAATTGGCCTACAAAATCTATGAATCGTAAGTTAAAGTACATAGTTGTAGTGTTTCATTTTATTTTGAGTGTTGTGCATTTTATAACACAGGTTATTTACTCCAAACTTATCTGCTCAAGTTCCTCAAGTATTGTGCCATGACTTACACATTTACCAGAGTAAAATAGGACAAATTTGAATATCAGCATTTATTTTAAGGCACCAACATTTATTTCCTCAATTATTGTGCCATGACTTGCACATTTACCACAAGGAAGGGCATGTAGCTGAAGCAAACTTCCGCGGCTTTCAGGTAGTAATCTTCCAACTACTGTTGGCAGCAATGCAGATTGTCAAATGCACACTTAAACTTAAAATTTGGGGATAATTCAGAAAGAATTCCGAGATGTTTATCCTAAAGATTATGTGTTAGTTACACTTAAATAGAGGCAAATTAAGCTTGAAAGTAATCATTAAACATAAAATAGTTCCTGGGATCTGCTACACTTAATTAAATCAAATTTATTTTTCTCCAGTTCTGTATCAGGTAGCGGGGGGAAAGTGAGGAATTCTGGATTTGGAGCTTGAGGTCCGGGATTCAAGTTCCAACTTTGCAGCTTATTACCTCCACCACCTTTTGAGGTACTGCTATGTCTCAGCATAATTCTTATCTGAAAGAGAACAACTAATTGTATAAATGGCACACTTTCTATGTTCTCATTGTTCAAAAGACCACAGTATTTTTTTTTTGTATATTGCTATGGACATTACTATGGATCAATATTAAGTTTGATGTAACATTAACCTTAACATTTCAAATCGCTTTCTGAGTTACACTTTAAGCCTTGGCTCTAGATGCATTATTGTGAAGTAATATCTATGTGCTAATTTTCTCATTAATTAGTATGCCCTTGGCATATGGCACCGTATGCTGCAAACTTTCAAAAAAAATTACCATAGCATAACTTTATTACTGCAAATCATAACATTAGCAATAAATGATTTAGTAAGCATAGTGATATTTAACAGAACCTTCAATTATTATAGCATATTTAGTATGCACTTCATCAAAGCCTTGTGTGTAGTCTCAACGACAGTAACCAATATAGTTATATAAAAAAAATACTAACGCCATGACAAATATGGTCAATAATTGCTGTACATATGTACTCTCCATGTGGTATTTAAGAACTGTTTGTATTACTGTTTTTATGTAGTCTGGTTAAAATGATGCCCTCTAAAATATAATATCACCCTCAATCATAGAAAGAAATAAAATACACATTTCTGAAAATGTTTAATTACAATTTTATGCATATCCTAGAATTACTTAATATCTATGTAAACATATTTTATTAAAAACACATTTGGATATTAATTTCTTTCTTGAAATACTCATTAGACTTTTTCTACAAATATATGCTTCCATACTCCTATAGGGGACTGCCACTTTTTATTGTTGTTTTTTTAGACATAGGTGTATTCTGTTAAAATTAATTGGATATGGTTTCTAATTAGCAAATTGAAAAGTGTGAAGAGAGAAGAGTAAATGATGGCATTATATCACTAACCACCTGATATGGTTGGGATGTTTGTCTTCTCCAAATCTCATGTTTAAATGTGATTCCTAATGTTGGAGGTGGGGCCTGGTGGGAGGTGATTGGATTAAAGGAGCAGATCTCTCATGAATGAAAGCAGATCTCTCATGAATGAAAGCAGATCTCTCATGAATAAGAACAGATTTCTCATGAATTCACCATCTCTTTGGTGATAAGTGAATTCTTGCACAGTTAGTTCATATGAGATCTGTTTAAAAGAGTCTGGGACCTCCCCTGTGTTTCTCTCTTGTCCTCTCTTTGGTCATGCGATGGCACCTACTTTCTTTCACCTTCCACCAAGAGTAAAAGTTCCTCAAGGGCTCACCAGAAGCCAAGCAGAAGCTGGTGCCATGCTTCCTGTATAACCTGCAGAATGTGAGCCAGTTAAACCTCTTTTATTTATAAATTATCCAGTCTCAGATATTTATAGCAACTCTAAAAATGACCTAATACTCTACCATCCACCATCTTTTCAACTGGTAAGTTCTTTCAGTTTATTGCTTCAGCAACATGAGCCTGTTCCCCAGCTGTAGTCACTTACATGCCTCCTGTGTGTCTATATATTATAATTTATCCATCTTTTAATATTTTGTTAGGGTAAACTATTCTTCCTTTGTGTGTTTCTATATCCTAGGGGGAGGGGAACTCTCTGTCCATCAACTTTTAAATGAAAAAATTTTTAAATAAAGCCAAGGATTCTTTTAAAAGAATATAATTTTTTTAAAAACAGAAGGAAACGATCTTAGGAATAATAAAATGTACCTGGTTAATTTTACTCTTGACAGAAATAAAATCCAGTGAGATTCAACAAACTGTCAAGTTACACACTTCTGAATGACAGATTTGGGACCAGAATCTAGACCTCAGGTATCTGATGGTGTTCTTTGAATTGTGTCCAAGTATTCTTGTTCCCTAAGGAGGGCTATGGAACAAATCAAGGTGATAGGCATGAATATTTATTATTACCAGAGAGTAAGGGATCCAAAGGCTCTGAGGTGTTATCTCTTTTTGAAACTTACTGCCTATTATTGAAACTCATCTTTTGAATAAGGTATGAGAATGACAATATATTCTCCCTTAATTTTGGGCCCCTTTTCAATAAATTAAGTGTTTAGCATTGTCTGCTACAGACTGATTTGGTAGAAAACATAAAGGTTTTGTGTAATATCAACCAACAGCCTATCAGTTATGTTTATGTAAATTTATATGACTAAATTTATATTAAAAATTTAAAAGCTAAAAATAGGATCACCTTAAAATAGGACAAATTTGAATACCAACATTTTTTAACTAAATGATAATTGGCACAATGACAGACAAATAATCTAATGACAGACAAATAGTCTAATAGACTACAGGAATAGGTGTACACATGTACAATGACTGTTAATTTATAATAAAGATGTAGCTGCAAATAGTAAAACAAGAGTGGTTTTTCTCGGTGAATGATGCTGGGTCTAATGTACATACAAAAACAGAGGAAAATCAATCAGTACTTGACACCCTAGATAAATTTCAATTCCAGGTTAATTCTGTGTCTAAATATAAATGATAAATAATAAGGCTTCTTAAAGGTAATAACAATTTTTAATGAAAGATTATAATATAGGACATAAACAGTACTAACAAAAATATTAGTAATGCTTTCATTAAAATTAAGAATTCTCATTTATCAAAAGACACTATTAAGAGAGGGAAAAGTCAAATCTTTGAGTAGGTGAATATATTTGCAATGTATATAATGGTTAAAAGTTTCATGTTCAATATACATAAAGATCTCCAAATGAATAAAAATGAGACAGATGGTCCAATAGAAAAATATATGAGAGAACTGAGCAAGCTCTTCACACAAGAGGATCTCCAAATGGCCAATAAATATATTAGAAGGTGCTCAGCCTCATTCCACAACAAATAAATGAAATCTTATTACAACAGCCTGCATATCAACCATAATGACTGAAATTAAAAATACGAATAATACCAAGTGCTCGCAGTGATGTAGAACAATCCTATTTCTGATGAGACAATAAATTGTTAACTCTTTTTTGAAAACTACTACACAATGTCTTCTAAAGCTTAACACACATACACTCTATAACCTAAGAATTCCATTCCAAAGTATATTCCCAACAAACATGTACATATGTGCACCAAAGACATGCACAAAAATGTCAGAGAAGCATTATTTTTTCTATATTTTTATTGTGGTGAAATAACATAACATTAAATTTACCATGATAACCATTTTTAAGTGTATAATTAAAAGTAGGAGCTATATTTACATTGTTGAACAACTGATCTCTAGAAATTTTTCATCTGAAACTCTATACTTAACACTAATTTCCTCTCTTCCATATGTCCCTCCCCCAGCCTTGGCAACTACCTTTCTGCTTTCTATTTCTATGCTTTTGACTAATTCAAATACTTTGTAGGAGTAGAACCATATAGTATTTGTCATTTTATGACTAGCTTAATTTGCTTAGCATAATGTGCTTAAGTTTGGTCCTGTTGTGGCATGTGATAGGATTTCTTTTCTTTAGAAGGCCAAATAATCTATTGTGTGAATATATCACATTTTCTTTGTCTATTCATCTGTTGATGGACATTTGATTTCCTTCCACCTCTTGCCCATTGTAAATAATGATGCTATGAATATGGGTGTGCAATTATATCTTGGAGATCCTGCTTTGAATTCTTTTGGTAAATACCCAGAAGTGGTATTGCCAGATTGCATGGAATTTCTATACTATTTTTTATAGTGACAAAACCATTTTCCATTCCCACCAATAGTGCACAAGGGTTTCAACTTCTCCACATCCTTGCCAACACTTGTTATTTTCTTTTTTGTTGTTGTTGATAGCGGCCATCCTGATAGATGTGACATTATAATCTCATTGTTGTTTTGATTTGTGTTTCTCCCACCATTAGTAATGTTAAATATCTTTATGTTTATTAACTATTTGTATATCTTTTGGATATTGCCTATTCACATTCTTTGCTCATTTTTAATCAACTTTACTTCTGTTGTTCCTGAGTTACAGAATTTCCTTATAAATTCTGGATACTAATCTGTTATCAGATATGATTAGCAAATATTTTTTCTTTGCAGGTTGCCTTTTTACTCTGTTGACTGTTTCTTTTGATGTACAGAAGTTTTTGAGTTTGATATGTTCTTGTTTGTCTATGTTTGCTAAGAGCAGCATTATTTTCACTAGCCCCAAAGTGAAAACCTCCAAAATAACAAGAAATATGAAATAACTGCTGGAAAATCAATAGCATAAATCAATTCTGCAAACATATATTGAGTGAAAGAAACCAGACAAAAATGTATATTTATGCTTCATTGATTTAAAGTTCCAAAGTAGGAAAAATTAATCATGGCTATTATAATTCACAGAGAAAATACCTTTGGTGATAAAGGAAGGGTCGCCATTATAAAAGAGCATGAGAGAGGCTTCTGGTGTGGTTGCAATACTAGCTATTTTTCTTGAATTTGGTGCCAATCATCTTTGTATACTTATTTTGTGATAACTATTTGAACTCTGCACATATGAATTGAACATATTCCGTGTATATGATACTGTTCACTGAAAAATATGAAAAATAAAGCTTATCAAGGAATGAAAAGTTGAGTAATATAGCCCATAGCCTGCTCATAAACTCTGAAGCTCTAGTCCTTTCCTTGTTTTATACAATTTTCAATTCAGACAAACTTTGATTTCTCTGTATCTATTTTTACAACCACACCTTAAAAAAATTAATCCTATTGCTGATATCTACTACCATCAGCCAAGTCATGGTATCACAGATATTTGTAGCACATTGAAGAAAGAAAAATTTTAAGCATTCCTGGAAAACATTTTGTTTAGCTGCATTTACGTCGCTTGGAGAATATAATAATTTCTTTACTCAATTACCTACACAGATAATTTAAGGCTTAGAATGCAATTAAATCAGCTTGCTAGACATTTAACCACAGGAATACAATATACTTGGAGATTTAAAAGTGAGTTGAGAGCCTTATTTGCAGCCTTATTTCTAAAAGCTTCATTAATTTTAAGCCTCATTCTGGTGAGTTTGGCTATCTAGTTTATATTTGGAAAGTAGATGAAGGAAATAACTTTTATTTACTCTGATCCATCTATATCTGAAATGGAATTATGATAATATTATTTAGTATTTTTTATATTGGCAAGCACCTGGAAATGATTTATCTGAAGCAGTACCCAGGCAAAAATCAAGCAGATGATATTTTTTAGAAATGTTCTATCTCAAATAACCCAAATGAACATAAGTTTATTTAAGGAGCCTAAAGAAAACATTTAGGTCATCACAAATATATGAATAAACTATGAACACCTAAAGCAACTATTTCTAAGTAAAATAAGTTATATATTGGTATAAATACTGATGATATGAATGGAGATTTTAAATTTTACTTTGATGAGTTCAAAGTAAATGGTACTATTCAACTTCTTTCAATTGTTCATGTTTGCTTCTATAGGTGATATATATTTGCTATTTTTGTGGCAAGTATTAGAAATAATTATGAACTTAATATAGTTTGTACAGTCCCATATTTTGTTGCCTCATATTTCACTCAAGCTCATTTCACCTAATACATGCTTTATATTTTTCTACATTTCTATGTTTTTTACTGCAAAAATAACATTTTTGAACAGATAAATATAATGACACACAATCAAGGTAGTGTTTAACAATCCATATGTTGATGCTGTATTAGAAACATCTTTTTTTAGAAGTGAGAAGCAATATAATTTTCTTAATAAAAAGTTACAACTGGCTGGATAGGTATCATTGTAAATGTCTGAGGATATGGTATTTAACAAATTCTTGAATATAGCATTTAAGAATTTTGTTAAATAACATGTATGTTGGTATTGGTATATGATACACTTTTAAATAAAATATACCTAGATTATTGTGTAAAATCATTTTTTATGAGGTCTTAGGACTGTGCATTTAATGATGCTACACTCTATTATTTTACTGAAATAACAGATTTTTAAAACTCATTCATCTAGCATATTGCCAACTGTAAAGTACTTGAAAGACAATGATTAAGACAAAGTAAGATATATATCAAAGGCAAATTCAATCAGTCTCCTCCCACTGCAATGCTAATAATATAGCTTTAGATCAGCGTTTGATTATCTTAGTAAGAATATGGATAGGCTCTGTGACTTTAACGTACTCCTCATATTACCTGGAGGGATTTTAATTATTGCATAGGTTAAAATATAATTTTCAAAAGCAGCAAAATCATATCCTTCAGGCAAATATAAAATAAACGTGTCAAATATTTTATTTAACTCATTTATTAGTAAAGAAACCTGTTAGATGTTACGACTGGTTCAAAAAACACTTAAGAAGTTAGGTTATTTGTAGTCAATTTATCAAAGAAAATTTAGTATAAGATTGCTGAGTTGGATATAAAACTCTTTAATTTTCAGTAGCTTATGAGTTTTGGGGGTTATCTGTCCTAGCAGACAAATTGTTTCCACCTTTATTGGACAAATTCTGCAAATTAACAAGTAAATAAATCTGTGACCTTTAACAGTAAAATGAACCAGGTACATTCTCCTGGACAATCCTTGTGTAGCTTTTACCTCTATATAAAACTGAAAGGATGTGTGACCCATATTATTTTCCTTATTATTAAGTCTTGGACGTTTTTTCTTTTCTAAAATAGATATGCAACTTATCTTCATACAATATAGAATTTAAAATTGACAAATAGAGTTTTCCTCACTTAAGACTATTTGGGCAGAAGGGGTAAAATTATTCCCTAATTCAAGGGCCAGGCTACCGGTTATTAAATACCAAGAAGGAAGAGATGTAGTTTTAAGAGGTGCAGAGAACTGTGGGCATTTATACTTCAAGTGATGCGATGAAATTGACTGTAACTAATAGAGTGTGAAATAGTCTCCCAAAGAACATAATGAAGTCCTAAAGAAAACAGTTGAAAGCAGGAGTGGATGGAGGCCTTGAAAATACAAGCAAAGAAAATCACTGCATTCGAAGTTGATTTTTAAGTTGTTAGAAAGTGTTGCTGCATCTAATTTTGTTATTTTTATTCATGACTGGCCATGTGTCATCTTATTGCTGATTTTCCTAATTTATATGTACTCCAGAAAACAAAATGGAATCAAAGAATCCATCGCTTATTGGATTCTGTAAATACCAAAAAATTACAGCAAATATTTGCTACTTGGATAGAGTGTTGTCTGGAGACATGCATTATGGGGAAAGTTGCTAAGCTGATTTCTTTAACTGATCTCAGCACTGATTTTGGGCATAATTGATATTTTAGTCATGTGTCTTGTTAAACATGCTAGATGGCATAATAGTCTTGTGCTGCAGACAATTACTCCTGAGGGTCTTTACTAAGAACCTAAACTACTTCAGAAACCAACAGAATTAGATATAAATGAGTTTCTGTTATAAACAATATATCTTATGTTAATGGAAATAAACTCAGCACATTTTAATAAATATAGTGATAATAAATAGGAAGACATTCCTAGGAGCTTAAATAAAAAACAGTAAATTTTATATTAGAGGTAGACTTATTTATATTTATGATTAGCATTTCACCAGTATTTCCCTAAAAATGATTTCTGTCATACATCAGTGTTTTTTAAAAAATAAATTTCATCATGAAGCTATTTTTTCATCCTAAAATCTATTTTTTTGTATTATACTTGTTTATCTCCCAAGCATGCGTTTAATGTATATTAGCTACAATTTTTTAGAACTATTTAAAACATGAATAGTTGAAGGTGAATAAATCATTAATTGTATTAATGTTTCTATGGTCAATAAATTTCCCCAGTTTATATTTAATTCTATTGGACCAGTGATGTTGCAATTTTGTAGTAATTTCAAGAAAGTTGGTCTTGTTTCCATGTTTGATTTAGCAATTAAGCTTAACTTGATTAATATGACTATATATGTGTAGTCTTTTAAATTTATGTGGGATTGAAGTGCATTTTTTGGAAGTTGAGTTTTGTATTTACTTCTTATTTTATATAACTATTACTCTTTATAATAATGGTGATAGTCTTGCTCATAAAATTTTAATCCTTGGCATCTGAAAGCAAACATACTTTGTAATTATTTTAAAAGGCCCTTCTAACATTATAACACAAAGGCCTGTGCCTATAAGCAGTGCTCCACTGTGCAGTATAACATTAAGGCTAATTTTGAATACAAAGCATTATGAGTGGAGTCATGAACCACTGGATTTAATACACATCATTTTATAATTTTTTTGGCAACTTTTTTGTTTCGAGAATCCTCTGTTTCCTCGGGGTGCTCAGCAGCTTGGAGTCCTGCAACAGATTCTTCTTTTCCTGAATAAGTCATTTTCAGAGTCATCTGGATTTTCAGAATCAGATGAATCCTCACATTATCATAATCATCATCTTCATCATCATCTTCATCTTCATCATGGTCAGCAGCAGCAGCCTCTCCAGCTACATCACCTTCTTCATCATGATGTACTTCACTAAAGCTAAGTTCACAGTGTCATCTATCCCTTCCTGAAAATTGACTATTGACAGCTGGCTGATATTGAAACTCCAGTTCCTCATCAATTTTCTTGTCTTCTTCCCCTTTTCAGAAGTAAGATATTGATTTTTGATCTCCTGTAACAAGACGGCCAGTTTGTTCTTTTTTTTCCACACCCATGTCTAAAGAATGTTTACTTTCTTTCTTCATTACCTAAGTTTGCTAATTACAAATTGCTAGGTCCAAGATTGTTGTCTGTGAAGACTGAACACTTCACCCTGTGAGGATAGGACTCCCTTGGTGGTGCTCATCATTTTGGGATCTGGAAGGAAAACGCTCAACCTACTTGTGGTTCTTAGCAGTGTTGCCAGCAGCCTGCCATCTGCCATGGCTGAAGTAGCCCACTCGAGAATGCTCTTCACAATTCATTCATTTTTAAGGGGTTATAAAAAAAATCATGTAAAGGAAAAGGAAACACTTCCGTTAGGTGCAAACTCTCTAATTTAATATTAATATTAATTAGTCAAGGCATATGAAAGCATTGTTTAGAAATATTTTACCATATAAGAAGGATCAACCATAAAAAATATTTCTTCCCTTATAAAAAGGATGTTATTTAAATATATAGCTATAATTTCATAATTTTGCATTCAATTGTGATGCAGATATTTATATTTAATTAGTCTACACTAACAGACATTTTATACATGTTCATTTTTTATTAAAGTATGAAATACAATGTTAAACATATGAAACACATAGGTGTTTTATTCACATTTAAATGTTTTTCTATTTTAGCATACTTTTAACTTACTACAGGTAATTAATCATAAAATATAGCTAAGCAGTTTCCAAAATTTGTAATTATCACTAGAGGACATATGACTAATTTGAGATGACTCACCAGAGAGATGAATAAATTAAGTCTGTCATAATGTTATATATCTATTAAAATGTTTTTAAAAATTCACTGCATACACATTTTAACTAATTTTCAATTATTAATAATAGCCATTAAAATGTTAAAAAGTTTATAAATATCTAAGGGACCTCATTTAAGTTATAAATTAATTGTGAAAGATTGTCTTAAAAAATGAATGTAATGAAAGTAGCCTCTGAATTGTAATACTTAAAATAAGGCATTGGAATAGCCAATTATTTTTATATCTATTTGCAAATTAAAAGTTATAATGCAAAAACAAATCTGGGTCGGGTACAGTGGCTCACGCCTGTAATTCTAGCACTTTGGGAGGCTGAGGTGGGCAGATCACGAGGTGAGGAATTTGAGACCAGCCTGGCCAATATGGTGAAACTGCATCTCTACTAAAAATAGAAAAAATCAGCCGGGTGTGGTGGTGCACATCTGTAGTCCCAGCTACTCAGGAGGCTGAAGCAGGAGAATTGCTTGAACCCAGGAGGCAAATGTTGCAGGAGTCGAGATCATGCCACTGCACTCCAGCCTGGGCGACAGAGCAAGACTCTGTTTCAAAAAAAAAAAAAAAAATCTGTCAAATAATTATCAAGCAGATTCTAATGGTTGGGGATGATGTTAAAATCAGAGCTTCACTAGAAAATTATATAAAGCAGACACTCCTTTCTAGGAGCAATTGTATTAGTTATAGGTCTGTACTTCATGGGTGGCCATCATTAATTAATAACTGAAGACATGCTATTTGAAAATTGATTTTACTATAACAGAGAATGAGAATGGTTTTTTTAATTAATATTTTTTCTGTAATGAGAACATTCTGTGTGTTTCAACATTGGTGAAATAGTCCAGTGTGATTAAGGATACAACTATTGTCTATGATTGATTTTGTATGTAGGGTTTCAAAATGGAATTCAGAAAACACAGTCATTTTATAAACATTTACCTAGCATCTAACATGTGCACTGTATAGCGCTCTGTACCACAAGAACTAAAAATAAATACAAGGTTTTATCTTCATATAAAATGTATTCAGCACATGTATAAATGAAACAGCTAGAAGTTCTATACAAACAAATGATAAGTAGATTCATGAATGTATTATTAGAATAAAATTGTGAATGTGTAGTTTGAGAATAAAGTTATATTTAATCATATTCTCTGATTATCCATGTTTTTAAAAGATTTAATAATCTTCTTAATATCTTGCTATTATAGGATGTATCAATCTATGGCACACAGATATTTACATTTAAAAAGGTGAAGCTGTTATAATTTTTATCGGCCTAGATGTCATCTTGGTGCATTAAGCCTCAGCATGCTAAAGTTTTAATTCTGAGGATTAGTATCACCAATGAATGTGCCTGAAAGCATTTGTATTTCCTTAACCTGAAGAAAATAAAGTTTCTTTTAACTTCCAAGAAATTGCAGACTCTTCAAAGAAGCAGGATTCATGATTAAAAAAAGGAGAGGAGGGGGGAATTATTTTAAAAAGGGGGGAGGGGGAGGGGGAAGTTCTGCAATGAAAGGAGATCAACTTAAAATTGCACAAGACCTTTTAAATTAATTAATTTATTTATTTATTCATGATGAAGTCTCACTCTGTCTCCCAGGCTGGAGTGCAGTGGCGCGATCTCGGCTCACTGCAACATCCATCTCCCAGGTTCAAGTGATTCTCCTGCCTCAGCCTCCCTAGTAGCTGGGACTACTGGCTCACGCCACCACACCTGGTTAAGTTTTGTATTTTTAGTAGAGACGCGGTTTCACCATGTTGTCCAGGCTGGTCTCAAACTCCTGACCTCAAGTGATCTGCCTGCCTCATCCTCCCAAAGTGCTGGGATAACGCATGAACATACTATGTAATTGCATGTTCTGTATTCAGTGGTATAATATTGAGGTGCTCTCACTTTTTTTAAAGACCACCATTGTTCTCTGATCACTTTAATAACTTTCTTACTCATTTTCCTTCTTCTTAACTTCAGCTTCTGTTCTCCATACAGCAGCCAGAATGATCTTTCTGAAACAAAGCATGCCATGTAGACTTCTCTCATTAGAGTCTTTTAATAGCTTCACATTGCACCAAGAATAAAACCAGAAATAGTTGTCCTGGCCTCCCAAACTCTGCATAATCTCTTCACATTCAGCTTTCCATAGCACTCTCCCTCATGCTCACTGTGCTCCAGACACACTGGCCATCTTCTGTCTGTGAGATGCATAAGCCCTTTCCCATCTCAGCATCTTGTTTCCACCTCCAGTTCTGTTTCCCTTTCAGAGTGGCTTCTCCTTATCATTCGGACTCCTTGAAAATATCATCTATTCAAAGAGATCTTCTCTGATCCTCTAGCCAAAATTGAGTTCTATCAGTTACTCTCTGTCATCTCACTTCACCTTATTTCTTTATTACAACTTTTTACAACCTATAGTTATATTGTTGATATCTACCATCTATTTTCTTGCTTATTGTCCATATCCCACAGTAGGATGTAAGTTTCATGAGTTCAGACATGCTCTCTCTCTTTTGCTATAATCCCATTCCACTAACTGTGGAAGGGAAGGTGCAAAATGTTTGTCCTTAGAAATAAAGAAAAGAAAGGAAGGGAAGAAGGAAAGAAATACTCGGCAGGAGAAAAAATAGCTCTTACTACTGTTAGCTTTACTACTTTTCTTACAGATCAAGTTCAATAAATCAGATCTTTTGTTGAGTCAGGCTGAGCACTGTAAAATATTTTTTATTTAGTGGTACTTTTGGAGCCAAATTATTTCTTCATTCTGAATTTTTAATATTAATATTCTGAACATTAATAAATAATTTGCCTTTATTTATTTAGCAGCAACAAGTTAGCTCTAGAGGAAAAAAATCAGAACAGTGGCTGAATCTGCTTCATTTTTAAATGTGAATCAACAAATTTGAATATTCACAAATAAAGCTTTTAGAAATAACTTTTACAGACAAACACAATGTGTGACTATTAAAGTAAATGCTATAGGACTGACAGAAGTGGAGGTCAACAGACTCAGAAAGAGTTAGGGTATGCCTTCAGAATGAGGTGGGACCAGGAATCTTTGGTTATGTTAACTAGTAATGAATCTCAGAAATTTTGTGACCCTCATTCTCCATAAAACAGATCAAACCAGCTAAATTATTTTTTTCATTCTCTAATCTGCTAATATAGCATACTTATTTTTAAAATAGATAATATTAGCAGCACATCCCGATAAAGAGAAATATATGTTAGTTTTTTTTCCCTACTTGTGCTTCTCCTACCGGGACCTTTTTCTCTACATATGGATTTATGCCCTGAGATGAATGCAGATGTATGCAACATTGGGCACTTGTTTTTATCCTGGGTTCCTACGCACAGGCAACAAAGTTCCTTCAATTTCATTGTGAATATTAATTTAAAGATGGAGGATCTAGTGTCCTGGATCACCTCTTATTTCCATACCAAATAACTTGCACATGCGAGGGAGATCATGGCAGGCATCACCTTTCCTAAGACATTTAAGGTTTACTTCAGACTCGTACATAGAAAATCACACACGTCTATTACATGGTTGACAATTCACTTTTGAAAAAAATTTCATTTAAAAATCATTTGAACACTGGATTTGTGTAGTCTAGTTTTGAAACAATATATAAATTTGCCATCTCTTCTTGTGCCCCTATCTAGGTCTTTATGCTACTCTGTTTAAAAAGTGACTCAGTTGAAATCAAACATAATTTTCATCTTTAGTATATTAAGTATTAAAACGCTCAATACCTCTCCTCCAAAAACAGCAAACTTCTTAGAAAAGCATTAAACATGTTTGGAACTGACAGAAAATACAGAAGAACAGTAGTTCTCTGCCGTTTTTGAACTTTTCTGCTTTTTAAGAACTTTTGCCTGGGGTGAAGCTATTTGGTGGTATTTGAAGAAATTTACCAGTAATACATAACTTCTAAACTTCTAAAGCAAAGACATCAGTGGGAAGAATAGTAGAAGCAATGCAATTTTATAATTGGAGGATTTTAAAAAATATATCTGAGTTCTAGAGTTAAGTTCTAATTGTAAGAAACAGTGAATTATTTGGAAAAACTTGGCTAGCAGGTTGCCTATGAATTTATCATTAAGAGGACAGCATCATGGCACCATATTTTAAGCATAGTAGCAAGTTTCAGCTTGTTGATATCCAAAAGTGTAGTTGATATTATTTTTCAATCAGTTATGCCATCATAACTAGGTGAAATTATCAGAGCACTGGCTCAGGAATAAAAATATTTAACTCTGGCACAAACTGGCTGTGCATCTTTAGTCTAACCAAATCAACTTTCTGTGCCTCAGTTTTTAATCTGCAAAATAAAAGGGTTGGAGTTTATGACCTCTGAAGAATTCTCTTTCAGCTTTAAAAATGGAATATTTCATTAATCTATTGCTACTCTTATGGAATAGCCTTTAACTCAAGAGATAAATATTGATGCATTTAGGATGATTCAGGCAAATTATGTCTATATCTGTCTATCTATCTATCTATCTATCTATCTATCTATCTATCTATCATCTATCTATCAATCTATCTATCTAAAGCAGAGACTACCTCCTTACTGTATAGAGTCAGGATGAGTAAATTATCTATATGTTATATTAGTGCCATAGCAAGTTCAGCAGTCTGATGAATATGCAGTGTATGTGAATATTACTAGAACAGTTGCTTAACTTAAAAACTTCCGTAACACTCTGCTTTCTACTCCGCCAGTGTATTAGTTTTTTCTTTTAGTACAAAGTCAACTTTTTGCTTATATTTTCAACTCAAGCTACTCTGGCAAGTTCAATTCCCATATTAGGTGCCCCTTTGTCTTTTATACTCACCTCTAGCTTCTTAATATTTCTAATTATAATTTATTTCTAAAATATATCTCTCAGAAGTTCTAAAGATTTCTGGTTTTTGCCTTTGTGAGGTTTTAGGAAAAGACTGTTTTTCCCTCTGGCTTAATTCTACTTGGAAAAAACATCCTTAGAGACAGTTTTAACTGCATATTTTTATGAAGTCTCTTTGAAAGTTTGTTGTTGGTGAGATTGATAGTTATAGATTATAAATGTTTGATTGCAAAAGTTCTGTATTTTTAAAATGGAACAATTCACAATTATCAAGTATGCAATTATAACTACCTAAAACAAACTTTCAGAGGCAGTTTCTGATATCTTATTATAATAAAATTATTAGCATTTTGACTTCTTGAAGGAATTTTATATACTCAAGAAGAACCTGGGTTGGTTCTAGAGACAGAGAGCTATCTTACAACACAGGAAAACATAACATGCTCTGAGTATGGCTAGCTAAGGAGTACTACTTAACTTGTCGACTTTTCTGCAGTGAGGTTTTGTATTTAAGTAGAAACTGTTAAGTCAAGAATATTTCAAAAACTGAAGGAGATTAAATAAATTATAACCAATACCAGGTTACGTATTGGCTCAAAAATCCTAATTTTCTGTATTTAGCATTTTGAGAGGATTATTGTCAGCCAACGTCTAAACAGATCATTGGAGTAAAGATGATGATATAGATTATGATTCTTTTAAAGAACTGGAGCAAAATTTCAACACTGGAGTATTCCACATTGGAGAAAGAAGAATAATAAAATATATACCATCTAAAAGTATACGTTAAAAATAATCTATGTTGAGAGGTACAATTGCAGAATCAGAGGACTAAGTTGTTATGAGCATAGGTTGGTAATGTTGGGAATGACCTACATAGGTGCAAAATTTTATGAGCGTAAGGAGATTTCTGAAGTTGCCTAAAGCCTCCTCGGAGGTAATAGAGATAAAGAGGCACTGGAGCTGGTGCCCTCCCTTAGTCATAGACTAAGGACCAATCTGGCATGGTTTCTGAAATCTCTGAATTGTGTGAGGTCATAAAGACCAAGGTAGGTGGTCCAGGGGACAATATCTTCTAACACATTATCTTGTTTGACTTTATATTCAACAGTGACATTTGCAAGCAAGTTTTATTAGTTGAGTTTTACCTATAAAGCTATCCAGACCCGAGAGAGTCTCAATATTTTTATATGCTATTGTCCAAGGCTGTACAATAACAAGGGGACAGGATTAACATTCAGACCTACAGATTCTAAATCCAAGTTCAATGCTCTTTCTATTACATCAGGAGAAAAAATTACCACCCCCCCCCCAGGTATTTCACATCATTTATGTTTCAGCTTTCAATTAGCCTGAAAACTAAATTATTCAGAAGTCTTCTTTCCTTAATAATGCTCTTTAATAATTATATATTTTTATAATGATTTAACTCCTTTTTGGAGGAAATTTTAGTAAGATATAAACTTTGCCTACACTGAATGTTTACGAGTGATATATAAATGTTCTTCAAGGCCACATGGGACACGTCTACTGTGTGTGAAAGAAAAAACTGAATATTTGGTGGCAAAATAATTCAGTTGTATTTAGAAAGTAGTCCAGTAACTTCTCTTTCTCCCTTTTCTTTCCATTTCTATTCCTAGTATTTTAATTCTGGTTTAGTTTAAAATTTAAACCAATCTATGGGGAGCTCTTGTGTACCACTCCAAATTATCTTGACCGAACCTCATACTACAACCATTGATGTGGTTCCCTGTTTCTTTAAGATGTCCCTCAACCTCACAGGTGCAATCTGACAGTGTCTCATCTTGTGCAAGGGCTTTTTCTTGCTTTCGGCCCTTTTTTTTTGTCATTTTTGAAGACACAGCTTAGTATTCCCGGAGGGGTCTGATGGACACTCATGGATAGACAGCTAGGAGTGGGGCTTCAATGCCGATGGTGCTACCTTTGATGAGTAGGGGACAGAAGTTACAGGAAAAAATTTCTTCCCTGTTGTCCTCTGGGTTGCAAGTTCTGACATGCATTTCATAAACTTCACAATATCTAGCAAGATCAAATACCACGTCTCAGCCTAATGGGTAATGAAACAAGGCAACTTTTCATTTGCTTTTTCTATTTTCCTGCTAACCTCTTCTCACCCTCAACCTCTTGGGATTACATTTCTTGCCTTGCAAGCCTTTGTCTATGGCTCTGCCTTTGAGGAAACTCAAGTTAGACGCAAAAATATAGAGAAGAAGTTCAATTTTCTCCAAATTTAGTGTACTATTTCAATGGTACTGAATAGAGACCCAAGAAACCAAGAGAGAGTGCTTAGTAGGGAACCTTTAACGAGCACTGGCATTCATCAGACACGGGACCTTAAGGAGAACTGGCTACTAAAGTTTCTGCCCATCAGGATCACAAGTTGGCAGGTTTCCTAGTCCAGCATTAAGAATCTAGAGAGGAGCAGATTGTGGATGAGAATTCTGTATTCTCTCCTGCCCCACAGGCACCTGCTGGCTGTCTTGTCCCAAGCCTACTAAGGTTGAATTGTCCGACTGAATTTAATGGGAAGCCCTGACCTTGAAACTGTAAATCTCAGAGCCAAAAGCAAAGCTAGTAATGAGCCCCAAGTGGTACGCCCATTTGCTTCTTTGCTTCATAAGTTAACCGTGGCCGAAGAATTTTATCTTGTGCTCTCATGATGCATTTTTCAAACCTGAATTTGCAACTAAATTCTAAATGTATTTTTCTTCTGTATATTTTTTCCTATGATGTACTTACTTGGGTGTGACATTACTTATTTTTCCTATAAGGAATCCAAATGCAGCTCCAAACTTCCACTCTAATGACCAAAATAATGTCCAATTTCATTATGAGCAGCAATTATAGTATGTGCAGCAAGGGATTATGTTCAATTTATTTTGCAGATTCACTTTAATTTTTGCCTTAAAAAGTATAGTTCTCTTTATCAGAGACAATGATTGTTATCAGTGTTAAGATTGCTAGTAAAATGCTAAATAGCACATGGTTAAAACTACTTTTTAAAAGTCTCATTTGATTTTTTATAAGATCTGTACTGGTAATGAGAATGAAGTTTGGCTCATTAAGGAAAAAATATTTTATACAATTAGCAGCAAAATAGGGAAGTACATTATTAAACTAGTGTTATTTTAAAATGGACAAGATGACATGGCCTAAACAACTTTTAGTATTATTTTCCTTCCGGTAGGTGGACCTATGTTGTGTTGGTAAGGCTTATTGCAAGGTAAAATTGCTGATTAGTCTATTTTTCTTTTCTTTTTATTTTTTGAACACTAAAGCACCCTGAAGGTAGACTCTTTAATGTATAAGCCATGTCAAGTTGAGAACTATATTTTACACACTGGACTCCACAGCAGAGACATGAAATTTGCTAATTAATTTATTGGTAGCTTAGTTGCATTTTCAATTTCATAAGCCTTAAAAATTTAAGTATTTCTCTGAAGATATACCCAAATTTAAATTACATATAGATTTATTGATTTTCAGTAAGAAAATACAGTAAATTGAAATATATTAATATCAAAGGTTATATTGAATTTTTTTTCTGCACACTGTATTTTTGCATTGTCCTTAGGCTAAGTCAACACATTATTATCCTGTCACTTGTTGATTCACAGAGTCTTACTAAACCTAAATATTTTTGACTTTCAAAACAGAGATTGTCTTAGAATTTTATTCATGGATTTTTTATAGTGCTTCTTCAGTGTGCATGTTAGCTATCCTTTGATCATTTTCTCTTAAGATTCATACACATAAAATAGATTTTAAGCTTGAGGGTTGCTTAATATTAGATTATACAATATTTAAATTCTTATGGAAATTCTTCTCAAGTTCTTTATCTCAGTTGTACTGAACATAACACCACTAGCCTTAGATTCCATACTCATTTCCCTAATGTGATTTCAATGGCAGTAAAACATGGTGCTTATGAAAGTAAAGTCACACATTCAGTTCTGGAGAGGTCTCTTAACTTTGCACAGAAAAAAGATCTAATTGGCAACTACCAACTTCGTCATCAGCTCTGAAGGTACAAAAATGTACCATAGTTTTTATAGAATAATGCTAAGAGGACAAACATGGCATTATGTAATCTATTTAATTTATTGAGAAATTGAGAATGTAATACTGTCAGAAGCAGTCTGTTCACCATCTGTTTCATTTGTTTGGTTACATTTTCGAGCCCCTGGAATTAGTCAGGATACTGTTACTAGTAATGACCAAGGGGTTATGAACATAAGTGAACAGAGTAATACATAATTTCAGATGGTGCAACTCACATGGTGGAACCTCTGCCAGCCTGAGTGGACTTCTGGAGGACAATTTTGCTGTAGAGTTTTCTGCAGACACACCAAATTTTGTGTGATAGGGAAATAAACTTTTGTTACAAGCCACTGAAATTGAAGGTTGTTAGTGCAGAATAATCGTGCCTGCCCTGACAAATACTGACAGTGAAACCAGAACTAGAAAGCTTTCCTAACAAAAACCTAAAATACGAGCAGAAGGAAACTGATATCAAAGCCTTAAAAAGATGGTAATCTGTATTATACAGTAGTAAAATGTTTGGCAAAATGCATAAACCCTTGCATTTTGCAAACCCCTGCAGGGTTTGGGGAGACAGATTGTACACCTAAAACAAAACGAAACAAAATTTAAAAGTAAAAACACCACTAATAACAACAAAAATGTGTGGCTTTAGGAAAAGAGTTTGAAAAATTTATAATTTTGTGTAATTGTAAATGAGTGTGTTTGGCAAGATATTATAAGGCAATGGGTTCAGGTGGTAGTTTGCTGGTTGGAAAGCAAATAGATATAGTCCACAAAATCTAGGTTGTTCAGTATTGAGAAAGTCATTGTTTCCTGATCGCCAGCAATAAAAGATAAGATTGAGAAAACTTTGAAAGATCCAGTAAGATCTTTAAACTGACTCAGGAGAAAAAATCAGATGAAAAGTATAGAGCCAGTAAATACTTTTGACTGAATAAAATGACTTAGGGTAAAAATCTGATTGGAACGCAGAAAAGCCCACAGCCTCAAAATATCCTCATTTAGATTAAAGAAGATGACGGGAGCGAGAAAGCAAACAGAGTAAATCTGAAATTTACCTTGGAAAGGCTGTTGTGCATATGAACTGATTGGAATCAAGTATAATAAGAAGACTAGTTTTTGAGAGTATTATATCATAAAGCAAACATCTTAAGACTAAGATTCAAATCATTCTCAGGCCCAGAATACTTTAGATTAAGGAAATTAGCTGAGATACCTCCTCCACCACCAAAGGCCCACTTCAGACATGGGCAAGGAGGATAAACACAGGCTCAAGGTCCAAAGAGAACATTGGATAGTTGCTCCTCCCATAGAACATGGTTGGGGATACATTCTGGTAATTTTTCACTCTCATGGCATAAGGACCTTTATAATGCCTGTCCAGTGGGTGCGCAGCATGGATATAGGGCTGACATCACAGTATATATGGAGATGTAAAGGAACAAATAAAATAGTTACTGAGCACTCCCACCTCTTACAGTATCATGTTTTCAGTTTCTCATTAAATTAAATAGACTGCATCACTTTCTGTCTCCCATTCTTTTTTTTTTTGAGACAGCGTCTCACTCCGTTGCCCCAGCTAGAGTACAGTGGCACGATCTTGGCTCACTACAATCTCCGCCTCCCGGGTTCAAGTAATTCTCCTGCTTCAGCCTCCTGAGTAGCTGGGACTACAGGCACGCGCCACCACGCCTGGCTAATTTTTGTATTTATAGTAGAGATGGGGTTTCACCATATTGGCCAGGCTGGTCTCGAACTCCTGACCTCGTGATCCACCCACCTCAGCCTCCCAAAGTGCTGGGATTACAGGCATGAGCCACCATGCCCAGCTGTCTCCCATTCTTTCTTCTTCCAAATGGTAGTGATTTAGTAGAAGCTTTATTATTACACTTGATTGTGAATTTGCATTTTTAGTTCTTAAGTCTACACATCCAGCACAGTCATGCCTTGAGTTTATGTAGACACCCCTGAACGTCATGCAGCGATAAGTCTTTGAACTGGATGTATTGATAGGAATCTCAATCTTATCTCTAAGAATTTCATATCTTATATCTTTCTTAGAATGCTTCCTCAAGTTACATTTCTCTAATTTTTCTTAGGTACATGTGCAAGGAATATATGAAAAAGAAGTAAGTGCAACCTATAAATATAAATAAGTATATGATTAATATGATGAATTAAATCATGTCTTCAACTGGCAATTTTTTTTTTTCGAGATGGAGTTTCACCCTTGTTGCCCAGGCTGGAGTGCAATGGCACGATCTTGGTTCACTGCAACCTCCGCCTCTCGGGTTCAAGTGATTCTCCTGCCTCAGCCTCCTGAGTAGCTGGGATTACAGGCATGCACCACAATGCCTGGCTAATTTTGTATTTTTAGTAGAGACAGGATTTTTTCATGTTGGTCAGGGTGGTCTCGAACTCCCGACCTCAGGTGATCTGCCGGCCTCAGCCTCCCAAAGTGGTGGGATTACAGGTGTGAGCCGTCACACCCGGCCTCAATATGCAATTTTTAAATGCAAGTGTTGATCACAAAAAGCAGTTGAATAATCTACGTATTAAAATGAAAAGCAATTCAGTCGTTACAAATAAATTATTCTTGCACCAAGTTGCATTTCTATTCTTGGCATAATAAAAAGAGAGATAAGAAGATATCCAATGATATTACTTTCCATCCTTGCCCCTGTTGATCATAGTTCATTGATTCCCAATGCAAATGGTATCTCTATGTTCCCCCACAGGTGTGTAGGAGGACCTGGCTTTCCAAACTTATGAATGGATTGTCTGTCATTTAAATCACATTTGAAATGGTGCAGGAGAGTCTTTCTCTTTAAAAATATTCTTTGTGATGTTACAAATCCCCACTTAGTTTGTTGGTTAAATTACATTTCTAATAATTGATTTTTAAAGTGGCACTAACCTGTATATAAATAATTTAAGGGCTTTATCAACCTACTTTGATTGGCTGAGCCTCAATGTTGATTTCAAGCAATAATAGTACATAGTGGTCAAAATAGGGATATGGACTATGACTGGCAGAGTTAATGTCCCAATTCCATCATTCACTACCTGGATGAGCTTGAACTAGTTACTGAAATAGTCTGCATATTAGATTTTTCACCTACAAAATGTGCAGACTCTTATTAACTACTTATATGGTTTTGAAGATTAAATAAGTTATTGTATATAAAATTGCTTAAAAATGTCTGTGATGCACTAAATGCTACACAAGTGTTTGCAGTTTTTATTACTTTGGAACATTTTTGTTCAATGTAAAAGAATTCTTTTCCACACAATAATCTTAGTTTGCATGTGGACAATTAAAATGCTTACATGAATTAGATTATCTAGAACACATTAAATGTAGTAATGAATGTCTCTACAACAGGCATTCTAAAATGTACTTTCAAAAATCTTGTATTTGTTTAAAAATTCTTATAAAGAAGCTTAAACTAAAATGTAATAAAGGCATTTCTTACTGCCATTCTTATATTGGTTAGGGGTGACTAACCAATTGTTCATGTTTCAGTCAGGAAAGGCCTTGTAATGCTGCAATAAGAAAGAGCCTTCTTTTATTTCTTGTTTCCAATGTTCTCTGTGGATCTGGGCTATCACCTTCTATATGGCTACTCAGTAATGCTGACTCACGGAGAAACTGAATGTTCAGCCTCTTTGGTCAGTGGAAGAGAAAACAGAGTATCACACTTGCGTCAGCTTCTCAGTGACACAAATCACTTGTGCTCTCACCTCATTATTGAAACATGATTCATGTGGACCTGCCTAATGAATTAACATTTTTCATATGGCTCTTCCTGTGCATTACTTGCAAGGAAGATGGGTAATGAGAGAAGGACAGGGTTTATTTGCTGACCATTGTATCTCTGACTTAGTCTGACTTTCCATCTTCCACATATATCTTTGCTCCCTTCTTTCACAACATGGGATCTTTCCTCAAGGGAGACAGCCAACAAAGTTAAATAGGAAAAAAGGACTTTATTTGAAGCTATAGAAGAAGGAATATATGGACACTGGCTTGATGACTGTATTTTTTAAACAGATTTTTGTGGGGGAAAAGAACAGTGATAATGAAAAACATCACAGAGAAGGTGTGAATGGGGAGAAAGAAAAGTAAGAATATTTATAGCAGATTCAGATATATATTCCCATGGAAAATGAGAATAATGCAAAGTCTAAACCAGCATATCTTTTTTGATACTCCTATTGTGCACCCTCTTTAAAAGAATATTTGCATTACACTCAAGCAAACTCTTCTATAAGAAAGATTTTCATTAGGGAAGACGGAGAATGATGAAGTTGAATATAGCTTGGTGGCTCTTGTGTGATAGAACTTTTGAGAAATGGATATTCAAACACTTCTTTCTACTCACTGAATAGTAATGGCAAACATGACTAAAACCTTAAAATTTTTAGACTGTTATATGCCTTACAATGAAAAATGCATGTAAAAATCCTACCTTCTCCCTTGGAAGGCATTTTATTTGGTTAAAATAAACCCCAACTGATTATGTGCCTGGGCAATGATTTTTATAGATTAGCTTTAACAGAGTATCTGCAATATTAGATGTTATTACCACCATGCCAAAGTATTTAATAGCTTCTTTGCCTAGCTATGGAATCTGCCCTATAATGTGGGGAGATAGAGTGGGTGCTTTCCTCCTAAGATCCTCCTAAGATCAGAGTGGGTGCTTTCCTCCTTTAGATCCCTAAAGACAGGAATATCCACTTTGGCCGCTTCTAATCAACACTGTAATAAAAATTCTATCCAGAGCAATTAGAAAAAAAAGAAAACAGAAAAAGAATTTAAAAGTATCCATAATGGAAAGGAAAAAGTGAAACTACCTCTATTGACAGATAACATGACTTTGTGTATAGACCTTGTGTATTGATGGGTAACATGACTTTGTGTATTGAACTTGTGTATTGATGGATAAAATGACTTTGTGTATAGACCTTGTGTATTGACGGATAACATGACCTTGGAACCCACATCCCCCAAAATACTATTAAAATAGTAAATGAGTTAAGCAACTTTGCAAGATACAAGATCATTATAAAGTCAATTTTATTTCTATATACTAGCAATTAACAATCAGAAAATAAAATTAAGAAAACAATTCTGTTTACAAAAACATAAAAAATACTTAGGAATAAATTTAACAAAGTCATGAAAATTTTTACACTGAAAACTAGAAAACTGAAAAATTTAAGAAGTTCTAAGGAAATGGAATGGCATAGATCCTTGATACCATAGATCCTCAGTATTATTAAGATGGGTATTTTCTCTAAATCAATCTGCTAATTGAATATGATCACTAACAGCATTCTGGCTGGCTCCATGCAGAAACTGCTAATCTAATAATCACATATGTATGAAAATGCAAGTAATACAGAATCAGCCATATTTCAGCTCAATATCATTTGTCATTAGGAAACTGCAAATCAAAACTACAATAAAATGCCACTTTATACCTATAAAGATCATCATCATAATAATAAAATAGACAACATGTGTTAGCAAGGATGTGGAGTCAAGGGAATCCTTATACATTGATGGTGGGAATGCAAAATGATTCAACTGCTTTGGAATAGAGTTTGGTAGTTTCTCAAAATATTAAATATAGAGGTATTATTATATGCTCCAGCAATTCTATTTCTAGGTATATAGCCATGAAAAGTGAAAACATGTTCATACAATAACTTACATGCAACTGTTCAGAGCAGCACTATTCATAATAGCCTAAAGTTAAAAACAATACTAAATGTCCATCGAATGGTGAATGGATAAACAAAAGATAGCATATCCAAACATTGCTGTACTTACTATTCAGCCATGCAAAGGAATAGAGTGCTGAAACATGCTACAGTGTGGATGAACCTTGAAAACATTATGCTAACATGCTAAGTGAAATAATCCATCTATAAAAGATCACATATTTTGTGGTTTTATTTATATAAAAGGCTATATCAAGCAGGACAGGCAGTGGCCGCTGATTGATACACAATTTTCCTTTTTGGAGTGATGAAAATGTTCTAAAATTAGTTTGTTGTAATGGTTGCAAAACTGTGAATATACTGAAACCACTTAAGTACATATTTTAATGGGTAAACCATATAGTATGTTAATTATGTCTCAATAAGGCTATTAAAGAAAGAAAAGTAGCTAGTTTTTGTTACCCATTCATTAGGCATTTTGATGCTTAGTACTTTTTTATTCTGTGTTAATTAATTTTAAGTTCCAGGGTACATGTGCAGGATGTGCAGGTTTGTTACATAGGTAAACGTGCTACCATGATTTGTGACACCTATCAATCCATCACCTTGGTATTAAGCCCAGCATGCATTAGGTGTTTTTCCTGATGTTCTTCCTCCCAGAGCCCTGACAGGCCCAAGTGTGTGTTGCTCCCCACGGTGTCTCCATGTGTTCTCATTGTCCAGCTCCCACTTATAAGTGAGAACATGTGGTGTTTGGTTTTCTGTTCCTGTATTAGTTTGCTGAGGATAATGGCTTTCAGCTCCACCTGTGTCCCAGCAAAGAATATAATCTTATTCTTTATTATGGCTGCATAGTATTCCATGTATATATGTACTATATTTTCTTTATCCAGTCTATCATTGATGGGCATTTGGGTTGATTCCATGTCTTTGCTATTGTGAATAGTGCTGCAGTGAACATACATGTGCATGTAACTTTGTAATAGAATGATTTTTATTTCTTTGGGTATATAACCAGTAATGGAATTGCTAGGTCAAATAGTATTTCTCTCTTTAGGTCTTTGAGGAATTTCCATGCTGTCTTCCACAATGGTTAAACTAATTTGCATTCCCTGTAACAGTGTAAAAGCGTTCCTGTTTCTCTGAAGCCTTGCCAGCATCTGTCGTTTCTTGACTTTTTAATATTCACCCTTCTGACTGGCGTGAGATGATATCACATTGTGATTTTGATTTGCATTTCTCTACTGATCGGTGATGTTGAGCTTTCTTCCATATGTTTGTTGGCTGAAGGTATGTCTTCTTTATAAAAGTGTCTGTTCATGTGCTTTGCCCACGTTTTAATGGGGTTGTTTTTTTCTTGTAGATTTGTTTAAGTTCCCGGTAGATTCTGAATATTAGACCTTTGTCAGATGGATAGACTGCAAAAATTTTCTCCCATTCTGTAGGCTGTGTCTTCATTCTGATGATAGTTTCTTTCACTGTGCATAAGCTCTTTAGTTTAATTAGATCCCATTTGTCAGTTTTTGCTTTTGTTGCAATGGCTTTTGATGTTTTCACTATGAAATCGTTGCCCATGCCTATGTCCTGAACGGTATTGCCTAGATTTTCTTCTAGGGTTTTTATGGTTTGGGGTTTTACATTTCAGTCTTTAATTCATCTTGAGTTAATTTTTATATAAATTGTAAGGAAGGAGTCCAGTTTCAATTTTTCACAAATGCTTAGTCAGTTCTCCAAGCACCATTTATTAAATAGGGAATCCTTTCCCCATTGCTTGTTTTTTTCAGGTTGTCTTTGCAAATGACATAATCCTGTATCTAGAAAACTCCATTGTATCAGCCCAAAAGCTTCTTAAGCAACTTCAGCAAAGTCTCAGGATACAAAATCAATGTGGAAAATCGCAGGCATTGCTGTACACCAACAACAGACAAGCAGAGAGCCAAATCATGAATGAACTCCCATTCACAATTACTGCAAAGAGAATAAGATACCTAGGAATACAGCTAGCAAGGGAAGTGAAGGACCTCTTCAAGGAGAACTACAAACTACTGCTTAGGAAAATCAGAGAGGACACAAACAAATGGAAAAAAATTCCATGCTCATGGATAGGAAGAATCAATATCATAAAAATGGCCATACTGACCAAAGTAATTTATAGATTCAATGCTATTCCCATAAAATTACTGATGCTTAGCACTTTTGAGTGACTAGATCAACTAGCTTCATTAAACATGATGTTTTTTGAAAACATATTAAGTGTGAGCATTACTAGCAACATAGTGGTAGAAAAGAAAATTGAACCAATGAATGGCTAATACTGATATATTCAGTAGTAACAATAAAACAATAAAAGTGACTCTATTTTAGCCCTTTGTTTTGCAGTGGAAAACACTGAAGTTGTGGCATATGAAAAAGGTGCTTTTCAATTGCGACAAAAGCAAAAATTGACAAATGGGATCTAATTAAACTAAATAGCTTCTGCACAGCAAAAGAAACTATCAACCGAGTAAACAGACAACTTACAGAATGGGAGATAATTTTTGCAAACTATACGTGTGACAAAGGTCTAATATCCAGCAGCTATAAGGAACTTAAACAAATTTACAAGAAAAAAGCAACCCCTAAAAATGTGGGCAAAGGACATGAACAGATACTTTTCAAAATAGACATACATGTGGCCAAAAATCATATGAAAAAGAGCTCAATATCACTGATCATTAGAGAAATGTAAATTAAAACTGCAATGAGACATCATCTCACACCAGTCAGAATGGCTATTATTAAAAAGTTAAAAAATAATAGGTGCTGGCAAGTTGTGGAGAAAGAGGAATGCTTATTCATCATTGGTGGGAGTGTAAATTAGTTTAGTCATTGTGGAAGACAGTGTGGCAATTCCTCAAAGACCTAAAGACAGAAATACCATTTGACCCAGCAGTCTTATTACTGGGTATATACCTAAAGGAATACAATCATTCTATTATAAAGACACATGCCACATATATGTTCCTTGCAGCACTATACACAATAGCAAAGTTATGGAATCAACCTAAATGTCCATCAATGACAGACTAGATAAAGAAAATGTGGTACATATACACCATGGAATACTATGCAGCCATTAAGAACAAGATTATGTCCTGTGCCAAGATATGGATGGAACTGGGGGACATTAATCTTAGAAAACTAACACAGAAAAAGAAAACCAAATAGTGCATGTTCTCATAAGTGGGAGCTAAATCATGAGAACACATGGACACATAGAGGGGAGTAACACACACTAGGTCCTTTTGGAGGGTGGAAGTTAGGAGCAGGGAGAGGGTCAGGAAAAATAACTAATGGGTACTAGCTTAATACCTCAGTGATTAAATAATCTGTACAACAAAACCCCGTGACACGAGTTAACCTATGTAACAAACCTGCATTTGTACCCCTAAACTTAAAATAAAAGTTAAAAAAGGTGCTTTCTTTATTAAATATTTTTCTTCTTGCAAGTAAATTATGTCTTTTACAGTGACAATGTTTGTAAGCTAGCATCGTTAAATATATTCTTCCAATTTTTAATTGTTTATTTTGTTCCTTATGCCCAGAGATGCACAAAGCCAGAAAATTTTGTAGAAATTAGTTGAAAATGTAAAAGAATCTGAAAATTATAGCCTATTTTAGTAGTTGAAAGTAAAACAAAAATATGTTTTTTTCCCATTAATATGGAATCAGTTAATGTGTGGGAGTCGAAGTCTCTTTGTAGGTCACTCAGGACTTGCTTTATGAATCTGGGTGCTCCTGTATTGGGTGCATATATATTTAGGATAGTTAGCTCTTCTTGTTGAATTGATCCCTTTACCATTATGTAATGGCCTTCTTTGTCTCTTTTGATCTTTGTTGGTTTAAAGTCTGTTTTATCAGAGACTAGGATTGCAACCCCTGCCTTTTTTTGTTTTCCATTTGCTTGGTAGATCTTCCTCCATCCTTTTATTTTGAGCCTATGTGTGTCTCTGCACATGAGATGGGTTTCCTGAATACAGCACACTGATGGGTCTTGACTCTTTATCCAATTTGCCAGTCTGTGTCTTTTAATTGGAGCATTTAGTCCATTTACATTTAAAGTTAATATTGTTATGTGTGAATTTGATCCTGTCATTATGATGTTAGCTGGTGATTTTGCTCGTTAGTTGATGCAGTTTCTTCCTAGTCTCGATGGTCTTTACATTTTGGCATGATTTTGCAGCGGCTGGTACCGGTTGTTCCTTTCCATGTTTAGCGCTTCCTTCAGGAGCTCTTTTAGGGCAGGCCTGGTGGTGACAAAATCTCTCAGCATTTGCTTGTCTGTGAAGTATTTTATTTCTCCTTCACTTATGAAGCTTAGTTTGGCTGGATATGAAATTCTGGGTTGCAAATTCTTAATTCTTTAAGAATGCTGAATATTGGCCCCCACTCTCTTCTGGCTTGTAGGGTTTCTGCCAAGAGATCCGCTGTTAGTCTGATGGGCTTCCCTTTGAGGGTAACCTGACCTTTCTCTCTGGCTGCCCTTAACATTTTTTCCTTCATTTCAACTTTGGTGAATCTGACAATTATGTGTCTTGGAGTTGCTCTTCTCAAGGAGTATCTTTGTGGCGTTCTCTGTATTTCCTGAATCTGAACATTGGCCTGCCTTGCTAGATTGGGGAAGTTCTCCTGGATAATATCCTGCAGAGTGTTTTCCAACTTGGTTCCATTCTCCCCATCACTTTCAGGTACACCAATCAGACGTAGATTTGATCTTTTCACATAGTCCCATATTTCTTGGAGGCTTTGCTCATTTCTTTTTTTCTTTTTTCTCTAAACTTCCCTTCTCGCTTCATTTCATTCATTTCATCTTCCATTGCTGATACCCTTTCTTCCAGTTGATCGCATCGGCTCCTGAGGCTTCTGCATTCTTCACGTAGCTCTCGAGCCTTGGTTTTCAGCTCCATCAGCTCCTTTAAGCACTTCTCTGTATCGGTTATTTTAGTTATACATTCTTCTAAATTTTTTTCAAAGTTTTCAACTTCTTTGCCTTTGGTTTGAATTTCCTCCCGTAGCTCAGAGTAATTTGATCGTCTGAAGCCTTCTTCTCTCAGCTCGTCAAAGTCATTCTCCGTCCAGCTTTGTTCCGTTGCTGGTCAGGAACTGCATTCCTTTGGAGGAGGAGAGGCGCTCTGCATTTTAGAGTTTCCAGTTTTTCTGTTCTGTTTTTTCCCCATCTTTGTGGTTTTATCTACTTTTGGTCTTTGATGATGGTGATGTACAGATGGGTTTTCGGTGTGGATGTCCTTTCTGTTTGTTAGCTTTCCTTCTAACAGACAGGACCCTCAGCTGCAGGTCTGTTGGAATACCCTGCCCTGTGAGGTGTCAGTGTGCCCCTGCGCGGGGGGTGCCTCCCAGTTAGGCTGCTCGGGGGTCAGGGGTCAGGGACCCACTTGAGGAGGCAGTCTGCCCGTTCTCAGATCTCCAGCTGCGTGCTGGGAGAACCACTGCTCTCTTCAAAGCTGTCAGACAGGGACACTTAAGTCTGCAGAGGTTACTGCTGTCTTTTTGTTTGTTTGTGCCCTGCCCCCAGAGGTGGAGCCTACAGAGGCAGGCAGGCCTCCTTGAGCTGTGGTGGGCTCCACCCAGTTAGAGCTTCCCGGCTGCTTTGTTTACCTCAGCAAGCCTGGGCAATGGCGGGCGCCCCTCCCCCAGCCTGGCTGCTGCCTTGCAGTTTGATCTCAGACTGCTGTGCTAGCAATTAGCGAGACTCCGTGGGCGTAGGACCCTCCGAGCCAGGTGTGGGACATAATCTCGTGGTGCGCCGTTTTTTAAGCCGGTCTGAAACGTGCAATATTCGGGTGGGAGTGACCTGATTTTCCAGGTGCGTCCATCACCCCTTTCTTTGACTCGGAAAGGGAACTCCCTGACCCCTTGCGCTTCCCAAGTGAGGCAATGCCTCACCCTGCTTCGGCTCACGCACGGTGCACGCACCCACTGACCTGCGCCCACTGTCTGGCACTCCCTAGTGAGATGAACCCGGTACCTCAGATGGAAATGCAGAAATCACCCGTCTTCTGTGTCGCTCACGCTGGGAGCTGTAGACCGGAGCTGTTCCTATTCGGCCATCTTGGCTCCTCCCCGGCATAGTCTTGAAGCTCCCTGCCTAGAGGCTGTCTTTTCCAGGAGCTATACCTCTGCTTCACACAGGTAACTGAAATTCTGAAGTGACATAAGCACACCAGGGCAGGAAATGAAGGGGAGGGCTGTGTATCAGACTATGGGTGGGGCAAATCTCAGCCTTCTGGATCATCTGGAGGTACTCATTGGGAGACAACTACAGCAGGTGGCAGAGGATGCGCTAAGTAAGTATACAATTTTACTGCACGTCATAAAAAAAGACTGAACTAAAGAGACAGATATTACATGTCTCTTGATGAGAATAAGACGTTGTAAAAGTATAAATTAATTGCCCCACAAATATATGTGTGTAAGTCAATTGCAAATAAAACCTTTATTTTTTCAATTAAAATTTAAAATTTCTATGGAAAAAATAAATGAGTGAAAGTAACCAGAAACATTTTTAAAAAAGAAAAAAAAGAGGTTCTTGCCTATCAGACATTAAAATGTACATTAAAATTATAACAGTCAAATTAATGTAATGCTGATCCCAACATAAGAATATCCCACAGCATAGTGTTTGAATAAAATAATAATTAAAAATTTATCTTTGTTAATTTCTGGGTAGTGAAGCTGCAGGTTGTTTTTTTCCCTTGCTTCTTTATACTTTTCTGTAATCTATGAAGTTTTACAATAAACAAGCATTATCTTTATAATAAAACATGAATATATTTTTATTCAATTGATAAAGAATTAATAATTAATAGAGAATTAAAGATATTAAGTGTATATAATTTTACATAAAGAAAATTATAGATATATTCAAATAAGTAAAAATATAATAGATATGACTATAGTATTTAAAAATTTTATCAGAAAACAAATTAAAAGGTAAATCACAAGTTGGAAAACAGTGTTAATATTAACTCCCAGAGAGTACTAACACATAATTTAAAATCAGCAATACCAATGAAAACAGGTAGATAATATGTACAGGAATTTCAAAGAAAGAAGAAATAGAAATGGGCAATAAAGATATAAAAGATGTACTTAGTTCACTGAATTAAAAAAATTGCAAAGTAGAGCAACACTGAAGCACTATATTTTTGTTTATCATACCCATTAGATTAAAAGAAATAGTGATATCTAATAAAAAAGGAAATGGATACTCTACTTCATGGCCTGTGTGAGTTTAATTAATGTAAACTCTGGGTCAGCATTTAATAATGAATCTCAAAACCTAAAAATGTGCTTATCCTTTGATCAAGTAAATTCACTTTTAATATTATATTTTAAAAATTGGATCAGTAAGCAAAAATATATGTACAAACATGTATATGACAGTTATATTTAACACTCTTGGAATTTAGTATCAACCTAATGTATAACTATACAGGATTATCTCATAATGTTATACTTCATTCAAAGAATATTATGCAGCAAGTTAAAATGATGCTATAAACAGAGAGGTTCATTCTAGTTTCCCTACAAGTCAATCCCATTCATGCCAGGCACATTAATTGTCTCTGGCTGAGGAGAAAAGCACTGAACTAGGTTTAATGTAAAAATGAGGTAAATGATGAATTGAGGACTAGTGAAAGCCAAATGGTATCACACTGACCTATCAGTGAAAGTTTAGTAATAGTTCAAGTAAAGAAAAATTCTCAGGGCATGGTGGAGGGTAGGTGATCACAACAACGTAAGCAAAAGAAACTCAAGAGAACATGAGATGAATAGTTAGCTGTGACCAGCCATCACATGTATGTTCATTTTGATGGTATTACACTATTTTTTGTGCTTAATTTATAAGCCAGTTTAAATTCATTTTTGTTTGAGAGCTGTAAGCAATTTTATATTGGACTTATATGCATTCATATATTTAAAATACAATAATAAAATAATTTTCATCAACTATTGGTGAATCCTTTATATTTTATTTTATCTTACTGGGGCCTGTATATTACTAAAGTTTGAAAGGCATTAAATTCTCTTATAAATAGCACTATTTTATCCTAATTTTGGAACTGGATGTCTCATCTTCCCACAGTCTGAAGCATGAATTCCAAGTTCTCTGTAAATTCCAAAACTAAAATGAAGAGCTTGAGTAGGGCCCAAAACAAAGGTGGTGAAAAGATTGCATTTAGGCTAATCTGAGGGGGTTATGTCTGTGCTTGAGAAACATTTTGACAATCACTGTATTTTACAAGAATGGCTTTCTAAATATTTTGAGTAGATTTTCCATTAATTTACAAATATGTATGTGTGTATGTATATAATTATATAACCTGGGAAAATTACTAGGATAAATCCATACATCTATACTACTTTAAAGTTGGAAGTTGGAAATACCACTAAATTATTTTTGTGGATAAGTCAAGGTAAAGAGCCAATGTGAATTATGTCAGGGCCTCAGGATATTCTAGAAGTAAGCAGGGCCATTATGTACAGTTGTGCAGAGTGTATCCTACACAATGCTAGTGATCATCCTTCATCTCGCTTATGCTAGAAGTATGTCTCTTGTGGTTTAAAAAAATGCATAGACACCTTGATTAGACATATCATTTTTATCACAGGATAGACTGTTTTCATTTTAAATTTTTCATAAATAATTTAATGTTCTTTTACAATGTTATACTGGAGGACCTTCTCTTTGGAATTGCTGTGCAGATAAGATGAACTTTTAGCTCCAAAAATCAAACCCATTCAGATTAGTTTTAATTTATAGTCACTTTATACCTATACTGGTGTGAGTAGTACAACAGAGGTGAATTTCAATTGTAATATGAGCTGATAACAAAGTCAGGGCATCAGGGTGACAAATTCTACTGGTACTTTTCACAAATTATCTCATTTAATTTGAATCCTCACAAAAATTGTGATTGTCAGAGAAATTGGGTGACTTGTCAAAGTTAGTTTAAATAGCAGGTCAGTCTAGCCATAAAGCATGTGATTTTGCCACTTTGACACACTGTCAAAAAAAGACCGTCTTCATGCTAGTAAAAAGCTCAGGACATTTTAGTTTAAGAATGAATAACAAATATTCATGATTAACTGGCAATGACTCATGAACCCTCAGAGCCTGTGTTAGCATAATGAAATTAATCTTTCAAAATTATTTTTTTTCTTCTTTGTAGACCCATACAGTCCTCTTGTGGAATAAAAATTCTGGCAAAGTTTGGATCTTCACAATGCACATTCTATTTCACCCCAAAATTATTAATGATGTTTCTCAATGCTACCCTACTAATTATGCTTCAGAGCATTTAGAGATTATTATAAAGTATACCATATTTGGTCTGTTAATATCTGTGGTGTGATTAAAGCACTGTAAATTCATGTATCTGAAACTCAGTGGCTATTATCCTCCCTAATCTTTAGGGAATTTCTAAACTTTGCTGATTTCACTCCGTTAAAGGCAAAGTAGTCATTTGTATCTGAATGTAGAAAGTTTGAATACTAAGAAGAATTATTCTAGATCACATCATAAAAGTGAATTATATTAAAAGTAAATTATATAATATAAGCTTGCTAATTTTATTTATATTATATTTATAAATATAAGTATGTTTATAAAATATGTATTTTATTTATATTATATTAAAGGTAAAGGCAAATTATATTATATAAGCTTGCTAATAATTATAAATATAATAAATATATTTATAAAACATGTATTTTATTTATATTATATTAAAGGTAAATTATATAAGCTTGCTAATAATTTTATTTATAAACAGATGGACTAGAATAAAAGTTATAAGCATACCATTAATACAAACAACAGAAGTCAAGAAGGCTAATCACAGATGCAGTATATCTATTATTCTTAGAATAATAGGGCTCTTGCTAATTCTGATACAATTGAATTAAGAATATTTAGTTTATAGATATTAAAGTTGGCAAGATATTTACCACACATTTTAAGTCCAGAGCAACATTATTTTATTAAGTTACATTTTAAAATATTAATTGAGGCATTTAACAAAAGGATCAGGCTCTTTAATGGTTTTACAAGTGATATTCTTAGGTTAACAGACCTTGTTCATTTTTCAGTTATTCCACTTATTGAACAAAAATTTATTGTACATTTGTACAGGTCACTGGGTAATAGGATGTAAAGAGGAGTTCTCAAAACAACCTCACAGACCCAGAATAATCAAAACAATTGAAGACTTAACTTCAATTTCAAAACTTACCACAGAGCAACAGTAATCAAGACAGTATGGTACTTCCCTAAGGACAAACATATATGAATGAAAGAGAAACCAGATTTTGGAAATTTTAAAGAGTGCCAAGACCATTCAGCAAGGAATGAATAGTCTTTTCAACAAATTGTGAGACAATAGATATTCACATGCAAAAAATGTACCTGGACTCCTACCTCATGCCATATAAAAATATTAACTCAAAATGGATTATAGGGAGGAAGTGGAGGAAGATGACCAGAAAAAAACCTTCCAGCGATTATCCCTAACTTGCCCTGCAGGAAGACCAAATTGAACAACTATCCACAAAAGAAAGCACCATCATATGAGGCAAAAATCAGGTAAGTAATCACAGTACTGGGTTTTAATATTATAGCAAGAAAAGAGGCACTGAAGAAGGGAGGAAAGACAGTCTTGAATTGCTGACACCACCACTCCCCCATCTACCGGCAGAGGCCATGTGGCACAGAGAGAGAATCTCTGTGCTTGGGGGAGAGAGAGCACAGTGATTGTGGGAGATTGTGTCGGAACTCAGTGCTGACTGTCACAGTGGAAAGCAACATAGGGCACCACCCACAAAGGGAGCATTTAGACCAGCTTTAGCCAGAGGGAAATTGTCCATTCCAGCAGTCAGAACCTGATTTCTAGATAGACCAGCCACCACAGGTTAAGGCTCTCTGGGCTTACTAAATAAACCTGAAAGACAGTCTAGGCCATGAGGACTGTAATTCCTAGGCAAGTCCTAGTCCTATGTTGAGCTTGGAGCCTGTGGACTTGGGGTGCATGACACCTAGTGAGACACCAGCTGGGATGGCCAAGGGAGTGCTTGCAACACCTTTTCTCCAATGCTAGGCAGCACAGCTTGCAACTCTGGGAGAGTCCTTTTCCTTCTGCTTGAGGAAAGGAGAGAATAAAAAGGACTTTGTCTTGCAATTTGGAAACCAGCTTAGACACAATAGAATAGGGCACCAGGCAGATTCCTGAGGCCTCCATTCCAGGACAATTCCCAGGCAACATTTCTAGTCACACCATGGACCATAAGGTAATCTGCTGCCTTGAAGGGAAGGACCTCTTGTCCTAAGAGAACTCATCACCTGCTGACTAAAGAGTGCTTGGGTCTTGGATAAACACCAGTAGTAGCAAGGCAGTATTTGTCATGGGCCTTGGGTGAGGCCCAGAGCCATGCAAGCATCACATGTGACCCAGGACATTTCTGGCTGTGGTAACCACAGAGAGAGACTCTGCATGAGGAAAGTAGGGGGAAGAGCAAAGGAGACTTTGTCTTGCAGCTTGGGTACCGTCTCAGCCACAGTGTGGAAGAGTACCAAGTCGGCTCTTGGGGTCTCTGATTCCAGGCCTTGTCTCCTAGACAGCATTTCTGAACCTGCCCTGAGCCAGAGGGGAGTCAGAGGGGAGCCCTCTTCAGTGTCCTGAAGAGGGAGACCCAGATCTGAAAACGTTTACCACTAGCTGATGGATGAGCCCTTGGGCCTTCAGGGAACATTGGTGGTAGTCAGGCAATATTCACCATGGGCCTGGTGGGTGGAAGTGGGGGGATGGTTACCTATGGGAAGAGACTTCTTCTGCTTGAGGTAAGGGGAGGGAAAAGTGGGAAAGACTTTGTCTTGTGGCTTGGGTGCCAGCTCAATTGCAGTAGAATAGAGCACAAAGCACATCCTTAAGCTTCCCAACTCCAGGCACTGGCTCCCAGATGGCATTTTTGGACCCATGTGGACTTGAGAGGGGGTTGAAATTACCACCCTGAAGGGAAGAGGGTAAGCCTGGCTGGATTCTCCCCATTCTGACTAAAGAGCCCTTGGGCCTTAAGTAAACATCAGGGATAGGAAAGAAGTGGTCACCATGTACATTGGGTGAGACCCAGTGCTGTGCTGGCTTCAGGTCTGATCCAGCACAGTCCTAGTGGTGGTAGCCACAGAGGTACTTGTGTCACCTCTGTCCCAGCTCTGGACAACCAGCAGGAGTGTGAGATGTCATTTGCTGGGGAAAGTAAGGAAAAAGAATCAAGAGTGTCTGCCTGATAATTGAGGGAATTCTCTCAGATCTTACCTAAGACCTCCAAGGTAGTACCTCTAAGAGTCTACAAGACTCATAGTGTTACTGGGCTTGGGATGTCCCCTAATGCAAATATAGCTGCGGTGAGCACTTAGATCACAACACCCAATACCATTTGAATACTTGGAAAGCATTCCCAAGAAAGATGGAAACAAAGAAGCCCAGACTCTGAAGACTACAATAAATACATAATTCTTCAATGCCCAGACATTGATTGATATCTACAAGCATCAAGACCATCCAGGTAAACATGATCTCAACAAATGAACTAAATACAGCACAAGTGGTCAACCACAGAGTGACAGAGATATGTGACCTTTCAGACAAAGAATTCAAAAAAGCTATTTTGAAGAAGCTCAACAAAATTCAAACTAACACAGAGAAGGGATTCAGAATCCTATCAGATTATTTCAACAGAGGGATTGAAATAATTAGAAAGAATCAAAAAGAAATTATGGAGCTGAAAAATTCAATTGAGATGCTGAAAGATGCATCAGAGTCTCTCAATAGCAGAATTGATCAAGTAGAATTGATCAAGTAGAATAAAGAATTAGTGAGTTTGAAAAAAGGCTATTTGAAAATACACAATCACAGAAAATAAAAGAAAAAAGTATGAAAAAGAGTAAGCATGACTATAAGATCTAGAAAATAGCCTCAAAAGAACAAATCTAAAAGTTATTGGCCTTAAAGAGAATGTAGATAGAGACAGTGGGGCAGCAAGTATATTCAAAGTCATAACAGAGAGCTTTCCAAATCTAGAGAATAATGCCAATATTCAAGTTAAAGAAGGTTGTAAAACACCAAGCAGATTTAGCCCAAATAAGTCTACCTCCAGACAATTAATAATTAAACTCTCAAAGATGAAAGACAAAGAAAGGATTATAAAAGTGGTAAGAGGAAAGAAAAAACATGCAAAGAAGGTCCAATATGTCTGTCAGCCAATTTTTCACTGGAAACCATACACTGAAAATATCCTCCAAACATTTTTCCCAAGCAAACAAAGCTGAGAAATTTCATCAATACTAGACCTGTCCTACAAGAAATGCTACAGGGAGTTCTTCAATCTAAAAGACGAGAACGTTAATGAGCAATAAGAAATCATCTGAAGGTACAAAACTCTCTGGTAATAGTAAGTACACAGACAAACACAGAATATTATAACAATGTACTTGTGGTGTATAAACTACTCATACCTGGAGTAGAAAGACTAAAATATGAATCTATCAAAAATAATAACTACATAATTTTAAGACACAGGCAGGATACTAAGATATAAATAGAAATAGCAAAAAGTTAAAAAGTGGGAGAGGGATGAAGTTAAAGTGCAGATTTTTAAAAATTCGTTTTTCCTTGCCTGTTTGTTTTTGCAATCGGTGTTAAGCTGCCATTGGTATAAAATAATGGGTTGTTATTTGCAAGCCTCATGGTAACCTCAAATAAAAAAACCTACAATAGAAACACAAAAAATAAAAAGATATTAAAACATACACCAGAGAAAATTACCTTCAAAAAAGGAAGACAGGAAGGAAAGACAGGAGGAACAGAAGGCCACACAACATTCATAAAACAAATAACAATATGGCAAGAGTTAGTCTTTACTTATCAATAACTTTGAATGTAACTAAACTAAACTCTCCAATAAAAAGCCATAGTGTAACTGAATGGATAAAAAACAACAACAACACACAATCTGTTGCCTACAAGAAACACACTTCACTTATGAAGACACACACAGATAGAAAATAAAGGGATGGAAAATATATCCCATGCAAATGGAAGCCAAAAAAAGAAGAAATAGTTATACCAGATAAAATAGATTTCAAGATAATAACTATAAAAAGAGAAAAAGAAGGTCATGATATAATGATAAAGGGGTCAATTCAACAAGTGGATGAAATGTAGATATATATGCACCCATCACTGAAAAACCTAGATATATAAGGCAAATATTATTGGAGTTAAAGAGAGAGATAGACCCTAATACAATAATAGCTGGAGACTTCACCACTGTTCTTTCAGCATTGAACAGATCTCCCAGACAGAAAATCAACAAAGAAACACTGGATTTAATCTACACTCTAGACCAAATGGGCTTAATAGATATTTGCAGAACATTTTACCCAATGGTTGCAGAATACATGTTCTTCTTCTCAGCATATGCATTATTATTAAGGATAGATCATATATTAAGTCACAAAACAAATCTGAAAAACTTCAAAAATCATCAAATTATATCAAATATTTTCCCCAACCACAGTGGAAAAAAACTAGGATTCAATAACAAGAGGAACTTTGGAAACTATACAAACACACGGAAATTAAACAATGTACACCTGAGTAGCCAGTGGGTTAATAAAAAAATTAACAAGGAAATTTAAAAATTTATTGAAACAAAAGGAAATGGAAACACAATATACAAAATATGTGGAACAGAGTAAAAGCAATAGTAAAAGTGTATAGCTACAAAAGCCTACATCAAAACATTAAAAAATGTAAACAATCTAACAATGCATCTTAAAGAATTAGAAAAGCAAGAGGAAAGCAAACCCACAATTAGAAGAAAATAAATAATGAAAATTGCAACAGAAATAAATGACAAAAAATAAAAAACCCAAAAGATCAACAAAATGGAAAAGTTGTTTTTTTGAAAACACAAACAAAATCAACAAATTTCTAACCAGCTACTAAGATTGCAACATGAAGAAATCTAAAACCTGAAGAGATCTATAGAAAGTAATGAGAAGAAAGCCGCACTATAAAGTCTCCTAGCAAAGAAAAGTCTAGAATCCAATGGCTTCACTTTAGAATTTTACCAAACACTTAAAGAAAAACTACCAACCATACTCAAGTTAATCTAAAAAATAGAGAAGGGGAGACTATTTCCAAACTCATTCTACAATGCCAGTATTACTCTGATATCAAAACCAAAGGCACAACAAAAAAAGAAAACTACTAGCCAATATATCTGATAAACACTGATGGAAAAAAACTCAACAAAATGTTACAAAATTGAGTTCAACAACACACATTAAAAATATTATTCATCAAGACCAAGTGGGATTTTTCCCAGGGATGCAAGAATGGTTCAACAAACACAAATCAATCAACGTGATACATCGTATCAACAGAATGAAGCCTAAAACTATGTGACCATTTCAATAGATGCTGAAAAAGCATCTAATAAAATTCAACACCCCTTCATGATAAAAACCCTCAAAAAACTGTGCATACAAGAAACTTACCTCAACACAATAAAAGCCATATATGACAGACTCACAGCTAATGTCATACTGAATGGGAAAAAAAATGAAAGACTTTCCTCTACTATCTAGAAGAAGACAAGGATGCCCACTTTCACCCTGTTGTTTAACACAATACTGAAAGTACTATTGCTAGTTGGAGCAATCAGACAAGAGAAAAAAATAAAGGATATTCAAATTGGAAAAGAAGAAGTCAAATTATCCTGGTTTGCAGATGGTATAATCTTATATTTGAAAGAAACATAGAGAATCCACAAAAATTGATAGAATTGATAAACAAATTTAGTAAAATTTCAGGAAAAAATGTCAACATACAAAAATCAGTATCATTTCTGTATACCAACAGTGAACACTGTGAAAAAGAGATCAAGAAAGTAATCCTATTTACAATAGCTACAAATAAAATAAAATACTTACAAATCAAACAAAAAAGTGAAAGATCTCTAGGATGAAAACTATAAAATATTTATATAATAAATTGAAAATAACACAAAAAAAGTGGGAAGATACTCTTTGTTCATGGACTGAAAAAAATTAGTATTGTTAAAATTTTCATACTACCCAAAGCAAGCTACAGGTTCAATACAATCTCTATCAAAATACTAAGGACATTCATCACAGAAATAAAAAATAAATGATCCTAGAATTTACATGGAACAACAAAAGACCCATAAATAACAAAGCCATCCTGAGCAAAATGAACAAAACTGAAGGAATCACATTCCTGACTTTGAATTACACTATAGAACTATAGTAACCAAAATCACATGCTATTGGCATAGATCAATGAAATAGAATTGGAGATCCCAGAAATAAATACATACAGAAAAGTGAAACTACACCTCTATCTCTCACCATATACAAAAATCAAATTAAAATGGATTAAAGACTTAAGTCTAAGACATGAAACTATGAAACTACTAACAGAAAATAAGTTTTGCTTTTCTGCCACAGAGTCTCAGCCAGCATCATTATCTGGAGGCTTATGACATGCATAATTCATAGACATGAATTCCAACTGATATGGTTTGTCTGTGTCCTCACCCAGATCTCATCTTGAATTATAGTTCCCATAATCCCCATGTGTCATGGGAGGGACCTGGTGTGAGGTAATGGAATCATGGGTCCAGTTACACCATGCTGATCTCATGATAGTGAATAAGTTCTCATGACATCTAATGGTTTTATAAGGGGCTTTTCCCACTTTGCTCGGCACATCTCTCTCCTGCTGCCATGTGAAGAAGGACATGTTTGCTTTCCCTTCTGTGATGATTTTGAGTTTCCTGAGCTCTCCCCAACCATACAGAACTGTGAGTCAATTAAACCTCTTTCTTTTATAAATTACCCAGACTCAGATGTGTCTTTATTAGCAGCATGAGAACGAACAAATAGAATAAATTGGTACTGAGGAAGTGGGGCACAGCTATAAAGATATCTGAAAATGTGGAAGTGACTTTGGAACTAAGTAACCAGCAGAGGCTGGAACAGTTTGGAGGGCTCAGAAGAAGATAGGAAAATGTGGGAAAGTTGGGAACTTCCTAGAGACTTGGTGAATGGCTATAACCAAAATGCTAACAGTGACATGGACAATGAAGTCTAGGCTGACATGGTCTCAGAGGGACACGAAGAACTTGTTGAAAACTGGAGTAAAGGTGACTCTTGCTATGCTTTAGCAAAGAGACTGTTGGCATTTTGCCTTGCCCTAGAAATCTGAGGAACTTTGAACTTGAGAGAGATAATTTAGAGTATCTGGCAGAAGAAATTTGTAAGCAGCAAAGCATTTAAGAGGAAGCAGAGCATAAAAGTTTGGAAGATTTGCAGCTTGATGATGTGATAGAAAAGAAAAACCCATTTTCTGGGGAGAAATTCAAGCCAGCTGCATAAATTTGCATAAGTAATGAGGATCCCAATGTTAATTGCCAAGACAACGGGGAAAATGCTTCTAGGCATGTCAGAGACCTTCATGACAGCCCCTCCCACCACAGACTCGGAGGCCTAGGAGGGAAAAATTGTTTCTTGGGCTGTGTCCAGAGTCCCCCTGATCTGTGCAGCCTCAGGACATGGTGCCCTGTGTCCCAGCTGCTCCAGCCATGGCTAAAATGGGCCAAGGTACAGCTCAGGCCATTGCCTCAGAGGGTGCAAGCCCCAAGCCTTGGCATCTTCCATGTGGTGTTAGGCCTGTTGGTACACAGAAGACAAGAATTGAGGTTAGGGAACCTCCACCTAGATTTCAGAGGATGTATGGAAATGCCTGACTGTCCAGGCAAAAGTCTGTTGCAGGGGCAGAGCCCTCAGGGTAAACCTCCGCTAGGGCAGTGTGGAAGGGAAATGTGGGGTTGGAGCCCTCAGAGTCCCCACTGGGGCACTGCTTACTGGAGTTGTGAGAAAGGGCCACCATTCTCCAGACCCCAGAATTATAGACCGACTGACAGCTTGCACTGTGAGTTTGGAAAAGCCACAGACACTCAACACCAACCATAAAAGCAGCCAGGATGGGGGCTGCACCTTGCAAAGCCACAGGTATGGAGCTTCCCAAGGCTGTGGGAGCCCACTTCTTGCATCAGTGTGACCTGGATGTGAGACATGGAGACAAAGGAGATTTTGGAACTATAAGTTTTAATGACTGCCTCATTGGATTTTGGACTTGTATGGGACCTGTAGCCCATCAGTTTGGGCCAATTTCTCCCATTTGGAATGAGTGTATTTACCCAACGCCTGTATCCCCATTGTATCTAGGAAGTAACTAACTTGCTTTCAATTTTATAGGTGCATAGGTGGAACGGACTTGCCTTGTCACAGATGAGACTTTGGACTTGGACTTTTGGGTTAATGCTGGAATGAGCTAAGACTTTGGGGAACTGTTGGAAAGACATGATTGTGTTTTGAAATGTGAGGACATGAAATTTGGGAGGGGCCGGGGCAGAATGATACTGTTTGGCTGTGTCCCCACCCAAATTTTGTCTTGAATTCTAGTTCCCATAATCTCCACATGTTGTGGGAGGGACCTGATGGGAGGTAATTGAATCATGGGGGTGGGGAGTTATCCCCATGCTATTTTGAGTGAGTTCTCACAAGATCTGATGGCTTTATATGGGGTTTCCCCTCCTTTTCCCAGCACTACTCTTTCCTGCCGTCATGTGAAGAAGGAAGTGTTTGCTTCTCCTTCCACCATGATTGTACATTTCCTGAGTCCTCCCCAGCCATGTGGAACTGTGAGTCAATTGAACCTCTTTATAAATTAGTCAGTCTCAGTTATTTCTTCATAGCATCACAAGCATAGTGTCTGAAAGGACAACGAGTTTGCAGCACAAGAGGTACAAAAATGAGCCTAAAACTGAATACTTATTTCAAATACTCAAAATGACTATTTCCAGTAGAAATTTCTCTCTTTATCTTTTAGATATGTCCTGAGAGTTTCTGAAGTTATTTAACTGGTTCAATGAGAATTTAATCAAGGTCTGCTTTATATCAAAATTTATGATTTTTATTCAATGCCATACATAGAATTTGTTCACAGTTATCATCAAACACACTCATGTAAGTAAATTCTATTAGAAAAACATGTTCTTCGGTGGTCAGAATATTCTGGGACTGTAGGTTAAAATGTATAAATGTCAAAGTTGAAACTCAGGTTGCTATTTTTTATTTTTAACAGGCACATGCATAGTCCTACTTCTTTTCATTGAGTCATTTTTGTTGGTTTAACTTTTAAATAGTATATACATTTTCCCCTGGAACAGTTCTTGGCTAGTTTGACAGCCTTGGCGGTGTTTTCTGGGTGAGAAGTAGTTTATAGCACTGCCTTTTAATAGTGAGAACCAAATGAACAGCATATCTAGGCAGTGAATAATCTTAGCACATAGCACTCAAATGACATGCAGTCTGAGGAAAATGTGTAGGAGAAACTAAGTCTTACAGGGCTCCACAGCTCAGAGATAAAAACATAGAACATTTGAGATTGTACAAAACTTTCTAGTGTATGGTGATTATTGAGTGTTTATGAATGGTTATGTAGCAGATGTGTAAATAAATGTATCTTGTTGAGTAGAAGATGTCACAGAAGAGAATTCATGAAAATGAAAGCCACAGGCATTGCAAAAAATTAAATGATTTAACTCTTGTATTTGTCTATGGATAGTGTTATCATAATTATATACAATTAGATCTGATGTTCTGAAATACTCTTCAAGAACAATTTAAAACATCACACTAGATGTCCAGAGGTTATCAACTAGAGGCCTGTTGACAGGTTATTAGAAACACATTGTTTGACAATTTCTATTTGATCGGCTATAGTCAGGATACATATTCTCCCACCTGCTATAGTTCTCACCAATTGCTATTGTATTAAATAAAACATGTTTTATTCATTTATTAATATCTTCTGCCTGGTCTGTGAATACAGCTGAGTATGTTTGGTTCAGTAACCTTGGCATTTCAATGTAATGCCATTTTATTTGATTTTTTAATTCTTTTTTCCTCTATAGAAACAAATGTATGTAATTAGACTGACACATAATATGAGCAGAGCTCCTTTGTCTCTTAATTAGTAGTCTTTTCAGTTAATATATCTTTGAACAAGGTAAGCCAATTGCATTAACTGTTTAGTATTCTCCCAGCCTGGCTATGAAAACTTTGGTATATATGATATACTTTTGAAATGCATGCATATTCAAAAATTTATTTTAAAAGTTTATAGAAAATAATGTTAAGCAGAACATAAAACAGGTTTTAAGATTATAGATAAAATTATTTTCTTTTCATAATATATGATGTCAAAATTATTAGTAGGAACTATTTTAAAATGTCAGCAATGGTTATATGATGATTATCTCTATATTTCTCTACTTTCTTGATTATCTTTGGAGACCAGGTTGAGTAAAAAAGAAAGATCATTTTGCATAAACAAATAGAAAAATATTTATTCCATAAAAATGTAGAATGAAGGTGGTATTAAGAGAATTTTTTAAATTGTAAAGATAGCTCAAAAGGCTATGAAAGCTAGGCTTCTGGCTAAATAAGGTAGAGATAAGCCATAATTTTTATGTTTTTATCTATGTATATTCTACTTGCAAATAGTAAAGAATTGGCTATGCGTCTTCTGGAGAGTAGATCAACTATTGAGCTGTGAGGGCTTCTCACCTGCATAGTACACGGACTTGGGGAAAATTCACTCTTCAGTGGCACTGTTACTTACAGCTGTGCTCCCTGTCTCATCAGGGACTAGAATGTAAACAAATAGCTTTTCCATTATGTCATTCTAAAATTATTGACATAGAAAATACTCTGCAATATTTTAATACACTTTGTAAGGGGCATATCATAAATTAGAAGGGTCAAAAATTAATCATAGAGTCAAAGAGAAATTAGAGTATTATGATATTTCAGAAATGATACAATTGTCAACATTTCCATTGAGTATGTTAGGATACGTTAAAAAGCAAGTAGGACCCTTATTTTTTTAGTCCTTGAAATTTTTATATTTTTTCCTATTCTAAAATACAAATAAAATCATTATCTGATGACTGAAATTAATTACATCTTTTACTTTTTTTTTTTTTTTTTTGAGACCGAGTCTCACTTCATCACCTAGGCAGGAGTGCAGTGGTTTGATCTCTGCTCACTGCAACCTCCACCTTCTGGGTTCAAGCGATTCTCAAGTCTCAGCTTCCTGAGTAGCTGGGACTACAGACATTTGCCACCATGCCCTCCCAATATTTTTTATTAGTTTTATTTATTTTTTCATTTTTGGTAGAGACGGGGTTTCCTCATGTTGGCCACGCTGGTCTAGTACTCCTGGCCTCAAGCTATCCCACCTGCCTTGGCCTCTCAAAGTGCTGGGATTACAGGTGTGAGCCACTGCCGCCAGCCACATCTTTTACTCTTTAATGTATGAATGCAAATGAAACATGTAAATATATTTTGATGACACAATATGGAAGAGAAATTATATACTTCATTAAAAAATTACTAATATAAAAAAATTCCTAATGAAATGATTTTGCTTTCTCAGTCATTAGTGAAAATAATTAGTGAGCAGAGAAATATAACACCCTCTTATTTGGGTTGATTTTCATATCCCCATGAAAAGATTGAAGTCTCTCCAGTGTGATCAGCCTCACAGTTTGAGAAACACTGTCCCAGTTAGACAGAAAATCAGATAATTGCAAGAACAATTTGCAATCCCCAGGTGATTTCGAAAACAGAAGTAGACTGGAAGATATATTATTATGTAAAGTGACAAAATATAATTACTGCATGAGAGGGCTTTGTTTTGTGAAGCTGCAGTCTTTAAAAATATAAGGGTGAAGTGAATCACTCTCAGCTTGCTTTCTATCTCTGAACCTGTATCTGTGTTTAGCCTCTGTGATCAGACTGAAGTCGAGAAATAATGTTCCTTTTATAATTTATGTCGAAATCACAGTAATGAAACTACACATGTGGCCGTTAATCTTTCTGAGATCTGTATTCCACACTAGTAGGAGCACTTTGCATATTGCTGATAATTTTGGTGAAAACATATTAAGTCATAAATGTAAAGTGATCACAAGGAATTTTTTTCTTAAATACTTATTGGCTATTGGATAACAAATCTATCAATTACGTTGAGTATTTTCACTTGACATTTCACTTCTAGTTAGGAATTAAGCTATTTTAAGACTGAGGTCTTCTAATTCAGCCTGTCCAATCATGGGTTTATTCCTGTCATCTTTCCTGTCATGTAGCTTTGACTTTGGTATTTATGCATGGATTAAGTTTGTATTTTCTAAGGAATTGAGCAGTAATTTCCCAGGAAATCAGAGGGAGACTCCACTGGTGTTTTACATCTGATATTTCCTATTTCAGCTAATTAATATTTTCTAATTTTGATTTGAGGCTACATCACTGAAGATTATTTGTAATGGTTCAAAGTGACACATATGATTTACAGGCACAGTCTTTAGGTTTGACATGGTGAAATTTTATTCTTATTTAATTTCTATAAACTCTTACCTTCTCTAATAGTCATAGTGTATTAACAAAAGCAAGTTCATTATTTAAGGCTTTAATAATTTAACTGGAAAATCAAATGCATTGTTTTAGAGGCAACTTACAAAATACTTAGGGTAAAATATTATTTTTAATGGAATAAATGATGGCTCCTCAGTTCCATGTCTGTCTTTAGTGTAACTATTTATTAGCAAATTTAACAAACATGCTTTTCAAAGAAACATAGACCCTCATCTTCAGATTGAACAAACTGACAAAATTTGGTGGTAGGTAGAATGAGATAGCATTGTAGAATTGTAGAATTAACTAACTCGAATAACGTATTATTATAAATAAAGTATTATGAGATAGATTGAGTTACATAAGAAAAAATTACTCGCATTATTTTATTTTTTAATTTTCTGTTATTCATGTACAGAATTTAAAGAGTTAAAATGCCCCCAAAGTCTTAGAACCTCAAAACTGCATTCACCCTTTTCCATTTCTCTTCACCCCAGAATCTGCAGAACCTGACATTTTCAATTCTTTGCATCTTCTCGTATTTACTTCTGTATCATACATAAAATACTTGCTACTTCTTGATTTTTAAAAATGCAGACAAAATACAATTTAGTTTGAAGACAAGGATTTCTCTCTTGTATCCCTTGCTCCTCACACTCTCCTCCCTCTCTTTCCCAGTATAGTTATATTACAATTATTTGTCAAACCAATGTTTATATTATAGTGACTTTGTAGATATCACATCAATCTTGTAATATGCTCTGATTGCATTTTCTTTCCTGTATAATTTTTTGGCTTTTCTTGATGGTGTTAATGGCCCCTTGTTTTGCCCTTTGCCTGGTTTTCTATATACTTATTAATAGTCTTTTAGAGGCTTTGGAGACTTTCCGCAAATATTCAGTCATGCTAGCTATTCATTCATACTTGAGAGTGGGGCATTAAAATGAAAATGGAAAACTTTGTATAGAACTCAGCTTAACAACTGCTCAGCTTCACCGTGAGGTGATCAGATGCATACCCATTTATTTGTTTGAGAGTTGGTATTGGATAAAGCAAGGCCAGCTTTCATAAACAAATAGATCCTAAATGTGTAAAGGCTTAAATGCAACAGAAATGTTTTACTATTCACTTCTGTGGTTAATGGATTAATGTTCTCTCTTTAGAGATTCAAAAACAGACTTTCTTCATCTTGCAATCCTACTGGCCACAGGGTGTTGTAGTACCCGTATGGCAAAAAGGGAAAGAGCACTTAGAAGAGGGCGTACTACCTTTTCCATCCTGGGCCTGGAACTGACACACATCTGTTCAAACTACAATGGCCAGAATAGTTCAAGGTTATACATTTAGTACAAATTGAGATAGGAAATGCAGTCTCAGCCTAGGCAACTGGTTTCCAATGACAACTCTATGTGGTAGAAGAGTATTAATTTTGTTGGCAGGTAGCTATCTATGGCACAGAAATTTTCTCAAAGTGTCAGCACCTGTAGGTCCTTGCTCAGGGCAAGCCTTGCTCAGTGCTGGCTGACATTGCACATTTAGTAAATGAATAGTCAGTGCTTCTTAAACAATGGACATACAAATATATGGTAAAATACAGATTCTGATTCCAGATACCTAGTGTAGAATTTGAGTTTCTGAATTTCTAACAAGGTCTCAGGAATCATTAATTCTGCTAGTCCATGGAACATAATTTGAGTAGCAAAGACCTAGGTTGCAACACTCTGCCTCCATCTATTCCTTTCTTTTCTTAGTACAGAGCTTTCTATTACATTCCTCCAGAGAATACACCTCATCTTTAATGCCAGAGTGTATGAAGGTACTCTCCCAGTTGAGGGTAGTGAGGGAGGACCCCTAGTAATCTGCTGGCTTCCTTTGCAGCTTTTCTTTCTTCCTTTTTCCCTTCCCTTCCCTTCCCTCCCCTCCCCTCCCCTCCCTTTCCTTTTCTTTGATAAGGAGACTCACTCTGTAGCCAGGCTGCAGTGCAGAGGCACCATCTCGGCTCACTGCAACCTCCAACTCCCTGGTTCAAGCGATTCTCCTGCCTCAGCCTCCTGAGTAGCTGGAATTACAGGCACGCGCCACCTAGCCCAGCTAATTTTTGTATTTTTAGTGGGGATGGGATTTCACCAGGTTGGCCAGGATGGTCTCGATTTTCTAACCTTGTAATCTGCCTGCCTCGGCCTCCCAAAGTGCTAGGATTACAGGCGTGAGCCACCTATGCAGCTTTTCAAATAGACTTCCCAACATCAGCTCCCCTGCTTGCCTGCCTTCAGAGAGGGCTTCTACTTCTTGAGGTTTGTAGAATTCTGCAGTGCGCATCAACTTGTTTCTTTTAGACATGTAAGGGGAAGAAAGTAATATATTTTCCTCACCCATCACAAGGCTTAAGTCTGACACCCCTATAACAAAAGAAAGATTAACAAGAGAAAAGCATATCACTTTACTTAATATACGTTTTTATGAGACAAAGAGGCTTCAAAAATGAAGACTCAAAGACTCAGGGGAAATTGTGTTTTGTTACAGACAATCATGCAGGAGTGTGATTGGAGACAAATAATGATAAATAAAAATAATGATAAATTTAACATAAATTTAAATAAAACAATAATAAATAATAAAAACAAATAAACATAGAAATAGTAAATTGAGAGAACTTTGTAAGGCCTGTTTTTTCAGATTCTTCTTGGCTTCTGGGTATAGAGCAGATTACCTCTGGAATGAGGATCTTAGGACCTATTTTCAAGGCGAGTAGTTAAGAGAGACTTGTATGACGATGTGTCAGAGGAAAAACGTGGGAGAAGGTCAGAGAGGGACCTTTCTGCTCCTGTGTTTTTCTCAATTTGTTTTCAGTTTTCAATACTCAGTATGTCAATATGCCATATTTTGGGGGCATCATGTTCTGAGTCCTGAGCTACTTAAATTTCTATTATATCTGCTCTCATAATTACTACTAACCTAATCAATTTATAACTTCCAAAAATCTGTTGACATCTCTTGTTCTAATCTCTCTAGTTGAATACTTTAAAAAATAGATATCTTAATGTCATTTTAGCGGAATTGCAAAAGGGAATAGAGTTAAAGTCTTTCTATTATATAATTAATTATGAAAAACTAAAAATATTAATTGCTTGGAATATAACAATACCAGAAAAAAACTACTTGATAAAAGAAAAACAAAACTAGAACAGCTGATTGCTTATTTTGGCTACATAATTTTTCACAAATGGCTTCAATGAATTTTCTTGCATTTGTACTACATTACCCTGAGTACTTGTCTGTTATGAATGTGGGATCACTATCACTCTTTTCTGTTAGTGAGATTCCTTTGTCTTTGTAGTTCCAGGTTAGAATTTGCCAGTAAGAGAAGTTGCATGAGGTACAGCAGTCAGAAGTAAAGAGGAAGCTATTATTGTTTGGGGGTAGCCTCTGCAGTCGGATGAGCAGGCCGGCAAAAGCTTTACACTGCCTTCCCAGCAAGCTCTTCAGAACCAACCACTTTATTGCTGCAGGCTGAGCAGGCTGGGAAAGCTTCTTAGAAAAAAAAAAAATTGCAAACCTTCCAAGCAAGCTTTTTCTTTTTTTAATTGAGATAAAATTTAATTACTGTGAAATGTATAATTTGATACATGTATCAAATACACCCATGTAATAACAACTCGATCACAACCTAGAATAATTCCATCACTCTACAAAGTCCTCTGGTGTCTCCTCCCAGTCAATTTCTACTCCACAGGCATCCAAACTTTGAATTACCATATAGATTGGATTTTTTTAAACTTCATATAAATAGAATACTACAGGATATACATCTAAGTCTAACGTCTTTCTCTCACCTCGATGTTTTTGAAATTCTTGATGTTGTTACATGTACAACATTTTCCTTTTATTATTAAAGTATTATCTATTTATTAATGTCCCATAATTTACGTTATAACACTCCTTTAATACACAGATATTAATATTCTTGTACAATTTCTCTGGACATATTTTCACTTATTTTGGGTAAATAGTTAAGAGAGTAATTGTTTAGATAGAGGACAAATATACTATCTTTATAAGAAGCAGCCAAATAATATTTTATCTCTACCAGCAGTGTCTGAGAGTTCCAGTCGCTCCACATTTTCAACCAATTTAGTGTTGTCCATTTTTAACTTTTACCTAATCAAGAGTGTATAAAGTTTTTCAGTGTGGTTTTAATTTACATAATTTGAAGACTAATGATGTTCAATCAGTTGTCATATGCTTATTTGCTATTTGCATAGCTTCCTTTTAACAATTTGATATCCTTCATGTACAGTAGAACTCACTGTTTTTAGCATACAGTTCTGTGATCTCTGAGAAATGCATAAAATCATGTAACCATCATCAAAATCAATATATAGAACTGTAGTGTCACCCCCTCAAAATTTCCCTATGCACTAGTCAATTTGCTCCTCAATCTTCATGCCCTAGCATCACTGATTTGTATCGTGCCCGTATAGTTTTTCCTATTCCAGAATATAATATAAATTAATCATACAATATACAGCTTTTGGGGACTGCCTTCTCTCACTTGACATAATGCATTTGAGATCTATCCATGTTGTTTCACAAATCACTAAACTGCTCTTTTCATAGCTGGGTAGAATTCTGTTGTACAGATATACCATAGTTTGCTTATTGATTCCCTAGTTGAGGGACAAGTTTATTGTTTTTACCTTTGGAATTACACATAAAGGTGTTAGAAATATTTATGTATAGTTTTTAATATAAATATGTTTTTATTTCAACTTGGGTGGAATCTTACAGGTGGAATAAATTACTGGGCACATATTAAGTATGTTTTATTTTATAAGAAACTCCAAACTGTTCTCTATAGTCATTGTATCATTTTTTATCACCACCAGTAAAGTACAGCACTTCCAATTGCCCTACACACTCACTGTTGTTTGCTATTGCCAGTTTGTTTAAATTTAGATGTTTTAATAGGTCAATAATGGCAGATCATTGTGCTTTTAGCTTGCATTTCCCTAGTGACTGAAGATGTCAAACATTTTTTCATATAATTAACTTTTTGTCTGTGAGAGATGCCTATTGAATTCTTTGCACACATTAAAAAATTAGGTTGTTGGTTTTCTTAATAATAAATTTTGAGAGTTCTTCGGAACTCTTAAAATTTTTTTTAGAGCAAAATTTACTAATTTTGATAAAGTCCAACTTACCAATGTTTGAGTGAATTGTGATTTTGTTATCTTATCCAAGAAATCTTTGCTTAATCAAAGATCACAAAGATTTTTCTCCTATGTTTTCTTCTGGAATCTTTTAGTTTTACTACATCTATTGTCTATTTTGAGTTAACTTTTGTATATGGTGAAAAGTGTAGTTTGAGACTTTTATTTCCTTTTTCTAGGCCCTCCTCCGTTTCTCTTTACCTCCCTCTTTCTTCTATCCTTCTCTCCTTCTTTTTTTCAGTCTTTCGTTTTGTTTGTTGATATCCAGTTTTTGTAGTGCCATTTGTTAAAAAACAATATTTTCTGCATTGAATTAACTTTTTCCAAAAGGTAATTTGCCATATATGTGTGATTCTATTTCTGGAATCCCTATCTATTCTGTTGGTCTGTGTCTGTGCTATGCCACAGTAGTCATGTGGGACTGGAATTTTCCTTACTGAGAGGGTTTTAACTATAATTGTAACTTCTTTCATTGACGTAGGATAGTTCAGATTAACTATTTCTTTTTGAATACCTATGGGTAATTTGTGTCATTCAAGAGATTGAGCTATTTCATCTAGTTATTTGAATTTGTGATCAGAGGGTTTTTTCAGAATATTCCATTATTATTGTATTAATGCCTCTAAAGCCTGTGGTGGTATCCCCTCTTTCATTCCTGATATTTGAAACCTTTGTCTTCTCTTTTCATTTTTCTTGTCTGCTTTTCTAGAAGCTAATCAATGTTATTTGTATTTTTATATAACTACCTTCTGTTTTCACTGATTTTCTTTTCTTTTTTTTTTTTTTTTTTTTTTGCTCTTATTTTTGTTGGTTTCTGTTCTTGATTATGCACTTCCCTCGTACTTCTTTGGACTTGAATTGTTCTTCTTTTTCTAGTTTATTAAGGTGGAAGATTAGTCATTGATTTGAGACACTTTTACAATATAAACATTTAGATTTCTCTCTATGCTCTCTTTTTTTTTGAGACGGAGTCTCGCTCTGTTGCCCAGGCTGGAGTGCAGTGACGCGATCTCGGCTCACTGCAAGTTCTGCCTCCTGGGTTCACACCATTCTCCTGCCTCAGCCTCCTGAGTAGCTGGGACTACAGGCGCCCGCCACCACGCCTGGCTAATTTTTTGTATTTTTAGTAGAGACGGGGTTTAACCATGTTAGCCAGGATGGTCTTGATCTCCTGACCTCGTGATCTGCCTGCCTCGGCCTCCCAAAGTGCTGGGATTACAGGCGTGAGCCACCGCGCCAGGCCTCTCTATGCTCTCTTTTAGCTGCATCTCCTAAACTTCAGTATGTTGTTTTCTTTATGCAATTAAAAATATTTTTAATCTCCCGTGTGACTTCCTCTTATATTCATGGGTTACTTGGAAATGTTATTTGATTTGCAAATACTGAAGGGTTTTACAGATATCTTTCTGTTGTTTATTTCTAGTTGAATTCCACTACTACCTGAGAACATACTCTATATTATTTCAATTCTTTCAAATTTCTTAAGATTTGTTTTATGAGCCAGAGTATGGTTTATCTTGGTGACTGTTCAGTGTAAACTTGAATGAATATTTGCTTTTCTTGGGTGAAGTGTCCTATAAATGTCAATTAGGTTAAGTTGTCCAATAGTGTTGTTCAGGTCTTCTATATCCTTACTGATTTTCTGTCATCTTGTTCTATTGATTACTGAGAGGGGAGTGTTGAACTCTGGTGATGATATTAGATACAGTAGGGCCTTGTAGACTAGGTTACTCTGAGGAAAATTGAAAACTATTAGAGAATTTCGGGCAGTGCAGAGATATAACATGCCACATATTTTAAAAGAAAAACTCTGGCTGCTGGAAAAATAGATGCAAGGGAATTGAGGATTGAATCAAAGACACTTGTTAGAAAGTTATTTCAATTGCCCATGTGAGAAAAGAAAGATGACATATACCATGGTGGAAGTGGTAAAAAGAGTTAGATTTTTGATATTCTACAAAAATAAAGTCAGCATAATTTAGAAATAAATTGGATGTAGGATGTGAGTGAAAAGAAAATCAAAGATGAGACCAAAGTTTTTGTTTTGAATAACTGTAAAGGCATTGCTATTAATAGATCTGGGGAATGATTTGGACAAAATAGGACTTACAGGAATTTTGTAGATATTCAGTGTTGGAAGCTAATTTGAAATTCAAGAAATCATTAGGCTACATGAGTCTGAAGTGGCAGGCAAAGGCAGGGGCTGAGATGCAAATTTGAGGGTCATCAATATATATTAATAGATGTGTGTTGAGACTAGTTGATGTGAGCAGATATTTTAAAATGAGAAGTACAAGAACAGAGCTCTGAGGCTCTGCATGATGAAGAAATTAGAGAAATATTTTTAATAAAGAAGTGATTTATTGCATCTCATATTCCTTCAAAGGTTAAACATAATGATAATTGAATAAAAATGACCCCTGGATTTAGCAACATGGGGTCATTGGTGACTTCAGTAAGAGTAGATTACTTTCATTATATTTGTGAGGGCAGGGATCCAGTTTGTAATGGCTTTAGGGGAGAATTAAAAAATAGAAAGTTGAGGGAGCCAATAAATTAAATGTAATACAAAATAGAGAAATAGGTTGGAGAAAGGAATCAAAGAACTTTTAAAATGAGAGAAATCTTGCATATTAATATGGTAAAGGAGAGGATATGATAGAAAGACAAGGACAAATTATAATTCAGGAGAGAATGACGATATTTGAGGAAGCAAATCTTGAGCAGGCAAGAGGTAGTGGATTATGGTTCACCACTGGGAAGCAGGTTTTTTCCAAGGACAAAGTTTAGTCACAGCAACAGAAGAGAAGAGAGGTGCAGGTAAGTCGGTAAATATAGTAAGAGGAATTTGTGAAAATTATCTTTTGATTGCTTCTATTTTCCCAGTGAAATGAGAATCAATAATTTCCATTGAGTGAATGTGTGGTGGCACTATGTTCTGAATGTTTGTGTCCCCCCTCGAATTCATGTGTTGGAATCCTAATTCCCAAGGTGATGGTCTCAGGAGGTGGGGCTTTTGGCTGGTGATTAGGCAGGAAGATGGCAAAATGGCACTCTCATGTATGGGATTAGAGGCTTTATAAAAGAGGCCCAAGGGAACTTGGTGGCCCTTTCCTCCAATGAAAAAGCATCAAGGAGGCACCTTCTAGGAACTGAAAAGTTGGCCCTTATCAAAAACCAAATTGGTCAGTGCCTTGATCATGAACTTCTCAGTCTTCAGAATTGTGAACAATACATTTCTGTTGTTTATAAGCCACCCAGCATATAGTATTTTATTACAGCAGTCCAAATGGACCAAGACAAGTCTTTTGAGATTTAAAAAGAAAAGGGAATAAATGAAATACTTATCTGTAAGGGTAAGAGATTAAATGGCCTAGAGAATTGTCCTGTGTGTTCAGAAAGCATTACAGACCATTTTAAGGGAAGCTCTTAAACATCAACAAATGTGACCAGTTTGCATGGCCACTGCTTTTCTCCATCCATGGATAAAGAGAAGAAATAAGTTGAGAATTGAGTTTTATTAAGGACCAGGGGGTTATTAAAAGGGGAAGAATGGGAAAGTGGCAAGACAGTTGAGAGGATAGGCAAGTGAGGGATTTTAAATTTGGTTATAAATTTCAAGCTATAGAAATGGGATAATGACATGAATAGTGTGAGTGCTTGTGAAAATTCAGTAAGATAAATGGATTGTAATTCTGGATGGGGCGGAAGAAATGGGGAGGAGGACTAGAGAGCTTGAGCTGCAAAGATAGAAAGTGATGACTGGAGAGTGGTAGGTTTGAAACAGAGACTATGGGGTTGGGTTACTTTGATTAGTAAAGACAATGTTTACAATATGAATATGGTAGTGAGTGACTGTGGTGGAGTTAGAAAAAATTATCTTGGAAATTAAGAGGCCAATATATGAAGAAAATTATCTTCGTGATTTGATATCAACAGAAAAAAGTAGAGGAGTAGTTTTAAAGACAGTAATTGTGAGTCAGGTGTCAAATCTTCAAGGGATGAGGAGCAAATGACTTGTGTCATTTGAACTTAGGGTCTTTAGAAAGAAAGAGAAGATAATATATTAGAATTGACAATTAGAATAAGATGAATATCTACTACATCTCCAGGCCCAGTAGTTAGAGGTGGTAAGAAAGGAGACAAACAGCAGGTACGTGAGCTGTGTGAGAAGCCAGAGGGCAGTAGAGCAGGAAAATGGCAGGAATACTCAGAAAAGTTTGAGAATATAGTGAGGTCTAGAGACCAAAAAATAGAAAGGCTTCAAGAGTTGGGAAAGGGAGAAAAAATAGATAGAAAAGAGGAATTAGAATCTGGGGTATGAGGAATAACCTGGAGACCTGAGATTGCTGGTGATTAAGATAAAAAGAGACAAAGTTTAATTATTCTCATACGGCAATCCAATTTTCTCAGCATCATTTGTTGATAAGGTGTCCTTTCCTAGTGTACGGTTTTTTGATTTTGTCAAAAATCAGTTGGCTGCAAGTATGCAGCTTATTTCTGGGTTCTCTATTTTATTATGTTGATCTATGTATCCATTTTTGTATCAGTACCATGGCGTTTTGGTTACTATAGGCTTGCAGTTGAAATCAGGTAGGTGGGTATGTAAACTAGTATAACTTCTATGGAAAGAAGTATGAAGAGTTCTCAGAGAACTAAAAATTAAACTACTATTTGATCCAGTAATCCCACTGCTGGGTATTTACCCAAAGAAAAATAAGTCATTATATCAAAAAGTTATCTGCACTTATATTTTTATCACAGCCCTATTTACAATAGCAAAGATATGGGCTCAGCCTGTGTCCATCAATGGATGACTGGAAAAAGAAAATGTGGTATACAATGGAATACTGTTCAGCCATAAAAAAGAATGAAATAATGTCTTTTGCAGCAACATGGATGTACCTGGAAACCATTATCTAAAGAAAAAAGTCAGACACAGAAAGACAAATACTGCATGTTCTCACTTATAGGCAGATGCCAAGTAACACATGGACATAAAGTATGAAATGATACTGTATATTCAGAAGGTTGGGGGTCTCTGAGGGAGCGGATTATGAGAAATTACTTAATGGATACGATGTACATCATCCCAGTTTGAATATGCTAAGAGCCCAGATGTCACCCATGATCTGGTTTGCTGTGTCCCCACCCAAATTTCATCTTGAATTCCCACGTGTTATTGGAGAGACCTGGTGGGAGGTAATTGAATCATGAAAGCAGGTCTTTCCCATGCTGTTCTCGTGATAGTAAATAAGTATCACAAGATCTGATGGTTTTACAAAGGGAAGTTTCCCTGCACAAGCTCTCCTCTCTTGTCTGCTGCCATGTGAGATGTGATTTCCACCTCCCACCATGATTGTGAGGCTTCCCCAGCCACATGGAACTGTAAGTCCATTAAACCTCTTTTCTTTTGTAAATTTCCCAGTCTCAGGTATGTCTTTATCAGCAGCATGAAAATGGACTAATACAACCCCTTAACAAAATTGGACTTAATACCCTTAAATTTATACAGATAGAAAACAGTGATAAAGGTTATAATTAGTTTGGGCCCAATGATTCCAAATAGATAGCGATGAAATTCAGAGAAAGAGGAAATGGCCTCACACCTGTAATCCCAGCACTCTGGGAGGCCGAGGCAGGTGGATCGCAAGGTCAGGAGATCGAGACCATCCTGGCCAACAAGGTGAAACCCCGTCTCTACTAAAAATACAAAAAATTAACCGGGCATGGTGGCAGGAGCCTGTAATCCCAGCTACTCGGGAGGCTGAGGCAGGAGAATGGCGTGAACCCGGGAGGTGGAGCTTGCAGTGAGTCAAGATTGTGCCACTTGCACTCCAGCCTGGGCGACAGAGCGAGACTCTGTCTCAAAAAAAAAAAAAAAGAAAGAAAGAGGAAATGGCATTAGAGGTTGGTTCATATAAGAGGAAGTTCTGGACTGGTCCTCTCTAGTGGAGGTCTACAGAGGGTAAGTCTAACTTTGAGTGTGTCCAGGAAATTCATGAAGGAAATGAAATAATGTACCTGGCATGAGAAAGAGAATTTAAGTAATGCACAATTCAGAAACCCTTCATATTGTACTCACACTATATAAATTACACATCTTTCAGTTTATATTTAATATATTTTCTTTACATAGGTGAATATTATATTTCATTAAGTAATTATATTTTCTAAATGTGGCTAATTTATAACACGTATAATTTAATTTATAACATTTTATAAATTATTTTATAACATTTGTGGATGATTTTGAAAATGATATGATGTTTCTAAAGATATGTAATCTTGTGTAAAATATAGGCTGAAACTCTTCCACAACCTAAATCATAGCTGATCCATCAGTGTCTGCTGTGTAAGTTGGTTATTAAAAAATAAATAAATCATAAATTCTATGAGCAAAGTTAATAACAAATATGAGGGCTGTGGCAGGAGCCAGACCAGCCTCTCTTCTTCTGATTAAATGAGAGAGATTGATTTAAAATTTATACTATCAAGCAAAAGGCAATTTCTGTATTATCCTCAGGCAGTTAGTTACACATTGGTGAGAACACAGCCATGTTCCAAGTCTCTCCATTATATACACTTACTTTGAAATTGTTAGTTCATTTCATCATCAATCACCTACACTTTCATTCAGGAAACATAAACTAGCAATGCAGTTCATTTGTGGAACACTTTTCATACTTTGCAAAATGTGAAACTGAATTCTTCACATTGTTAAATTCAGCTTTATTTTTCACAAGGGAATTGTAAACACGTGTTAAGGAGAATCACCAAAGCGCTGAGGCAGAGGGTGAACATAGAAATTATTTTCTTGATTCTTCTCTAAGCACAGTACTCTGAAATGATGATATTTAGTTGTAAACTGTCTTTTTCTTTTCTCCTAATGTAAATGAGAAACTGTGGTTAAAACCAGATTTTCTAAGCATTTAAGACAATGAACTTAATATACTGCAAAAAAAAAAAGCAATCTCTCATTTCCTCTTTATCATTTGTAACTGCTTCTTTATTCAGTTTTTTTTTTGTTTGTTTTTTGTTTTTTTTTGTTTTTGTTTTTACAGAGTGTTGCTCTGCCACTAGGCTGGGGTGCAGTGGTGCGATCTTGGCTCACTGCAACCTTCACTTCCTGGGTTCAAGCGATTCCCCTGCCTCAGCCTCCCGAGTAGCTGGGACTACAGGCGTGTGCCACCATGCCCAGCTATTTTTTCTGTATTTTAGCAGAGACAAGGTTTCACCATGTTGGCCAGGATGGTCTCCATCTCCTGATCTCATGATCCAGCCCCCTCAGCCTCCCAAAGTGCTAGGATTACAGGCGTGAGCCACAGCGCCTGGCCTATTCAGTTTTTTAACAAGGATTTCCGAAGCACACAGCACATAGCACACAGACAAAATGAAAGCTTATGTAAATTCTAGAACACTCAAATAAAAGGTAGAATATTTTAATTATGTAAAACACTTTCTATCATTTAGAGGCTTGACTTTTCCCATTATTAATTTAGATTAGTTTTAAAAATATTCCAAATAATTTATATACTTATAAGTTTAATAATCAGTTTGACAAAATTTGAAAAAGAATACATTCAAGTCATACTTGGGTATGTAGGGGGAAATGTTTCCAAAGAATCAACTGAGGAGATTTTTTTCTCTTTAACAATTGCTTTATATTGAAATTTTTTCCTCTATTGCATTTTTTTTTCTTTGCACTGCTGATCTAACTGTTTGCTGGCATATCCATTATCTTTTATAGTCACTTCAAATAGCAAAAGCATTAGTTGCATATAATTTTCATCACTTCTTCTCCTGGACTTGAAACCAGTTCCCCCGATTGCTTCATTTTAATAGCCTACACATTACACTAGAATGCTCCAACATCACATTGGTGCAAGGTGACTGTGACCAATGCAGAAGGCAAATTAAAGACCTTGAAAATGACACTGTGTACATAAGAGAAAACTACTTCCCTTGGTGGAGAAGCATGAACAAACAAAGTCACAAACATCTGGAAAATAGAAAGGTATTATAGGGAGAAAAAAAAGAACAGAAATGTTTTTATTGAGACCCATGCCTTTATTGCAAACTTCCAAAGTTAGTTTGTCAGCCACATTTGTGAGATTACAAAACATATTTTCAAGGGCAGAAAAACGCTTTTATTGGCATACCTTTCTATTTGAATAGAATATATATCAGCAGTCACATCTTCCATTATTCTAAATTATAGTCTAGTGACACTTTTGAGGATAATAATCACATTAACATAATCCTAAATTCATTTTAAAAATACACCACCCTCAATGAAATATGTCTTTGTGAAAGCAACACAAATGTTTTATTTTTATTTTTTTTAAGACTGAATAAATAAGGCTGTTTGATCCTGTGCAGACATGAGCAAAATGCTGTTGTTGGGTTATTTTTCTCCTTTTTCTTTTTCTTTCTTACTTTTATTTTTCAAAAATGTCATATATTCTTTCCTTAAGTGACTTGGATGGTTCTATGGCTCAAAAGAATACATCAGCTTTATTTGCAAGCAAAATGCCTAAACTCTGGCTATGTCCACTGGAAGTCAAAGGGTATAACAAATATTCAAAGTTAAATTTTTTTGCTTCTCAACAATTCCATGAAAACCTTAGAATTTCTATTTGATTATTCAAAACAGGAGGCAGAGCATTTAATGGTGGGATCTATTGTTAAAGCAAGATCAGTAACTTTTCAGCCCTGACTGCCAGAAGAAAACCAAAAGTATAGTTGGAGGAGGAAGAGAAAAAAGAATGAAAACAAAATCAGAAAAAGGAAAGTAAGACAGTAAGAGAAGTAGAAAAAGTAAATGACTTTTTCAGTATGTTAATAAGTGAATGACACAAAGGTATCATGAAGGAACATGAAAGAGTGCCACTGAGATCACTTCAATCATTTGTACGTGATACCAGCTCATTCACCCACAAACTTTTATGGTGGGACCAGTATTAGCAGACTGCTGCATCAATAGAAGGAGCTTGGTTTCTAGGCTTTTAAGCTTCTACTTGATAAACAACCACACAAACAAACAAAATGTCCTAAGGTAGGCAAGAACAGAGCTTAAAACAAGTAAAAATGCAATTGACATCAATGACTGAAAATCTAATTAGAGTAAAAGTTAAAAAAGACACAACTGGGAGCTGGAAAAGTTAAAATCTGGAATGCAACTAGCAAAAATGACAGAAGATTGAGTTTGAAAAGCATAGTGAAACAAATAAGCACTCTTTAAGATGGAATGACTACTTTGAACAAAGCATGGGTTAGCATAGAAAGTCAGTTGTCAAAGCTGAAATTTATCACTCATATTTCATCAGCAACTAATTCTCACAAGGAACTAGAGAACTTTAAATAAATTAAAAAAAAACACACACTTAATGTGAGGGAAGTGCAGAATTCATTGGTCTTTCTGAAGTCATAATATCCAATGGCTTAGGTGATCAGGAAAAGGAACATGTCAGTTTAAAAATTTGCAAAACAATGAATTACTTGATATATTTGGGGGAAAAGTGACAAATCTTTTCTAATTCAATTTTTAAAAGTTTTTTTTTTTCAATTCAAGCAAGGATCACTTTTAGGTTACCATTAAGAATTATTTGATATGGCATAATAGTACAATTTACTGGAAAACAAAAAATAAGCTAATTCAATTTTTCAATTAAGTATGTACTAAATATCTACTGTATAATTGACTTTTTCCTTAGAAGTATAAAATAAACTATATTCCTAAACTCAAAGAAAGAGTAATAGGAGATACATAATTTGGTTTACTGTAAAAGTGAGTCAAATATTTTGAAAACAAGTTAAAATCTCTTTTGGTTAGATTTTTAAAACTCAAGGAGAAAATTTTGAAAATCAATAAAAATCTATAAACATTAAAAATCATTATGTTCAATTATTTCAGATAAATTAATCATAATTGAGGCCTTTACTATATTTGCAATTTTTTTATGTGACATAAAGTTTTAAAGAATTAAGAAATGGCATGAGTAAGATATAAAATCTCCATACTTATCCTTTCAAATGGACAATAGACAATGTGCAAAGCTATTGTTGAATGATAATATTAACTTTAGAGGGCATGCATTAAGGCAGTTGTCATACTTGGAAGAATTTGAAAATTATTTTATCCTACCTACACATAAAATATCTCCCATGTACAATTCCAAGCACTCCAAAGCTTACCAGGCAAAAGAGCATGGTGTTTAAGTATGGTAGATATGCTATACTCATGTTAGGTGGATTCCCTGTTTTGCTTATTTTTCTCTTCTCATTTGTCTCATTTATGGAGTTTGAATCACAAAAGAGCTCTCCTCATAGACTTATTGTAATGACTAAATGAATAAATCTATAGCTCAAATCATGAGCAAAGAAAGTTCATTACAAACATTTAGATATTATGTGAAGTATTATAGCTACACTATGAAGATAAAGGGAATTTTGCAAAATTTGCACTGCTTTACTATATTGCCACTTATAAGTTCTCCATCACATGATATATAAGAGTTTTTATTTTTCTTTATCTGTCTTGGAATACAGACAATTCTGGTGTAAATTTATTTTAATTTAGTCTTGAGAGTCATCCCTGTGGCTGCAAATTTCCTTTCCATTTGCATCAAATGTATGGAGATTTAGGTTGTCATTTCCTACTTTTCTTCCTTGTGCATTTTGTAATACCCAGTCAGCAGCGTGGTCACTTATGGGTAGTTTTCACTTCAAGTCATTCAATCCCATGAGAACAAATATTTTTATAATCTTTAGCTCCTACTGTTAACAAATGTTCATGGGAATACACTATAGCAGATTAGAATGATTTGCATATGTTGAGAAGATGCTAAGTTAAAACCATTAAATTATTATTTTAAGCAAAAAATAGCCAGCATGGGACTTAGTCCTGTCCTTTATGTAAACGTATAATTAAATTGTTAAAATTTTTTAGTGACTGTGTTCATGACTATGTTCAAATGTGACAATTTCTCAAACCGCTTTTATACTTCCACTCACAAACCTTAACTTTAGTAACATATTTAGAAAGACTAGAATTAATCCACATTCCCTCATAAGTCAACCAGGATCCTTATCTCTCACATAAATGTTGATGTGAACTATTTATCTGATATCCGTAACTTTGATTTTTTTAAAGGCACAAGGAAGGTAAGAAGATTCATAAATAAACACAGCAAACTTAAAAGAGAAGTTTATAAAGAAAAAAATGTACTCAATAGACATAGTTTGATCATGTGTTGGTTAATAGTTTTGATAAGGATCACTTACGGTGAGAAATTTCTACATAGTCTGAAATATATTTGCTATTAGATTACAGTTGTATTAATTCCCTCAAAATGCCTATAATGCATTCTAAAAGAGTGTTACTGAAAATTCTTGGATTTTAGAAGTATTAAGCAAACTTAGATTGGTGGTGAGTTGTTTGGCACAGAAACTGACCCTGGAAATCTATTTTTGAATTCACACATAATTAATTTGGACCTTAATGATGTGTAACATAGCATGACATCTGTTTTCAGCAGTGCTGCTGGCTTAGTGTCAGGACTATCATTAAATATTTAATAATATTATATATCTATGAATACAAAATCTAATCCTGATTCTTAACTCATTTTACAAAATGCCTGCTCAGAATGCTGCTCACTTTAACTCTACATGAATCAACTATCTAAAATATTCAAAGGTCCTTGTGCAAGATGGCTGACTAGAAGCAGCTGGTGAGCACCTCTCTCACAGAAAGAAATCAAGATAGCAAGTAAATATTAACACTTCAAGTAGATCACCTAAGAGAGCACATGGAATTCAACAGAGAAGTGATGGGAATCATGGAAAGCAGAGGAGAGCAAAGCCAGGCAGCCTGCTGACATGGGACCAGCCTGAAGCTGGGAGAGGCTCCCTGATGCAGGGAAGGGATGAATGGTGTATTGGGCTGAGTGAAGAGGTTCCACCCTGAAGTCACTCCCACGGAGAACCATGGGACAGGTGTTTTCCGCGGGTCTCAGATACATTGTGGCCATGAGATAGATGACAGTGTATGTCTGAATTGACAGTCATGAGCCTTGGGACAGGGATGTAATAGAGAAACAGATCACATTCATGCCTGTCTAAGAAGTGAAGCTACTGCGGCCATCTCACCTCCTGCAGAGACCTTGGCACATTTCAGCAGGAGATCCCCAGCCACTCCCATCAGGAATTGTGCCCATGCTCAATATTAGAGTATTTGTGGGGAAGCCAGGTGGTCCAACTCTGCCTAGCTTCCCCACGGCTAAAACTGAACAGGAAACTCAAGCACTGGGCATTCCAATGTCCAGCCCATCACCTGAAACAACAGAGAGCACACAGTAAATAATGATCAAGTACGTACCCATCTGGATTTGTCACAGCCACCTTTTACCCATAAGAACCACCTTACTGGCATGGAGGCTGAACTGCACGACTCAATATAACACCTGCTGACAGAAGTTCATAGGGCTATAGAAGCCAAGCCAAAAGACTGTACTCAACACTGCAATCATCTCTAAGGAAGGAAAAAATTCCATTGAAATGAAAATTAATTCAAAAACAAGGATGTCAGCTTCTCCAGATGAGAAGGAAACAGCATAAAAACTCTGGCACCTTGAAAAACACTATCAAAGTATTATACTTGCTCTCTAGCAATAGACCTTAACCAAAATGGAAATTCTGAAATGAAAGATATGCAGCCAACACAGGAACATGTAGATGCAAAATACAAATACTGTTAGACCTAAAAAACAGACAGCAACATAATAATAGTAGGGGACTTCTATTCTTCTCAACCCATTGAGAGCACTAGACAGATCATTGAGGTAGAAAAGCAACAAAGCAACTTTGGACTTAAACTGAACTCTAGAGCAAATAGACCTAATAGACATTAACAGAACATTTCATCCACAAATCACATACATTTTCCTCATCTGCACATAGAACAATCTCCAAAATTAACCAGATGCTTGGCCGTAAAGCAAGTCTCAATGAATTAAAAAAATAAAAATAATATCAAGTATCTCCTTGGATCACAGCAGAATAAGATTAGAAATCAATACCAAAAGGAACCGTCAAAACCACCTAAATACATGAAAACTAAATAATTTGCTTCTGAATAATATTTGAGTAAACAATAAAATTAAAAAAGAATTAATTTTTTAAATGAATAAAAATACAGACACAGCTTATCTAAACCTTCGGGATTTAGCAAAACCAGTACTAAGAGGAAAGTTTACAGCATTAAATGCCTACATCAAAAACATAGGAAGATCTCAAATTAACAACCTAACATTGCACCTAAAAAAAACCAGAGAAACAAAACCAAACCAAACCCAAAGCTAGCAGAATAAAAGAAATAACAAAGATCCCAGCAGAGCAAAATGAAATTGAGACCAAAAATGTTATCCAAAGGATCAACAAAATAAAAAGTTGTTTCTTTGAAAAGATAAACAGAATTGATAGACCAATCACTAGATTAACCAAGAAAACGAGAGAGGCATCAAATAAGCACAATCGGAAATGGTAAAGGTGATTTTACAATGAATATCACAGAAATACAAAAGGTCATCAGAGACTACTATGAACATCTCTTTGTGTACAAACTAGAAAACCTAGAGAAAATGGATACATTCCAGGAAACATACAAGCTCCCAAAAGTGAGCCAGGAAGAAATAAAAATCCTGAAGTTCCCAAAAATGAGTAACAAAATGGAAGCAGTAATTAAATTCTCCTTCCTTCCCCCCAAAAATAAGCTCAGGAAAAAATAGATTCACAGTTGAATTTTATCAAATGTACAATGAAGAGCTGATACCAATCTTTCTGAAATAATTTCAAAAAACTGAGGAGGAATGATTCCTCTCTAACTTATCCTGTGAAACCAGTATCACCCAGACACCAAAATCAGGGAAGGCCACAATAAAAGGGATAACTACTGTCCAATATCCTTAATGTACATAGATGCAAAAATTCTCAACAAAATACTAGCAAACTGAATCCAACAGCACATCAAAACATAATACATCATGATCAAGTGGGTTTTATTTTAGGGATACAAGGATGATTCAACATATGCAAATCAATAAATGTGATTCACCACATAAAGGGAATTAAAAACAAAACCCATATAATCATTTTAATAGATGCAGAAAAGTATTCAATAAAATCCAATACCCCTTTATGATGACAACCCTCAACAAATTAGGCATCAAAGGAACATATGACAAAATAATAAACACCATCTATGGCAAGTCCACAGCCAACATTACAGTAAATGAGGAAAAGTTGAGAGCATTTCCCCTAAGAAAGGAAGAGGACAAAGATGCCCAATCCCACCACTTCTATTCAACAAAGTACTGGAAGTCCTAGCCAGAGAAATCAGGAAAGAGAAAGAAATAAAAGGCATCCAAATTGGAAAAGAGGAAGTCGAATTATCTCTGTTCATGGATGACATAATCTTATAACTAAAAATCCCCACCTCCTCTCAAAGACTCCTAGTCTTGATAAATGACTTCAGTAAAGTTTCAGGATACAAGACCAACATATAAATTTCAGTAGCATATCTATACACTCATAATATTCAAACTGAGAACCAAATCAAGATTTCAATTTTATTTATAATAACCACAAATACACACAAAGAATCTAGGAATACATTTAACCAAGGAGGTAAAAGATATCTACAAGGGCAACTACAAAACACAGATGAAAGGCATTATAGATGACACAAACAAATAGAAAAACATTCTATGCTCATAGATTGGAGGCATTAGTATCATTAGCCAGAAGTGAACAATCTGTAAAAGAAATTTTAAAAATCCCATTTACAATAGCCACAAAAAATTAAATACCTAGGAATTAACTTAATCAAAAACATGAAAGATCTCTACAATAAAAACTATAAAATACTGATAAAAGAAATTGAAAAGGATCCAAAAAATAAAAAAGATATTCCATATTCATAGTTTGGAAGAATCAATATTGTTAAAATGTTTATACTGCCCAAAGCATCTACAGAGTCAATACAATTTTTATCAAAATACCAATGACATTCCTCACAGAAATAGAAAAACAATCCTAAAATTTATATGGAAGCAGCACAAAAGACCCATAATAGCCAAAGCAATTCTAAGTAATAAGAACAAAACTGGACAAACCACATTACCTGATTTCTAATTATACCACAGAGCTATAATAATCAGAACAGCATGGTACTGCCATAAAAATAGACACATAGACGAATGAAACAGTATAGGAGAACCTAGGAACAAATCCACAAACCTACAGTGAACTCATTTTTGACAAAGGTGTTATGCACATTCACTGGGGAAAAGACAATCTCTTTGGTGATTGGTGCTGGGAAAACTAAATATTCATGTGAAGAAGAATGAAACTAATTCCCTATCTTTTGCCAGATACAAAAATCAAATCAACGTCAATTAAAGATTTAAATCTAAAACCTCAAACTATGAAACTGCTACAATAAAACTTTGGGGAAAATCTCTAGGACATTGGTCTGGGCAAAAAATTATTGAGCAATACCTCACAAGCACAGGCAACCAAAGCAAAAATGGACAAATGGAATCCCATCAAGTTAAAAAGACTCTGCACAGCAAAGGAAATAATCAACACGGTGAAGAGACAACATACAGAACAGGAGAAAAATATTTGCAAACTACCCATCTGACAAGGGATTAATATCAGAATATAGAAGGAGCTTAAACAGCTCTTAAGAAAAAGATAACAGTCTGATCAAAAAATGGGCAAAAGATTTGAATAGACATTTCTCAAAAGAAGATATATAAACAGAAAACAGAAATATGAAAAATTGATTAACATAATCATCAGAGCAATGCAAATCAAAATTACAATGAGATATTATCTCACCCTACTTAAAATGACCTCTATCAAAAAGACAGGCAATAGCAAATGCTGGCAAGGATGTGGAGAAAAGGGAACCCTCATACACTGCTGGTGGGAATATAAATTAGTAGCACTAATTAGTAAATTAGTAACACTATGGAAAAGAGTTTAGAGGTTCTTCAAAACACTAAAAATTGAGCTACCACATGATCCAGCAAGCCCACTATTGAATATATACTAAAAAGAAAGAATATTAGTATATCAAAGGGACATCTGCACTCTCATGTTTGTTGCAGCACTGTTTACCATAGCTTAGATGTGGAAGCAATCTAAGTGTCCATCAATAGATGAATTGATAAGGAAAATGTAGTACATATACACAATGGAGTACTATTGAACCATAAAAAGATTTGAAACTAAAAATTCTAGAAGAAAATCTAGGATGTTCTTTTTTCAATATTAACCTAGGCAAATAATTTGTATTAAGACCTCAAGTGCAAATCCAATAAAAACAAAAATATATGATACTTCATTAAACTAAAAAGCTTCTGCATAGTAAAAGAATCAACATAATAAATAAACACTTTACACAATGGGAGAAAATTTTGTAAACAATGCGTTGGACAAATGGCTAATGTCCAGAATTTACAAGGAATTAACTAGAAAAAAACAAATAATTCCATTTAAAAAATGGGCAAAGGACATGAACAGACATGTCTCAAAGGAAGGCATACAAGCAGGCAACATATATATGTACGAAAAAATGCTCAACATCACTTGTCTTCAGATAAATGCAAATTAAAACCACAATGAGATACTATCTTACACCAATCAGAAAGGCTATTATTAAAAGGACTAAAAATTAATAGAGATTTGCAGATAAAATGGAATGCTTATACACCATTGGTGGGAATGTAAATTACTACAACCTCTTTGGAAAATAGTATGGCGATTTCTTAAAGAACTAAAAACAGAACTACCATTTGATCCAGCAATACCAGTACTATCTACCAAGGGAAAGGACATCATTATGTCAAAAGGATACCTGCACTCATAATTCTCACAACACTATTCACAATAGCAAAGACATTGAATCAAAGTGTCCATCGATGGAAGATTGAATAAAGAAAATGTTTTGTATATACACCATGGAATACTATGCAGGCATAAAAAGAATGAAATAATGTCTTTAGTATCACAGCATCAAGGAAGAAGTGAGCCTTTCCCTGAACTGCTGTAATGTATGAGCCTTGTCAGCTCTCAGGGCATCATGAGCTCCTTTCTAGCTCTTGCTAGTGCCATGTTTCATGTAGTGGGTCTTGGCCCAGTTCCAGCTTACTGGCAAATACAATATCACCTGTGATACAGGGTACTTGATAATCACAGCTGAGCAAGTTAAAATAGCATGTCCTCTAAAAATACATGGCTTCCATATTCTTTAGACTAATCTTGTACAACAATCTCTGAAAGAATAGTTGCCAAATGAATTCCTTTCCTCTAAGTTCTTATAAAGGGTCCCATTTTGATATCCAAATACAATGAAATCTTGTTTTAAAACTCATCCTAGAATGGAATTCAGAATAAGTCAGATCCATCTAAAGCTTCACAGAAATAATTTTAAATATAAAAATATTAAAATAATCTCATTGTGTTTCTTCTATATCGATGTAATTCAGAACAGATTACTCAGGGCATTACATTATAGAAGGTCCATTATTTTGTTGTGGCACAAGTTTGCTGATAGTCTTGACTATGCTTGCTGAGAGAGCCCCAAATTATCTGTATCTGTGATTTATGTGAATTTATTTGAATCCAGAATACAAGCAAAGTGAAACTCAAAGCTGTAATGAGGTTGACGAAAAATAATAATAAAAGCAATTGTTCTCAGTTTGAATTGTACTTGATTAGTTTGTTAACTTAAAAGAATACCTGGGTCACATTTTGAAGCATTAGCAGTGAAAATCCATAACTGAACTACATAAATTACAAATTGATTTAGATGAACCAGGTCTGGCTCTAATGTCTAGCATACATGATGTGCTAAAGGTGTTTAATGATCCATGCACAGATGCAGCAGTGAGAGAATTTAACAAAATTGGCATTGGCTTTTATTAGATCTCACATGGTCAAATAGCATTTATCTGATGTGAAGAATGGAGTCAGTGAATTATCAAGTCAACGGATGCTTTTTTTTTTTTTTTGATGTGGTAAACCTCTTTGGATTTATAATAGAATAGCTCATTGGAGAACATTGCAACCTCTAAAATTTTGCTGCAAGGTGAGAAAATACCAGGCAGAGACAAGTTATTAAAAAGAGAAAATACATCACTTTAAACCCTAAACACTTGTTCTTAACACATGATGCCTCTTACAGATGACAGATGTGCATGATTTATAAAACATTTTCTTGTTTAGGAAAACAAAGTGATAAAATTGAGTTGATGGATGTGGTAGCTGGGAGACAAAATCATTCTGTGTCTATGTTAGCCATATGCAATAAAAACTCTAAAATAATGTCCTCTATTTTTTAAACTCAGTAGCAGGTGCTATTTATATTATTCAGTCATTTGGCAAGTAAATCTTCTCTCAATACTCAAAATCTAAATCATCACTGTTGATATTCAGGAAATTGAGAATTATGATTGCTAACTCATAGAAAGGTTTGAATTGTGTTTTTTTTTAAATGTAAACAAAAGTATTGTCATGGTAGGTAGAAAAATGGCCTTCTCAAGATGCCCATGTCCTAATCCCTAAAAACCATTAATATGTTACCTTACATTGCTGAAAGCATTTAGCAGATGTGATTAAATTAAGGGTCTTGAAATGGGGAGATTATCTCGGATTATCTGGGTGAACCTAATGTAATCATAAAGGTTCTGATGAGTGAAAAAGAGATCCAGGAGAGGCAGAGTCAAAGAAAGGATATATGACAACAGAAGCAGAGGTTTGAGTGATTTAATTGCTGCCTTTTACTGAAGATGGAAGGGGCCCATGAGTCCAGGAATAAAGGTAGCCTCTAGAAACTGGAAAAGGCAGGGAAGCTATTTCTCCCCTAGAGCTTCCAGTATGAATGCAACCCTGCTGACACCTTGATTTTGGCCTCATAAGACCCATTTTGAACTTCCAAACTGCAAAATATTTTTTTGCATTGCTTTAAGCCATTATACCACTAGATTTGTGGTAATTTGTTACAATAGAAAAGGGAAACAAATGTAGTCATTTGCCTTATGGCTATTGTGGATTTTGCATAAAGAAGTCTCTTATATTTGTCATCATTGTCCTGCAGCACACTGGAATATGTGGAGAATCACACATATGTACACTTACATGTTTGGAATATCAAGTTTGACATATCAAGTCTAAGGTTAGGCAATGCTTGTATGTGCCATAATATTCTGCTCAGAAAATGCTCAACACTTTGTCTGAACATGCTGTGCAATGCTACCAGGAGGTTCCTTTGTTCTTGCTTCTTGTTTATTTTTTTACATCAATAAATGAAAGACATTCTTTGTGGTCAACAACTGAACTTAAGTTATATACCAACAACATTCTCCAAATTGGCACTGCAACAACAAATAACACCTCTTTCCAATGGATTCATGTTCTTTGAAAAACAAACGAGTATTCTTTCTGCCCATTAAAAAAATCAACTCAAAAGTAACTTTAAAACAACCAAAGGTGTAAGTGTAAATAAATACTTTCTGCAGTTTAAAGATTAGATTGTAATTAATGAGTGAAAATAAAATGTTCTTTTAAAAAATGATTGTATAAGTTTCAAACCACTTGGCAATAAAGATGAAATTCTTTAAAAAAATAATAAGATGAGTGCTCCCCAAAGTTTGCTAAGAGAAATTAGCCCCAGGAAATTCACAAAAAAAAATAAAATGGACTTTATGTATTTGGCAATCAATGCATGCTGGCTTTTCTGTCTTCAACTTTCACAATGGCATAAGAATTCCCTGAAAAGGCCAGAAGTAAAGAATCTTGTTCAAATGTAACTAAGCTTTTCTTTAAGATATTTAAATATGAGACACTTTTATTATTAACTCTAAAAAAGTATTGAGGTAAATGATCATCAAACTATTCTCTGAAACTCATGGTAAATAATATAATGTAGTCATCAACTTGGAATTCAGGCAGACATCCTTAAAATTATTGTGATAGGCATAATAATTTCTATCAGTTCTACCTTGAGATTGTCTTCTTATTTCCATTTTAGAATTGTAAAAACTGAAACACAGGTAGGTTACATACCTCTTCATGATTATCTTATATTTGAATGGTGACGATGGAATCAATGGGAATAAAACCAGTCTATGCCCTTGTGTGCTCTGATACCTTGCTTTTTTTGTCATTTCTAAGTCTCTACTGTCTGTCATCCAATTTTTTTTTTACTTACATGAATGAAAGGCTTTAATTTTATTTTAAAGCAAACAAAATTCCAGGGAAAAGTGAAAAGAACCGTATTGTGTTTCAAGTGGTTTATGTGTCCCCTGCAATTGTCAAAATTCGTCCTTTTCATACCATAAATTAGGGAATGTGATTAATCTGTGGTGGTTTTGCATAGAAAATTTACATAAAAGCAGGCGTTATAATTCATACACTCTAACATAATCGACAATCTGATGGTAAAATTTTCACTATGTGTATTGCAGAGCTGAATTTTCAGTCATACAATTTCAGTGATTTCTAATTCAGCTTTTTGGAATCCTAATCAGTTATTGAGTTAGCATTTTTGACTTCATTCAATTTAATACTTAATTGGTCGAGATATATATATATATATATATAACTTAATAGCTAGTTAGACTCCAAACACTATATGTTCCTGATGTGAAAACCAGCAACTTTTTATATAATTACTTTGCAGATTTTCTGTGGTTCAAGGCAGTGACAGCCATATCCTGCTTGCATGAGGCAAGTATAGACTGCAGCCTTGAATCCGTTTTCATTCAGGTCCATCATCTTGAAGTACCAAAGTATAGTAATGGTTATGACAGTTAAGATTGTTTGGCACCAGGTGACCTTATTATTCTTGCAAATATGAAGCTTAAAATTGTACCATATATAGAAAGTTCAGGTAAATTTGCAATGGTATGATGTAGTACTTGTTAGTCTTAAATTACCATTGGTGTAAGATAATATTATGGTAATGGTTATAACTAAATAATAAAGATACTTTTCATATGAGTTTTTATAAGACTTGTGCTGCCACAAGAATTGCTGAAAGTGACCTCACATGCTCACCTTGTATTGCCTGTATATTAGCAACTTGAAGGTAGGGATTCCCTTACCAAATCATCTTCCCATAGGCCTGAGGCTTCCTCCCCCAACAGAAGGATTTCTTGAGATCCAAGATCTCTAGGTTTTGAAATGTTAGTATTTCCAGAACACCTTTGGAAATAGATGGACCCTAAATCCATCCATTCGTTTATTCCTTCAGTGATGATACTGTTTCCCTATACTTGTTATATGAAAAAGGAAACTCATATTAGAGGGGACTCAATGATTTAACAGGCTCAGAGATTGAGCACATTTCTCTGTGGAATGATAAGAGGATAAGGGGTTCCTAAAACTTCGCTTGCTGACCTTGGGCATACACAGATTTTCCCAATAAAGTGTATTCCTTAACTCATGTTATACATTCTGAAATTTATCCAGACTTCTGCTGCACTACAGGTAAAGACGAAGAAACGATATAATTTGTATGGCAATGCTCTTTGTGATTGTTCAAACTTAAATTATAGTGTCTGTGTTGAAAAATGGCTATACATTGACTTTTAAAAATAAATTTTATTGTGCATATTTAAGGTATAAACACGTTGTGGTATAAATAAAGATAGTAAAGAAATTACTGTAATGAAGCAAATTAGCACATCTATCATCTCAAATATTTACCCACAGTTTTGCTTTTGTGGCAAGAACCACTTAAATCTACTCATTTAACATCAATCTCTTACATGGTACAATTTTATTACCTATGGTCCTCATGCTATACATTAGCTCTCTAGACTTATTTTGTTTTCTTTGTATATTTAATTTTTTTTGGATTCTACATCTAAGTGAGACCATGCACTATTTTTCTTACTGCATCTTGCTTATTTCACTTAGCATATTCTCCAGACTTATCCAGTTGTGGCAAATGGCAAGATCTCATTCTTTATTAGGTGTGAATAATATTACATTGCATATATGTACCGTGGTTTCTTTATCCATTCATCCACTGATGAAAACTTAGGTTGTTTACATATCTTCACTACTGCGAATAATGTTGCAATGAACATGGAAGTGAAGGTATATTTATGAGGTAGTTATTTCATTTCTTTTGGGCATATGCCCAAAGGGAGATTGCTGGGCCATATGGTAGTTCTCTTTTTAATTCCTTTAGAAGTCTCCATACTGTTTTCCATAATGGCTATGCCAATCTATATTCCTATCAATAGTGTGTAAGAGTTCCCTTTTCTTTACACTCTTGCCAACATTTGTTGTCTTTAGGATTTTTCTAATGGGTGTGAGATAGTATCTGACAGTGGTTTTGACTTGCATATTCTTGATGGTTAATAATGATAAGTACCTTTTCGTATAATGGTTGGCTATTTTATGTCTTCCTTAGAGAAATGTTTATTCATGTCTTTTGCCCATTTTTAATCAGGCTATTTGTTTCTTCACTATTTAGTTATATAAATTTTTATAAATTTTGAATATGAACCACATATGAGATATATGGTTTGCAAATATTTTTCCCAATCTGTAGGTAATTCATTCATCTTGTTGATTGTTTCCTTTGCCATACAGAAGTGTTTGGTTTGATGTAGTCTCCTATATTTATTTTTGCTTTTGTGGTCTGAGTTTTTGGTGTAATAGCCAAAAAACTGTTGCCAAAGCCAATACCCAGGAGCTTTTCCCGTATGCTATTTTCCAGGAGTTTCATAGTTTCTTATCTTAAATATTTGGGTCTTTCATCCATTTTGAGTTGATATTTGTTTATGATTTAAGATAAAGATTTAATTTCATTCTTTTGCATGTGGACCTCCAGTTTTCCCAGCACCTTTGTTTGAAGAACTCTCCTCTCCCGGTTGTGTCCTCTTGGTGTCCCTGTCAAAAATGAGTTGACCTTATATGTTTCTGTTTCTGGAGTTTGAATCTGTTTCTGGAGTTTGAATCTATTCTGTTCCACTTGTCTATGTGTCTGTTTTTATGCCAGAAGAATACTCTTTTGATTCCTTTAGCTTTGGAATACACAGTAATTTTAAACCAGGGAGTCTGATGCCTCCAATTGTGTTTTTCTTTCTCAAAATTGTTTTGGCTATTCAGGCCTTTCATGGTTCCACACAAATATTAAGTGTTAAGTGTTTTTTTTTTTTTTTGGAAAGCCTTTTGTTCTGTCCTCCAGGTTGGAGCACAGTGGCGCGATCTCAGCAGCTCACTGCAAGCTCCGCCTCCTGGGTTCACGCCATTCTCCTGCCTCAGCCTCCCGAGTAGCTGGGACTACAGGCGCCCACCACCACGCCTGGCTAATTTTTAGTATTTTTAGTAGAGACAGGTTTCACCGTGTTAACCAGGATGGTCTTGATCTCCTGACCTCGTGATCTGCCTGCCTCGGCCTCCCAAAGTGCTGGGATTACAGGTGTGAGCCAGTGTGCCTGGCCAAATTTTAAGGTTTTTGAAACTTTCTGTGAAGAATACCATTTGATGGGAATTACACTGAATCTGTATATGGCAATATACATGCCTTTGGTAGCATGAATACATGAAGAAAATCAACTCCTCTGATCCACGATCATGGGATAGCTTTCTATTTATTTGTGTCTTCTTCAATTTCTTTAATCAATATTATATGGTTTTCAGTGTACAGATCTTTAATCTCCTTAGTTAAATATATTCCTTCATATCTTATTTTTTGACACTATCATAAATGGGATAATTGTCTTGAATTCCTCTTCAGTTAGGTCATTATTTGTGTATAAAAATGCTACTGATTTGGTATGTTGATTTCATACCCTACAACTTTACTGGATTCACCTACCAGTTCTAACAGTTTTTTATATAAAAATAAATCAATAAAAAACATAGTTCCTCATTTTTTAGCAGTGGGGAAAATGAAGCAGTTGGCCTTAAGTGAAGACCAACATTTAACAATAGCACTTTGTCATATTATTCATCAAAAAAATAAAATGTCATGACAACCGTAGATTCAAACAATTTTATAACATGCTTCCTTTTATTGAATAAAAGCATTCAATATTTTTAAGTAAGTTTTTAAGCCTTGTAAAATCCTCTTCAATGCCTTATATACGTTACTCTAAACCTTATAGATTAAGTCCATAATGCTGGCTATACAAAATTGAAGTCAGATTTTTAAAGCACATTATCCAAAATGCCACTATACTATATGTAAATGACCAAGTGTAATGTGCTGTTTGTTATGAGCAACTGCACATTTTGGTTTGCTTGGGACAGGTCTGGTTTCTGTCTATTGTCCTGGCATCCATCTAGTTTAGCATTTGTCCCAGATTTTCATTTATTAATCAAGATTTTTTTAAAGTAAATAGTTGCTTTAGAATAAATCAGGATAGGTGTGGGAAAACTCAAAGCATCTTATTTCTAGCTTTTGTCATGGTCTCATTGTCTACTTCTAAATTTTGGTTATTTAAGAAGATTGGACACAAAGCTGCAAAGGCTCCATTTATGCATTTATGTATTGTATTATTCCATTTTCACATGCTATAAAGATACTACCTGAGACTGGGTAATTTATAAACAAAACAGGTTTAATTGACTCAGTTCAGCATAGCTGGAAAGACCTTAGGAAACTTACAGTTATGGCAGAATGCGAAAGGGAAGCAAGCACCTTCTTCACAAGGTGGTAGGAAAGAGAGAGAGCACAAGGGAAACTTTCACTTTTAAACCATCGGATCGCATGAGAACTCCCCACTGTCATGAGAACAGCATGGGGAAAACCACCCCCATGATCCAATCACCTCTCACCTGGTCCCTCCCACATCACATGGGGATTACAATTTGAAGTGAGATTTGGGTGGGGGCACAGAGCCAAATCATATCATTCCACCCCTGGCACCTCCCAAATCTCATGTCTTGACATTTCAAAACCAGTCATTGCCTTCCCAAAAGCCCCCAAAGTTTTATCTCATCCAGCATTAACTCAAAAGTCCAAGTCCAAAGTTTCACCTGAGAAAAGACAAGTCCCTTCCACCTATGAGCCTGTAAAATCAATAAGCAGGTGTTAGTTACTTCCAAGACACAGTGAGGGTAGAGTCATTGGGTAAATGCTCCCATTCAAAATGGAAGAAACTGGCCAAAACAAAGGGGCCACAGGCCCCATGCAAGTCTGAAACCCTGCTGGGCAGTCATTAAATTTTAAAGGTCCAAAATCTCCTTTGACTCCATGTCTCACATCCAGGGCATGCTGATGCAAGGAGTGGGCTCCCACAGTTGTGGACAGCTCCATCCTGTGGCTCTACAGCATACAGTCCCCCTCCTGGCTGCTTTTATGGGCTGGTGTTGAGTGTCTGTGGCTTTTCCAGGTGCATGGTGCAAGCTGTAGGTGGATCTACCATTCTGGGGTCTGGAGGATATTGGATTTCTTCTCACAGCTCCATTAGGCAGTGCCCCAGTGGGGACTCTCTGTGGGGTATCCAACCCACACATTTCCCTTCCACACTGCCTTAGCAAAGGTTCTCCATGAGGGCTCTGCCCCTGCAGCACACTTCTGCCTAGACATCCAGGTATTTCCATATATCCTCTGAAATCTAGGTGGAGGTACTCAAACCTCAACTCTTGTCTTCTGTGCATTTGCAGGCTCAACACCACATGGAAGATGTCAACGTTTAGGGCTTCCACCCTTTGAAGCAATGGGCTGAGCTGTACTTTGGCCCTTGTATCCGTGGCTGGAGCTGGAGTGACTGGGATGCAGGATGCCACATCCCAAGGTTAACCCAAGAAACCACTTTTTCCCTCTTAGGCCTCCAGGCCTGTGATGGGAAAAGCTGCCTCTAGGATCTCTGAAATGCCCTGGAGACATTTTCCCCATTGTCTTGGTGATTAACATTTGGTTCCCTGTTACTTATGCAAATTTCTTCAGCTAGCTTGAATTTCTCCCCAGGATTTTTTTTCCCTATTAAGTATAATGGCAAAAACCGCAATTACTTTTGCATCAACCTAAACCAAATGGTCAGACTGCAAAGTTTCCAAACTTTTATGCTCTGCTTTACTTTAAAACATAATGTCTAATTCCAAACCATCTCTTTATGAACACATATGACTATGCTTTCAGGAAAAGCCAGATCACCTCTTGAATGCTTTGCTCCTTGGATATTTCTTTTTCCACATACCCTAAATCATCTCTCTCAAGTTGAAAGTTCCACAGATCTCTATAGGGCAGGGGCAAAATACCTCCAGCTAAAGCATAGCAAGAGTGACCTTTGCTTTAGTTCTCAATAAGTTTCTCATCTCCATCTGAGACCACCTCAGCTTTGTCTATATCATCATCAGCATTTTGGTCAAAACCACTCAACAAGCCTCCAGGAAGCTCCAAACTTTCCCACATATTGCTGTCTTCTGAGCCTTCCAAACTGTTCCAACCTCTGCCTGTTACCCATTTCCAAAGTTGCTTATACATTTTCAGGCTATCTTTATAGCAGTGCCCCTCTCCTTGTACCAATTTCTTGTATTAGTCCATTTTCATGAAGAATGATATGATAGATGTGAAATGTCTTGGCTCCATTTGTGCAAGAGAAACTTCAAAAATAAATTATTCTAGTTTTTTTTTTAATAGTGTTTTCAAATGCTTCTTTTTCCTATATATTCATTGACTGAAAATATGGATGTAGAAGTTCAATTTGTTAAAAGTGAAACAGTTACCATGCTATTGGAATATCAGTAAAAACTGACCGGGAATGATACAAATATTTTAGCCAATTGGCAAGGCAAAGCTTTGTAGTAAAAGGAATATTTTAAATTCCTTTGTAGTAAAAGGAATAAATAAATTAAACCTATGGAGCAGAAGTGTAGCTGGAATTGGTTTTTGGACACACATAAGTTATACTCAAATAAGATGAATGTTCTACTAATGGACATAGAAGCATGAAGTTGTAAACATTTACAATTTTTCTAGTGGTATATAGATACCACTAGAGTAAATAAACTAAAAAACTTATAGCAAAACTGATGTTGAATGAACCCATATATGAAAGCTCAGTATGGTGATACGTGCAGCCTTTCTTTTTACTTTCTATAATACTCATGTTTCAGAAGTAGTTACAACTTGTTGTATGAGTTTTATTTTGTGAAAATATTTATTGAAGGAATATACTCTGATTGGCGATGAAAAGACAATAACTGAAATGTCTTATGCTTAGTAGAAATTTTTTTTTCTCAGCCTCCCAGGGACTTCAGCATGTAGAGAGATTTTCATAATTTAAAAATATGTGAAGACTCTTCAATATAATTTGTTAGCATTTTCCTATTTGTTAACTATAAAATACTATTTTCAGAACAAATATAGGCAGTTTTATAAAAAATATTAAAAATATTAAGAACATATTTAAAATGTATTTATATTAGCATCATTGGCATTGTACTAGAAACAGATACGACTAAGAAACTGAATAAAGTATGTAAATTTATGCCCAGGTGAATTTGTAGTATTTTTAAAGGCTTAGAAAATTAAACACTTTCAAAAATTTTCTTTAATGTAAATAAATATGTGGATATATTTAAACATTTTTAAGAAATATATTAATTTCAAAAATATTTTAAAACATAATTCTGTTAAGGTCTACCAATATAATGAAACCAATAGCTAGTCAATAAAATTTTTTATAAAATTATATTTTATAATTATTTTAGTAACCCCATTCACTGCAAAAATTTCCCAATTTGGATCAGTAAGCTATCTGGTCACCTAATATTGAATTGAATATTCTTTCTTTTCTTTGCAATTGTTCTCAACCAGGATCTGGTAACTTGGTTACAGATTATATTACTGCTTCTTGCATTTTACTTCTCTCCTCTAATTCAATTTGCAATTATTTGTAATTCTTTTAGCAAGTATGTGTTAGGGCTAAACTGTTCCAGTATTTGAAAGAAAATGTGTTTATATCATCTATGCTCCTGAATGATAATTGAACTGAGTATAGAATTCTTAGGTGATATTCATTTTCTCTTAGCACTTTTAAGATATCGTTCTGCTGTCTTTGAGCCTCTTGTTGCTGTCAACAACTGTCAGTCTAATTGTTATTCTTTATAAGTAATTCATCTTTATGGTTATTTTCAACATCTTTTCTTTCTTTCCTTTTTTTTTTTTTTTGAGACAGGTCTTACTTTGTCACCCACCATGGAGTGTGGTGGTGCAAATGCGGCTCACTGCAGCCTCACCCTCCCAGCCTCAACCCTTCAAGTAGCTGGGACTACAGGCACATATCATCACGCCTGGCTCATTTTTTGTATCATCATGTTGCCCAGGCTGGTCTTGAACTTCTGGACTAAAGTGACCTGCCTGCCTCAGCCTCCAAAAGTGTTGGGATTACAGGTGTGAGCCACCGTGACCGGCTTCAATACTTTTTATTTGCTTTTGTGAGGGTTATTTTAACTATTAATTATATATGAACTCTTTTTATTCATTTTGCTTGGGAATAAATGGCATATTTTAATGTGATAATTCATATCTTTACTAAGTGCTGAATGATTTCAGTCATTATTTTTACAAGAATCGGTTCTGTGACATTCCTTCTATACTATGCTGTTGGAGCTCCTACTAATGAATGTGGTGGATTCTACCACTGGCCAGTATACTCCCAGACCTCTTCTTCCTTACACCCTTTCATTAAAAAGACCAGCGCTGCTAAATATTTACTTTTCTAGCCTCTTTTAAAGGCAAGACTTGCCAAGTACAGTTTTAAAGATGAAATGTTAACTGGAATTGTGTTGTTGGAACTTGTGGGAAGTTCTTTCTTTCATGATGAAAAGAGAAACCCAATTGGTGGTATTTCCATTCCTCTTATTCCTGCTACAAACTTAAATACAATGACAAGAGCTTTAGCCTTCATTTGGATTTTAGTAAAAGGTCAAGATAACATCAGGGATGCATCTGTGACATCTCTGAGACAGAGATCTGGTGATTGTTAGCTGCCTCCCTCCAAATTTTTAATTATGTGATAGTGTAACCTCGGTTTCTTTCAACTGAGTGCATGGAAACACCTAAGCGCTAAGACTTTACTTAAGAGAAACACACACAGAGTATATGGGTGATGAAAACACGGCAACAAAGGAAAGGAAGATGCCAAGTAAAATAATGCAATGTATCTCTCTCTGCGTATCTGCTCACCAGGAGGCATAGTAACACAAGAGACAGTACAGTTTTTCACTTGCCACGTAACAATTTTTGAAAACATGGAATGGAGAAATTTTACATCAGAGTAGTTCACTAGAGAGGAAACGGAGGGAGGCTATTTGTCTAGTGCTTTCCTGCCTCCTGCTTCCCATGAGATCACATGATGCAGAACATTTGGAAATAATCACCTCTTTCACTTCTGTGTGATGATGTCCAGCCTCTGGGTGACTGGTCAGTAAGCCATATCCTATAACCTGTAGTATGATATTTCATCCATGTCTAAAAATGGGATGGAAATGAAGTTCTGAGAGGTGGGATATGGACCAGGAGAAAGAGGAAAGGAACTAGTTGGAAGAATATTCCTAACATAGAACCTTTTCATTTAAAATTCCAAACCCTTTTCTGAGACTTCTCATATTTCTTCCCCTTTTTTTTACTTTATATGATAGGACTTAATTCTAGATAATACCATGATACTATATTTATATGGTTTATTTATTTGTAATCTTTTACTCTCTAATAGTTTGTAAGCTAATTCATGAAGGCGGTGAATTTTTTCATAGGATATTAATGAATTGCAGCCTTAGTGCTTTGCCCTACCTTCTTGGATATTAATACGTATTTGAACCAGATTCATCTTTCGGAGATTTGGTCAGCTTGGACTTATTCGTATTGGAGATAATTACAGGTGACAGGGGTGATTTTTATCTAGTATTCTGGTGGTCAGGAGCATTAAATTTAGAGTCTGTCTGAATTCACATTCTCACTCTGACACTTATAGTTGTGTGACATGGTGAAAATTATTGAATAACTTTAAAGTTGTTTTCTCATCTACCAAATGATTCTACTAATATTATCTATATTTATGGTTGTTGTAAGCAATATATGCAACATCATATATAAATCATTTTTATGGTGCCTAGCACCCAGTAAAACTTGCTAGTCATTTTAATCAGTTCAAGGTGCTATAAGAAACTACCATAGATGAGGTGGCTTAAACAACATAAATTTATTTCTTATGGTTTTGGAGACTGAGAAGTCCGAGAGAAGATGCCAAAAGACATGGTGTCTGATTAGGAAGTATTTCTGATATGTATAACACCTTCTTCTCTTTGTGTCCTCGTATGGTGGAGAGGAGAGAAAGAGAGAGAGAGAGAGAGAGAGAGAGAGAAAGACAGAGAGAGCTTTCTTGTCTGTTCTTATAAGGGCGCTAATCCCATTCATAAGGGCTCCACCCTCATGAACTCATTAACTCCCACATACCATCACATTGGGGATTAAGATTTCAACATGTGAATTTTAGGGGAACACAAATATTTGGTTCATAACTATGGTGTTTATATCCTCAGTGTCTAATGAGAAAGACAGTAAACCCTCTGTTTTGATGTATACAGCTTTTTACACAAGTGGTGGAAAAGCTGAAAAAAACTGTGGTGAGGCAATCCATAAATCAGCAACAGCAGGATGCCGCTACCACCTCTAGGCATTCTGGACAAAGATATCAGGCAACATGAGAGCTCAGGGGCAAAGTCACATGATTGGAAGCTGCTGCCTTGAAGGAGATGGAGGCACTGCCTGATCTTGATGACAAGATGGACCACAAATACCCTGCTTTCTCTCATCTTTTCACCTTCTATCCTCCCATTCAAGGAACCTAACCAGAAGTCAAGTGATAAGAGAACCTTAAAAATCCAGCTCATGAAATCAGCTTGCCAGTTGTACAGAGTGTTCAGAGAGAAGGGCAAAGAATGGATCTGAAGGCAAATAGGTCCAAACTCTGGTCCATATTCATTATTATTGTTAGAATTATTATTGCCAAGATTTCAGCCTTTCTCCATTCTATTATTCAATGTAATGCAAAGGCTTTTTCTTATTTCCTTGGGATCACCTACAAATTACTTTTTATACTATTTCATATTAAAGCAGAAACCATACTTACTAGTTTTAGTATAACCCATGTTGCAAAGTGCCTCTCTCATGGAAAATACTTCTGTTACAGGAATAAATTAGATTGAATCTATAAATCCATATTAGTACTTTATAATTAAACCTTGATCAGTTCAGCCACTTAGCAGTTCACCTACATACCTCTAATTTCATTTTATACTTCCCTGTTTTAGAATAAATTACTATTTTTATGCAAAGCAAATGAGTGTTTCATTTCCATTACTGACTCTTCATATCAGAGAAATTGTATGATGAAGGGTTATTGTCATGATAAAAAGTTTCTAACATTTTTTCCCTTTATGCTCTTTAGCAGTTATTATAAATAAATGATTCCTTATATCTAGATACTACTCTTTGTGTGTTTTTTAAAAGCTAATTAATTTTAGCATTAGTGAGTAATATTTTCTGTGAAACATTATCTGATTCTGTTCATCGAACAAATAGGAAGATTTAAGAGTACTTCCCCCTCGAACATTTTCTAATTCATGAAATTTTATGTTGCTTTCAAAAAACAAATCTTATTTTTTAATTTTAAAATGTTTTCGGAGAATTTCCTCAAAAATAATGTATTTTCAAATGCAGTACTATTTGTACATAGGACATTCCACTATAAACCCTCTACCTCTCCAGGTTTTAAATAAAAGCCTGACCTAAAAAAGACACATCTGAATATAATATATTTCTAAAATCCCTCTGCTTTTCATAATGAATACCATTTGTGTGCTTAAAACTTTTACAGATTTAAAACCTAATTCATAATGTTATGATCAACATAGTACACAATCCCTCTGGCATTTAGACCCCCTTTATTTTACTCATTGCACAAATACATTGGTTATAATTGTGAAGCTCTTCTGTTATATACCAGATACAGAATTTCAAGGATAAAGAGGTAAAAATAAATAGCAGTCCCAATTTCTTCTATTAAATTGAAATTTATAGGACTGATTTTTTTAGAACAACTACAACTCATATTTATGCATTTATTATAAGTGAATCACCCTCAAAAGGACTTTTTAAATCCCCTCTTTCTTTCTACTGTGATACTTATAATATGAGGTATATTTTGAATATTTCCAGAAATTTGCTCAGTGTTTCAAACATTACTGGTAATTAGTGATAGACAGTGCAACATCTTTCATCACGCTTTTACCACTTCAATGACCATAGCTATATTTATAGGATAAAGAATAGAGAATCTCACCCGGGCACTGTGGCTCACGCCTGTAATTCCAGCACTTTGGGAGGCCAAGGTGGGGGGATCACCGGAGGTCAGGAGTTCAAGACCAGCCTGGCCAACATGGTGAAACTCATCTCTACTAAAAATATATATTTAAAAAAATTGGCTGGGCATGGTGGCAGGTGCCTGTAATCCCAGCTACTCGGGAGGCTGAGGTAGGAGAATTGCTTGAACCTGGGAGGCGGAGGTTGCAGTGAGCCGAGATCGTGCCATCACACTCCAGCCAGGGGAACAAGAGTAAGACTTCATCTCAAAAAAAAAAAAAAGAATAGAGAATCTGAATATTGCCTAGGTAGAAAACTATGGCTGAGCAAGAGTGTTTCAAGTAAAGCCATGGAGAAAGAAATTAAAGATAAAAATATAAGGTCAAGTCAAGGTCATGGATAGAAAACAGATTTTGGATCGTTTTCTTAAAGTGAAAATGAACTAAGATGGAAAATAATTATATAGAACAGACGTTAAGTCAAGAACTATAACATCTATAGGATGTCCTGGGATATTTCTTTTTTCTGTCCTCAAATTGATTATTATTGTTCTCTCACTGTTTGTTGATCATTTCATGTTGCCAGCTTTTGGCTTTGACTTTCTCTATTTTTTTTTTCCTGTTCTGATGTTTATTGATTTCTGCTGTTATTTCCATGTTTCTTTTTTCCATTTTTTTTTCTCTAGTATGGTGTGGTAGAATCTTAGTTATTTGTTGTTAACTTTTATAAAAGTTATATTCTAGTATTAGCATTTAATAATGTAAGTTGTCTGATAAGTATTGCTTTAACTATGTCCCACAGTTCTATTTGGTTTTCATTAAGTTTAAAGTGCTTTCTAATTTTCATAGTAACATGTTACTCTGACACATGAATTATTTAGAAATGTTTGTTTAATTTTTTAATATTTAGGGGTTTGACAGATAACCTATTGTGGTTAATTTCTATTTTTAATATTTTATGGCCCTAAAATATATTCTGCATAATCACAACCTTTCCAATCTTAATTAATTTTGTTTATGTCTAACATATATATTTTGGTGCATCTGCCATGTGCAGAAGAAAATAATATTTATTCTGCAAATTTAAGGTACAGTGTTATATAAATATTAATTAGATCGTGGTGGGTAGTACTATTCAGATTACTTATTTCTGTATTAATTTTTTGTTTCCTTATTCTACTGTATTTCAGAGAAGGGTATTAAAATCTTTCTTAATGGTAGAATTCTCTATGCCTTTAATTCAAATTATGCTACATGCACGTTGAGGCTCTGTTCTTAGATGTTTATACTTTCACAATTGTTATGTGTTCCTACTGAATTGAACATTTCATCATTAAAAATGTTTCTTGTTATCTTTGCCAATACACTTTTTCTTGAAGTCAATTTTATCTCCAGCTTTGTATTTTATTCTTTGCATGTTTTATCTTTATCCATCTCCTCCTCTACAATGTATCAGTATATTTAGTTGCATTTCCCATAAATAGAATGTTATTTACCTTTATTTCCTTTTTGTTTACCTAATTATTTATTTCATTTACATTTATGATATAATCATAAGTATGGCTGGATTTGTATCTATTATTTTATTTTTATCTTCAGTGTGTTCTCTTTTTTTCTCTCTTCTGTTCCCATCTTTCCTTTTTTATTCTGATTTTGAATTTTTAGCAGTTACATTTCAATTAATGTATTGACTTTTTAAGTATGTATCTTTCCTTCAATTTATAGTAGATATTCTTTAGAATATCTAACTTCCTTTAGGGATTACAAAATGTATCCTTAAATTTTAATCAACTACTGAAATTTAATATTATATTATTTTTCAGAAAGTATAGAAACTTTGCAATCATACAGGTTCATTCATTTCTGCTGCTTCTTCTTCTTTTTTTTTTTTTTTGAGACGGAGTCTCGCTCTATTGCCCATGCTGGAGTGCAGTAGCACGATCGCGGCTCACTGCAGGCTCTGCCTCCCGGGTTCACGCCATTCTCCTGCTTCAGCCTCCCGAGTAGCTGGGACTATAGGCGCCCGCCACCACGGCCAGCTAATTTTGTTTTTGTATTTTTAGTACAGATGGGGTTTCACCATGTTGGCCAGGATGGTCTTGATCTCCTAATCTCGTGTACGCCCTCCTCAGCCTCCCAAAGTGCTGGGATTACAGGCGTGAGCCACTGGGCCTGGCCTGCTTCTTCATTTTTAATGTCGTTTGTTATATATATATAGAGGCATGTCTCATTTTATTGGGCTTTCCTTTATTGTGCTTTGCAGATAATGCATTTTTTTACAAATTGAAAGTTTACGGCAACCCTGCATGGAGCAAGTCTATCTGTGCTATATTTTCAACAGCATATGTTCACTTTGTGTCTTTATGTCACATTTTGATAATTTTCACAATATTTCTATCATTATGCCTGTTGTAGTAATCTATAATCAGCGATCTTTGATCTTATCACTGTATTGTTTTGAGGTTCCACAAACTACATCCATAAGAGATGGCAAATTTAATAAATATTGTGTGTGTTCTGACTGCTCTATCAACAAGTTACTTCTACGTCTCCTTGTAGATGTACAAACTATAGTTGCTTCTACATCACCTATTCCTTGAGAAACAGAAATATTGAAATTAAACCAATTAATAACTTTACAATGTCCTCCAGGCGTTGAAGTGAAGAGCCGCATGTCTCTTACTTTAAATCAAAAGCGAAAAATGATTAAGCATAGGGAGAAAGGCATGTCGAAACGTGAGAAAGGCTGAAATCTAGGCCTTTTGCACCCTATGGTTAGCCAAGTTATGAATACAAAAAAAAGTTATTGAAGAAAATTAAAAGTATGCTACTTCAGTGAACAAACAAATGATAAGGAGGTGAAGTAGCCTTATTGTTGATATGGAGAAAGTTTGAGTGGACTGAATAGAAGATCAAACCATCATTTCCTTAAGACAAAGCCTATTCTAGAACAAGGCCGTAACTCTTTTCAATTCTGTGAAGGCTGAGAGAGGCGAGGAATTTGGAGAATAAGAGTATGAAGTGACCAAAAGTTGATTCATGAGGTTTAAGGAAAGAAGTTGTCTCAATAACATAAAAGCACAAGGTAAAGCAGCAAGTGCTGATGTAAAAGCTAGAGCAAGTTACCCAGAAGATCCAGCTAACAGCAATAATGATGCTGGACACACTAAATAACAGATTTTCAATGCAGTCAAACAGCCTTCCATTGAAAGAAGATGCCTTCTGGGACTTTCATAGCTAGAGAGGAGAAGACAATGATTGGCTTCAAACCTTCAAAGGGCACTGGTACTCTTGTTAGAGTATAATGAAGCTGGTAACTTTAAGTTGAAGCTAACATTCATTTACCATTCTGAAAAACCCTAAGGCTGATAAGAATTACACTAAATTGACACTACCTGTGCTCAGTAAATAGAACAACAAAGCCTGGATGTCAGCACATTGGTTTACAGGATGGTTTTCTAAATATTTTAATCCCACTGTTGAAACCTACTACTCTGTAAAAAAGACTCTTTTCAAAATATTACTGCTCATTAACAATGTGCCTAGTCACCCAAGAGCTTTGATGGATATTTACAAGGCAATCAATTTTCATGTAAGCTAACAAAACATTTATTCTCTAGTCCATGGATCAAAGAGTAATTTTGACTTTCAAATCTTATGATTTAAGAAATACGTTTTGTAAGGCTACAGTTGTCGTAGATAGTCATTCCTGCAGTCAATCTGGGTAGAATAAATTGAAAATCCATTAGAAAGAATGTACTATTCTAGATGCCTTCAAGAACATTCACTATTTGTGTGAGGAGGTCAAAGTATCAACATTAACAGAAGTTTGGAAGAAGTTGATTCTAACCTTCCTAGTTGACTTTGAAGCATTCAAAACTTCAGTGGAGGAAGTAACCGCTGATATGGTAGAAATAGCAAGAGAACTAAAATTAGAAATCGAGTTGATGATGTGACTGAATTACCACAATCTCCTGAAAAAACTTAATGGATGATGAATTATTTCTTATGGATGGGCAAAAAAAGTAGTTTCTTGAGATAGAAACTACTTCTAATGAAGATGCTGTAGCATTGTTAAAATTACAACAAATAATTCAGAATTTTAGATTAATTTAGTTGATAAAGCAGCAGCAAGGTTTGAGAGGATTTACTCTAATTTTGAAAGAAGTTAATACTGTAGGTAAACTGCTATTAAAGAGCATCACATGCTTAGAGAAATCTTTTATGAAATGAGTCAATCAATGCAGCTAATTTTATTGTTTTATTTTAAGAAATTTCTACAGCCACCTCAACTTTCTGCAACCATCACCCTGATTCATCAGCTGTCATTAACTTGAGGCAATACCCTCCACCAGCAAAACTATTTTAACTCACTGAAGACTCGGGTGATGCTTAGCATTTTTAGCAATAAATTATTATTATTTTTATAATTATTAATATTATTTTGAGACAGAGTCTTGCTCTGTTGCCCAGGCTGGAGTGCAGTGGCGTGATCTCAGCTCCCTACAACCTCCGCCTGCCAGGTTGAAGCAATTCTCCTGCCTCAGCCTCCCAAGTAGCTGGGACTACAGGTGCACGCCACCACACCCAGCTAATTTTTGTATTTTTATTAGAGATGGGGTTTTACCATATTGGCCAGGCTGGTCTCGAACTCCTGACCTCGTGATCTGCCCGCCTGGGCCTCCCAAAGTGCTGGGATTATGGGCATGAGCCACTGCACCCAACCCCTAAATTATTCTTTAATTAAGGTATGTACATTGTTTTTAGACACAATGCTATTGCACACTTAATAGATTACACTCTAATATAAACATAATTTATATATACACTAGGAAACCAAAAAGTTTATGTGACTTGCTTCATTGTGATGGTCTGGAACCAAACCTGTGATATCTCTGAGGCATATTCATGTAATAATTACATATATTAGAAACCCAGAGTCAAAGTTATAATTTTTAAGCCATTATATGTATTTTGCATAAAGAAAAATGCTGTTTCATACTCTCACATATTTATGATTTCTGAAATTAATTATTCCTGACCATATGATTTTTCTTTCTAGTAGTCATTTTCTTTTAGTCTGAAGAAATTCATTTAGCCCTGGGGTATTTCACCACATGCTGGTATAGTCTAGTTAATGAGCTTTGAGCCCCCATGGATAATTATTTCAGAATTGTAGGTGCATCATGGAGATGCCAGATTATTTAAGCTGTAAAGCACCCTTAGAATTGAGATAGTTGTCCCACTTTCATGTCATTTAAGGAAAAATTCTCATTTTCCTTATTCATCCAACACCATCCAAGGGTGTTGGATAAATATATACTTATTTGCTGGACTCTCTTTATTTTTCTATATTATTTTTTGATTGTCAGAGGCTCTCTTTAAAACGATCTCATGGCAGATAAATCCCAACTGAACATCAGCTTACACTTTATGTTAGTAATCTTTCAGAATGTTTGTTGAGGATTTTCAGTGTTTGTGTGTGTAGTTTCAATATTAATGTCAATCAATTTTCCTTTGTTTCACTTTCAGTTCTCAAAGTAGGATTTTCTGAGTTTCTAAAAGTATGTTCTTTCAGGTTACTATACTGTTCTATATGTTACACAGATGATTTGCAATTCCGTAGGACAGAAAGTCCACTACATGTTTATGTCCATGATTGGGAGTCATCCCTTTTGCTCACAAGCTCTACTGTATTGTGCTGTGTATTTTACTTTCTGAGTTTCTAGAGATGACCCCGGGGAAAAGTCAAATAAGTGAAGTCTGTCTTCATTTTATACTTATTTCTTGATTTATATTTTCTCTTTTTCCCTTATGAAAACCATCACTGTGGAAACACTTTGAGGAGCTTATTAACATTAATCACTTTAATTATTATTCTATCAAAGGGAATTTGCTTTAACAGAGGTTAAAGGAGTAAAGCAATAATAATAGTGAAATTTTAGCACTTTTAAATCAGTTGGAGGAGGGCTCTTTAAGAAAAAGTACTGTATAAAAGAGAAAGAGGATGATGCTTTTAGAAATATGACATTTGGGAAATTTCCTCATTCTAATCCAATTTAAAAGGACTCCTACACTAAACCACTTACCTTGAATCTGTTTTTGCCTTAAAAACAAAAACAATAAGCTGAATATATGCAAAATCAAATGAAATGCACAGTCATCAGCTATTTTTATTTATCAATGAAGAGTCTTAAATCATCACTGAATTTTAATACCTAGGATAGTATATTTATCTGATACAAGATGGTTATTTGCTGTCTCTGGATTTAAGGCAACAGAAGGCTGACTATACATCAGATACAGTAGAATTACAAATATCAGAATATAAAAAAGAGTTCAAATAATAATGTACTGCTTCAATCAAATTCAGTCGTATATTTTATTTACCCAAGAAGACTTTAATAAATATTAACTGATTATTCCCATATTATTAAAAAAACTCATTTGGATATATCAATATGGATAACTCTAACGTTGAAAGGCAGGGTGGAAAACTTTATACTAGAAACCAATTCTTTTGTTGTTGTTGTTGTTGTTGTTGTTGAGACAGAATCTCGCTCTGTCGCCCAGGCTGGAGTGCAGTGGTGCGATCTCGGCTCCCTGCAACCTCCGCCTCCTGGGTTCCAGCAATTCTCCCTGCCTCAGCCTCCCGAATAGCTGGGATTACAGGCACCCACCACCATGCCCAGCTAATTTTTGTATTTTAAGTAGAGATGGTGTTTCGCCATGTTGGCCAGGCTGGTCTCGAACTTCTGACCTCAGGTGATCTGCCTGCCTTGGTCTCCCAAAGTGCTGGGATTACAGGCATGAGCCACCATGCCTGGCCATAACATACTAATATTTTATTGTTATTTCCTCTTTAAAAGATAATAATGTCAATCTGGGACTCATGCTATTTATTTCAAAATATATATTGTTGGATCATCAGTAGAATCCAGTGAACCAGTTATAGAGTATCCAGAATTCAAACTCTTTCAACAAAAGTGGCATATAATGTAGATATAAAATATAAATAACATACATATAAACAATATACATAGTGTTATATATAAAGGGTAGCTCAATGAATAAATGAGTTACTAAATAACATTTTTTCTATGTCAGTATAAAAGATCGTATAGTATTTCGCTGATGGCAGAGAAAGTATCATTGCAGGATTTCAAGAGTAAACTAATCTGTGTTAGAAATGCATCACTTTTTACTTTCCTGACTAGTTATTCCTGTGAAAATGTGTTGACCCCTTCAAATCCAGTAGAGAAATGCACACAAGGAGAGCCGTTATTTACATGTGGTGAAGGCTTAAAGGCTAGATGATATCAGACTCAGTCCCTTGTGATGAACCTTAAAAAGTCAGTGGTCTTCACTGATGTCCAGTTAAAATGTTAGTGTCCAAGGGATCAAAAGTACTCAGACGTGAGTTTTAGCAGTTTTTGGCAATTGTTTCAATACTGACTAAAAGTCTTTGTGAGGATGGGTGCGGTGGCTCACACCTGTAATCCCAGCACTTTGGGAGGCCGAGGCGGGCAGATCACGAGGTCAGGAGATTGAGACCATCCTGGCTAACACGGTGAAACCCCATCTCTACTAAAAAAAACAAAAAACAAAAAACGAAAAATTAGCCGGGCGTGGTGGCGGGTGCCTGTAGTCCCAGCTACTTGGGAGGCTGAAGCAGGAGAATGGCGTGAACCCGGAAGGCGGAGCTTGCAGTGAGCCAAGATCGCGCCACTGCACTCCAGCCTGGGTGACAGAGTGAGACTCCATCTCAAAAAAAAAAAGTCTATGTGTGGCAAAGAGAATGACACAAGGAACAACGGCATGATAAAGTACTTCAGTTTTTATAAAACTACTGTCCACACCATTGGCATTAACTTCATGTTCAATTTGTGTATGCAGCCTTTTTGTGCCAAGATGGAGAACCTGGCTGAGAAGATATGTACCTATAAAAAGTCCACTTAGAGGCAACTCTTTACATTGACTACAAAGAGAAAGAACAATGAGCAATTAAAGAACATTGGTTTTGGGGAAAACAGTACTGTGTTTGTTCCTTTTTGTTCCTTTTATTTAATTAGATGACTATCAAATTATCTGGGTAACTAAAAAATAGTAGTCAATCTGACAGGAAAGAAAAATAATGCTGGTAGCAGAATTATGCTAAACAGCATTCAAATACGCTCTAATGGAAAGGTTTCTCAGTTCAGCTGACCTTCATATTTTTACTGGTACAGAGGAAACATACAGCATTTAAGTTGCAATTTGCCCTGACTAGTTATAATTTATGTATATCTTATTTATGTTTAGCTAATATTATAATTCATTGCACACAGGATTCCCATTTATCTGGGACCCATCTCTAAACTGATATTTTGAGTTGATAGTTTTGAATTAATTGCCTGATATTTCTCAGGCATCATGATATAATATAATCAGAAGGCTTGTGCTGATTCTTGAATTTACTAGCAGTCAAACTTGGAAATGTCTCTATTTCTTAGTGTCCTAGTTCTCTCAGCTGTTATATGTGAATAATTTGCATTGCATTCCCTGAAGATAAAATATCATAATAGATGGGGAAATGGTTTTTACACTGCAAAGTGATGTACAAATATGTGGTCCTATCATCATCAACAACCTGCTCACATAAGCAGGTCATTTCAGCCACTCAGTGGCTAACGAGAACTGTCTCCTCTTTTCATATATTGCTGATAAACTCTCATGCATTGTGGATATTTTCAGAAGTGTCACCTGTAGTGCATAGGATGTGGCCAGGTGTGGTCTAAGGGATCATCTCTGTGGTTGGAATCAACAAGGCAGAGAATAGAAGCAGTCCCAAGTTTCCCGTCATACCATGGAGTGTGAGATTCATTCTGATACTACTTCCACCTGTGGATCTCTTCATATAGAAGACATTCAAGGAACAGATCTGCACAGGAGAAAATAAATAGGCTGTTTTGCATAGATAATTTCTATTAAGGGGTGTTGCTTGCTAACAGAGTGTCTGGGAAAGCCAGGTAACCTGCACCTGTTGATCAAGGGACAGCTGAGAAACAAAGTCCTTGGGATGCTACATGCCAAAAGGAGGGCACCACTGATCCTATGAAAAACTGGGTTTGGTTTGCTCTCTAGCTGAGAAAATTAGTCTCCTGAAATCCAGCTAGCCCTTTGTTTAAGGAACACAGAGTGAGCCCCTAAGATCTTACTCAAACAGTCCTGATTCTTGTGTGATACAGACTCACTATTCTCTAAGAAGAGACTATTTTACTCCTTAATTCACCAAAACTGGGTCTGTAGGAAAGCATCTCTATCTTCTGCATCCTGCCAAGTCGTGTCAATTCTGCCTCCTTTGTAAGAGGTAGTTTGGTATATAGAGTAAGAGTGTTAAGAGTGCATGTGCTCTGGATCCAGACTGCTGTGGCTCAAACCCAGCTCCTCTGCTTATTATTCTGTCATCTTCATCGTGTTACTGTCTCTGGGCCTCAGGTTACTCACTTGCAAAGTACAAATAACAGAAATACCTATCTTATAGATTTTTACATATATCAAACAATATAAAAGATTTGGAGCACTGAGGAGAACACCTCCTATATATTAAGAACTCAATAAAAGTTGCTATCTTTATGGACTTATACAAATTTGATTACTAAGCATTTAAGACCTTAAAAAGCAACACTTGCTGACTGAGGTAGGAAGTTTCCATTTATTGATTACATAGATTGATTCCCTACACTGTGCCAAGTATTTCATCCTCAAATATGTATACTGTATTTGCAGGTAATTTGAAGCCCTGAATAACCTTTTGAGGCTACATAGCACTTAGTAGATGAAGGAGATCTCAGGATCATCTGACTCCAAAGTACTGGCTTGCTTTCTTATTCTATGTTCAGAAGCTCTGTTCTTCCTTCAGTTTTCTGTTTCATTTCCCAATGAGAATGATTTTAAAGCATGCTAGTTTTTATGTGCGTGCCCAGAGGCACTCTAGCAGAGACACAATTACCCAGAAAAAGATGCGCATGTCTTCTTTATAATCCTCATATATCTATAAAGAAAAAAATCCTTACAAATACACATATATATTCCAATCTTTACAATTCCAATAGTAGATACTCACATAGAGACAGAAGAAAGCATTCTTCCATTCACTAATGTGGACATGCACATAAGCCTATTAGAAGGTGTCTGTGGGCCAGGTGCGGTGGCTCATTTCTGTAATCCCAACACTGAGAGGCAAAGGTGGGAGGATCACTTTCGGCTCAGGAGTTTGAGACCAACCCAGGCAACATGGTGAAATGCCATCTCTACAAACAACCAACCAAACAAAAAAACAGGTGTGGTGGCAGATGCCTGTGGTCTCAGTTACTCAGGAGGCTGTGGTGGGAGGATCATTTAAGCCTAGTAGGTAAAGGCTGCAGTGAACTGTGATCCTGTGACAGACTCCAGCCTGGGTGACAGAGTGAGACCCTGCCTCAAAAAAAAAAAAAAAAAAAAAAGAAAGAAAAAAAAGACTTGGTGTGAGGAGAACTGGCAGATAAAGCAAGAGTTTATCATAGTATGTGAGATTATGCAACTCAAACTTAGCTATTTAGTTTCAAATGTCATGAAAAATTAGTTTTGAATCTAGTTTGCTGCTTGAGTGTTGAGAGAAGGAGCTGACCAATAACTACAATGAGTAAGCATAAAAACTGGCTTCTGGAAGACAGTATGGAGGAGTTCCGTGGACGACAGTGGGGAAGAAGAACAAACATTGCTTCCTGATCTGTGAAGGTGCCAGAAGTTAAACAACAACAACAACAACAACAACAAAAACAAGACCCCAGAAAACAGAATCAAGTCTACAATAACAAAAAAAGCTCAAGTCTGTGGGCAGATATGGTCTGACCTGGAGTCTAGGTGTGTGCAATGTGACTTCTTTGAGTGAGTTTTTGACTTGGGGTGAGGAGAAAGGAAATGTGGGAAAGGGCACAGCACCTCTATGTGAGGAGTGGTGTGTGAACCATTCTAGCAACTCCAGTCCAGCAGAACACAGGGTTTGCTAGCCTTAGGATCAGTGAAACAGATACAGCTGTAGGAATTCAGCACCTGCAGTGACCATAACAGAAATTATCCCTCCTTATAACCAGCATCCTTGCAGAACTAACATGACAGCTTATTTGGTGCTGCATTCCAATACATGAGACCCAGAGAATGACAGCTTTTACAAAAATATAAGGACTTTCTGTGACCCACAATATCAACCACTGAATCAAAGTAAATGAATGGGCTGGATTGAGTTGGGATTCCTTAAGCCCAGATACAAAGTAAGGCATTTTAAATTTGCTTGTACACTGACTATACATCCAGGCTTTTGTAGCCTGAGGGACCAATTTTTATAAACACACTGCACAATATGGTCATAAATATTCTTTACAATACATATATATCTACTTGAGCCAAGGGTCAGGAGTCTTCTACTACAATTTAGAAATCATCCGTGAAGTGCTGATAATGTAGGTCTACATCAGAGTCCTGAGAAGACAGATGAAACTACATTTCAATATGATTGATTTCCTTTATAATCCTGTGTATTTAATTTAATACAGCTAAAATCAATATTGTGAGACAGAGTCAGTAGGCTTTGCCCAACTATCACAAGGTAATAGCAATAAATATGTGAACAGAGGAAGAGAAATTGGCAGCTATTGCAGATGCAATTCAAACCTCAGAAATCCAGAAGTGATAGGCAGGACAGGATCCATGACCATGGTAGACATGTCCCATGGTAACATAGCTCCCTTTAAAATGATGGCTGGCCCTCACTATAAACATCTTCTCTACTATTCTTTCAAATAATCCATATGCTATGCTTACATTTATATCTCCTGAGGCTCTCTTTTGTGAAATGAATATTCTATTTATTTCAAATAAAACTCTTTTAAAATTATCACGTTATTTATACTAGCATATTCACTTATTAGATTTGTAATAGCTCTCCAGAGATGGTCGCAAACATGCATGAGATTAATTTAAGCATCTACTATTTTTCACACATGTCAAAATAAGTTATATCGGGGAAAATAATGCATATTTCTTACCTGATTAGAATTTTCAGGATCGTATATCATCTTCAGTGAGTACTAATTGCTACTAACTGGCATTTGATTGAAGTGGTGAAAAGGTGGATTCATTCTGTTTCACTAATTGATTCAAGTTGGATTTTGCTCAAGTCTTATAAGCTAAATATCCAATAATAAGGGAATGATTAATTGAATCTCAGCACATCCATATGACAGAATAATGTGAAGCCATTAAAATGGTATTTTAGAAGAGTGCTTAGTAAAATTGGGAAATGCTTATAATAAATTTATTATTACTACATGGAGAATAAAATCTACATTCATCATTCTGGACTCTAAGGTCCTACATAATCTGTCCCCTGCTTAACTCTACTTCCTATCTTACCCATCTGTCTCCTTCCATATCACAATTTATCCACACTGGTCTTTGTTTTACTTCTAGAACATACCCTGACTTTTCTGCTGTCAGAACTTCACATTAGCTGTTCTCCATGCCTGGAACGCACCTCCCTATGTCTTCACCTGAATGATGCCTTCTTTTCACCGAAAAGGTCCTTTTGTAACCACTATATTTAGTATAGTGATATACTAGACTTACTTTCTAGTATATCACTTTGTATTTTCTAGTATACTACTTATTAACTTCTCACTATCTGATACCACCTTACTTATTTTTAGGTTTTTTTTTTTTTTTTTTTTTTTTTTTACACTTCCTACTAAAATGCAAGCTTCTTGAAAGCAGGGACATAGTCTATGTTAATTTTTTATTTTTTTATTACATAGTAGGTGGTAGGTGTATATATTTCTGGGTTACATGAGAGATATTTTGATACAGGCGTATGATGCATAATAATCACATCAGGGTAAATGGAATATTCATCACCTCAAGCATTTGTCCTTTGTGATACCCAATCCAATTATACATTTATTTTAAAATGTATAATTAAATCATTATTGTCTATAGTCACTCTGTTGCGCTGTTGAATACTAGATCTTATTTACTCTACTTTTTGTACCCATTAACGATCCCCATTTCCTCCCCACTTGCCCACTACCCTTCCCAGCCTCAGGTAACCATCATTCTACTCTCGATGTCTGACGTTGTCTCTCTTGTTCACTGTTTTATTCCCAGAACCTGGGAAAATGCCTGACACTTAGTAAAGATCCAATATGTGTTTTTTAAATAAATACACCTGTAATTTTTTTAAGTTTCAAAAGTAAAAATGCTCATTTTAGAATTTTTAATAATATAAAGAAGTAAAAAGAGAATTCAAAATTATCAATAATGACTTTATCTGGAGGTACTCATTGTACACTTGTTGGTGTATGTTAGGGCACAGACAAGTAAATGTATAGCAGCTGGAATCATCTAACTGCACCCCTGTTTTATAATCTTCCTTATATTCTTCCCTCTTTTCCCTTTAGCAAAATAAAATAAATTTCCCTCAGAGACTCATGTATAACAGTCTGGTGATAATTTCCTTGGAATCACTCTGCATAGTTTGTCAATGTAGTTTTTGCCAATAGTAAAAAAAAGCAAAAAGCAAAAAACAGTACTCTCCCAAAGAGGAATTTTGGCACTCATATTTTTCTGCACTTCCGAAATGTGGAATGGAGCACAATATGGAGACAGTGTTGAGTGCTGTGGGGACAGACAAGAGACACAAACACTTTCTCCTTTTTGGTGGGTCAGAGAATGCTTACCTTCAGAAGGATGTGAGTTCTCAGCTGAGACCTGAAGTATATCTTGATCAGCTACAGTAGATTCATAAGCTTTGGAACCTGTAGGTTGGGAGAGGCAGGGAATTCTAAAGTCCCTCTGACCTCTGGGTCATTAATCACATCTCCTTTTCTGACCCTGACTCTCCTGTCTCCCTCTTATAAAATCTCTTGTGATTACACTGAAACCACCTGGAAAATCTAGTATAATCTACCTGTCTCAAGACTCTTGACTTAGTCACATGTGCAAAATCCCTTTTTAGATGGAATATAACATATTTACAGGTTGTGAGAATTAAGCCATGAACATCTTAATTGGGTGGGGGAAGTTATTATTCTGCCTACTATGGTTCTGTATCATCAATCGAATCAATTCAATGGGGAGCTTATTTCTTTTAATTTTATGCTGTCATTTCCTCATCTGTAAAAGGTAATAAGAGTTCTACAACAACTTAGGTTTGTTCTGAAGAGTAAATGCTTTGAAGGTTCTGGCACATATCAGATACTTAAGAAGCTATTATTATTGCAGCGAATAATATAATTTTACAAATACCCTCATGGAGTTAAAAATTACACGACCCACCTATATTGATGGAATGTGGTAGGACTTATGAGGCAATATATGAGAATTTAATAAGATATAATACCATAGTAATTTATTCTAGATACATATATACCCAAATTATGAATGATATAGTTTTTGAATTACCCTTGAAGAGTCATTAATATTTTAGCAACTCTAGAAGAAAATGATGAACATGTTTTTTGGAACATTAACTTATTTTCCCATCTTTGACAAGGTAAAGATATCTACATTTGCATATTTTCAGTCTACTTTTTTTCTCTATGATCAAGAAGATTCTTATGTTTTTCTATTGTGATTCTATATCCTCATCCACATCTAGTGAGTACCTGCTTTGTGTCAGCTATGCCTTTGGGCTTTTTGTAATGTAGATTTATTTTTTTTGTAAGATGGAGTCTCTGTCACCCAGTCTGAAGTGCAGTGGTTTGATCTTGGCTTACTGCAACCTCCACCTCTCGGGTTCAAGTGATTCTTCTGCCTCAGCCTCCTGAGTAGCTGGGGTTACAGGTGATTGCCACCACGCCTGGCTAATTTTTGTATTTTTAGTAGAGACGGGTTTTCACCCTTCTGACCAGGCTGGTCTTGAACTCCTGACCCCAAGTGATTCACCCACCTAAGCTTCCCAAAGTGCTGGGATTACAGGTGTGAGCCACTGCGCCTGTCCTGTGATGTAGTTTTAAGATAACAAATAGAGATAGAAACAAGGAGAGCATCATGAATTTAGGACAACAAATAGAAAGAGACACACCCAGCTGGGCGCAGTGGCTCATGCCTGTAATCCCAGCACTTTCGGAGGCCGAGGTGGGCAGATCATGAGGTTAGAAGTTCGAGACCAGCCTGGACAACAGAGTAAAACCCCATCTCTACTAAAAATACAAAAATTAGCTGGGCATGGTGGCACGTGCCTGTAGTCCCAGCTACTTGGGAGGTTGAGGCAGAAGAATCATTTGAACCCAGGAGGCTGGGGTTGCAGTAAGCCGAGATCATGCCACTACACTCCAGCCTGGGCAGCAGAGCAAGACTCCATTTAAAAAAAGAAAGAGACAAACACACAAATTGAGCATCACTGAAAAGGGCCTGCATACTCCAAAAAGAGTATCATGGCTAAAAAAAAACCAGTAGGAATTCAGAGTTGTAGTCGGGTTGTAGGGGAGAGATTTTGAGGAAATCGGTTGTGATTCAAGGGAAAGATATTGCTAATGACAGAAGTATAAAATTTGGTAAAGCTGTTCAGAACAAAGAGAATATGTTTCTTACCCTTTGACATGATCTGAGAGATGACAGTAAACAGCAATGTTTTTTTCATTACTTTCAGTTGCTAGATATTATTTTGTCCCATCCAACTCCATGCTTGGGCTGGCATGTGGGGCTTCATTTTTGTTTGAATTATACATCATCCAGTGGATATGTTATATTCTCTTCAAGTCTCATAAACCCATTGCATGTCATTCATACTCATCAAACCATTTGCAGTCCATCTGTCTTCTCCTCCAGCAATCTTTATCATTCCCTATATCTTTTTTTCTGAACAGAGAAACTGACCCTTCCTCTGTTTACGTTCACTTTTTCCAACTGTTCAGAAATATTAATCTCACCTTCAATCTACAAACATGTCCTCTAAACACACAACCATGTTTCCTTGTAAGCAGCTACCCTCATTTTCTCCCTTCTATAAACAAACTTTGTTAGAGAACCTACAAAACCACTTATTTTCTTTCATTTCCTATTTTCTAGTAAACTCACTTGGATATGATTTCTGTTTTTAATATGATAGACATGCACCTGCAATCATTAAATCCAGTGATTGCCTTTTATTTAGTTAGGCTGCTCTATAGAATGAAAACATTGATCATGCTTTTCTTCCTTCACTGTAACACATTATTTTATTACCCACCCTTCAGCTCACTGATCATTGTCTTTCTGGCTTTCTTCCAGCCGTATCTCAATAGTTGGTGCATCCCATGGTTTCATCTTTGCTCCTTAACTCATATAGACATGATTTGTGTGTGCTATTATTCTCTTATGCAGATTTTCTTAACAGCAATAGACATTCTTAAATAAGCAAAAGTAAAAAGGCCAAAGTAAATTTGTCCCTAAAGTTTCCTGTGTTTCCTGTTTCATTAAATGAAGCCAATGACATTATTATTCATGAGGTGTCCAAACACAAATGCTCAAACATTTTTGAAATGCCTTCCTTCAACCTCGTATCAGTTGTTACCAAGTCATTCTTATTATTCTGCCTATGTTAAATATGAAATTCCTTTCCTCCACTCCATAGCTCTATCAGTGCAGGCTTTTTTTCCCAATTGTCTCAGTTATCCCTGAACTGAGAGATCTCTTGTAATGTCTCATCCTCTATGTCTTCCTTTCCATAGATTTGAGCACAATATTCTCTACTTTAACACTTATTTCAAATATTGGACAGAAAAGAATGATACATAAGACCTTTACAATATGGCCACTGATATGGATTAAATATTTGTGTCCCCCTTTTCCCAATTTTTATGTTGTGGTCCTAATTCCCGATGTGATAATGTTTGAAGGTGGGACCTTGGAGAGGTTGATTGGATTTGGATGAAGTCATGGGGATAGTGCTCCTGTAATGGGATTGGTGCATTATAAGCGCATGAGGAGACCAGAACTCTCTCTGGGAGATGTGAAGATGTAGTGAGAAGGTGACTGTGTATAAGCCAGGAAGAGGGCCTTTAGCAGAACCTGACCATTCTGGCACCCTGGTCTTGGACTTCCAGTCTCCAGACCACTGAGAAATAAACATTCGTAGTTTAAGTTACCCAGTCTATGGTATCTTATTATATCAGCCTGAGAAAATTAATACAACCACAAATTCCTTTTCTTAATTTGCCAAGCCACATCTCATTTTTAACTATACTAACTTATTTTTTAAACATATGCAGAGCTGAGGGGTACCACTATTCAAATATCATTAAAAAGCTTTCTAAAGGCACACAAACGCACGAGTTCAGGCAGTGTACCACAACTGTAAATGCTGGAAAGAAGCTCTAATGGACAAAGCACTTGAGTACAGGCAGTAGCAAGAGGCTGGCTGAATCTGTGACACTCCAGAGGCATGGTCGTAAACATTTGACAGCACTAGTAGTGGTTCAGAAAGGGCTAACCACTGGCAACAGTGGAAAAAAAATAGTTACTCCACATTTTTACAACTGACATTGCTATTTCTGAAAACTTCCTCTTCTTTCCCTTTCTCTATGTTGTAATAGGAATTCAGGTATTGACATGTCTCAAGTATGATTAATAAGCAATTCATGCAAGAAATAGTCTATGAATATGAAAAATATTTGAGGGCAAAGAGTGATTACTTTTGTTCCTGTTAGTCTCGTAATGACAGCCTGTTCTCACATAAGTTAGCTCTGGCTAGTCTCAACCAAAATATTTTCAGGTACAGTTCATCTGAAGTTTTAAGTTATTCTCAAATAGATGATATCATCTACAGTAGCATGCTCAAATACCGTAATACTCATTGTGTGGGGGAGCAATTAAAACTGAAGATGATTCAGGTGAATATATTGCTTGGCTTTAGAAACTGGAACTGCAAAATGGATTCTTAAGAATGTGAGTCTAGTAAAAGAAACAAGAGAATGAACACTGACAAATAAGAGATGCATAGTGGCAGAAAGAATTAGAAGTCATAATGATACTTTTAGAAAAGGAAATTAGAGCAGAAAAAAAAAAGTAACCCTAGCAACAAAAAGAACTGTAAACATTTTTAGAGATAGGAAGAAAGAGAAAAAAAATCATGGTAACTGAAAAAAAAAAAAAAAGGTCCTTTACATTAGAGGAGTGTATTTTTCACTAATATATTTACTCACACACACACTTAGAATAGGAAATTTATCCAACAATTTCAGCAAAAGAGAACAAATTCTTTTAAGAAAGCCAAAAAGTAAAATAAAAAAATTCCGATTAATCTTCTTGGAAAAAGTATTCTAATATCAAAACTTTATTATTTTTTCTTTTTTACTAAAAAAAAACCTCTAGAGTTAGAAGTTAACCTTTAATTGCATAGTGTCATTTTACATTCAGCATTACATAATTTGAATAGTCTTACTCAATTTTATAAGCTGACAATTATAAGGAGATTGCTTTTAAATGGCCTCGGGCTTTAACTAGGCTAGGATCCTCTTTGGTTTGGAAAGCACAACATCTCATTGAGCATTACCCAGGAATCTGATCATTATTTCAAAAAAAAAAAAAAAATCTCATTTTTTATGGCCAGAGAGAATCAGGTAGGAGAATTTCTGCATGAAAATGTAATTGTATCATCCAAACTGATGAGGTGGAGGGGGAAAATGTAATCATTTGAAAGACGGTTTGGTTGTGTGTTATATGAAGCTGAACATAGACTTACCATACAATCCAGAAATCACACTCCTAGTTATTTACTCAATACCCAAGAAAGGGTGCAATTGGGCCCAAAGACGTAGAAGAATAAATGTGAAAACAGAATCGTGTTAACTATATTAAATTCCTAACATATATTCAATGCCTTTTAAAAAACTCTCACAAATGAAATCCTGATACCAGATGCCTCCACTAGTGTATTCTTCCATTTATTTCTGAATAAATTACCCTGATCTTAAACAAACTCTTCTGAATTATAGGAAAATGGCTCTTTTTTTATGAGGTCACCACAATCTTGATTATAAAATCTGACAAGGATATCACCCTCTCTGTAATTACAAAAGTTTCTCTCATGATATAGTTATAAAAATCCTAAACAAGATAACAAAGCAAACTCACAGAATGATTTAACACAAAAAATATGTCAATGCTATTTACCATAATAACTACAAAAAAGATTAAAAATGATTATCTCGAAATAAGTTTTTAAGATGCCTTTGCTGAATTCAATACCCATTCATAATTTAAAAGCAATTAATAGTATGTTAGGTGTACAAAGAATTGTCTTTTATGAAATAAAGACTGTCTGCAAAAATCTAAGAGCATTCATATTTGATGTTAAAATATTAAAACTTTCTTCCCTTCTGCCCTGTTTCTTTTCCCACTACTTCAGATAGTGCACAAAGGAAAAATCACCCCTATCATTACTTTTGTTCTACATCTCACTATACGGTTTAGCCAGGACAATATAACAAAAGAAACAAAATAAAACAAAAACAAATACAAAATAGAGAAAAGAAAAAAAGAAAAAACAAAAGTAGAGATCATGTGCATAGAAAAGGAGAAAGAAAATTCTTATAATTTGCCTATCAATGGTTATATAGTTAGAAAATAAAAAATCTATGAATTATAATAAATTTAATAAGATTGCTTTACATACTGTTTTGCACAGTGCTTACAGATGCTTTACTAAGAAAGGTGAAAACAGCGAATACACAGATAAAACTCTGTGTCAGCATTTGGCAGCATTTAGCTGTCATGAGACTTCCTGAAGGTAAGACTTAAATCAGTAGTTCATGTAAACTGTGCTGGTGTGCAATGTTAATGCCACCCATCTCACTGCCGTGTGAGTGCAACATGATTCTTTACAGGGCTGACAGGACTGGAGTGCATTCTCGTATTTTCAAATTAATGTTAATTCTATCTCATTTTAAATGTAGACATTTTATCACCAGCTTTTGTATCAGCAAGGGAGATTCTAGTCTTGGCAATAGCCTCAAGTCTGATTTCAACATTACCCAAATGATGGTGATGTTCACTCTTCTCAGCAAATGAAACTTTCATCTGTTTTTAAAGCAATCTACAGAATATTTATCTTTCAGTTGCTTCACCAAAAAGAGCTCCCAAGAGGTGGTAAAAATGATTTTCACACTATCACAGTGAGATGTAATGACATTTTAAATAAATAACAATATCCTGTTTACACATAATAAAGTATTACATTTATAGCGTTTTGGCTTAGATTTATAAAAATGCACTAAATCAGTGATGAAAATCAGGATTTATAATTGTTCTATTATTATTTCTGAAACTATTTATGGTAGGAAAGGTTAGTGACTGCTGCTGGCACTGTGGTAGCAGAAAGTTAATGATTCTCTTGTCTTTTAGTGGAGTTAGACTGTAGTTCATGTGTAAAACAATACCTCCAGGCTGTGCTTTAAATGCTGAGCTCATTTATCTCTCATCAGTTAGGTAAATGAGATGCGGAAGTGGCTCCCGGTTTCTAAATAACTTTTTATACTCTACTGAAAGCCTTAAAGGGTACTAAAATGCTTTCTCTTGTTAATGAAATTTCACTCATATAATCCATTCCTTAGTCTAGGAGACTTTTTTTTTTAAGCTTCCAGGCAGGCTGCTGATTTCACACTTATTATGCCAATGTTTATAAGTTCATTTTTATTACAGATTTACTTGTTTATATGAGGATATTTCCAAAATATATGTACCATAGTTATGTAAAGTGTTAACTTTAGGGGTAGCTGAGTGAAAGCTATGCTGTCTTTTCATCTCTTTGGTAAATCTGAAATTATTCGAAAAGAAAAGATCTAAAAAATTACACACCAAAATACTCTCCTTTTATCCCCCAAAATAAGAAGATAGTTCTGATCAGCATATTTTGTACTTATTTTATTATTATAATGTGGAATGCTTTCAAATTTACGTTTCATGCATGTGTGACTAGCATAAGTTTTTAAATGTGTATTCAAGAAGTTTATAAAGATTGCCACAAAAATAATGCCTAGTAAGTAGTTACAGCCCAAACATTCCAACTGCCACTCTACATTTCTTTCTCACACATCACTATCAACACTATGATAGTTGAAGACCAAAAATAAATATCGTTGAGTGAGTGTCTCTGTGTAATCTATAGTATGATCCTCAAGGGCCACCATTATTGTGCTGGAGAGAGCACAATGTCTTTCATTCACAGAAAGAAAATTAACTTTATTGCAGTCCCTCAACCTTTTAGTGTTTCCTATTCCACAGACAAAAACTCTCAGGCAGAGCAGAATTATTTTCTCTCCTTCACTTAGATAAATTCTAAGGACAAAGGAAATACTTACGAAATTGTTTTTGGATAGATCAGTGTGTGAGTATAAGTGATTGCGCTATACATTCAGAAAAAAGTAAGACACAATTTCCAATTTAAGACCTCATCTCTGTATGGAGGTTGTGATCCTTAATTTTGTGTGGCCTGGGACATAGGAGGCTCCAGATATTTGGCTGAGCATTATTCTGGGTGGGTGGGTGAGGGTGAAGGTGTTTCTGGATAGGATTAACATTTGAATTGGTAGACTGAGTAAAGCAGATTACCCTCCCACACGTGTGTGACCCTCATGCAATCCACTGAAGGCGTTAATAGAAGAAAAAGTCTGAGAAAGGAGAATTTACTCTGTGAACCCCAAATATCTGAGAGAGGTCTCAGTTAATTTAGATTGTTTATTTTGCCAAGATTGAAGATGCGTGCCTGTGACACAGGCTCAGCACATCCTGATGACATGTGCCCAAGGTGGTCAGAGCACAGCTTGGTTTTATACACTTGAGGGAGACATGAAACATCAATTAAAATATGTAAGATGAACATTGGTTCAGTCTGGAAAGCTGGGACAACTCAAAGCAAAGGAGGGGACAACTCACAGCAGGGAGGGGGCTTCCAGGTCATGGGTAGATAAGGGACAAATGGTTACATTCTTTTGAGTTTCTGATTAGCCTCTCCAAAGGAGGCAATCAACCATGCGTTTATCTCAGTGAGAGGAGGGGTGACTTTGAATAGAATAGGAGGCAGGTTTGCCCTAAGCAGTTCCCAGCTTGACTTTTCCCTTTTGCTTAGTGATTTGGGGGCCCCAAGATTTATTTTCCTTTCACAGTTCTCTCTGCCTGACTATCTTCAAGCAGAGACAATAGTCTTCTCTTGCTATCAAACTCAGAATCAGACTTAGACTCAGACTGGAATTCACGCCATTAGCTTTCCTTTTCTCAGACCTTTAGGCTCCAGACTAGTACAATGGCATTGGCTCTCCTAAGCCTTCAGATTGCTGATCTCAAGTTGTGGGACTTAAGTCTCCATAACTGCATAAGCCAATTCCTTATAAAAATAAATCTCTGTGTGTGTGTATGTGTATGCATATATATGTGTGTGTGTGTGTATGTGACAAGATGTACATAGATAGGTGTGTGTGTGTGTGTGTGTGTTTCTATGTGTGTATATATATTTTTATGATTCTATTCCTCTGGAGAACCCAGACCAATACTGAGATGATTCATAATTAAGTTTAAATTAAAATAACTCTGAGCTTTTTTAGTATGTCATTTATGTCAGGCCTCTGAGCCTAAGCCAAGCCATCGCATCCCCTGTGACTTGCACGTATACGCCTAGATGGCCTGAAGTAACTGAAGAATCATAAAAGTAAAAATGCCCTGCCCCGCCTTAACTGATGACATTCCACTACAAAAGAAGTGTAAATGTCTGGTCCTTGCCTTAACTGATGATGTTCCACCACAAAAGAAGTGAAAATGGCCAGTCCTTGCCTTAAGTGATGACATTACCTTGTGAAAGTCCTTTTCCTGGCTCATCCTGGCTTCAAATCTCCCCCACTGAGCACCTTGCGATGCCCACTCCTGCCCACCAGAGAACAACCCCCCTTTGACTGTAATTTTCCTTTATCTACCCAAATCCTATAAAACGGCCCCACCCTTATCTCCCTACACTGACTCTCTTTGCGGACTCAGCCTGCCCGCATCCAGGTGATTAAAAGCTTTATCACTCACACAAAGTCTGTTTAGTAGTCTCTTCACACCGACAGGCATGAAAATTTAAATATATTCGAATGCTATGGGTCTAAGATTGTTTTGGATTTTAAACCAAGGTTGAATTCCAATTTGGTCTTTGTTATGGTTTTCTTTGGAAAGGCGTTATGCCATTGAGTCAGTTAAAAGTGAAATTTACTCATAATCCTTGGTCAAGGGTTTTATAACCCTCCCATCTTTGAATTACTTATAACTTACTTTAGAATTATTGCTCATCCTCTTCCCTTTCTTTTACATTATCCATGCTCCTCATATAACATGGCTATATTTAATGAGTTTTACCAAGTCTGTTTCTTGAGTCTGTAAATCCGGGGGGCATATATTTCCATACAGCATCTAGTGTTCTAAAAATGCTTATCTAGGCGATTGGGTTCCCACCTCAGCCATCCTGTTCCCTCATGGGATTCTGAAGTTATCATGTCTATAATTTACCATCATTTCAATTATAGTAGGTTTCATCACATCAGCTGTGATGGCTTGGAGAAACAGTGTAAACCGGCAGTGTAAACAAGAATAGGGCAAGTATGAGTAGTTGAGAACAGTGAATAGGAGTATGACTAGACAGAAGATAGTAGGGATGACAAGTTTTTTGGGGCACAGTCTAAGTTGGTCTGGTGTCTGGAATGAGACTGGGGCCTAATAAAAAGGAGCGTCTGTACAGGAGCTTAAATGGGCTGTACCCTGTAGCATTCCGAGGACAGGCCTGAATTCTGAGAAGGGAAAGTGGTAAAAGTATTGTCCAGTCCTTTTTGGTGGCTGAACTTGGTGAGGTGTGTTTTTAAAAGACCTTCAGTCCATTCTACTTTTCTTGAAGACGGAGGACTGTAAGGGATATAAAGATTTCACTGAATACTAAGCCTGAAAAACTGCTTGGCTGATTTGACTAATAAAGGCTCATCTGTTATCAGACTGTATTGAGGTGGGAAGGCTAAACTGAGGAATTATGTCTGACAGAAGGGAAGAAATGACTGCGGTGGCCTTCTCAGACCCTGTAGGAAAGGCCTGTACCTATCCAGTGAAAGTATCTACCTAGATTAAGAGGTATTTTAGTTATCTGACTCAGGGCATGTAGAGTAAAGCTAATTTGCCAGTCCTGGGTGGGGCAAATCCTCCAGCTTGATGTGTAAGGAAGGGAGGGGGCCTGAATAATCCCTGAGGAGTAGTAGAATAGCAGATGGAACACTAAGAAGTTATTTCCTTGAGGATAGATTTCCACGATGGAAAGGAAATGAGAGGTTCTAAGAGGCGGGCTAGTGGCTTGTACTATAGTGTAACCTGCCTTTGCTGGTGTGTGGCGATTAGGCCTGGTGGAACCACCATCAATAAATCAAGCATGATCAGGGTGAGGAACAGGAAAGAAGGAAATTTGGGGAAATGGGGTGAATGTCAGGTGGATCAGAGAGATACAGTCATGGGGGTCAGGTGTGGTATCAGGAATAATGTGGGAGGCCGGATTGAAGTCTGGGCCAGGAACAACGGTAATTGTGGGAGACTCAACAAAGAGTGAGTATAGCTGAAGGAGCCGGGAAGCAGAAAGTATATGCATCAGGTATGAGGAAGAAAATAGATTTTGGAAGTTATGAGAACTGTAGAGAGTGAGTTGAGCGTAGTTTGTGATTTTGAGGGCCTCTAAAAGTATTAATGCAGTGGCAGCCACTGCACGCAGACATGAGGGCTAGGCTAAAACAGTAAGGTCAAGTTGTTTGGACAGAAAGGCTACAGGGTGTGGTCCTGGCTCTTGTGTAAGAATTCTGACCACACTAACCATGCCTAGGAAGGAAAGGAGTTGTTGTTTTGTAGAAGGTGCTGGGGTTTGAGAGATCAGTCGGACATGATTGGCAGGGAGAGCATGTGTGTTTTTATGAGAATTATGCCGAGATAGGTAACAGATGAGGAAGAAATTTGGGCTTGATTGAAGTAATGGGGGCTGTCTGTGAAGCTTTGCAGCAGTACAAGGTAATTTGCTGAGCTTGATGGGTGTCAGGGTCAGTCCAAGTGAAAGCGAAGAGAGGCTGGGATTAAGGGTGCAAAGGAATAGTAAAGAAAGCATGTTTGAGATCTAGAATATAATAATGGGTTATAGAGGCAGGTATTGAGGATAGGAGAGTATATGGGTTTGGCACCACGGGGTGGATAGGCAAAACAATTTGGTTGATAAGGCGCAGATCCTGAAGTAACTTGTAAGGCTTGTCTGGTTTTAGGACAGGTAAAATGGGGGAATTGTAAGGAGAATTTATAGGCTTTAAAAGGCCATGCTGTAGCAGGCGAGTGATAACAGGCTTTAATCTTTTTAAAGCATGCTGCAGGATGGGATATTGGCATTGAGTGGGGTAAGGGTGATTAGGTTTTAATGAAATGGTAAGTGGTGCATGATCGGTCGCCAAGGAGGGAGTAGAGATATCTTATACTTGTGGGTTAAGGTCGGGGGATGCAAGAGGAGGACGCAAAGGAGGCTTTGGATTGGGATGAAGGGTGGCAATGAGATATAGCTGTAGTCCAGGAATAGTCAGGGAAGCAGATAATTTAGTTAAAGTGTCTCAGCCTAATAAGGGAACTGGGCAGGTGGAGATAACTAAAAAGGAGTGCTTAAAAGAGTATTGACTAAGTTGGCACCAGAGTTGGAGAGTTTTAAGAGGTTTAGAAGCCTGGCCATCAATACCCACAACAGTTATGGAGGCAAGGGAAACAGGCCCTTGAAAAGAAGGTAATGTGGAGTGGGTAGCCTCTGTATGATTAAGAAGGGGACAGACTTACCCTCCACTGTGAGTTACCCGAAGCTCGGCATGCGTGATGGTCTAGGGGGCTTCGGAGGCAATCAGGCAGCATCAGTCTTCAGCCGCTAAGCTGAGAAGATCTGGGAAGGAGTCAGAGAGCCTTGGGCCAGAGTTCCAGGGGCTTGGGAGTGGCTGCCAGGTGAGTTGAACAGTCTGATTTTCAGTGGGATCCCACACAGATGGGACATGGCTTAGGAGGAATCCCGGGCTGTGGGCATTCCTTGGCCCCGGGGCCAGATTTCTGGCACTTGTAGCAAGCTCCTGGGGGAGGAGGTTCTGGAGGAATGCCTGGCTGCTGCGGTTCAGGCGTTTGGAAGCTTTTGTGTGCTGGAGATGTGGCTGGGGTTTGTCTCACAGTGGAGGCAAGGAATTGCAACTTTTTTCTATTATTGTACACCTTGAAGGCGAGGTTAATTAAATCCTGTTGTGGGGTTTGAGGGCCAGAATTTAATTTTCGGAGTTTTATTTAATGTCGGGAGCAGATTGGGTAATAAAATGTATTTTAAGAATAAGACGGCCTTTGACTTTTTAGGGTCTAGGGCTGTAAAGCGTCTCAGGGTTGCTGCCAAACAA